>NC_090265.1:178937143-180137143 GCF_040414725.1 Anabrus simplex
AAACTTAGAAATGACAAACTTCTAAGTTATTCAGCAGTGACATCTTCTGATTAATGTCCCAGCTTCATGCAGTATATGTTTCACGTTTTATTTGATAGAGTTCTTTAAGGCGCTTCTTTTGAATGTGCGGAGTTGAGATGTAATTCCCGGTATTATTATTATTATTATTATTATTATTATTATTATTATTATTATTATTATTATTATTATTATTATTATTATTATTATTATTATTATTATTATTATTATTTACAATATAACGGGCTGAGTGGCTCAGACGATTGAGGCGCTGGGTTTCTGACCTCAACTTGGCAGATTCGATCCTGGTTCAGTCAGGTGGTATTCGAAGGTGCGCTAATACGACAGCCTCCTGTGGGTAGATTTACTTTAACGTAAAAGAACTCCTCCGGCACTAAATTCCCGCAGCTCGGCGTCTCCGAAGACCGTAAAAGTAGTTAGTGGGACGTAAAACAAATAACATTAATTATTAAAACCAACTGAACAAATCCTGGATATGTTAAGATGCGTCCTATCATTATGTCCCTTCCTCTCCTCAAATTTAGCCAAATCAATCTCCTCTCGCCAGTTAGATTCAGTATTTCATCATTCGTGATTCGATCTACTCTCCTCGCCTTCAGCATTTTTTTGTAACACCACATTCCAAAAGTTTCTTTTCTTCTTCTTTCTGAGCTATTTATGGTCCATGTTTCACTTCCATACAACCCCACGCTCCAGACTAAAGTCTTTAGAAACATTTTTCTAATTCCAATATCAATGTTCGAAGTGAGCAAATTTATTTCGTAAGAAAGCCCTTCCTTGCTTGTGCTAGCCTGCATATTATGTACCCATTACTTCTGCCTTCGTTAGTTCCTTTACTACCCAAGTAACAGCATTCATCTACGTTCTCCAACACTTCATTTCCTAATCTAAAATTTCCTGCATGACCTCACTTCGTTCGACTGCACTCCATTACTTTTGTTTTGGGCATATTTACATTATTTTCATCTTGTATTTCTTTCTCAAGACTTTCCTCATACCATTCAGTAATTTCTCCAGATCGTATGCAGTATCAGATAAAATAACAATATCATCGGGAAATCTCAGGGTTTTGATTCCCTCTCCTGGGATTACGATTCCCTCTCCAAATTTCTCCTTGATATCCTTTACCACCGGGTGACAAATAGCAGTCTTACCTCTCTGATTTCTTGACTGCTGCTTCTTTTTCAAAGCCCTCGATTCTTATCACTGCAGGCCGACGAATCCTAAATTTACACAATATTTTTTGTATTTCATTAAAAATTTTACTATTTGCTTTACGTCACACCGACACAGATAGGTCTTCTACAGAGAAGTCCTCAAAACATCTTCAAATTACGCATAACTTCGGTTCAGATGAATTTCTTTTAGAGAATTACCTATCTTACTTCAACTAGTGTACACTTTATATCCTCATTTCTTCAGCCATTATTATTATTATTATTATTATTATTATTATTATTATTATTATTATTATTATTATTATGATTATGCACCTATTTTCCATCTATTTCTTTACTATTTCATTTCGTATTCTGATATTTTCTACACTCGATTTCATTCCTATCTTTCTTTCTTTCTTTCTTTTTTTCTTTGTTTCTTTCTTTCTGTGTTTCTATCTTTCACCATTCCTTCATTACATCAGTTTTCTCATTTTTCTATTTATCTATACTAATATTATAAAGAGGAAAAGTGTGTATGTTTGTTTGTAACGAATAGACTCAAAAACTACTGAACCGATTTAAAAAATTACTTCACCTATAGAAAGCTACATTGCCAGTGAGTAACAAGGGCTGTATTTTATTTTCAAAACAATTCGTGGTGGGGGGGCACGGGAGGAGATATAAAAATAATAGGCTAATATAGGCAAAATATCGAATTTGTCGTATAAGGACGAGACAAAGCTCAATTTAATCCTCTTTACGCAAAGAACAAAACTCGACAAGCCCTACGGGCCCGAAAACCATGCTTTAAGGCCCTAAAACCAACCGTTACGGAGATATTGGCACCATACTACACCTTGTCTAGGAATCGGATAAAGTAATGAACTGCCGTAACCATAGCAACGTCAGCTCCAGGATTCTACAGCAGCGAAATTATTTATACTAATATTATAAAGAGGAAAATTTTGAATGTTCGTTTGTAACGAATAGACTTAAAAACTACTGAACCGATTTTAAAAATTACTTCACCTATAGAAAGCTACATTGCCAGTGAGTAATATGGGCTGTATTTTATTTTCAAAACAATTCGAGGTGGGGGGCACGAGGGGGGGAGAGATATAAAAATAATAGGCTAATATGCCTGTAGGCAAAATATCGACGAGACAAAGCTCAATTTAATCCTCTTTATGCAAAGAAAAAAACTCGGTAAGCCCTACGGGCCATAAAACCAACCGTTACGAAGATATTGGCACCATACTACCCCTGCTCTAGGAATCGGATAAAGTAATGAACTGCCATAGCCATAGTAACGTCAGCTCCAGGATTCTACAGCAGCGAAATTATCTACATTATATCACAAAAACCTAATATATTACAGACATGCAAATTGATATTTGGAATCTCCTTTAAAAATAAAAGACACAAATATTCGTTTTCAGAAAATCGACTGAAGGGGAAGGGGGTGTGTGAAAAGAAAAGAGTTGAATTATTTATATGAGGATACATATATCTCAAAAATGAAGATGTTACAGACTTTAAAATTGGTACTTGGAATCTCCTTTAAAAATGAACACACTCTTTTTGGAAAATCCACTTAGGGGGTAAAAAGAATAAAAGGAGGGTGAATTTTTAACATGAGTATCTTCTTCTTCTATCGCTTTACCCACATCTGTGGTGTTGCGGGTGCGAACTGTGTCGCACATGTGGATTTGACCCTACTTTACGGCTGGATGCCCTTCCTGACGGCAACAATACGTGTAGGGATGCAATCTATACTTCTATACTAATATTATAAAGGGGAAAAATTTGTATATTTGTTTGTAACGGATAGACTCAAAAACTACTGAACCGATTTTAAAAATGACTTCACCTATAGAAAGCTACATTGCCAGTGAGTAAGATGGGATGTATTTTATTTTCAAAACAATTCGAGGTGAGTGACAGGGGAGATATTAAAATAATAGGCATGTTGCGGAGTCTGTTACATATAGGGTAAACTATTTTCTATCATATCATGGAGTTTTTTTTTGCTAGGGGCTTTACGTCGCACCGACACAGATAGGTCTTATGGCGACGATGGGAGAGGAAGGGCCTAGGAATTGGAAGGAAGCGGCCGTGGCCTTAATTAAGGTACAGCCCCAGCATTTGCCTGGTGTGAAAATGGGAAACCACGGAAAACCATCTTCAGGGCTGCCGATGGTGGGATTCGAACCTACTATCTCCCCGATGCCAGCTCACAGCCGCGCGCCTCTACGCGCACGGCCAACTCGCCGGTAAATCATGGAGTAGTAGGAACACTGATGTTATTAGTGCCGATATTTTGGTCCACATTTAACATCATTCTAACCATGAGAACTACCTATATACTGTACACAATTGTCAAGATGGTGCGCCCATGACTTGAAAAAATGTCTCAACATTTATACTGAGTTTCATTATATGATGTGCGACATGAGTGACAAGTCCCGAGATTTATAATTCTCGATAATTATCGTGTCCGCCTCTGTGGTGTAGTGGTTAGTGTGATTAGCTGCCACCCCCGGAGGTCCGGGTTCGATTCCCGGCTCTGCCACGAAAATTTGAAAAGTGGTACGAGGGCTGGAACGGGGTCCACTCAGCCTCGGGAGGTCAACTGAGTAGAGGTGGGTTCGATTCCCACCTCAGCCATCCTCGAAGTGGTTTTCCGTGGTTTCCCACTTCTCCTCCAGGCGAACGCCGGGATGGTACCTGACTTAAGGCCACGGCCGCTTCCTTCCCTCTTCCTTGTCTATCCCTTCCAATCTTCCCATCCCTCCACAAGGCCCCTGTTCAGCATAGCAGGTGAGGCCGCCTGGGCGAGTTACTGGTCATTCTCCCCAGTTGTATTCCCCGACCAAGAGTCTGAAGCTCCAGGACACTGCCCTTGAGGCGGTAGAGGTGGGATCCCTCGCTGAGTCCGAGGGAAAAGCCGAACCTAGAGGGTAAACAGATGATGATGATGATGATGATGATGATGATTATAGTAGTTTCTTTTATGCATCGCGTATTTCCTTGATCATTTGTAATAGTTACGAAATGTCGGATCAAACAAATACATTCAATAATATATATATATATAATTGTAGCATTATCTAGCGGAAGTGTACTTACACTAAACCTCCAGCTAGGTGGGAATGAAGGAAAAACACGGTAGCAAAAGATCTTAGAGGTCGACGCTAATTAGGAACTAATATTTAGAGGCCCCCATGAAGAAAAGAAGGAGGAGATACACGATAATTCCAAACATGACCAATAATTTCTACGTACTTAAGTAAATACACCAGTGATATAAATATCTAATGAAGTCATACACAGAGAGTATGCGTAAGTAAAGCCAGTTTTTGATAACTCGTACGAAGAATGGGTACTTCTGCTAGTTTATTTATAAGATCGTCGGTGCCATTCTCAATGTCCTCTGCAAACTCTGATAAATAAACAGCACCGTTTGTGTTCGAATTCATCTTCTTGAACTATAACTCCATTTTCAAAATATATTTTTGATTTCCTTTAACAACCTTTCAGTAAAGGAACGTAACAAATACAGCCCTTTAAGGGATACCCAACGAGAGGGCCAGAAGATATTAAAGTATCACGTGGTCGGTGTGATATTCTCAGCAGTATTACTAGGCTTTTACGGCTAGGTACACTGCCTCTCATATGGGACCGTTCGCAAGACAGAGTAAATCCCTTTACAGACCTAAGTCAAGAATTAAAATACATGGAGTGGACAGGAATTGAACCCAGACCTCTGGGTAAGAGCCAAGCAAGGGAAAAAGTGATATCAGGCGCAGAACTTATATTTTTGTTTTATTCTCCTTAACATGTGATTCCTTTTATAAATGTCTTCTTCATTTACTTTACCACCAGTTTTGCATAACCATTAAAGAGGATTAGGGCCATACTGAAACTCTCCTTACCCTTCTCTGCAGAGTCGTTCCTCTTTCATTAACATTTGAATTTTATACAGATTGTAGGTTACTTTGTTTTCAGTGTGTTTGATCTTCAGATTAAAATATATGTAGTTAATACATCAGATCTAATTTCGGTATTATCTTCTTCTCCTTACCCTCCAGGGTAGATTTTTCCTCAGACTCAGCGAGGAATCCCACCTCTACCATCTCATGGGCAGTGTTCTGGAGAGTGAGACATTGGGTCGGGTGATACAACTGGGGAGGATGACCTGTACCTCGCCCAGGCGGCCCCACCTTCTATGCTGAACAGGGGCCCTTGTGGGTGATGGGAAGATTGGAAAGGATAGACAAGGGAGAGGGAAGGAAGCGGCCGTGGCCTTACATTAGGTACCATCCGGGCATTTGCCTGGAGGAGAAGTGGGAAACCACGGAAGACTACTCCCAGAATGGCTGAGGTGGGAATCAAACCCACCTCTACTCAGCTGACTTCCTGAGGCTGAGTGGACTCCGTTTCAGCCCTAGTTCCACTTTTCAAATTTCGTGGTAGAGCCGGGAATCGAACCCGCCCTCCGGGGATGGCAGCCAATCACACTAACCACTACACCACAGAGGCGGACTTTGGTATTATCTTCGAACTCAAATAAGAAGCCTCACAAAATAACCTCAAAACAGACGGTGGTTGGAATGCGAACACTATTTCCTCCCTAGTTGGCCACCGGCCGCTGAGAGCACCCGATTTCTCTCCTCATACATAGGCTGGAATGATTCAACACCAAACAGGCGAAAGGTAATATTCTAAACGCTCCTGGCAGCGGAGTAAGGTACAAAGTGGAGAGCAGTGTTTCGTTAGTACTAAATCCTCCTTCTCTGTAATAAAAACATGTTTGAACTTTATTTAATGGCTTTTCGTGGCTTCCACTATCTTCGATGTTTACAACTCGGTCTCCTAACTAACGAAGTGTAGCCCGCGAGCTTGTGGAGAACGAGTTTTTTTGTTGTCTTTAACTTTCTTTCACCAGTCCTGGAGAACGTCCAATATTCTCATCCATGTAATACCTTTGGCAAGCACCACAACTTCAAAACATTTATCTCAACCAGTTTCTTTCCGTGAAATATTCTGTTGGAGTTAACTTCTACAAAGGAACATGAATTCATTTCGTTACTTCAACATCGTTAATTTTGAACGTGAAATGAACGTCCTATTCATGGAGGATGATTTATAATGAAAAGTTCTCAGCCACACACAATAACATCGAGTAATAACAATGAATTCGTGGTTCATTGCCATGTAAACGCGTGTCAGCTTCCCGGTATTTTTTTGAAAAATCTCAGTTTCGCTGCTATATATTTTTCCCAGACCGTGAGTTTGTATCATCCATGTCGACCTAATGAGCATCAAATCATTACTGATATTTATCAGGTGAGGCAATTATTATTAATATTAATATCCAAAGTATAATAATAATAATAATAATAATAATAATAATAATAATAATAGCAAGCAAATGGCCGTGTGGTTAGGGTCAAGCAGCTGTGAGTCTGAATTCGGGAGGAAAAGGGTTCGAACGCCACTGTCGGCAGCCTTGAAGATGATTTTCCGTGGTTTCCCATTTTCACAACAGGAAATATTCTGGGACTCTGCTTTCATTAAGGCCAAGGTCAATTTATTTCCAGTCCTAACTCTTCCCTATATCATCGTCGCCATAATACCTCTTTGTGTCGGCGCGACATGAAGCATATTGTAAAAAGTAATAATAATAATAATAATAATAATAATAATAATAATAATAATAATAATAATAATAATAATAATAATAATAATAATGAAAGTAATAATAATATCGTATAAGCTCCAGAGAGGTCTGGTACAGGTCTTTCGAGTAGACACCTATTGGCGACCTGTCTCTCTGTGAAGTGGGGTCTTACCTGTGAAGAATTCTATTGTTGGAAGACGACCCACACACAAACACACACACACACACACACACACACACACACACACACACACACACACACACACACACACACAGCCCCCAGTAATCGGAATTAACCAATTAAAATTAATATACCCCATCCATCCACCTCGGGAATCCATAGACCAAAGGTCAGAAAGCTACCCATTTAGCCATGGAGTCGGATATAGATCAAGTGAAACCCACGTCAACAGAGACGACTCTGGAGTAGAGCACAGAAAATGTTATTACCGTGCTAGCCCAACTCGCTCCTCCCTGAGGACAGCTAACGATCGCGCTGCTCTCATCACTTTCAGCTTGTTTGCGTGTAACTGAAGTCCCTCTGGTGTGATGAAGGTCCTTTGGGAAGATTTCCTACCGCAGGTGTGACAGCCATATGCAACGAGGAGAGAGAGGTTACTTTATAAGAAGTTCAAAATGCGTTGTTAACAATCAATCCTTACGCAGAAGCTGAAATACCTTTCCTAAGCTACCTCAGAATGAGACCAGTTGTTTATACAGGAGCTCACACAGCCAAATTTCTGAATAATTTCTAAATTACCGACGATTTTGTTGGTGTTTCTGTATCCAGTTTTTGGACCTCTAATTAATGCCAGTTAGGTTGCATTTCATAAATGTTATCGTCACTGAACAAACAATACCGCGTATCTGACAGTGATACTCCTAGACATTAGTTTCCTTAAGACCGGTTACACCTCCCAACCACATAATCAGATTAGTGTTCATTATGTTCATTTTCACATGTTATAGAGTAAAGTAAAATGAACCTTAAATTCACTGTAGTTTAGGAGAGCATAACTAGGTCATGCAAATATACATTCCTAGAGCTCGCTACGGTAAGATTCATTTTCCTTTACGGATGAACCAAAAACTAAACCCCACGGCACTTAACGCCCTTGCAAGGGCTTTGGCCTCCCCAGCGACCGCTGCTTATCCCGAAGGCCTGCAGATTTCGCGGGGTCGTGTGGTCAGCACGACGCATACTCTCAGCCGTTATTCTGGGTTTCCGAGACCGGGGCCGCCATCTCACCATCAGATAGCTCCTCAATTCTAATCACGTAGTCTGAATGGACCTCGAACCAACTTTCAGGTCGAGAGAAAACTCCCTGACCTGGCCGGGAATCGAACCCGGGGCCTCCGGGCGAGAGGCAGGCACGCTACCCCTACACCACGGGGCCGGTTTTTCTTTACGGATAACCTTAGGAAAATGAACCCAACGGACGTTGTCCTGACGAAATGTCAATTGGGAAGGTAATGCGAACGACAGGAAGCATGGCCAACAAATGGCAAATAAGTAAATATGGGAAGGGCAGCTGATTCAGAAAGTGACGGAACCAACTGCACGTGGTGCTGCTAGAACCGGATGAGCTCTATAGAGAAGCCGAAGTAATACATGGTATTAGTGATACGAAGCTGTTTTTGTCATAGTTAAACATAAATGTAATAGAAAGGAAGGTCTTAAAAGTAGGAATATTGGGCAGTACCATATGACCGATAAAACAGGCATGAGGAAGTTTGAAATAAGTAACTATGATTGGTGCAAAACGGCAAATAAAAATGTAAACAGGCTCTGGGATGGGTTTAAAGCAATTGTTGAGGAATGCAAAAACAGGTATGTACCTTTAAAGGTGGAAAGGAATGGTAAACAACCACTATATTATAACAGATAAGTAAAGAGACTAAGAAGGAGATGCAGATTGTAAAGAAATAGAGTTAGAAATGGCTACGGAAGTAAGGATAAATTGGAGGACTTACTAGGAAATTTAATCTAGCAAAGAAGTCAGGTAAGGATAACATAGTGGCACGCATAATTGGCAGTCATACAAATTTTAGTGAAAATGGAAGGATATGTGTAGGTACTTCAAGGCAAAAACGGGTTCCAAGGAGGACATTTCAGAAATCATTAATGAAAAAGGGGAGTGTGTATGTGAGGATCTTCAAAAGGCAGACGTATTCAGTCAGCAGTATGTAAAGATTGTTGATTACACGAAAAAAGTTCAGATAGAAGAGGTGACTAATACTTACGAAGTATCGAAATTTACCTACAATAACAAAGACATTTACAGTAAGATACAAAAGTTGAAAACTAGAAAAGCGGCTGGAATTGATAACATTTCAGGGGATATACGAAAGACAATGTCTTGGGATATAGTACCATGTCTGGAGTACATATTTGTTTATTGTTTGCGTGAAGGAGCTAAACCAAATTAATGGAAAGTTGCTATAGTAGCCCCTGTATATAAAGGAAATTGTGGTAGACATAAAGCTGAAAAGTACAGGCCAGTCAGTTTGACATGCATTGCATGTAAGCTTTGGGAAAGCATTCTTTCTGATTATATTAGACACGTTTGCCAAAATGATAACTAGTTCGATAGGAGGTAGTTCGGGTTTAGGAAATATTGTTCCACTGGATCTCAAATTGTAGGATTCCAGCAAGATATAGCACATATTTTGGATTCAGGAGGTCAAATGGACTGTGTCGTCGTTGGCCTGTCTAAGACATTTGATGAGGTGGATCATGGGAGATTACTGGCAAAAATAAGTGTAATTAGACTAGACAAAGAAGTGATAATGGTTGTCTATATTTCTAAAAAGTAGATCTCACAGAATTAGAGAAGGCGAAGTTCTATCTTACCCTGTAACAATTAAGAAGGGAATTACACAAGGCAGTATTATTGGACCTTTATGTTTTTTTTTTTTGTATATCGATGGCTTACTTCTAAAACCTCGTATGTCCCAACGCTCTTCCTATCCATTTCTTAATTAAAACTGGTTACGTCCTACAGCCATATATAGATATGCAGCCCATCAGAACAATTTTCGTTGTGTTCATTCTCCTATGCTGTTGTGTGAAGATATGTGAACCTTAAATATATATACTGTAGGAATGCGTACATTCGCTTGCAAACAACATACCTACTATACGGTGTGGTAAGGTATATTTTCCTTTACACGTTAGCACAGGAAAATGAACACAAAGACAATTATTCTGATGGACTGCATATAAATGTGTGGCTGGGAGGCGTGACCAGTCTTAAGGAATATAATGGGTAGGCAGAGCATTGGAACACACGAGGCTTTAGAAGAAATCCATCGGTATATATAAATTATTTGAGTAAAAAAGTGGAATCAGTGATAGGTATTTTTGCGGATGATGTTATTCTGTACAGAATAATTGGTAAGTTACAGTACAAGATTGTCCGCAACTGCAATATGAACTCGATAATGTTGTGAGATGGATAGTAGGCAATGGTATGATTATAAACGGGGTTAAAAGTCAGGTTATGAATTTTAAAAATAGGAAAAGTCCTCTCAGTTTTAATTACTGTGTTGATGGGCTAAACGTTCCTTATAGGAATCATTATAAGTACCTAGGTGTTAATATAAGGAAAGATCTTCGTTGGGTTAATCACATAAATGGAATTGTAAATAAAGGGTACAGTTCTCTGCACAGAGTTATGAGTGGGTTTAGGGGTTGTAGTAAGGATGTAAAGGAGAGGGCTTATTAGTCTCAAGATCCAAACTACAGTATGGTTCCAGTGTATGGGAACCTCACCAGTATTACTTTATTCAAGAACTGCAAAAAATCTAAAGAAAAGATTTCCGTTAAAAGAGTAGGACTGTGTAAATTCGCTTGCAAACAACATCCCTACAATACGGTGTGGTAGGGTATATTTTCCTTTACAAGTTAACACAGGAAAATGAACGCCTGATACTCCTTCTTTTAACATTTATGAGCTATGGTGTTCGCTTTATCCCATCTTTACGCAGAGTTATTCCATTGTGGTTTCTAATCCATCATTCCGATATGCCAACCATTCTCATTCTATAGCTTGAACCTGCTTACTGTCGATTGTTTAGTAGTTTTCACTAATCATATACATGTACGTTTCTCTAATTTGTTCGTCCTGGAGATTTTCAACCCTAATTATTCTGCAGACATATTTCATTTTCTCTTTCCTAGGTCTAGATATGCTTAGTTCACTACAGATCAGATAATGGTTTATACAATGGAAAATCGTCGGAAAACCCCTCAAATTCCCAACAGATTTCCTGAATTCAAAGCTGCTCAAGATGTTGTCTATTATGAAGGAGCGTGAGAGAGCTGGACGTACTGATGGATAATTTGAAAAGTTACGTCCATATCTCACACCGATGTCATTTTAGCAGCTGCTGATTTAGCCAATCAAATCGCTTCGCAGGCGAATTCAAATGGGTTTTTATTAGGCGGTGTTGCTAAATCTGCACGTGGCTTGGACGGGCTTGAGAACCTTGCCGAAATGTACATCAAAAACTAGTCCACAGTGGGTTTCAGCCAGTGCAACAGTAGCGTGCTTGCTGTGGGCCGAGCCTATCAGGAGGGAGGTCCTTGTTCAATTCCCTCCCCTGGATAACTTTATTTCTTCTATTGGTGCTCTCAAGATGGTCATAAGCCACGTGCAGATTTAGCAATACCACTTCGCAAAGCCCATCTGAAATCGCCCTCGAAGTGACCTAATTGGCTAATTTCAGCAGCTGATTAATTAAGAACGGGGTGAGGTAATGACGCATTTTTTCAACTCATCCAAAAATATGGACAATGCTCTCAGGCTCATATTCCCGGTTCACGTTGTTTCCGGCCACCCTGTATATAGTACGCAGGAACTCGCCTGCCACAATTTTCTAAACAACCAAAATTTCTTCTTCTTTTCCTTCTTTATCTGTTTACCCTGCAGTGTAGGTTTCTCCTCGGACTCAGCGAAGGATACCACCTCTACCGCCTCAAGAGCAGTGTCCTAGAGCTTCACACTGTAGGTCGGGGGCTACAACTGGGAAGGATGACCAGTACCTTGCCCAGGCGGCCTCACCTGCTATGCTGAACAGGGGCCTTGCGGGGGGTGAAAATATTGGAAGGGATAGACAAGGGAGAGGAAAGGAAGTGGCCAGTTCCAAGTTAGGTACCATCCCGGCATTTGCCTGGAGGCGAATTAGGAAACCACGGAAGAGCACTTCCACGATGGCTGAGGTGGGAATCGAACCCACCTCTACTCAGTTGACCTCCCGAAGCTGAGCGGATCCCGTTCCAGCCCTAGTACGACTTTTCAAGTTTCGTGGCAGAACCGGGAATCGAACTCGGACATCTGGGGGTGGCAGCTAATCACACTAACCACTACACCACAGAGGCGGACCAACCACAATTTATCTCACAAAATATATTTTTAAAATTCACATTTATTTCATATCATCACATTTTCTAATTTCCTTAGCACCCTACAAATATATTTCAAGTGTAGTTTCACGGTGATCAGATCTATCTCCCAACCATGACGACATATCAGTAATAAACACAAACATATTGTCTGTTTCAGCAAGTGTCACCGTACAGTAGTGTACTTGCTTTAGCGCGATCATGTCAGCTCGGAGGTCGTGTTCAAATTCCTCCCTTGGCAAAGTTCTTTCCTTCGACTGGTGCTCTCAAGCCTGTCCTGAGTCACGTACATATTTAGCAACACCGCCTAGCAAAGCCCATTTGAATTCGACCGCGATGTGATCTGATTGGCTAACTTCAGTAGCTGATAAAATGATAACGGCGCGAGATAACGAATGATTTTTTGTAAATTATTTATCAGTATGACTAACCCTATATAATGTATAGCCGCTCAAAAAAAAGAAAAGAATGAGCGGATTGAATGATATGTTACTCCCAAGTAATATTTTATGAGACTGAATAATTATCAAAATAGAATTCCCCTCTCATGTAGATACAAATCCTGCATATTTCCACAATGAGCATTACATCCATAGCTTAAACTATTTATGAGAAACGTGTGTCTGCGAGGAACGTATACATGATCATGTGCTCATAATTTTTTGGACTCGTGAACATAAAAACACACAACAAACAAAAAAGTGCACCAAAGGGATTATCCTTCCCAAGCAACCTATGATAATTTCCTCTGATTTAATGGAATATCTCTGTGATTATTCATCGTGTATAACTCGGATTTCAAGTCACAATCCATCCTAGAGAGGAGAAATACTCTGCTCATCACATTATGAGACTTGACTAATCGTGAACATAGTGCGGAGAGTTGATCCGTCATACATTTTTCCTGCTCCATTTGAGATATTTGGACGCGTTTCTTTGATGTTGCGTGCAGCAGTAATCCTCTCCCCGCCCCCTCATTGACGTCATAGCCGCCGCGCTCACGGCCTGCGATTCCTGCTCCAAGCTTCTATATCCAGCTGTCAGATCTCTGCTCTGCATTAAACAGATTATTTCGCAGAAGCATTTGCATGTTGGAATTGTTGGTGAAATATGAGAAGTTTGTATTGGAAATGAGTCGAATCCTTGTTGATAATTACTGGAACAAACCGACGAAAAATATTTTTGCGCTATGTAAAGTACTTGGGAGGGGCAAAAGATCTCTATAGGTCCACGCGCCGAACAAATAGCATTTAAACAAAAGGTACTTGGGACACTTTACTCAACAGTACCATGGATTTAATGGGTGAGAAGTCTGTCTTATGAACCGTGCTGTGGTTTCTGTCTCGATCATCAGTATCTCCACAGGCTAGAGTGGATCTCTCCTTCCCGCAGGACCTTCCTCCAGGATTTTTTATCCATGGCAACCACCCACAAAATCTTCGCTACAGTTCCCTTCACTTCCTCAAAGACTTCATAAACCCAACGGTATTCTAGATTTTCTCTCTCCTTATGTAATATGTTTATAAGTTATCTGACACCGAAATGATTGGAATTGGAAAAGCTCTACTCCTTGCTTAAAGGAGCCATAAATATATCTCAATATATTTTATTCTATTGGGCCAAGTCAGAAGCCTGTTTCAGCACCGAAGTCTCTCATTCATACCAAAAAACTGGTTTTAATCTGTGATTTATGAACTTTAATTCATTGTGGCTAGAAGCGTGAGGAAAGCGATAATTGGCAATGCAATGTTTACCAAAACACCATCATTCTGAAATTGATGACTGGAGAGGAATTATTATCGTATACTTATCTCACATAAGTTGCCCGTGGCTCATTCCAATACATTCAAGCAGACTGAACCACTCCTGCCGGCATTATTTTCTACCTGTCTCTTCTACCTTGATGTTAGTATCTGTGTTCATAAAAACAGTAAACTTATTAGCGACTGCTATGGTTCTATATAATCTTGTCTATCTTCTATATTTATGTTTCCAAAATATTACCGTTTAGTAAGTTGAGAAGTAAAGAGTATTACCACCTGCAGAGGAGATGGAATGATAGGACACATCTTAAAGCACCCAGGACTTGTTCAGTTACTTCATGAGGGAAGTATACGAAGTAAAAGCGGTAGGAGTAGACCAAGGTATGACTGCGATAAACAGATGTAGGATGTAGATATGAAAAGGTTAGCCTAGGATAGGGTGGTATAGGTTGCATCAAACCGGTCTATGGACTGATGACCCAAATAACAACAGGTTAACTAATATTGGCATTAACGTCTATCCCAGTTCCTTCCTGAAGTCACTTGAGTATTGAGTCATCAAAATTTTGGTTCTTTAATAGTTGCTTTACGTCGCACCGACACAGATAGGTCTTATGGCGACGATGGGACAAGGAAGGGCTAGGAAAGGGAAGGAAGCGGCCATGGCCTTAACTAAGGTACAGCTCCAGCATTTGCCTGGTGTGAAAATGGGAAACCACGGAAAACTATTTTCAGGGCTGCCGACAGTGGGGTTCGAACCTACTATCTCCCGAATACTGGATACTGGCCGCACTTAAGTGACTGCAGCTATCGAGCTCGGTTCTTTAATAGAACGTGGGTGAGGATGATTAAAATTTGTCATGATCGAGCAGTCTTGGATAGGTGACCATCATCTATACAGTGAAACGTTTCAGACTGGCATCGATAGTGCAAAGTATATTCTGAGCATAAATATCCATAAAAGTAAATGTATGGTCACAGCACAATTACTGAGGAATATTCACTTCAAGGTTAAGTCCTACTCATTGACTGAAAGGTCAGCGTTGAGGCCTTTGGTTCAGAGGGTCCCGGGTTCAATTCCCGGCCGTGTCGGAGATTTTAATCGCCTCTGATTAATTCTTATGGTCCGGAGAGTGAGTGTCTGGGTTTGTCCCAACGCTTTCCATTTCATATTCATACAACACCCTACACTACCGACCACCACAGAAACACTGAATAGTGATTACATCCCTCCATATAGGGTTAGCGTCAGGAAGGGCATCCAGCCGTAAAACAGGCCCAAATCCAGATGTGCGACGCAGTTCACACCCGTGACCCCCACAGGTGTGGGAAAAGTAGTAGGAAAAGAAGAAGATGATTCACATGAAGATTAAGGAAACCCAAATACAACTGCAAAATCCTTTACTTACCTAGGCCAAACAATCGTGGAGGACGGAAGGTGATGAACTTAATTCGTATACCTCAAGCCAAAAGGGCTTTCATGTAGATAACTACTATATTTGTGAATACTTCCGTTACGATTGAGGGCAATAAAAGCAATGAAAAACATATTATTGTCTGTATTAGAAACGTGGATCTTAAGTGAAAGTAACACGAACGGGCTTGAGCCATTTGAAATATGCTGCTTCAGAAGAATGCTCAAGGCTGTATGGTTGGAATAGCTAACAAAGTATGAAATTTAACATAGTGTGAGCCGGAAAATAATCACAGTTACGAATAATCCAATTTTGATGGGGACAAACACCCCACTAATTTGCATCAAAGAACGTGATAGTGGACACTCACTTAACTGGGCAAAATACAGTACTTCGAAAAGAGCTAAAGGAACTGTCCTGAAGAAGACTTTAGAATACACAGGCGCACAGAACTGTATGTAGCCTACATGAAGAGAGCTTCTAATGCTGGGGATGTATAGAGAAATTTTACGACCTACAGTTCAGTCCCCGAGCGATAAAAGGAGAATGAGAAAAAAATTCTTTGAAACCATCTTCACATTATTATTATTATTAATATTATTATTATTATTATTATTATTATTATTATTATTATTACTATTACTATTATAATCGTCCAACTCATTGGCTGAATGGTCAGCGTTGAGGCCTTCGCTTCAAAGGGTCCTGTGTTCGATTCCCAGCCGGGTCGGGGTTTTTAATCACGTTTGATTAATTATTCTGGCTCGGAGACTGGGTGTTTGTTTTGTCTCAAACACACGCACTACACTACCAACCACCACAGAAACACGCAATAGTGATTACATTCTTCCATTTAGAGTTGGCGTCAGGAAGGGCATCCGGCCGTAAAACAGGGCCAAATCCACATGTGCGCCACAGTTCGTACCTGCGGTAGAATTATTATTATTATTATTATTATTATTATTATTATTATTATTATTATTATTATTATTATTATTATCATTATCATTATTATTAGTAGTAGTAGTAACTGCGCACAGTGAAGGATCAACCGCAGGGACACATAAGTGGGTGCAGGCAGGGGATACCGCAGTATAAAGTAAACGTGAAAATATTGTACTACACCAAACATGTGTTGCAGGGTAACAAACATCTCCAGGATACACTTAGTACGGTTTTAGACCACCCGCAGCACAAAGTGAGGAGGCGATACGGTCGAGCGTGGTGGCATACAGACAACGGAAGTTCTAAGGAAAATCTCTTCCCAAGCCCCATCGATGGGCTAGAGGTCTGGAGACCTTGCTGACCAAGCTTATTAACATCACAAAGGCAAGCCAGATATACTCGTGCTGTGTGATGCTGGGGAAAGTATTCCGGTTAGAGGTGCGCAGTGTGTGGTTGCATTCTGGAGATAGTGGATTCGAACCGCAATTTCAGCAGCTCTGAATATGTTTTCCCATTTTGACACCAAGAAATGTCGGAGCTGTTCCTTAATTAAGGCAACATTCTCAGGGGGATTAGTCTCGTGACTAACCACGTCTTACTTCAAAACGTTGTACTTAAGATATAATAGCTGCGGTACGTGAGCATAGCAATGATATACCTAGGTAGGTTTGTTGATGTTAAGGCGATAAATGACAATATATTGATAACGTGCAGTTTTTCAACAATAGTAAAAGTATGTTCGCTTGTACAGCGGTTTGTCGAACCAAAAATATTACTAAGTTATGTACTTCTAAATGACTTTTGACCTCTAACTGGGCAACTCAAGAGCATTAAAAGTTCAGAAAGCTACTTAAAAATCTGTGAGAAATTAAAATTTACAACTTGCATTATATTTCTAGCTTTTCTGTTTAAAACGCGATGGGAATTTTAAATTCGAACCGACGTATATTCAACTAGGTTAAATTTGGAACTTAATGACACTAAAAACATAGTTTTAAGATTTAAAGTAACTTTTAATTTAAAGCGTCACAGAAATGTTTACAGAATCTTTACATAAAACGTTACCGATTTTACTTATATTTTTTATATTGTTTAAATTGTTATTGTTAATGTTTTGTTTTATCTTTCTAATTGAATTTTATGATGGCCTAAATGAATACATACACAATTCTCTTCAAACAATGAATGACCATACTCCGCTGATTGTTGTCTATTAACAAAATTTCTCTGTCCTTTTCACAGTGGTGGCCAATTAGGTGGCCTACTTGGACGGGCTCTAATCGTGATTGACAGGCTACCTTTCACATTGGCTCCTGCAATCTCAGTCACTCTATTCACAGCAGTTGCTCATGGGTAGGTTAGAACTCAGGGCTGCTGATCCCCACAGCACACGATGTCTGTTTCTTCGTTCGAATCCAGAGAATATCCGCCACTCACGCAGTCAATTCAAAACAACGGGCACACAAAAGCAACAACTCAACAGTGCTAACTAGCACTTCAGTTAACACCTCTCTAATTCCACTCACGACAGCTGTTCCACACGATGACTCTGCGACGGTCTAGAGTCCACGGTAGTACACATACAGTACTCCGTACTACAGAAGGAAGGTGTTGTGGCTCCAGCGGGACACTGACGAGAGCCCACACTGCCGCCCCAGTCCATCTACTAGCCCGACACTCCGATACAAAAACTTCTTGTTCATATTTCGGTGGGACACTGGCTATAGCCAGCACTGCTGTCGCCCCAGTCCGAAGACTGAACTCCAACACTGGACTGTGCGCGGCTAGCCTCCTTTTTATAACTTGGGAGGTGAGTATTTGAGTATTCGCGATGTGGCTACATAGAAACATTTCTCGCTTCCCTTTCCAGAGAACGCACGGGGGGACCAGACGAAGACAGCAACACAGGGATAGGCCACCGACGGCCTCTAGGCCGGCTGATAGACCCCGGTCTGAGAAGAGGGCTGGAACTTAACGATATATAGATAAAAACCAGATGTTGTATATCTCTTGAGGATAGGCTCGAAAATTACTGGGCCGATTGAGCTGAAATTTGGTAAGTGTGTAGTTTGAAAGCCCGTGTCACACAAACGATACTTCCTATTTTGATATATTGCTTTGTTTCAAACCAGTGAGGGATTTTACAGGTGTATGCCGCAGTACCCTATACCAACTGAAATAACGGGTACATGGTTGGCCCTATCCAAAAATCAACCACACCATGCGGCCTTAAAATTAAATTTTTTACAAGGAATGTCATATGCATTTTGTTTGTAAATCTAATGCTTTTTCAGAATATTCAGCTGACTTGTATTATTTTTTATAAGTTACTTTACGTCGCACCGACACAGATAGGTCTTATGGCGACGATGGGACAGGAAAAGGATAGGAGTGGGAAGGGAGCGTCCGTGACCTTAATTAAGGTACAGTCCCAGCATTTTCCTGGCGTGAAAATGGGAAACTATGGAAAACCATTTTCAGGGGTGCCGAGAGTGGGGTTCGAACCCACTATCTCCCGAATACTGGATACTGGCCACACTTAAGTGACTGCAGCTATCAAGATCGATGGTTTGGTTGTGGGAGCCTTCACTAATGAATGGAGAACAATACCTGTAAGTAGGTGTCATGCCGTGTTCGTTTGTTCAGTTCGTTAACAGGCCAGCTGAAGAATGAGCGCCTCATTCTGTGGAAAGCTTTTGGAGGCTACAGTTGTATTGTTGAGGGTGCTAAGCGTGCTGATCCATATTTGAGAACTGCTGTATCCCCGGTCTAGGAAGACAAGAATAACGTCCGAGATGATTCGTCGCGCTGACCACACGACACCTCATAATCTGCACCCTTCCAACTGAGGAGCGGTCGCTTGGTAGGCCATGGTCCTTAGGGGGCTGTTGCGCCATGCGGTTTGGTTTTGGTGGGCTGTACTTTATTTGTTCAGTCATCGTGTTATATTCCATGTTTATATGTTTTTCATATTGTATAGGCCTACGTAGGTTTAGGATTCATATTTGGCGAGTTTTTAATTCGCGTATCATTTTTCCTCATTTACCACTTTAATCCTAGCTCGTAAGTCTGTCCGAAGAACGGGTACTTTAGCTATACCTTTTTATATACCGGGATTTACACGCTCTTGTTCTTTTTATTTTCCTACCGCTTTTCTCACGCCTGTGGGGTCGCGGGTACAAACTGCATCGCACATTTGGATTTGGTCCTGTTTTACGGCCGGATGCCCTTCCTGACGCCAACCCTACATGGAGGGATGTAATCACTATTGCGTGTTTCTGCGGTGGTTGGTAGCGTAGTGTGTTGTCTGAATATGAAGAGGAGAGTGTTGGTACGGACTCAAACACCCAGTCCCCGAGCCAGAAGAATTATCAGCAGCGATTAAAATCCCCGATCCGTCCGGGAATGGAAGGTCAGTGCGCTGACCATTTAGCCAACGAGTCGGACAATTACATGCTCTCTACCTGATTATCGAAACATATACAGAAGTGCAGGTCGTCCATGGGTGCCAACTAGAAAATACTGCACCAGGCTTCTCCCTAGGCCAGATGGTATCAAGATCACTTGTAACATTTCGTCGTTGCCGGGACAAAACCTCCTATGTGATAATATTTTTGGGGATATACTGACCCGCAGCACATACGTCATGAAGAGCGATAATGTCTTCACAGCATTCATACAATATTGCACCTTAAGGCGGGTACTCACTAGGAGGCTGCAAAATGCAACGCACCGGTTGCTGCAACCATATTTTTCTAATGAATACGCCTTGAGCTTCGTTTCTGCAGCCGTTCGCAGTGAGGCGCGCTGTGATCCACCTGGTTGTCGGTATGCCGGCGAACACAAAGCGGCGCGCAGTGTGTTCGTTGACGTGTTCCAGGCACATTTCGTAGTCAGGACGCGCAGAGGTCATGGAGTGGACTGAGGAATCCTACCTAAATTTGATAGAATTATATCGCAATTCTACATTATTATGGGACCCTTCAGTGAAGTGCCAAATGATTTCAATATCAATGACCTGTCATACAAAAAATATGTTTAATGAAACGAAATTAAATTAAAAGAACCTTACCTCTATGTGATCTTTTAATTCGGTGATGATTGCTTGACACACTTGTGGTACAAATTTACTTATGACTACCGGGCGAGTTGGCCGTGCTGTTAGGGGCGCGCAGCTATGTACTTGCATCCGGGAGATAATGGATTCGAACCCCACTGTCGGCAGCCCTGAAGATGGTATACCGCGGTTTCCCATTTTCACACCAGGCACGGCTGTACCTGAATTAAGGCCAAGGCCACTTCCTTCCCAGTCCTAGCCCTTTCCTATACCATTGTCGCCATAAGACCTATCTGTGCCGGTGGGACGTAAAGCAAATTAAAAAAATAATTATGACTTGCTTGGATATTATGAAGAGATACCGCAAGCTGGTGAAACTGTCACTGGTGGCTAAAAATCTCACAAAGTAAGTGCCAATTTATCTTGAACAGATGTAGCTTTTCTAAATTTCGTGTCCTTTGTTTTTATTTTCGGTTCAACCAAGTTTAATAAATACTCGAAATTGGTCGGTGATATACGAGTGAAATTCTTAAAATATCCACTTATTTCTTGCGATTTCAAATCCAAAAGCAAATTGGAATTGGCTTTACCTTTGTAAAAGTCACCTTGCCACCAACGACGGGGATGTTTATAGTCCTCGATTAGGTAATGCAGCAGAATATACACAGCACTTATGACGAGTATACTGGACGACATTGTTGCATGTGTCACAACGAACACTGCGGAACTACTGGTGTTCGCATTGAGGTGAAATGAAATGGCGTATGGCTTTTAGTGCCGGGAGTGTCCGAGGACAAGTTCGGCTCGCCAGGTGAAGGTCTTTTGATTTGACACCCGTGGGTGACCTGCGCGTCGTGATGAGGATGAAATGATGATGAAGATGACACATACACCCAGCCCCCGTGCCAGCGAAATTAACCAATTAAGGTTAAAATTCCCGACCCTGCCGGGAATCGAACCCGGGACCCCTGTGACCAAAGGCCAGCACGCTAACCATGTAGCCATGGCGCATTGAGGTTTGACGAACGTACACATTATACAAGGTTGCAGCAACCGTTGCGTTGCATGTTGCAGCTTCCTAGTGAGTACCCGCCTTTAGATGATAGAACCTTTCCGTCCAAAGTTCTAAGCTAGAATATTTCACATAGGAGGTTTTGTCACGGCAGCGACGGTTTTTAACGAGGTGCTTTTAAGTCCCAGCGACGATGGGATGGGTAAGGGCTAGGAGTGGGAAGGAAGCGGCCGTGGGCTTAATGAAGGTGTGAAAATGGGAAACCACGACAAACCGTCTTCAGGGCTACTGACAGTGGATTTTTAACCCACAATTGCCCGAGTGCAAGCTCACAGCTCCGCGCCCATAACCGCACGGCCAACTCGCCCGGTATAATTTCTTGTACTTCCAAGCGATTCCATTCAACCTATAACAGGTATTGTCACGAACCGTCGCTTGACATACAGCTTAAGGTGTTTTATGACCGATGTAGCTGATACCACAGGACGAGTTTACCAGCAGCAATAAACAGCCGAGTGAGGAAAGGAAAATTATATTTGTTCAGGCAAGTGGGAGGAATGGCTTTGAGAACATAACTTATTCTCAACGGTTAGAGCGGGCATCCTGTGCTTCTAGCTGCACATGTTAGAAGGCATTATGTCGACACTAGTGGAGATGATATAGCCAAGTTTATTTGTCCTAATATCCCATGCTTTTTACGTGATTTTGTAAAACAGGTCAAGTCCATGACGTTCAACTTTGTGTTCTACCATCTGCAAAACGTTTGACACAGTAAGGCAAAAGTTTTCTAAGAAATGATTTTCGCTTTTGAGCTTAATAATGTCGCTTTCAAAGGTTTTAAGAAAGAATTATTTTCAAACCATATATTTCCCAAAATGTTTTGATGACTTGCTTTGCCATAAATTAATCCAAAAATTACAATTACGAATCTTGTAGTACTCGTTAAAATAAATGTTCTAGATTTCATTCCAATACAATATGTGAAAAGGAAACATAAATTATTTATCCCCATATTCTTTTTGTTTAGTCTAGTGATCAATTCCTTGTCTGGTTTGATGCGTAGTATACTGTTGCTTTATCGTACAATGTCCTCCCCTTATCTCCAGGTCTATTCCTACCTACCTATAATGAAACATTTTAAATTATATTTGTTAATGTCCCTTATTTGAGATGCCTCCGTGGCTCAGGCGGCAGAACGCCGGCCTCTCCCCGCCGGGTTCCGTGGTTCAAATCGCGGTCAGTCCATGTGAGACTTTTGCTGGACAAAGTGGAGGTAGGACAGGATTATTTCCGGGTACTCCGGTTGTCCCTGTCATTTTTCATTCCAGAAACACTCTGCAATACCATTTCATTTCATCTCTCAGCGATAAATTATTGCCCCAAGGGAGTTCCACAGGCTTCGGCAGCCAGCACAATTGCTATCCTCGCTGCTAGATGGGGGCTTAATTCATTCCATTCCTGACCCGGTCAAATGACTGGAAACCGGCTGTGGATTTTCAATGTGCCTTATTTTCTAGAAAGAAATTTATTCCGCTAAATTTCTTCCAAATGACAAATTACAAACTTCCAGAAGTCCAAAAAATGTACCTTATCAAACTGTACCTCCTCCTACGTATACAGAATTTAGCCCTTAGCCCTCCTTTTTTTCCGAACACTCCTGCCTCTCCAGCTCTATTTAAGAATCCGCTTGCAGAGGGTTAAGAGACAGCACAAGTACATGGACAGTATATTTATAAAAATGAAATAAATCAAACACAAAATAATTATAATACAAGTACAATACAATATTCAGGTGCAATTTTCAGCATTTTAAACTACCTTAGGTTGCCCTATAGGTTGAGGACAATGATTTAACATCCAGTAAATTTTCATATTGAACACATCTTTGTAAAATGGACACTTATCTAACCAATTCTCTGAAAAAAAAATTATTTTTGTAATTCTGGCTTACTGTTCATTGCCGTGTTTAGGATTACGCATCTGAAAGTGCTTTGAATTAAGGAAGAGTAACATCTATCCACGACCTCCAAATTGACTCACATCTGAGGGGCATAATATTTCGAATGTTTAAACTGGCATACCGATTATTCTCGCGCACAATTTCTGATAATAATCAGCAGTCATGAATTATTGGCAAAAATGTGAACTTCAAACTTACGGTTAGTTCCTTGCGGTGGCTTATAACCTGACGTACATGTGAATGGGTTCTTTTGAAGTCCAAGTCCGTGTCACGGTATTCCCTCAGTAGAGGTACAAGCACGGCCATTTAGCATACTTCCCTCTTATTGGGATCTTCATCACTCAACTCACCAACAAAATCTAGTTCCGCAATATCTTTCTCATCACTTAAGTGGAAAATCACTCTCACTATCGTTGAATTCAACGTCACATTCATATAAAAGTCTGGCTATTTCCTTCTCATGTTGCTCAAACGACGCCATGTTGCTAAACAACGTCTGTTTACAAACTCGCAAGGTCTTGAAAGAATGTCTGCAAAGCCTGATTTCAAAGAGGTTATAGCTATACATGGCTTCAAATTGTCGTCGAAAGATGACAGTAGCGTACTTTACCTGTAATTCATGCGTACCTAACTCGACAAAGGAGTTGTATATCCGGACATGGGATCTATGCGGAATGTTCACATTGTCGTTAGAATGTGCTTTGTGTGCGATCAATATATGTTTCTTTCGCATTACATGAACATATTATAACATGTGGGCAAATAAATCAATAATTGAGGAAAAGGGTGAAAGTGCCGAAATCTGAAAAAAGTGGTTTTTATTGTAATAAGGGGATGTATTAGCCATGCCGCATGTGGTGATAACTTGTGCATGTACCGGAGGTCATTAGTTTAGTTGCTAGGAAGTTCAACAGGTAGAGCCACAGTCCAATGTGAGTTTGGTGGGCAAGGGTGAATGTACCAGCATCTCGCTCTGCAATTCTTCTGTGCTCTCCATTGTGTCAGTGTGCTATCACTCATCTATTTTCTAATTTCTGAGCCACTTAATTAAAGAAATGAAATTTAAAGAAGCTGATTTCTCTTATGTAAGTTTATAAAATGTATTGATGTAGTATACTTGCACTTCAAAGACTGTAGGTAATCATTAATTCCTGGTCTCCTTTGGTGCCATTGTGCTCGAGAGCTCTATTATTAGCGTTTTCTCGGAAACATGTTTCTGGCACGTTGACCCTTTTCCATCATTGGTGCTCAATTTTATAATACAGGGTTTGGGGCATAAGCATTGGATCTACCTTTTTCCTCACGAATGCAGTATCTACCAGACAAATGGAAATACAGTCGAAACTCGATATCTCCCACCTCGATTACTCGAATTTTCAGTATCTCGATGTAACTTAAATTTCCTGGAAGTTTGTGCATTTATTTGTCTATTACTCGAAATTCAGGTACACGAATTTCTCGAATTCTCGAAGCAAACATTTCCTCCCTTGAAGCAAAAAATACTCTATAACTCGAATTTTGTGCAACATTAACTGTGCAATATGGCATTTGTGGTTTGTGAAGAACAGTTAACAAGTAAAGACAGGATTACAGTGATGCTGGAAGCAAATATGATGGGAACTGGAAAATTAAAACTTCTAATGATCGGAAAATCACCGAAGCCTCGCTGTTTCTCGGCTGTGAATTAATTACCGATCACGTACGACTCCGATGTCGCGGATCACAAGCTCCATTTATGAATCTTGGCTGTGTGGTATTGACGAGAAGTGAAGGGACGAAAGGTTAACAGTACCAAACAGAACAGACTAACAGATTTTTCCAAAGGTGTTAACCGTGCTATGTTTCTTGTTTCACTACTGTATGTACTGTATCATGTCTTTAGAAAAAGTGGCTGTGATAAGGGTTATAATTAAAGTGATGCGGTAAAACAGAGTTTGTTCGTATATTCTTAAATACTGTCCAATAAAAATATATTCAGTATAAGCCCGTAGATACATATGATTCAATTACATATTATTCATGCTCAAAAACGGTATTCCCTATATCTCTAAATTTCGATAAGTTGAAATAAAATTTAGCTCCCAAGGTGATTAGAGATATGGTGGTGTCACTGTATACAGATGAGAGTGGGAGCGTTAGGTGCTGACGAATACATGAATAATGCCGAGTAGGTTTACCAGGTGCAAGTGAGGAAACTCTCAGCCATGAAATCCTTGCGCTTCATACTATTCTTTCTCAGGGAGTAAAGTAGCCTTGAAACAATAAAAGTCCTCAAGATTGCATACAGAACGTTGACAGCGATGCGAAGACGTCGGATACTACTCATCTCACCATGCGTGAAGTTTGCAGTTTCATGTTTCACAGCGTTGACGATGTCCTCTCGTATCCCAAACCACATCCCACGTAACGGTTCTTTCACTTTGGTGTTGAGGTCAAACTCCCACGGAGACAGGTCTGGCGAATATGGAAGGTATTCCAGAACTTCCCAAGCTGTTCTTTCCTCGTCACATCCATTCTGCACGTAGCCTGACTCACTACTGCTGCCCCATCGCCCTGTGTGTGGTACTTGTCCAATATACCGCCATCTCGTGCTGTGTCCATGTACTATGAGTGCCATGCTTTCCAGGACATATGACCACAGTATGGTAGCACCGTGTAAATGTGAAAAAAAAATACTTGTAATGACTTATCTCACAACCCTCGTACAGTTTATCGACAGAAAGGTCAACTTGTTAATATTTAGGTAATTTGTCGCTACCAATAGCACTTTCAGGGCCATTCACTTTTTTTCTTATTCTCTCAGTCGTAATTGATCTAGATCAGCCTTTCTCAAACTGCGGTGCGCGGACCCCCGTGGGGGCCCTTGACTATAATTGAAGGGGTCCCAATAATAATATAAGTTGTAAAGAGCGGTATTCTATAGTGCACATGCAATTCATAGATCATTATTCTAAATTTATGTATTCACTGTTGTATAACTTATATATTGTATATGGAATTCTTGATCGATAAATGGTACAAGTTGGCAGTATCTTGTGAAGACCTTGTATCACAACTCCAAGTCTCTGATCCAATTTACCTGTGTGAGTGTACATTTTCTGCTCTCGCGCAAATAAAAACGCAGTACGAAGAAACTTTTCAAATTGGCCGATGACCTAGGTATTAGGCCCCTTTGAACAACAAGCAACTACTTTCTCAGATCCAGACTGTTGTAATTATTGGCCAAGAGACGCATTGTTATTTCTATGCATTAAAAAAAATTCTGTTTTTCATTCACTGAGTTCTGAATTATGTTTCATGGCTATGGGGTCTTTGAACATGAATGCCAATTTCTGAGCAGGCCTCAGACACAAGAAGTTGGGGAAACCTTGGTCTAGACAACTATTCTCAAAGTATTTAATACATTTAAAATACCGTGTAGAAATTAATTGTTGACACAAATAAGCCCCATCATAGTGAGCGAAATGTTTTGCATGTAGTTTGTATCAGAAATTTGTGTGTTTTACCCTCATTGCTACGTCACTGAATGAATGTTTTAATTAGTTAATGGCTCCAGTGGGCAGGAGAGTTGACAATTAGCTAAAGGGAAAGAGGGGAGAAAAGGGGAATATGTGATGGTGATTCACATAGCATGAGCTGCGGGTGAGTGGGATTTTGTGATTTGGGGATTGTTAGTATTTTTATTTTTTTGGACGAAATGGTATTGGCTCAGAAAGGACGAATGTCTGTCAACTCAGTCTGGTTTGTTGAAGCTTACGCCAATGGGAGATGAAATGTTACTTGTATGATGTATCTCTGAGAGTGATCTGATTGTTTTATAACGATCTGGGCATGTGTTGATTCCAGTGAATGTTGCGTCAGTTATTACATTACTTACGTGAACTTTATAGGCGTTAATGATTTGTCGTAATCGGACGCCAGCCAAATATCATAATTTTTATTATTCAGTATGTCGAAAATATGATTCATATTGGGGTTCAATTGTTAATAACCCCAAGTAATTACGTCCGAGTTAAGTCAAGTGGTATGTATGATAAGTGTATTGCATAATGTCAAGTGAATATTTCTAGCTTTTGCTCCATTTTGTGCAATTTTGTAATGCAAAATCAAATAGTTTCAATTCTTCTCGGTATGTACTGAGCTGTTTTTGTAGCCTTTTTAAATAAATTGTGCAAGGACCTCAAAGAAAAATCGACTTAATCGACTTAAATTAGAAAGGTGAATTAAAGGTCGTCCGCATATTATTGGAGCTCATTGGGAAAGTGTGAGGACTTTTTATGTATACAGTATGCAAATAGAGGGACATAGATAAAACTTGTAAATAACCTGTTAGTACAAGGAAAAATTTGTGAAAGCTTGGTGGCTTCACTATTTGCTGATCGATTTCTGAATCAATTTCATACTGTTCCTTATCAACTTTATTCTTTCCGTCATGACTGATGAGAGCAGGAATATTCCTACTAGGGCCAAAGTTAGGAGTTAAGTGTAAAAGGTTATCTCTGATAGAGAAATTAGAACAGTAATCCGCTTGTGTTATTTGGATAATAATTGAGTTACTGTAGGTAGTGGTATATTCAATTGGTTAAGCTTAATTCGAAGAGTGAAGGAAGGAAAGGTAGTTAGCTACTGAAACGGCATAAATTGAGATTGTGAGGAGCTTTGTGGGGCATTGAAAGCAAGAGGATGTTAACATTTCCTCTGTGGAAGGATAATTTACCAGTATATAGGACATGTGTATAAATGATAGGTCTAATAAGATTGTAAAAGGAGAGCAGGTAAGCGCCTTTAAGTAAGGTTGCTGCGGCAATCGTTTATTTGATTATTAATATAGTTCAGGCAGGGAGGTGTTCATATGTTGAGCTAAGTGAGTTTATATTTGTGTTTGTAAGGCGGATAATAATGTTTGTGATAATCTATTAATTGTGTGGTTTTACTGAGCTAGGTTATTTGGAAGAGGTTAGTATAATTTGAAAGAGCTTTCTAGATTTTAGTAATACACACGCGGACAAGTACTTGAGAGCATGGCTTGAAATAATTAATTGCAGACTAAACGCCACTTTTTTTTGGAATTGGCTTTACGTCGCACCGACACAGATAAGTCTTATGGCGACGATAGGATAGGAAAGGTCTAGGAGTGGGAAGGAAGCGGTCATGGCCTTAATTGGAGTGGCAAGTAAGCTACTGTGGCCTTAATGAAGGTACAGCCCCAGCATTTGTCTGGTGTGAAAATGGGAAACCACGGTAAACCATCTTCATGGCTGTCGACAGTGGGGTTCGAACCCCCCTATCTCCCGGATGCAAACTCACAGTTTAGAGCCCCTAACAACACGTTCAACTCGCCCAGTGAAAAAACGCCACTTATTTCCTTTTATGGTTTGTATGAACTTTCAGGAGCGTCTCAGTTCCTGGTAGTGTTCTAAGAAAGAAATTGGGCCTTAAGTGCAGAGGGATATGGTATATGAAAATATAACATCTAATATCATGTGGATATTGCCAGCCTGGTACAACGTTGTAAGGCAGACCCTCCGACTGGGGTGGCTTGAACCTGCCGTGTATAGTAAACTGCGTGTTATTGTTGTGGAGTTTTTTTGCAATTGTCTTTACGCCGCACCGACACAGATAGGTCTTATGGTGATGATGGTATTGGAAAGGGCTAGAAGTTGGAAGGAAGCGGCCATGGCCTTAATTAAGGTACAGTCGGAGTATTTTCCTGGTGTGAAAATGGGAATCCACGGAAAACCATCTTTAGGGCTGCTGACAGTCGGGTTGGAACCACGATCTCCGGAATGCAAGCTCAGAGTTGTGTGTCTCTAACCCACGCCAACTCCCTCGGTAAATGGAGGATACTGTTTTGTGTTGTGTGTGAGTTGAAGGGATGTTAGAGACAGCAAAAAAACCACTCCCTGAGCCAAGGGATTTAACTATTTAAGACTGAAATCCCCGACCTGGCTGGGAATCGAACCCGGGGCCCTCTGAAGCGAATCTCACTGCGCTGGCCATTCAGCTAATGAACCGGAAAATAGACCAACTGATGTAAGTGCAGCACGCTAAAAAGTATTGTGGTGAAACCTTTTGGTGGTCTGCAGTTCGTAGTCCGTCTTCTAGTTCGTTGATTACTGATTGGATCCGCAGTGGTTTCTCTGAACTACAGACTTAGTAAAGCATTATTACTCTATGTCTTTTTATGTACTTTGATGGGGTTGCAGATGTGAACTGGGTCACACATTTGGACTTGGCCCAGTTATACGACCGAACGTGTTTCTTGCCGCCACCCGTTTATGTTTATGTATATTTAAAAAATATGTTTCTTTATGACTTTCGCTCTGGTGAATTCTGTAGTAGTTCGTTGGATAGTGGGTTGCGTATACATGAGGCAGCGCTTGTTAAGGTAAACATAAACCCGCAATCCTTGAGCCAGGGGAGTTAATCTGACCTGGATGAAATCCTCAACCTGGTTGGGAATGGAACCCGGAAACCTGTAAAACAAAGACCGTTAAGCTGCCCATCTAGCGGAGGAGCATAAGTCAGTAAAGCATTCACTGCAGATAACACTGGTTCTGCAGTCGCATTCGAAGTTTAACTAGCGTTGAGGATGTCAAAATTATATTACTTGACATGGTAACCCTTGGATCTTTCTTCTGAGTTATGATTTATTTGTATCTCGTGCAGATTACGGTTATTAAGTACTGCATGTCGGTTTTAATTTCGTAATCGTGCACGTAGAGCATTTATTAGCGGAATGTGTGTCATGTAGATTGACATCTCATCTCCGCACAGGCCATGAAGGCCCTGGGAGTTGTGAAAGATAAGGCTTCCACTATACGTAACCTCGGCACTTGGTGGGGTAGAGAAGTTAGCTCTACGTCCGGCCATCTACGTCCCCAGGAATTAACCTGGTATTCATTTAAGATGTGGGCTGTGCAAATCTCAGAGCCGTGGGCGCCTCAGGAAGTGGAAATGTACGCTGTAAGAACGAGGGGTTTAAACAACGGATGTCGAGGGCGATAAGAGATAATTGTTCTCAACAAAATATCAGTTCATAATTTCTATACATTTTGAAGGTCAAAATACAACATATCGTCGCTGGAAAGGTAAAATGTTGTATTCCACAAAGCTCTTCCTATCAATTATTCTCCTTAAGACTGTTCACGCCTCCCAGCCACGTATGGATATGCAGTCCATCAGAACAAATTTTCTTGTGTTCATTTTCCTATGCCCATGTGTAAAGGAAAATGAACCTTACAGTACCGTACTGTAGGAATGTACATTTGCATTACGTATTTACGCACTCCTAGTGTACAATGCATGTAAGGTTCATTTTCGTTTAATCGTCGACATAGGAAAACGAACACAACGGATATTGTTCTGATGGACTGCGTATCCATATGTGGCTGGGAGGCGTGACCAGTCTTAAGGAGAATAATGGATAGGAAGAGTATTGTGGGATACAACGTTTTACCGGTGAAGTGACGATATTTTAAGAGCAGCTGAATTTGAAAACTTAAAAATAGGCAGAGTACTTCACTGTTTCCCACGTTACTAAATTTACGATAAATTTAATTTTTCAGTTCGTCTAAAGCTCTCACCAATGTTTCGAAGACCTAATATTTCATTTACTCGATTCTGTATTATCATTGGTTGCCTGAATTATTTTGTAGAGTACAGATATTTACACAAGGGATAGGTAACTTCATTTGAAGTGTAATATGACAGTCATGGAGCTTATGTTTCGTTTAGTTTACTGCATTTGAACGCAGCCTTCTCATCCAAAGATATCACCAGTATTTATGCTTCTTGAGGTTTAATTTGTTGGGCAGAATAATTTCAAGAATTCCGTTATCCGTGAGAATGTTTACATATGAGACGTTTGGATTATTTCTGCAAGATTTTTTGGATTTATCCCTACACTATTACGTAATCCTGTCTTCGACAATCAACATTCGGGGGTTAAGAAACAAATATCATATCTCACAATGCTCTTCATAGGCATTATTCTCCTTATGAGTGGTAATGCCTCCCAAACACGTATGGATATGCAGTCCATCAGAACAATTTTCGTTGTGTTCATTTCTCTATGCTTATGTGTAAAGGAAAATTACTTTTATCATACTCTAGGATTGCGTAAATACATCATGCAGACATTCATTCCTACTGTGCGGTACAGTAAGGTTCATTTTTCTTTACAAACATGCATAGGAAAATGAACGCAAAGAAAACCGTTCTAATGGAATGCATATCGATGGCTTTCTTTAAAAACCTCGTAAGTCCGAATACTCTTCCTATCCATCATATTCCTTAAGACTGGTCACGCCTCCCAGTCCCATATTTATAAGCAGTCCAAAAGAATAATTTTCTTTATGGTCATTTTCCTCTGCCCATTTGTAAAGGAAAATGAACCTTAAATACATTCTACTGTAGGAGTGTGTAAATTTGCCACGCAATCAACATCTCTACAATTCGGTACGTTAAGGTCATTTTCCTTGACATTAGCAAAGGAAAATGAACACAGCGAAAATTATTCTGATGGACTGCATACAAATATATGACCGGGAGGCGTGGCCAGTCTTAAGGGATATAATAGGTAGGAAGAACATTTGGACATATGAGGTTTTAAAAGAAAGCCATCGATATCCATATGTGGTTGGGAGGTGTGACCAGTCTTAAGGAAAGTAATGGCTATGCATATCATTGAGAGATACGATGTTTTCTTTCTTAACCCCCGAATTACTATATGAAAAGTAATTATAAATATGAAATGAACGTGATAATTTATGTCATGAACAAAATTTGCATGAGATCGTCAGCCCTAATTGCTAAGAAGTACAGTCCAGTCACGAGCGAGACATCGGGAAGTGCTGACGTGTGAGTGAGCTGAGGTGTGCAATATGGGAATAACGCTAAAGCAATACAGGCTAAGAATTGGAAGTTGGCATGGTGCAAGGTCGTGTCGGAAGGAAGATGGAGGTAAGAGAGGGAGAGAAATGAGTGGTCATAGAGGACTGTTGGAGATTATGTTGTGTGTGACGGTTATTGCGACGCTGCTGGTGGTAGGAGGTATAGAAAAGAACCCAGGTCCAAACCAGGGACCGTTCGGTTGGGAGGAGCTTGAAGAGATCAAGAGAATGTTGAAGGAAGCGAGCAAAGGAGAAGAAATAAAGGAAATGATGCAGGAACACCGGGCAAACCAAACAAAGGAGATGACTTAAAAAAGAAGAAATTGGAGGGGTAAATGACAAGTTAGCGGAGTTAGAAGATGAGGTAGAGAGCTTGAGAAAGAAGGTGTTGGTACTGGGAGAGGAACTGACAACAATGAAGAGAGAAGTGATGCTAGCGAGGAACGAATCAGAAAATGTGTGTGGTGTACCTGAGGAAGGAACAGAATCAAAAGTGAAGTTATTATTGAAAGTGGTGGACATAGTTTCGAATGAAATGAAGATAAACTTCTCTGAAGTGGATATAGAAGATATATTTATGGAGTAAGAAGGAACAAGGGATATAGGCCGGTGAAGTTAAGATTAATTTCAACCTTGATGGCCGATATAATTCTGAGGAAGGCTGGAAATATGAAAGGATCGAACATTTATTTGAAGGCTGAGACAGAAAAAGGAGACAGGATGCGGATGGATGTCTATAAGTGGCATATATGGCGGGCTAGAGCGCAGGGATTGCGGGTCAAGATAGTGGGGAGTTGTCAGGTGACTTCAGGCAGAAATTGGTCGCGATCGTGGGCACAGGAGGAACTGCTGAGGATGGAAAAATGTGAGGAGGAAATGAGTTGCAGAAATCGAGAGCAGGGCGACATCAGTGCGGAGAAGGAAGAGAGAAGACAGGACTGCGGTGTCAGCGGTCAGGTGGCGGAGACAGCAGAGACCTTAGTGAGTCAGAACAACCTAGGAAGGAGTGAATCAACAAGTAGGAACTAGACCGAAATGAAGTGAGTATAGGTAATGAAGAGGTGATGGGAGGGGAAAGGAGTCAGGGTAGTGACTTAACCTCCCCGTATAGGAGAAATGCAGAAAGAAACAATCGGGCGTTGAATAAGGGGAGATCGTTAAGTTTAAAAGATTTATGGGGAGAAAAAAAAGGCTCTGACACGGAAAAGGGGAAGGATGGGGGGAGAAGAAAGGGAGGGAAGGGGAGAGGGATGGGGAGGATCCGAAAGGAAGAATTACGAGAAGTAAGGGGGAAGTGGTGAAACGCAGAAGAATAGAGAGGGAGGGGGAGGAAATAAATAACTAGAGATGGTTATAGGTGTGCTGAATATTGAGGAGTTGATGGGGAAGATAGGGAATAGGGAAATTGTGGATTTAGTGAAAGATTTTGAGATAATTGCTCTAGTGAAGACGTGGTTAGGGAAAGGGGTTGAAATTACATGAGACGGTTATAGAGTAGGAAACGGTTATAGAGCAGGAAAAAATTAGGGAAGGGGGCCGAAACCGAGGGGGCATAGTAGTGTTAATAAGAAATGAAGTAGCTGAAGGGGTGGAGACGTTACAGACTAGGGTAGAAGGGGTAGTGTGGCTGAGAGTAAAAATGGGGAAGAGAGCAGCGGAAGCAATTTGTCTGGCACTGCTTTATAACCATCCGAGTGATTCAGTTCCTGCAAATAAACATTTTTTTGACGAACTGATTGAATAAATAAACACAATTAAAGGGATGTATGTAGAAGATGGGATCATTTTATTGGGGGATTGAAATGCGAGAGTGAGCAATAGGGTACCGGTGTACGGGAAAGAAGTGAAAGTAGACGAGAAACTGCAAAGAAAGAGTAAGGATAATGGTGTAAATAGTTATGGAGAAAGGTTATTAGAGTTATGTGATATAGAATATTTATTTTAAATGGGTGGATGAAGGAGAATAGTGTGGGAGATTTGACGTATATTACAACAAATGGAGGGAGTGTAGTAGATATAGGAATAAGCTCAAAGATAGCGTTAAGGAGAATAATAAGCTTTGAGGTGTTAGAATGTGGGTTAATGGAACATATGCGTATCAAAATTGAGAACTTTGGCTGCTGATAAGAAGGGAAAGATGGCGGAATGTTGGGAGAGATATACGAATGGAGAATGGAAGTATGTGTGGGACGATAATACTAAAGATACACTGACTGACAGAGCAAATGCAACACCAAGAAGGAGTGGTTCGAAAGGGATGAAAGTTGGGGAAAAAACAGAGACGGCAAGGACGAATAATTGATGTTTATTTCAAACCGATATGCAGGTTACACAATGCGCACGGCATCGACTCAGTAGGATGTAGGACCACCGCGAGCGGCGATGCACGCAGAAACACATCGAGGTACAGAGTCAATAAGAGTGCGGATGGTGTCCCGAGGGATGGTTCTCCATTCTCTGTCAACCATTTGCCACAGTTGGTCGTCCGTACGAGGCTGGGGCAGAGTTTGCAAACGGCGTCCAATGAGATCCCACACGTGTTCGATTGGTGAGAGATCCGGAGAGTACGCTGGCGACGGAAGCATCTGTACACCTCGTAGAGCCTGTTGGGAGATGCGAGCAGTGTGGGGGCGGGCATTATCCTGCTGAAACAGAGCATTGGGCAGCCCCTGAAGGTACGGGAGTGCCACCGGCCGCAGCACATGCTGCACGTAGCGGTGGGCATTTAACGTGCCTTGAATACGCACTAGAGGTGACGTGGAATCATATGCAATAGCGCCCCAAACCATGATGCCGCGTTGTCTAGCGGTAGGGCGCTCCACAGTTACTGCCGGATTTGACCTTTCTCCACGCCGACGCCACACTCGTCTGCGGTGACTATCACTGACAGAACAGAAGCGTGACTCATCGGAGAACACGACGTTCCGCCATTCCCTCATCCAAGTCGCTCTAGCCCGGCACCATGCCAGGCGTGCACGTCTATGCTGTGGAGTCAATGGTAGTCTTCTGAGCGGACGCCGGGAGTGCAGGCCTCCTTCAACCAATCGACGGGAAATTGTTCAGGTCGATATTGGAACAGCCAGGGTGTCTTGCACATGCTGAAGAATGGCGGTTGACGTGGCGTGCGGGGCTGCCACCGCTTGGCGGCGGATGCACCGATCCTCGCGTGCTGACGTCACTCGGGCTGCGCCTGGACCCCTCGCACGTGCCACATGTCCCTGCGCCAACCATCTTCGCCACAGGCGCTGCACCGTGGACACATCCCTATGGGTATCGGCTGCGATTTGACGAAGCGACCAACCTGCCCTTCTCAGCCCGATCACCATACCCGTCGTAAAGTCGTCTGTTTGCTGGAAATGCCTCCGTTGACGGCGGCCTGGCATTCTTAGCTATACACGTGTCCTGTGGCACACGACAACACGTTCTACAATGACTGTCGGCTGAGAAATCACGGTACGAAGTCGGCCATTCGCCAACGCCGTGTCCCATTTATCGTTCGCTACGTGCGCAGCACAGCGCCGCATTTCACATCATGAGCATACCTCAGTGACGTCAGTCTACCCTGCAATTGGCATAAAGTTCTGACCACTCCTTCTTGGTGTTGCATTTGCTCTGTCAGTCAGTGTATATTGAGACGGCATTTGAAAGAGGAGGGAGATATATTAAGGGTAGGAATTGAAAGGGCGGCAGAATGGAATGATATGGATAGTGTGATAAAATTAATAGAAATCCCTGTATCGAGGATGGCGAAGAAAATGAGGGGAAGAGTAGAGGGAAAAAGCACAAAATGAATGGATTGTTTGATGAAGACTGCAGGAGAAAACGTGAGGTTGTAATGAGAGACCTAGCGGTGTTTAGGAAGGAGGGAAAGCAAAAAAAAAAAAAGAATTAATATTGTAAATTGAGAAGGGAATATAACGAGGTATTGAATGAGAAGAAAAGAGGATGGAAGGATGCGGAAGCTGACAAAATAAATAGATATTGTAGATAGAAGAAATTTGAGAGGATGTGGGAGTCAATAAACAAGATTAGAAGAACGAAACCGTGGGGAAGTGGGGTAAAATAGGAGAAAACGAGTGGGTTAAGCATTTTAAAAGGCTTTTAGGAGGGGAGGGGAAATTGGGTAGAGAAATAGACAAATCATATCTAGGAAGGGACTTGGAAGTAGTAATTCCAATATTGGATGGGGAGATAACAAGGCAGGAGGTAATTAGAGTATTAAAAATGCTAGACCTAAGGCTGCAGGAGGTGTGAACGGTATTTCCAATAGTGTATGGAAGGAGGTGGGGCCAAATGAACCGATGTTGAGGGGGAATGTGGCATTCTTTAATAGGTTGCTGGAAAAGGGGAAATTTACGAGGGAATGGAAGGAGGGGGTATTATTCCCTGTTTATAAAAATAAAGGAGCTAGTAGCGATCCTAACAACTATAGAGGAATTACACTCCTAGACGCGTTGTCGAAGGTGTACACAGGGAATATGGCGAATAGGATAACAAATTGGGCGGAACAGTACGGTAGGATATGAGAGTTCCAAAGTGGATTTAGGAAAGGAAGGAATACAGTCGATAATGTTTGGATTCTGGACACTTTGATTACAAAGTATGTGGGGATAGCAGGGCGTAAATTATATGTAGCAGCGATCAACTTAGATAAAGCCTTCGATACGGTCAGTCGAGATGCGCTATTTTTGAGATTAAGGGAGGTTGGAATGTCGAAGAAAATGAGGGTGGCAATCGAAACAATCTATGAGGAAGTGTTTGTGATGATTAAATTGCAGTATGGAATGATGAGTAAATGTTTTGAATCGAAGAGCGGGGTGAGACAGGGGTGTAAGCTATCCCCTATATTATTTATAAATAATATTTAGAGGCTCATGGAGGAGACGCATGGCAATGCGCTTGGATAGGGAAAATGGAGGCTCCGGGGTTGCTATTCGCGGATGACCCATTGGTTTTGGCTTCGAAAGCAAGTGGGTTGCAAAAAGTGTTGGACAAGGTGGTTGAGTATACTAGGAAGTGGAAAGACTCGGATAATGGTGCGTAGGGAAAGGGATGGGAGAAATAATAAGGAAGTCTGGAGGCTAGGATCAGGAAGAAATTAAACCAGGGAGAAAAATTGAGTATCTAGAAGTAATAATTAGTAAGAATTGTTCTTGGAAAAATCAGTGTAAGAGGGCCAAATTTAAAGGAAGAGGAGCGCTTACGGCAGTGGGGGTATTAGAAAAGAATTTTCCAGATGTTAAATATAACATCCAGGATACGGTGTTTAAATCACTGATATTGGGCAAAATGCTATTTGGGGTGGAAGTATGGGGAATGGAGGAGGAAAGGGGGTGAACTAAATCAGGTGGTGGCGAAATTTAGTAAGATCATGATGGGCCTCCCGAACTCTACAGCCAATGCCGGTACCAGATTAGTCTGTAAAGAATCGATGGAGGTTGAAATAGCTAATAGGGTGTTCAAGTATTGGATTATATTGTAGGAATTTTTCAGAAAGGTATGACGAATGAAGGTTACTGGGTGAATAAGTGCAAAAAATGGTTACAACAGATTGGATTGGTGGTATAAGGGGGGGGGGCGGAGGTAGGAATAAATGGTTATGGGAAAGGATAAAGGGAAGACTACTAGATATTGAAAGACAGAGCTTAATAGGGGAATGTAGAGAGAGAGAGAGAGTCTCTTTATCAGTATTAAATAAATTGGTGGAAGTAATAAACCCGAAAACGGAGTTTGAGAGTTGAAGGGATAAGAGAGGTTTGTATTGGTGGATATTGGGAGTTCCGAGGAACAGGGGATCAGTAGGTGAGAATAGTGAGAGATGTGTGCTATGTGACGAGGTTGGAGGACCTACATATTTTCAATCAATGCCGAGCTTTGGAGGAGATAATGATTAAACTACTAAGTAAGAAGGAGCTGGATATGGTAGGGGAAGCTATAAGATGACGTCTTGGTTATGTAGAAAGTGGGAAAAAGAAACGAATAAAGCGAAATTCTTAAATGTGGCCAGAGCTAGATTTATAAAGAAACTGAGGGAATAACAGGGGTTGTGCAGATAATGCGGTGCGTGCTGAGGGAGGAAGGGGAAAGATATTTTGCTCAGAAGAATGGATATCCGCCCTGAGCGGATGCAGGAAGGGTATCAGGGTGACCATGATATCAGAAGAGGGGGCTGTAGTCTTAGGGGAAGCGGGAGAGCACCTTGCCTTTTGGAAAGGTGATCCGCCCGGGGCAAGTAGTTGGGAAGTAGATCTAGGTGTAGTAGGATGGGAGGATGTAGTAGATTCATGACTTGAGGAATACGAGAGTACATGTGTTTATGAGCATAGTTGGTAATAAGGGAAAGCCTAAAAATAGGTTGGAGTTGAGAAAAGGTGAGGTTGATTAGACTCTGAGGGTAGTGTAAATTTTTAAGTTGCTATATCATTTAAGCTTTTCGTGGACGGTTTAAATGACGCTTAGGTGGACGCTAAAAAAAGTAGTGAGAAGACGGAGTGAAGTAATGGACTTGGGATGGAGATATGTCTGTTTTTGTGTAAATGAGGTGTGAAAAAAAGACAAAGATTGATTGTTCAAGTGTATTTGTGTGAGGAGGAAGGATACAGAATGTGATGTGATAGTAATTTAGGTAGATTAACTGGGACTGTAGTTAAGGAGAAAATGTTGGCAGTATGGAAATTATGAAAGAGGCCGATGTGTGTAGCTGTGGTGCCGTAGATTGAGAAGACTGAGTGAACTATCGGACTTGTAATGGAAACTGTTTGTGTGTGTGCAAGTTAGGTGTGGAAAAAAGTGTTAAATTGTTTTAGGTGCGCTGTTGAGGGATGTTAAATGGTTGTTAGTTGATGTTTAAGTCTTAAGTTTAATGAGGTGAGATGTAGTGAGTGGGAACAGTACGAGTGAGGATAGGATGACGTATCCAGGGAAGAGGACCTATCCCAAAGAAGTTTGACTTAAAGCATGTCTGCGCGGGAAGTAAAAGTAGAGGGAAGGTAGTGAGCTGACAATGGAAGGGAGTACGTGTGACGTACATTCCGGAAGTGTGTGACAGGTCACGTGTTGGGCCTAGTTTCCGCCAAGCTGGCTTGTCAAACATGGTAGGGAAGGAATACAGTGTCAGATCAGATCTCACGTGGCAAGGCTGGTGGCTGCTGTCAACGGGTAGGTGGGCATGTATTCCATACCAGGCCTGACGCAGCGACCAGTCTACTAAATTATTTTAGGTGGTAGGTAGGGGTAGAGGATTAGGGTAGTTTGTAGAGCGGTGGCTTCCTGCACGTATGCTGGCTATCCGCGTACGTGTGGGAGGACACTGAGTAGATGTAGAGGTAGATAATTTAGTTAAGTAGTTTTAGGAGAGATGTAGTGCCTATTGTTGGGTTTTTTCGCTCTGTCTGTCGTTATTACCTGTAAGCCGATGGTGTACACTAGGGTGGGTAATAAAGATATGTATGTATGTAAAAAAAGTACAGTCGAACCTCAATATCTCGAACCTACATCACTCGAATTTTCATTATCTCGAAATACCTTACATTTCCCGGCCGTTTCTCCTATTCTTCAAGTGTGTTTATTTCTCTGTTACTCGAAATTTGCTTCCACAAATTTCTCAATTTCTCGAAGCAAGCGTTTCCTGCCGTGAAGCAAAATATACTCTGTAACTCGAATTTTGTACAGCATTGGGAGTGCAATAGAGCATTTGTAGTTTGTGAGGGACAGTTAACAAATAAAGAAAAGGTTGCAGTGATGCTGGGAGCTTATATGACGGGAACCTAAAAACAAACTTTCAGTGATCGGAAAATCGGTGAAGCCTCGTTGTTTTTCGGGTGTGAATTAATTACCAGTCACGTACGGAACCAACTCCGGAGGTCGTAGATGACAAACTCCATTTACGAATCTTGGCTGCGTGGTTTCGAACCTACATACGGAGTCAGTCGAATATAAATGACAATATTTCTCACAGCACTAAATGTTGTTAAGAAGTCTGTGGAAAAAAATAAGGTTAACAGTAAAACACAGACGAGACTAAGGATTTTTTTTCCAAAAATATTAATGGAGTTTTCTTGTTTCACTACTGTATTCTGTCTTCTGAAAAGTTACTTTAATAACGTTCATATTAAGCGCTGGCATAAAATACGAGTTTATTAGTACATTTTTAAATACTGTAAAAAATGCTGTATTCAGTATAAGATACATGTACATATGATTCAATTATGCGCTAGGCTATATATGCACAAAAATGGTATTCTCTATATCTCAAAATTTCAATTAGTCGACATAAAATTTAGCTCCCGCGTTGATTCGAGATATTGACGTTCCACTGTAATTCGAAAATCTAAATAGACCGCTAATAAATTTTATGAATGAAAGTTACACCTTCCATGTTACATGTACGGCATTTGAATGTAATCAGAACAGGTATTATAGTATGTCCTTACAAACCGTGAGTCGTTGTAGACGGAAGTTGTACTTTGAAATCTACGTATATGTGTACTGCTTGCCTCGTCCCATACGATTAACTTAGCTTGCCACATTTCCTCCGCATCTTCTGGTATCATTCTCATGTGAGACATAGAAGTATGCAAAATTAGAATAATATTCTCTCTTTCCCATCACATAACTTCACTCAGTTCATCTCTCTCTCCAAGAGTATCGTTTTAGCTTCAGTTGTTTCTCTCTCTGTAATTGCGCATTATTCTAAGTTTGTCACTTTTACCTTTGTTTAATCCTTTATGTCTTCCTCGTACAGTTTTAGTGGATGGTTGGATCACTTAAAATGTATTGATTTAAAACAGGAAATTAATATAATATAGGTGATCGAACATTCTTTTCAAATGTGACCTCATGCCTTCATGGATGTTATGTTCTTCTAGTGGGTTTCTACCAAAGGTGAAATGTCTAACAAAAGCAACGACATTTACTCCATAATCATGTTAGACTAGCAGTCTACACGGTGAAGAACATTGCGGCAGAAGTCTGGAACAGCCTAGATATAAAATCCTGCTGTTATGAAAAACTTAGTGAGTGATTAAACTATAGTAAATGTTTATATTGAAGCCATCATGATAAACACACATTCAGTGAGTGTTTTCGATATTTCCGATAGTTACATGCATGTGTGGACGTATAATCTGGTAAGCGAAGTCCAGAGCTCCAGTGAAAAATCACTTTGTGGCCTAAAATTAGTTTTCTGGACACAATATCGTGAAATAAATAATTAACATGATCCCCAGATAAATAATCTAATTCACTGATTAAATCAGTCATTATAATGCGAATAAACAGGGATGATGTATACTACGCAGCCACTTACAGTAAATACGTAAAAAAAATATATGGTTATTGAGCTAAGTTTTCCACCTCGAATAACTCGTGAACGGTTAAGATATTGACATTCAATTTTCACTTTCATTAATGGTACGAAAAGGCACATTTTCGGAATTTGTACTTTTTCATGGCGTCAATATCTTCTGATATAATGGTACTAACTTTGTTTTATTGAAAATAACTACATTGTTCTCTATACACAGCCTTAAACCTAAAAATATTACAAATCCAACACCGTCACTATTTTTAAAATCGGACAAATACTTCTAGAGAAAATGTCGATGGCTTTCTTTTAAAACCTCGTATGTCCAAATGTTCTTCCTACCTATTATATCCCTTACGACTGGCCACGCCTCTCGGTCATATATTTGTATGCAGTCCATCAGAATAATTTTTGCTGTGTTCATTTTCCTTTGCAACTGTCTAAAGGAAAATGGACCTCAACGTACCGAATTGTAGGGATGTTGATTGCATGGCAAATTTATACACTCCTACAGTATAATGTTTTTAAGGTTCATTTTCCTTTACAAATGGGCAGAGGAAAATGACCATAACGAAAATTATTCCTTTGGGTTGCATATAAATATGGAACTGGGAGGCGTGACCAGTCTTAAGGAATATAATGGATAGGAAGAGTATTCGGACTTACGAGGTTTTTAAAGAAAGCCATCGATATAATGTTTTCAAACGTGATTCATTTTCCAGATGGGGACTGCCCTGTTCTATTCGCGCTACGTATGAAACATGAGATAGCTGTTGAAATACAGATTCCTTCACTTTCTTCTGAGAGATAGGTGTCCTTTGTACTGCATTCATAAATACACTTTGTAAGAATGTATGATTTAACACCTTTAATACCTCCGTAGGTAACAGGTAAATGAAAAATTGTATCAATGTAGACTTACCTTATACAAAACTCCTGTATATACCGAGCTCGATAGTTGCAGTCGCTTAAGTGCGGCCAGTATCCAGTATTCGCGAGATAATGGGTTCGAACCCCACTGTCCGCATCCCTGAAGATGGTTTTCCGTGGTTTCCCATTTTCACACCAGGCAAATGCTGGGGCTGTACCTTAATTAAGGCCACGGTGTTTCCTTCCTATTCCTAGGCCTCTCTATCCCATCGTCGCCATAAGACCTATCTGTGTCGGTGCGACGTAAAACAAATAGAAAAAACTCCTGTATGGACACTCACAATAATAGAAACGTGAAATAAAAGTATGAATAGGAAATTATCTTATATATTACTGGATGCATTTTGAGCCTCTTACAGAAATTTGATGAATGCGATGAATCTGCTTCATCTGTTTTTAATAGTGTTATGCAACGTAGTCCATTCAATTTGCAATACTAATTACCCTTGAACTTTTTCTATAAACTCTTTACATTCTGTTCGCGTACATATATATTAGCTTCGAGTGGATGGTAGTGAGGATACTTTAGTATATGGGCGTAACTAAGTTGGAGGGAGGGCGGGGATGCAACATAGTAGTAGGTAAAGAATGGAAACGGAAAATGAACTCTTGGATCAAGAAGAGATTGCTGTGTTTCGTTACGTGTATGAATAGTAATGTCGACTGTGAATGTGTAAGGACAAAATGTTGAATCGATGTGTTGAAATAAAGCGACTGGTAGAAGTGACGGAAGGGGGAATATATTACGACTTATAGTTTTATCTCTTTGGTTATATATTAATCATTCTAATATTAGATATTCGGTAAAATTGTTAGAAAATGAGACATATTGGCACTTGGAAGGGAACTCTAATCAAACATCAGTCGCTAGTCCTTTGTGAGATTGATGTGGTCAGACCGTGCGGAAGAAAGTACAGTATTATGAAAGAAAGTTTAATTCAACATACCTGGGAAGATTTCTTGGACAGAGGTCCCAAGGAGGACAAGTTTACTGTTACTAGGGTTATAGTTTCAAAGTAGAATTTTAGCCATCGGGCATTAGCTTGCCAATGATGTGTTTAGTGAGAAGAATGCGCAATGCATTACCAACTCTCAGTATGTACATGATAGTTGTAACGCTTAAGTACCGGTAATCGGATTCGGAAAGAATGTGGAACCGCCTAAACAAGAGATCACTTTGAATTGCCTTCATTAGGAATCTGATATTATTCTCAATGCCAACTAAAGGAAGGATTAAATACTCTGCTCATGTTGGAATATCTATGCGTTCTCTGGGCGTACGATTTCGAATTCAGTAATTTTCAGGGTAGGATTATCCTTATATGTAGAACTGAAACTAGTATATATTTCGTAACTGTTCGTAAAATTCGACTGATCTCTAAATGTGTACATGTTTGCGGGATAGCCTTCGATACATCTCGTACATTGTCACAACTTCTGTAGTAACACCACTGATGTAGAGGAAGTCCTGGAGATTCCACAAGTCAAGTCAACTAAACTCGAAGAAGACATGTCACATGGTTGAAAATATCTCATTATAGGATCCTCATCAGTGGATTCGAATTCCACACGTTTCTGATTCAGGTTCTCTTAAAGTTTTTGTGCTGAAAACTCGTCCGTAAAATTGCTACAGTTTGCTTCACAAGCCACCATGGAGAGCGTTGGGTGAAACACAGACGGTGGGGGTTTTATTCCCGTATATTTAGCTGGACATTCCGTACTGACCAGTATTGTCCAAGAACTTCGAGGCCCATTAAATGCACAGAATAGAGTAGTAGGATGTCCCAAGATTTAATCCTTGTATTCACTTCGGAATATGTAAATTGTATTCATGTAAACAATATACTCATAGAGCAAGGCGAATATATTTTGGATTGGATATTGTAGAGCCCTCTCAACAGCGTAACCGGCGTGGGCAAGCAGCACAGGTCTGTCTATCCCTCCCTTCACTACCTCACATTTGCTCAGCGCTTGCGGTGATATTAAACGTGTATGCTTCACAGTGTAATTTCAATTACGGGTCTCGGAAAGAAACAGATTCGTCATTCTTCTTTCAGGAGTTGAACATGGTAAAGCCCTCTAAACAGCGTTCCCCAAATACACGAGTAGCACAGGTCAGTCTATCTCTCCCTTTTACTACTTCCCATTTGCTCAGCTCTTGCGGTGCGCAGTGGGCCAGGAACCATATCGTTGGCTTTCTTTTAAAACCTCGTATGCCCCTGTGCTCTTATACCCAGCCACACATTTATATGCACTCCACGAGAACAATTTTTGTTGAGTTCATTTTCCTATGCTAACGTGTAAAGCAAAATGAACCTTAAATATATTATACTGTAGGAGTGCGTAAATTCGCCGTGCAAACAATCCCTACAATACAGTATGGTAAGGTCCGTTTTTCTTTACACATTTCCATACGAAAATGAAACAACGAAAATTATTCTTATGGACTGCATATAAATATGCGGCTGGGAGGCGTGAGCAGTCTTAAGGAATATAATGGATAGGAGGAGCATTGGGACATACGAGGATTTAAAATAAAGCCACCGAGGTCGAAAGCTGCAGTCGCTTAAGTGTGGCCAGTATCCAGTATTCGGGAGATAGTAGGTTCGAACCCTACTATCGGCAGCCCTGAATACGGTTTTCCGTAGTTTCCCATTTTCACACCAGGCGAAAGCTGGGGCTGTACCTTAAATAAGGCCACGGCCACTTCCTTCCCACTCCTATCCCTTTCCTGTCCCATCGTCACTGTAAGACCTGTGTCGGTGCGACGTAAAGCAACTAGCATAAATAAATAAATAAATAAATAAATAAATAAATAAATAAATAAATAAATAAATAAATAAATAAATAAATAAAGCCATCGATATCTAGCTGAAAAAAAGTCTTTTTTTTTATCTGGAATGTTAAATGTTTGACATTTTATTGTTAGACATGTACTAGCACTGTTATACATACTATCCTAAATACTGTAGGATGTATACTATATATAATATACATTATAATATACATATTATATAATTAATTCTACGCAAAAATTGACCTGTACAGTTACCGGAAGTTTAAACACAAACTGCTGTGAGCTAATAGCCTGAAAATCTACCCTAATCTGCCATGCTTTTACATTAAGTCGGTAGGCAATATGCAGAAAAAAATCTAATGTTTGTATTCAGGGGTGAAAGGCCAAATGCAAAATGGCTGACATATCTCTTTCTGATATTAACAGAATATAGATCATGATTTTAGGTGTATCTCCACAAATATAACATCTTTATGCTGGCTTTTCACTCAAAGAATTGCAGACTTGACCATCAACCATGGTCATAACACAGTCGGTAATTCAGTAACAACTTTAGTGGGAACCAAAGATGTTATTTGTTCCCCAATACAATGAACTTATCTCTTACACATATCTCATGTCTCCTTTTCGTACTGGATCTTGATTGGAGGACAAAATCGTGGAGAGGAAGGACGAGGATTTTGCCATATAACCCTATTACTTTTGTCCCTATTTGAAATGGAATGTAACTGCAAAGGCGTCAACGAGATGAGAAATATATCAGGGCCACTTAACTCTGTATTTTTCGGCTGGAATTTTTGTTGTTAAACACTTTGATTACTACTTCCGTCACAGCCTCACTTGAACACTATTTGTACCGTATCATTGCCTTTAATACATTTTTAACATCGATGAATTATGTGGCCTAGAAGAGTCTTAGAGAGTTACTTCAGTAGAGATCTCTGTCATCTTGAGAGTTGCCTTTGGAGGGTGTCACTTCAGCTTCGTTTCTCTTACAACACTATAGGTTGGATAAATGTCACCATTCTTTGCTTTTGCCCCAACTCGTATGTTGACATACTGTCTCTCTGAAAACGCATTGTCTATCATAAATCCTAAGGCTTCTTCTGCGCTATAACGCATGGGAAGCTCTCTCATACCTCGTAGCCCTTTGCAGTGATCATTCCACAACATCCTTAAGAATCCCTGCAGCATCTCTTTTACCAGTGGACCTAACTGATGCTCCGCAGCCAATACAAGTTCTGAGATTTCCCTTCTACTAAAGGCTGGATATGTCTGCGTTTTGTTTTATATCCACTTTCAGTAAAGAGCTTCCTGGTTCTTTCCATTCTTGAAGGATCACATTCCTCCGTTGCAAGTTCCTCGTCTTTATTAAATAATTGTACTTCTCCGTCTAGACATGCACAGCATTTCGTAAGGAAACTATCCTTTTTTCTACAGCAATGCTTCCATTTTATACCAAATTACACTTAAAAGGACTTAGATTTTTAATTGTCCTTAAAACGTTCTTAGACGCGTTATTCAGTTCATATTATTTGTGAACTAAAAAAATCATATAATGCTTCAGTAGAAACGCTAATACAACTACCTCCTCAAAGAGTTCCCGTCTTTTCACAGAACACCGCCGCACCTGTGGAGTTAGTTCTGTAAATAATATTATATTTATCAAAAAGACCCAAATGAGCGCAACATTTTAAGGATGGAAAATGAAGACACTATAGGCAATAGGTTGTAGTCATGAATGGGGCAGAATTCTCAATAATTTTTTATAAGACTGCGGGAATTTATTGAATTTGAGAGTGGTCATTATTTTTTCATTGGCCACATTTGACTGAATATCTCAACGAATATAATTCCTATAGTTATTATAGACATTAAAAATATAAGTGTTTACCCATTGTGACAACCTAATACCAAGATTAAACTAATGCGTTTCTTCTTCATCGTGTTGTCACGAAGAGAGTTCGTTGTCAACTAACGCATCAAGAGGCGCGCTATCGGAAGCGGCTGACGCTTCGCAACTTCGGTATTCATTTTATCTTCATTTATGACAGTGAGAGTCAAAATAAGCTCATGCTAGTGTAGTTCAGACAGTGGTAGACGAAGTGCTTAGGGTAAAATATTGCTTCAATTACCTTCCCAAAACGACTTTTGTCCAGAAAGATAGGATTCCTAGCCCACTGTGCGGTGGTGTGAAAAGTGTATACTTCACAATAGCATTTCAAGTATAGTACGCTTCGAAAAGAAAGGGTATGTCATGAGTCTTCACACAGAAGAAGGATCCGTAAGAAGTTGAACAATTTTGTCCTCACACTCTCTCCTCAACGGTGCGTCACTGATATGGGACTAGGATGTACAACTGCAGCTTATAGAGAAGTGCGAAAAGCTTGTTACATGTTAGTTTGACTTAGACGAGTCCACCGACGTAAGGAAATGAGATTTCTTTATGTTCACGGGATAGCTAACGGATGTCCTGTACCTGAGGAGTTATTAGGAGTTGTGACTCTCAAATAGCACAGGTAGAGCTAATTTTGGAAACGAGGTTCACAGTGGAATTGATTATTCTCCGTGACCACAGACGGAGCAACTAACAGGTGAGGTCAACTAAATGGCTTTAATATATTTTAAAAGCCTAAATAGATACTTTTGACACCACGTTCGTGGATTGTCCTATATACCATGATGAAGCACTTTGTACGAATGAGGCGAAAATTGGATATTTGATGGGTGCTGTCGTCCACACTGAACTTCTTCGGTTTCAGTGTCTAAATCATCATCAGTTCAAGGAATTCATTGTATCTGTGGATGGGGAGTACGCCTTTGTAACACATCATTCCGAGTTCCGATGGCTCAGACGGGTAGCGATCTTAAAACTAGAGAGAAGTACTTAAAGTAATTTTGGAAACGAAGGGGAGATAAAAGACAACGTGCCTGGCTGGGCTTCAAATTTAATATTTCTTTCCGATATCACAAGTCACTCAACACCTTCAACTATCGTTGCAACGTAGTGATAACCTAATTCGAGAAATATTTAAGACATTTGGGACTTTCAAGAGAGAACTCGTACGATGGAAAATGCAGTTGAGATGATATAGCACACTTCCCAGACTTACGTTCGGTTCGTGAAGGAGAAAACGTGAGTGGATATACTGAAGATATTCAACATTTAAAAGACGAATTGTCGACGCATTTTGATAACTTTGTGGACCTGAAGCCCATTTTTGATTCATTTGTTAATTTTTTTACTGTAATGAAGAATTTTACAGTGAGAGAGAAAAGAATAGTGACTTATGTAAATCAGATGAACTCATTCTATACCCTATATCATCAGACAGAGGGAATATTTTGAAAGTTCTCTCAACTTCAAAGGAAATATTTATGTTGAAATCCCGAACAGTGGTATTGAATGGGAGGGGTAAAATGATGGCAGTGAAGTTGTAACGTGTTCAAATCGCTTACCTTATTTTTCTTCTATGCTCAAACCCAACGCATCGTTTCGCGACACGAACTGTCTGCCTTCATGCCTGCCACTTGACTGTCTGGACTGTTTCTTCGCTCCACGCGAGGCCCTGTGACGTCATCGCTTCTCGCATGTTCTACGGCGACCATGGTTCCGTATATATACGAGCTGCGTGTGCTTGTTCGATGTTCAGTTGTGGATCAAATGTTGTGATAGGCAGTGGAAGCTCTGGAAGTGTGCGCGGCTGGGCCGTGTACATACTGGTTTTAAAATTTCTGCGTTCAACGTACTGGGTGAGCAGACTTCATATTTCTTCTCATATGAACATTCATTCTATTTTGCCTTTTTCTTCGGCTTGTTAATTGGAATCCGAACTTTAGTCCTTTTTTAAGGGCATTACGAAATTGTCACTCTGGTAAAATTCTAACTCCGAACTTGAGATAGAAAAGTGAATCGAGAATGTGGACTGGACTCGCATGTGTGATGTGTGAACTTTGCCTTCCATTCATGTGATGTGGGAGCTTCGCGGCCTGATCAGTACCCTGTCTCCTTATCCCTCCTGATTTTTCTTCTTTCTTCGCCTCATTGCCCTCCTTTTGCCTTTCCCTTCCTTTATTATTTTGTTCTTTTGTTTACCTTTGTTATTTGAGATGGTGTATCGCGGTCTGCTAACCCTTTTATGATCTATCTACACTAGGTAGCCTCGATGTTCATGTGTTTTCCTATATGGTCTAAGCTGAAACACGAAACTGGGGTATTGTGGTAGTATCTTGTAAAGTACTCCCTTTTTGGTATTGTAAACCTCTCTTCAATTAAAACTACTGCCAATTGTTTTTTTAACTATCTTATTCCGGTTCATCAAATGGCCCTCTTATGGGAGCTTGTATGTAAACAAGAACATTGATTTGCTCAGGTTTAACCTTTTCACTCGAATTTGTACGAGTCAAGATATGTGTAATACACGGGGCATTTACCCCTTGGTTATACCTAAAAAACAGTTGTAATTCTCGGGGTTTTTATCCCTTGTTGTAACCAAAGATAATGTTGATTTTTACGGGTCATTTTACCCTTCGTTGTAATTGTGTGTGTCAATCTAAACTATATTATTGACCATTGAAATAGTCCCTCGTGATCTGTTTTATATCCTTTTGGTGGATCTATATTTTGTATTTTTGAAAACTTTATTCAATATATATGTTATCTTTAAAAAAAAGAATTCTGTGCTTTGGGAGTTCTCTTTTCTGGTATTCCTTTCCTATGATTAACATGCACTTACCACGATAACTCCTCTTGGGTATGGCCCACCATTAATGTGTTTTTTTTAATGTTCCGAAGTACGGCTTTGTGTATTATGCCTTCTTCTGGGCTCCGATCTGCTGAGTTTATTGCCTTGTGAATTAGAACTTGTATACTGGAGTATCCTGTCTCTTACGCATTGATCTTGAGTTTGATACTTGCGAAAGCCGTTTCTATTAACGCTCGGCGATATAGTGGAATCGACCTTTCTTTTTTGATCTCTTCTAAAAGGGGATCGGTAAGCTCTGGCCACAAGTGTGAAACTTCATGACATTTTACAACAAAAAGTGTACATAACAAAGTTGAAATCAAAGTGGAAAGGATGGCAAATTTTCATCAAGCAGAAGAAACAGGTTAAACTGGATCTGAAATGGTGAAATATAGTAGGAAGGGATGAAATGGCTTCGCAGGGTAATTGAATTAGCATGAAATTTTAGTAAAGTACTTGTTGATCCGGAGAAAGCTGTAGTATCACCTATCTATACGTAAGGGAACATGAAGAATAGCAGCATATAGAGAGGTATGTTATTTATCAGTGTATCACAGTATATCGTCGCTGCCTGGACAAAACCTCCTATGTGAAGTATTTTAGCTTAGAACTTTGGCCGGTAAGGTTCTGTCATATAAGGTGCAATATTGTGTGCTTATTGTCAAGGCATTCTCGCTCTTCATAATGTATGTGCTGCGGGTCAGCATACCTCCAAAAATATTTTTCACATAGGAGGTTTTGTCCCGGCAACGACGATATTCACAGGCAGTTTAGAATGGAGGGTGTGATCAATGGTGGAGGATAAGTTTGGTGATCAGTGTGATTTCGTCAAGTTAAATGAAAAATGCTACAAACGCAGCTACGTTTACGTTTAATGTAGTCTATCTAGCGAGATTATATGACAGCGTATAAAGCTAGGGATGTGCCTTAATTAAGGCCACGGCAGATTCCTTCCCATTCCTAGTTCTTTCCTATCCTATTGTCGCCATAAGGTCTATCTGTGACGGTGCGATGTAAAGCCAATTTTAGAAACAAAAATGAAAAACAGTGTATGAAGGTAACATATGTTAGTTGTACTAAAGGATTATAAAATTTGTGGTAGGTCAATGAAATATATCGTCGCTAGAAAGGTAAAAGGTTGTATTCCACAAAGCTCTTCCTATCAATTATTCTCCTTAAGACTGGTCACGCCTCCCAGCCACATATAGATACGCAGTCTTTCAGAACAATGTCCGTTGTGTTCGTTTTCCTATGTCGACGATTAAACGAAAATGAACCTTACATGCATTGTACACTAGGAGTGCGTAAATACGTAATGCAAACGTACAAGTACGGTAATGTAAGGTTCATTTTCCTTTACACATGGGCATAGGAAAATGAACACAACAAAATTTGTTCTGACGGACTGCATATCCATACGTGGCTGGAAGGCGTGACCAGTCTTAAGAAGAATAATTGATAGGAAGAGCTTTGTGGAATACAACCTTTTACGTTTCCAGCGACGATATGCAAGTTGACAATCGGGCCGCAAAGAGAACTGAAGATAGAATGCGTTATAGTTTCAAAGTAGTTAGAGGGGTTATTCAGGGACTATCTTTGTTGTTCATAGTACAATACGCATGGATTATTTAATCGAAACGTATAATTGGCAAGGACCGATTAAGTAGAATGGGTAGGGAGTAAGCTACTTATACTATGCGTACGACTTAGTATGATCGGGATATTTTTGTAGGAAGTCTACAGTGTAATTCATTGGAGCTTGAAAAGTGGTTCAACGCGTAGAATTTGAACATGAGTATTTCCGAGACTAAAGTGATGTTAAACCTACTGGGATTGAATGCCAGGTTAGGAGCACAAAACTGGAACTAATCGATCATTTCAAGTATTTAGGTGTATTTGTTATCCTAGGACACTAAATATATGGTAGTCGTATTAAGATGCAGTAAAGCTAGTGCAGTGGGTTTGTAGTTATGGACAAAGGTATTCTGTAAGAAAGAAGGAGCGCTCGGACGAAGCTATCTTTACATAGATCTTTATTCCGACCAACTTTGTTGTAGGTGAGTGAAAGTTAGGTGAGCTCAGGATATCTTAATCATAAGTAACAGATACCCAAGTAGGGAGAAAAATTGTGGGCACAAACAGATGTTAACAAAGGCTAAAGAGTATTCGTTATGAGGATATAAAACTCAAGTTAGGAATGAACTAACTGGATAAAACTTGTTTCGGTGACGGGATCATGCAAGGAGAATGGAGGAGGATAGGTTACCTAGTAGAATAATGTGCTTGGAGAGTACGAACAATAGAGGGAGACAAATACATTGGTATAAAGTCTATTTTTTATTATTTTACTTTATACGTACCTTTGTGTATCGTTGCAATTAAATTTTCAATATAGAGTATCTCTTTCGCAGCTTAACATCTGGGAAATTTTCCTCAAAATATTTTCGGGCTTTGGATGCTAAAATTCAATATAGACTTTCAGGAAACATCTCTCATAGAAACTAAGACCGTCGAAGCGGCGTTTTTACTCTCTGAGATGTAAGCTGCAGTACTGTATGGGAGGCGCGCGCATAGTTCTTGACCTTGCAAGCAGCCTGCAAGTGTTCGACCTGGCAAGCATCAGTCGCCAGTCTGAATCTCAGCTGGTAACATGGTGAGACAGTTAACATTGCAACACCGTATTTTCGTTCGTAAACATTCTGGTTTCATCTTAATATTCGTGTGAACAGTGATAACTCTCGCTATTGGTAGGCAGGAAATCCTAATGGTGTTTATCAAGTCCCTCATTATGATTGGAAGATTGATCTTTTGGTGTGCTGTTAGTGCAAGACGAATTCTTGGACCCATTTTTTCCGAGACGACAGTAAATGCAGAGAGGTACGCCGTTCTTCCATAGGTTAACGGGAGAAAAAATCGCGTGGGTGGTTTCACCAAGATTCAGCCCCTGCTCATACAGCAAAATATTCCATTCTTACAATCTCGGAAGTGTTTGCAGCCAGAGTGATCAGTGCTGGTGTGTTTCACCCTCGTGCTCCATATGTAACAGTGTGTGATGTTTTCTTGTGGGGTAAACTGAAAGAAAGAATGTATGGAACAAATCCTCACACACGGGAGGAAGTAAAAGAAAACATAGCGAATAAAATCAGAAACATTGCAGTGGTAGAACTCACTCGTGTCAGCCAGAATGTGGTTACCAGATACAATGTCTGTAAAGCTCAGAAAGGACGACACTTCCAGTATATCGTCGCTCGACCGGTAAAAGGTTGTATTCCACAAAGCTCTTCCTATCAATTATTCTCCTTAAGACTGGTCACGCCTCCCAGCCACGTATGGATATGCAGTCCATCAGAACAAATTTTGTTGTGTTCATTTTCCTATGCCCATGTGTAAAGGAAAATGAACCTTACAGTACCGTACTGTAGGTATGTACGTTTGCATTACGTATTTACGCACTCCTAGTGTACAATGCATGTAAGGTTCATTTTCGTTTAATCGCCGACATAGGAAAATGAACACAACGAACATTGTTCTGATGGACTGCGTATCCATATGTGGCTGGGAGGCGTGACCAGTCTTAAGGAGAATAATGGCTAGGAAGAGCTTTGTGGAATACAACCTTTTACCGGTCGAGCGACGATATTTTATAAGTTAAGGTTTCACTTAATATTGTATACACGCTTGAAGCAGGGCTGCCACGCTCTACATACGCTGGGCTGTGGCAGCTGCCGTAGCGCAGAGTACAAACACTGTGCGTAGGGTCTGAGTTCATATGAGAGACCCTTTATAGGTCATTACACTGGAGAACAAGAATCCCAATGGATAAAACAATGATTACACTTGCATCCTTATAGTGTTTTACTTCCGAGCCCCACTTTTGAACACTCCAGCCGTGCTTCCTCAGGGAGTGCTGAGAATTTCAATTTGTTTGGGGTTATTATGGCTATCAAGTCCTCTGATAGCATTTTTTCTCCTTAGTTGATGTGTTTATTATTACCTTTACACATCGTTGCACGCCGACTTCTATTTATTAGTATAAACTAAACTTCTGTCTAATTCAAAACCCAAATACAGCCTCATGTAATTTGTGAGTTATTTCATCTCCGGTGTTAAGAACAATAGTCGAACAAGCGAAGGAATGATATGGATTATAATTATGAGATTTCCTGGAAACACGTTGGAATTCAGCTCTGTGAGTTCGCTCTCCCAGCTACAGATCTACGTGCGGTTACAAGCGACCACAAGGGAAGAGCAGTGTTGTTGGGGCTTGGTGTGCTGCAGTGTTTGTTGACGCCTTGGTGCGCAATATCTATACAGGCCTGGGATATGAGATGATTTAGGTTTTCGAGCACGAGAAAGAACGGATCAGAAGGAAAGGGAATGAGTATGACGATTGGCTCATCTGTACACAGATAAGGGAGGATATTTGACGGCGAGAAGATTTTATCAAGCATAGTGTCTTTTGGTGTCTTCCACCGATCAAAGAGGCTTTGGCTCTACAGCTCTACATTCGGGAGGTGGTGGGCTGGTCAAACCGTCGGCTGTGCTGAGAATTGTTTTCCGTGATATTTCATTCTCCTAACTTAAAGCGAATGCCAAAACAGTTTCTTTTTTTACAGGAAACACCACTTTCACCTCTCTTTTCTCAACAACTCAAATCAACACAGGACATCTCATGGCCTGAGAGAGGATTTGTCCGTGTATGAGTCCCACTGTATCCCATAAGGGTACGTAATGAGAATCTTTAGTAGATACGTAGGTTTGTAACGTCTTGATTGATCACTGTTCTTCGCACAGAGCTTCCATGCCATCTGCTGAAGATGTACAAGCCAGCTATGAAGACACAGATCCTCGCAAACGTTCCCTTGGAAATACTACGCTCGTCTTAGTTCTCCTTTTTCGTCTTCATACAATGTTTTCTCCTCACAGAATGTTTGTGATAACTTTGGAGTATTTATTCCTGTTTTTACTTCCTACATCTCGGTTGATGTATGGTATATGTCGAACCATTGTTGGATATTCCACACCCATAATATTATTCTCCACCAACGTCTACGTTTTCCTTCTTTCTTTCCTTCTACTATCGGGTGTATCAGGCTGTACTTCTCATTTTAGGGTATGTGACTGAGATAGAATGCTTCCTGCGTTTCGCGAGGATTAGGAATTCGTATAATCTCCCAGCACGAAGCTCATTTTCCGCTCGAATTTTGTGATACTCTCAAAGGTTCCTGCAAAATGGATATGATACGCTCTAGGGGAGAGCAATGAGCGATTTACTTCTCTGGGATAAATCAGAGAACCAGTAACCAGACAATGAATTTTAATGCAAAAAGTATCAATTGAATAGTGATCATCTGAATTATGATAGTTTTTGTCATGCATTAGTCAAAGAGTTATGGGTTAATGCTATGAAGTGGCCTCTCACAAAATTTACAATTGTCTGAAGGAACAATTCTCGAACAAACTGACTACCGACTGGAGATTAGTTTGGCTTCCGGAATATAATGGCAATAAGCTTCACACAATTCCCACAAGTAGCTGTGAAGTACAAAAGCTAATCCAGATAGAAGCGATGAAACCAGGAGCTAATTTCAAGAGCTTATTCTGCTCCTCTGAACATCTCACTCTTCATGAAATTCAGTATAGGACTACTTTATGACTGCTCGAACTTCCCTAGTTCACACCTCTCCTCATTAGAACAGCAAATTGTGTAGAAACAAACTACAGCAGGAATACGTGAGCAGAATTATTCCCTGAATTGTTGTACTAGGGTACGTCAGATTATGAATAATTCCAATAACGACAATAATAGTAATAACATGCATAGTCACCGTAATTTCTAAACTACTTCTAAATACCTTGGTCAAGGGAAACTCAGATAAATGCCAAATAATCACCAGTTTTTCAGCTGATATTAGGTGAATTCAGTTTTCAGATTTCGCTCTCTGTTACACATCACGCAGTCTAATTCATGGATAATTATACTAACTACTCTTGTCTTTTCCAGATATTCAAAGGCTGAGTAAACCACTTTTCCCGAAACTTCGGTCGTTATATTTAGTATATTTATTAATAGCGAGCATCAACATTAATCCTGCCAAATCGGGAAAGTCATCACTGTTATATATCAATCAGTTATCAAGGACTGTCGCTCAGTTGGCAGATTCCTCGTCAATGGTTTACCTAGCCATTTTTTAAATGGTTTCAAAGAACATTGAAATTTATCGAATATTTCCCTTGATAAACTCTTTCAATCCCTTACTCTACATCGTAAAAAAGAATATTTACCCCAATTTGTCCTCCTGAATTCCAACCTTATCTTCATATTATTATTTTTCCTGCTGAGTTCAAGCTTATTCATCTACCAATGCCATTCCATGCAATATGTCCATTGTCAGCTCGGAGCATACCACTTAGTCGATCTGCTCGTCTCCTTACTCCCAAGTCTTCATAGCTCAAAGTTTTGAACAACTTTGTAACATTTTTTCTTTCCCCGGAAATCGTGCTGCTTTCCTGTGGATCCTGTCCTCGTATCAAGTAGTCCTGGTGAGCGTCCCATATACTGGAACAACACTCTAATTGGGATCTTACCAGAGACCTTTATGTCCTCCCATTTACATACTTACCACAATCTCAAATATCTTCATAACCATGTGAAGGGACCTGTAACCTCTTTAATGTACTACTACTACTACTACTACTAATAATAATAATAATATTAATAATAATAATAATAATAATAATAATAATAATAATGTAACTTGATGTTGCACCTAACTACGTTTAAAGCTTTCGGAGATTCAAAGGTGCTGGAATTTAATCCCGCACGATTTATTTTAAACCAAACCCCATGGCACTACAGCCCTTGAAGGGCCTTGGCCTACCAAGCGACCGCTACTCAGCCCGAAGGCCTGCAGATTACGAGGTGTCATGTGGTCAGCACGACGAATCCTCTCGGCCGTTATTCTTGGCTTCCTAGACCGGGGCCGCTATCGCACCGTCAGATAGCTCCTCAATTCTAATCACGTAGACTGAGTGGACCTCGAACCAGCCCTAAGGTCCATATAAAAATCCCTGTCATGGCCGCGAATCGAACCCGGGGCCTCCGGGGTAAGAGGCAGGCACGCTACCCCTACCCCACGGGGCCGGCCACGAATTCTTTTACATGGCAGTAAATGTACCGACATGAGGCTGAGTCATTTGGGCACATTCAAATACCACCGAACTGAGTCAGGTTCGAATCTGCCAAGCTGGGGTCAGAAGGTCAGCACGAGGCATGGGACAAATTATTACTTTCCAGTATCATGTTCCTATGTATCCGTTACGCTGTAGTATTAGTTTTGAGTATTAGGATATAAAAGAAACATAATACAAGTTGCAAGTCAGCTTATGGGAGGAAAAGTTGTTTAACCCCTGCTGCTTCTCGGAACCCCTACCGCCACATTAGAAAATACACAAATAGGAGTATTTTATCTCTGCGTCACACACATTCTTAAATATTCCTGTAAAATGTTTGCAATGACCCATTTACACTCTGAGAACTAATACTTCGAAATTCTTCGAAACCTTCCTTTATTAAATGCGTCGTGACTACTAGGTATCTCTGTGTATTCCCAATGTTCAAGGATCTGTAGTTAATTAAGCTTCCGTCGGGCGCATATGATCTGACATATACCAGCGTCCGTTTTAGGACCGTGCCGTTGAGGTGGGGATAGAGGCCAAGATGGCTCCTCCAGTGCCTGCTTCCCTTCCCATCTTCTCCTGTTCAGTGTTAGTCCTGCTATCAAACAGTTTGCACTTGTAGCTCAGTGATATCTCCGTATCTGCCAGATACGTTGCGCCTGTTCGTGTTCTACTGATTGTGTCTGGTATTAGATACATTGCGCCCGGTCGTGTTCTCACGATCTGTGACGCTTAGTAACACAAAAAGGAGATGAATGCACATTTCGATCTAAACAAAGATCATCTCATCGAAGTAACTCGTAATTTACTGCTGGACGATTCTGATGTGGAAGAAGAGCTGGATCTATCATCGGACAGTGAGAATGATGAACCTATGGAAGAAACTGCTGGTGATTCTGATATTTACCAGGATGACTCAGAAGAGGATATAGAAGGAAGCCCGGGCCTTCTTTACATAGGGAAAGATAAAACGACGAGATGGAGGAGAGTGCATGGTAACCAGAACGTCAGAACGGGATCGCAGAATTTGCTCTGACGCTTACCTGGGGTTATTGGAGATGCAATAAACACCAAGACACATATAGAATCATGGAAGCAATTAATAACGGAAGAAATGCTTCAAGAAATTTTGGAATGCCCTAAAACAAGTTGCAAGTCAGCTTTTGGGAGGAACAGTGGTTTAACCCCTGCTGCTTCTTGGAGCCCCTAGCCCCACAGTAGAAAATAAACAAATAGCAGTACTTTATCTCTGTATCTCTCTTTCATCTCTCCCATTTTCTCATCCACCAGCTCGTCAACCTGTCGGCCACTAAATGCAGAGCATGAAACCCACAGAAAGTAGTAATTTTCTCCGTCATTTGAAGAGTAAGTGAGATTATGCTCATAACAAAAATTCTTTGAAATGCAGGGGCATTTCACATATAGTCCAGAAAGATTACATAAAATCAATATTATAAGAAAAAATGGAAGAAAACTCTTGTGTTTTCCCCATAAACCCCCAGTCTATTCAGCGATTTTAAAATCATATCGTCGCTGCCGGGACAAAACCTCCTATGTGAAATATTTTAGCTTAGAACTTTGGCCGGTAAGGTTTTGTCATCTAAGGTACAATATTGTGTGCATATTGTCAAGGCATTCTCACTCTTCATGATGTATGTGGTGCGGGTCAGTATAACTTCAAAAATATTATCACATAGGAGGTTTCGTCCCGGCAACGACGATATACTTATTTAAACCTCACCATGGATGAGTATACTTTATATATGCAGTTTGGTCGAGATCCATCCAGCCTTTTCGCCGTGATGTTGGAACAGACGGAAAAAGAGATAGACGGACAAACAAATACAAAAGCTAAAAACAATTGATACGGTCTTGAGTTGACCTAACTCGGATAAATATCTGTTTTTTTTTTAATAAACTAAATTACACACAGCGGACACCCTACCACTTTATTTATGAACAGTCGATACATTTCTCTTAGCTTATTCAGCTCTTTAATGGCCTTGGTCCGCAAAGACGACTAGTGTGCTGTAAGATATCCCATACATATTGAAATGTCTCGTAGCCGGCATGCCTGTTTCTTGTTTAAACCAAATGGTTGTCGTAAATGAGTACGGCTCCATGGCTAAATGGTTAGCGTGCTGGCCTTTGGTCACAGGAGTCCCGAGTTCGATTCCCTGCAGGTTCGGGAATTTTAACCATCATTGGTTAATTTATCTAGCAGGGGGCTGGGTGTATGTGTTGATTTCATCATAATTTCATCCTCATCACGACACGCAGGTCGCCTACGGAAGTCAAATCGAAAGGCCTGCACCTCGCGAGCCGAACATGCCCTCGGACACTCCCGGCACTAAAAAGCCATACGCCATTGCATTTCATCGTAAATTAGGGAACTTACTCCCACCTTTACCTAACATTTAAATCCACAGACGAAACAAGAATTGAACGTGGGAATTTAGAGAAAGGGGTTTATGAGGATGCTTCTTCAGCATGAGAAGGACAATTAATAATAATAATAATAATAATAATAATAATAATAATAATAATAATAATAATAATAATAATAATCTTGGGCTTCATTTTCTTATAACTAGTGCTGGTCTTGAGAAAAATCTAGAGAGCCGGAGTAATTCCCTCAAAAGATATTCTTAAAATTGACAGTACATTCACAGACACATCTCTCATATGAAATATTTTTCACAAAATGGCGTACTGTCCGCTTTTAAACCTGATCATCTTGATCATGGATAATCCTAATAACTCCGCTAAGCAGTCAGTTCAAATCGTTTCAGCCAACTTAATATCTACTCCACAGTAACCCTCGGGAGCTGTTTGGTTTCGGCATCCCAAGTTCGAATCAATCGTTAACAGTGACTGCTTTGCAAGTGAGTTAGCGAGTGAGTGGGTGAATAAATCCGTGACTATCATTCAGTTAGTAGAAATAATAATTTCTTGTGGCCGGGTGAAGCCCTTGTAATGTAGATCTTCCGATGAGGGAGTGCTGCACCTGCCGTGTATGGGAAACTGCGTATTACTGTGGTGGGTGGTACGATGTGTGTGGCGTGTGTTGAATGAGTTGCAGGAATGTTGGCAACAAGACAAACGCCCATTCCCCTAGCCGAATGAATCAACCGTTCACAATTACAATCCGAAGTTTCGGCCGAGAATAGAACCTGGAAGCATGAGGTTTGAAGACCAAGACATTGACCAGAAAGCCACTAAAGCGGACATTCAGTCAGGAAGTTTCCGCAATCCTTTAGCACATTTGACATTTCTACTTCTGATAACTTACCTTTGAAAAAATAAAAAAAATTTAGGGAACCGTTATCTCGGAAGTCTCTCTCTGCTTCACTTAACCTCCGTTTCTCATGGTTTCCCATTTTAACATCAGGAAAATTCTGGGGATGAACTTTAATTAAGGGCAAGATCTCTTCCTTTTAATTTCAGGTTATCTCTCTTTCCACCGTGGCCGAAAACCTTCTGTAGTTAGTGTGACGTTAAACAGGTAAAAAGGAATGACAGTGATCTTTTCCATAAAATATCTTCGTAATGCTTTTATATTTTTAAAGGATTTACTCCTACCTTATGATGAATAGCGGAGGATAGCCTTATGAACGAAACGGATTCTACATTAGTACAGAAAACCTATAAAGGCTTCATGATCCTATTAACTTCCATACTATCTCCACACTTAATCATTACTTTCTCGTATCGTTTAGTTCTATTTCCAGTTCCTGCTTAGAACACACCCGTTCACACAGTACTGCCCTTGCTGCTACAACGGTATATTATTCAGAAACTTATACAACTGGACTATCTTCATCTGATCCTTCATGTGGTGAATCACTGAGAAGAACCTGGTCTTAACTGAAAATGAAATCAATTCCAGACTTATTCCAAGTCTTCTCACACCGGAGATTACTGAAGGAGTGTACAGATCGGGAAAGGGTAGCACTGACGCGGATTCGGAATTATTTGATAGGATAGTCAGCTATGTGGGAAACGACATGGAAAGAAATGTGATTGTAGCGGGAGATCTGAATTTGCCAGATGTCAATTGGGAAGGAAATGCGAACGTCAGGAAGCATGACCAACAAATGGCAAATAAGTTAATGTGGGAAGGACAGCTGATTCAGAAAGTGATGGAACCAACCAGAGGGAAAAATATCCTGTATGTGGTGCTGATAAAAAAAGATGAGCTCTATAGGGAAACTGAAGTAATAGATGGTATTAGTGATCATGAAGCTGTTTTTGTGGTAGTTAAAAATAAATGTGATAGAAAGGAAGGTCTTAAAAGTAGGACTGTTAGGCAGTACCATATGGCTGATAAAGCAGGCATGAGGCAGTTTCTAAAAAGTAACTATGATCGGTGAAAAACGGTAAACAAAAATGTAAACAGACTCTGGGATGGGTTTAAAGAAATTGTTGAGGAATGCGAAAACAGGTTTGTACCATTAAGGGTGGTAAGGAATCGCTACTTATGTCTTTCTGGTATCTGTTAAGTTCTTAAATAATTATATACTCCAGTCGAACGTTAAATATTACTGACAACCCTACGAATACTATTGACAGTAAGTAATCCTTTTCTCTTTAGTTATCAATTATGAAAGCAAAACGAAGGGGCTCTAGGCATGCCCTGATTGAAAGAAGAAGAAAGAAAAACCAAACTGTGTATGTTCCAGATCAGAGAGTCACATTAATTAGGATGAGTAAGGCCACCGGCAAGTCCATGAAATGACTCAGGACTTAATATACGACTTCAAGAAAGTGGTGTAGAAGCGAAACTGGATGTACGATACGAGTACAAATAATGTGATATGGAGAAGGTCTACAGTTCGGGAAATTTCTGTCTTAGAAGATCGTCCATGCGAAGTGTATTTCAGTTACATTTGCTAGGAAGAAGCAAAGTGTATATTTGTCCCGAAGCGATCTAGAGGAAGGTAGCCATCATCCCGCGACATTTTTGTAACAGTCGTATCAGGGTTCCTGCCAATCAACGAGCAGAAGTTGAAGGATATGTTGTCTTTACTCGATAGAAAGTGCACCACTTATGCTTATCATCACTTTTAGTAAAGCTTGGTTTCGAGACAAACTGGTACACAAGAACCCAATGCTGATGGATGAGCGTGTTCTTGTGAAAAAGTGGATGTCGATATCTGACAGTTTTTATCATATGAAAAACAGAAAACCGATAAAGCACTAGTTACGATCTAACCACTTTGCACATAATTCCAGACAAAAATATCGCAAGTCTGCCAAGATCAGTTTTGAAATTTTTTGGAGCCAACGCTTGCAGAAAATTTAAATCCTTTCATTTGTGAATGTTCATCTGTGAAATTTGAATGAAATTGTAATTTAACTCGATTTATTGTGCTTATTAAATTTTTTTCTTCCCCTGTACATTTGACAATTTGAAGTCACGATGTTAATATTTGGAGCCGTCGATATTATCTCACCACCGAAGGCATTTCATAACTTCAGCTTCATCCATCGAGTTTATTTTTGACATAGCCTTTATCTATTCATTCCTGCTTGTTTACACCTGCAATCTTAAGTTTCCTCCTTATTTATAACGTTTTACTCTTGGAAATACTATTTTTTGCAACATACTCTTTACAAACCTCTCTCCTAGCTCCGTGGTACTAGATTGCAGATTTACAACACGACCCACTTAAAAGAATGATCCTAACGTACTGATACCTTACCAACATATAGGTTTTAACTTCAGAAAATATTTTATATGAATATGAAAACCTGCAACCTGTTTCCATTCATTGGCCGGGTCGAGGATGGAATGAATGTAGCCCCACCTTGCGGTGAGGATAGGAATTGTGCTGGCTGCCAAGGCCTGTCGCACTCCTCTGGGGCAGTGATTTGTGACTGACAGATGACATGAAATGATATGGGAGAGTGCTGCTGGAATGAACGACGGTTGAGAAAATCGGAGTACCCGGAGGTAAACATGTCCCGCTTCTGCTTTGTCCAGCACAAATCTCTCATGGAGTGACCGGGATTTGAGCCACGGAACCCGGCGGTAAGAGGCCGATGCACTGCCGCCTGAGCCATGGAGGCTACAAAAAATCGTTTATATTATTTTATGAATTGTCTATTTAAATATGATATTAAAACAGTACCGCACGAAATGAATGCAAACCTATCATTTATGTTGTAATAGTGAAATGAAAATTATTTGACGGTATGAAGTTACTCATTCTCTAAGTCAAAAATGGAGGTAAAAGTAAAGAAGAAGCAATAAAATGGTATGAAAATTAAACAACAATTAATGGAAAATATTTGTTGAAAACGAAACAGTGATGAGAAAACATTATGTTTTAAACAATGCAGATTGTACTAATTTAGTGACACAGATAACACAAGTTTCAATGGTCGTGTGGTTAGGTTCGCGTAGCTTGCATCGGGTGGGTTCGAATCTCACAGTCGGCATTTCTGATGATGGTTTTTGGTTGTTTTTCATTTTAACACCAGATAAATGCTGGGGCTGTACCTTAATTAAGGCCACGATCATTACCTTCGCAATCCTGGCCCTTTTCCACCCTTGCTTTGCCGAAAACTTTCCATGTGTTATTGCGACGTTAAACCAGTAAGGAAAAAATTCAATTTTTTGTTTCTTCAGCTTTCCAAAAAATATATTGAGCTAATTTTCATACCATACTCACCTTCTTTCTAGGTCAAAAATATTATAGAGCAGGCTTTCAGCAGTCTAATTACTTTTGTACCCCACTACCTTTTCCCCCTCAGAATTCATCACTAAGCCCCTCATTTATCAGTTTCTAGTAATCACTGTGGGAAGTTCTTATTCGACTCGTTGGATAAATGGTCAGATTACCAACCGTAGGTTCAAAGAGATCCAGGTTTGATTCCCGGTGGGACCGAGGATTTTAACTGCGTATGGTTAATTTTTCTGGCTAAGGAAATGTTCTTGTTCGTCTCAATACATTTCTCTTCATCTCCGTACAACACAACACACCACACTACTAGTCACCACAGAAACACGCAATAGTGAATACTTACTTCCCCATACACTTGGCGTCAGGAAGAGCATTTGCGTTGAAAACCTGGACCTAATCAATATCATATGCCGACCACAATACAATGATCAAAAACCAGAATTAATAATAATAATAATAATAATGATAATAATAATAATAATAATAATAATAATAATAATAATAATAATAATAATAATAATAATAATAATAATAATAATAATAATAATGATTTAACATCCGCGTGTGCTGAAATTGAAGTTGAAAGCAAATTTCGTAAAACGACTTCGTTAAACGCAGACTCAAGATGCCATCATTCGATACAGTATCCTTGATTCAGAAGACGAACACAAATGCAGCTACACTCAGCTGGCTTCCTTCAAAAACGTACTGAATTAACTGAACATACAGAAGTAGGCATACTTTATATAGTCTTCTGTCTAACGACTCAAAAATTGTGAGCATGAAGTGGCGATCACTGACTAATGTTTGTCTCATTCTTTTTTCTATACAACCTCCTTTGTTCTCGTTCTCTTTTCATCCCGATTATGTTTGGTTTGTTTATTCCTCGGACTTTTCATTTTCCTTACCTTGCTGTGTCATTGCGTTTATTTAACCTTAATATTAAATCTTGAAGGTTTGTACTTCTTCCATTTTCTCCTGTAATAATAGCAATATTAATAATGGTATGTGGCACCCGAAGAGGCCTGGTGTAGTTCTTTCGAGTCGACACCTCATAGACAACACACGCGTTCTAAGATGAATTATAAGTAACACTGAAGACGGCATAAACACCTATGGGAATTAACTAACGAAAGTTAAAATTCCGGGTCTTCTTGGCCCAAAGGCCACCATGCTATCCATTTTCCCGCGGATCCGTGTATTTTATGATATGATTAGCATGAAGAGAGGTAGTCAAAGCCCTCATTTCCACCTTAATGCAACAGTCATACCCCACATATGGGGATTAATATATCTGCATAAAATTAGCAAGGCAATGGCAGGAACATATCTCCACCGAAATTGTGTATTTACTAGCAATCATCAGTATAACATTTACTGAATATTCATTGCACACACTTACAAACATCATTTATCGATTATTTGCTATCTATCTCACTATTTGCCTCACATGGCTTGAAAAATCATCCTATGGCTCATAATGGTACTGCCCGTTCAGGCTTTGGTTTTACAAGTTGATGACGATGATTATATTATTTTTACGTCCAAGTTACAACTTCCACAGCTTTCACAGTGATCGATATGCCCAATGATATTTGTTTTGGTTAACCCCTGGACATTTTACATACCGGTAAAACTATTGACATGAGAATGGCATATTTCAGCACATCCATATACCACTGGAATGAAATGGGGATAAACCCACCAACTGGACTCTACGGCCAGAAACTTTCGGTTCCTACAAGGTTTTCCAAGATAACTGCATTATGTTGGAGTGATATGTGGTCAGTGTGCCGCCATCTTCAGTCACATGGCTCTGGTAATAGAGATCTGCTCAGTCTTACGAGCCTGAGTGAACGCAATTCTAGCAGTCATTCCTTCTTTTATTTATTTCTTTCGTAATCCGTTTACCGTTGGTTTTTCCCTCGGACTCAGTGAGCGATCCTACCTCTACCGACTGAAGAGCAGTGCCCAGGAGCGTGAGACTTTGGCTCGGGAAGATACAACTGGGAAGGACGACCAGTAACTCGCCCAGGCGGCCTCACCTGCTATGCTGAACAGGGGTTGTGGGGGGGATGGAAAGATTGGAAGGGATAGACAAGGAAGAGGGAAGGAAGCGGCGGTGGCCTTAAGTTAGGTACCATCCCAGTATTTCCCTGCAGTAGAAGTGGGAAACTACGGAAAAACATTTCAAGGATGACTGAGGTGGGAATAGAATCCCCTCTATTCAGTTGACCTCGCAAGGCTGAGTGGACTCCGTTTCAGCCCTCGTACTACTTTTAAAATTTCGTGCCTGAGCCGGGAATCGAACTCGAACCTCGGCGGATGTCAGCTAATCACGATAACCACTACACCACACAGGCGGCTTCCAGCAGTCATTACAGGATTAAAATCCTTAGAGCCTGGCTGAGTGGCTCAGACGGTTGAGGCGCTGGCCTTCTGACCCCAAATTGGCAGGTTCGAACCTGACTCAGTCCAGTGGTATTTGTATTTCAAATACGTGAGCCTCGTGTCGCTAGATTTAGAGGCAAGTAATAGAACTCTTGCGGGACAAAATTCCGGCACCTCGGCGTCTCCGGAAACAGTCCAAAGTAGGTAGTGGGACGTAGAAATAACATTATTATTATTATTATTATTATTATTATTATTATTATTATTATTATTATTATTATTATTATTATTATTATTATTATTATTATTATTGAGTGATCGAGAATCGAATACGGTATCTGGTATGAGGGTCAAGCACACTACACCGCGGTCTGGACTTACGTGACTTGACGGAGTCCATTGCCCTCCATCACCGATGACGATTCCTACGCAAGGAAAAGAGAAGTACAGAAGGATATTGGAAAGGAATTATTAACGAGAGAAATAGAGAGAGAGAAAGTCCCACAAAGTAATGGAAAATATTTTTGTCATGGTTGTTGGAACATTACTGGAGAAGGGAGCAAGAAACACATCGAATTATGAAGAGAGGGAAATGGGGAACTAAAAACCAAGAGGTCTGGAAACAATGAAGGGAAAGGAGGAGAAATGAAAAGTTCTATCAGCACCCCGCTGTTTAAGCCTTTCGGGTAAGTAGGAAGCAAGCGTCCAAGCGAGTGTGCACAAAGGATTATGGGTCGTAATAGAGACAACGACACGCCGGCAGCTCTCCCAAACGACCGTGGCGTCTCCTGAGCGCGCGTTATTGTGGCTGTATGGCAACAAGAGAAACGTGGATAGCATGTTCTTGACAGTAGCGTCAGGCACAGCTTATGAAGCGATATTCAGGACTAAGAGATGTACAACATCTGTGACACAGTCCGCACACTTTTCTATGGGCACGCTTTCAGAATTCGAGCATAAAACAAGGGTAATATTTTGGATCCAAAATTTTCGTCTGGTTGTATGCAGGAAATAAAGCATACTTTCACCAACTTGCTATGACATCGGAAATCGTTCAAGGTAAGCAGCGTTATTGGTTACGGCAAAGTGATATCTGAAGGAACTGCAATTCATCTGCATAGTATACTACTATTATTATTATTATTATTATTATTATTATTATTATTATTATTATTATTATTATTATTATTATTATTATTATTATTATGCATAAATGGTCCCTTTCGGAACACACGAAACTTTATTTATGATTTCGTTTGTGGAGGATCCACGATGCTTTCATCTGTTCACTGTGAATTTACGGGATTGGAGGCGGTACCCTTCTTCCGTGTGTCTTGGTCCTTAAATCTTCCTTTTGATTTTTTGCTCTTCTTTTAGGATATTTTTGAGCTCACTCTTTTTATGAAGTGTTAGAGCTTCCCCTTCATATAAAGCCTTAGGTTTGATTACGGTATTGTAATGTTTAATCTTAACGGGTAGAGACATACATGTTTTGTAGTAGATTTCTCTTGTTTTCCCATACCCTCTTCTGAGTTTTTGGACACGATTGTTTTGGGCTATATTTTCTTGTCCGGTTGGTTCGAGGATTTCGCCCAGGTATTTGAAGTGAGGTACTCTGTTGATTGTCCGTATTTTATATCGTGACGATGGATGTCTAGTTTTGAACAGAAAAGTTCAATTTTCTGGAAGGAGATATGAAGTCCGACCTTTCTGGCATATTATTATTATTATTATTATTATTATTATTATTATTATTATTATTATTATTATTATTATTATTATTAATGGACCCGTGCTGATCCTCAGCATTCGTCATAAATAGGTCAGATAACTTGTCCTGGTATATCTGTTGTAGACATATTGTTTTTCCTGTCCCTTTTAAATAGTTTTATGAACATTTAATCTTTCATATTGTAGTTTATAACATTTTTAATATAATATTCACTGTGATTCGACCATTTTCGAACGATCTTGCCCGAGATAGTGCAAATACAATCGGCCGTGACTGAATACTGGTTGACCGAGCTCGACAGCTGCAGTCGCTTAAGTGCGGCCAGTATCCAGTATTCGGGAGATAGTAAGTTCGAACCCCACTGTCGGCAGCCCTGAAAATGGTTTTCCGTGGTTTCCCATTTGCACACCAGGCAAATGCTGGGGCTGTACCTTAATTAAGTAAGGCCACGGCCGCTTCCTTCCCACTCCTAGTCCTTTCCTGTCCCATCGTCGCCATAAGACCTATCTGTGTCGGTGCGACGTAAAGCAACTAGCATTAAAAAAAAATCTCGTTGAGCAAAGTAGACCATCCACTTTTTCAAGAATTTGTTCCCGCGCTTTATTAATGGTCATGTAATACAGAAGGATAGTCGAATTCGTACCTTACCGTCTGTGTGTACGTCGACTGTTTTATCTTATCAGCATGTAAGTTATCAGTAGAGCTCGTAAGTTGAGGAAATGTCCTGTTTTCCCGAGTCTCCGAAGACGAGGCCCAACTTAATACATATCGATGGCTTTCTTTAAAAACCTCGTAAGTCCGAATACTCGTCCTATCCATTATATTCCTTAAGACTGGTCACGCCTCCCAGTCCCATATTTATATGCAGTCCAAAAGAATAATTTTCCGTTATGGTCATTTTCCTCTGCCTGTTTGTAAAGGAAAATGAACCTTAAATATATTATACTGTAGGAGTGTGTAAATTTGCCATGCAATCAACATCCCTACAATACGGTACGTTAAGGTCTGTCGATGATTAAACGGAAATGAACCTTACGTGCATTGTACACTAGGAGTGCGTAAATACGTAATGCAAACGTACATTCCTACAGTACGGTACTGTAAGGTTCATTTTCCTTTACACTTCGGCATAGGAAAATGAACACAACAAAATTTGTTCTGATGGACTGCATATCCATACGTGGCTGGGAGGCGTGACCAGTCTTAAGGAGAATAATTGATAGGAAGAGCTTTGTGGAATACAACCTTTTACCGGTCGAGCGACGATACTATATTGCTTCATTAAAAATGTAATAAAAACTAAAATTATGAATGAATTTTGATCGCACTTTTGCGTTCGTTTTTTGCTAGTTTTCAGGTCCTTTTTGGATATTTTAGATCTTTATACAGGTCTTTTTCAGGCATTCCTTAGGTCTTCACCATCCGATCCCTAGTTATTAGGAATGTTCTGCCATTTGTTGAGTCTATTTAGAAGGTAGGAAAGGTCAGAGAATCAAAGAGTATCTAGCAGTATTCTACCATGATCAGTGTATACTCTCTGCCTTAACAAGTAGTAATCACACACGCCTGCAAGCAATCACAGCACTAAGAATTAAATTCACACAATATATCAGAAAGTGTTAGTCGCTTAGCCATCCAATAATTACAGAATATATTAGGGCTAGGGTAAGCCTTCACCTGCAATTCATGGAGTGGTCATTTAATGATTTGATTTTATGATTACCCAAAGCTGACCGAAATTCAGGACCTATCAATGTTTGATGATTTACTGGCAAATAATTCGACAAGAATAAAGAAAGGAAAAAGTAAATCGGTCCAGTAGAACGACCGGGCGGACTGGAAAAAGGCTGTTTAATAAACATTGTAAACGTATAAATTATTATTATTATTAATATTATTATTAATATTATTGGAGATACGCTTCCGAGCATACCTGTATGTAAGAGTAATCCTAAAACCATCGGTATCTGATCCTGTATTGTAGTATAACTATACGTTCAGTTCATGCTCGAGAATTCAGATGAAATCATTACCAACAATGTTATTTCAATTTCAGTGACGTAAACTACAATGAATGCTGCCAATAACGGTACCTTACGTTTAGACATGAAGTGCACATTAGGACTACTAACATGGCCGGTAAAAGTAGAGAGACGTAAAGCAAGCAACATTATTATTACATAGCCGCGACTCTCCATCACGAATCGCTGCTGTTGTGGCGCCAAGCTGCTAGGAAACCTGTTGAGTTCCCAGGCTGGTACACTTATTTGTACTTTCGCCTTACATCGTTTACAGTGTATGATATGGGCACATACAGTTCGGAGCTCACATAGCTGCTGGGGTGAGTAATGTGACCACTAGAAACGCATCAGCCAGCCTGATTGAAGTCTAGCGATATATGTTCTCCTAAAATCATTGCGTTATATCAACCAGAGCTCATGGAACGCTACACTTTGGCGACAGTTTCTAAGAAGAGATGACTACCTTGGATCGAGGAGGGGCATTTTAGTCCCCTTGACAAAGAATACTGCAATGTATTCGAAGAAGAGACTGATTAGCCCGGATCGAATAGGGGTATTGTATCGCTTTGACAAAGAATACTGTATTCGAAGAAGAGACTGATTTAGATGCCATGACAAAGAATACTATAATGTATTCGAAAAAAAGAGACTGATTTCCGCTGATTGAGTGGGGGCATTCTAGTCGCTTTGACAAAGAAAACTATAACGTATTCGAAGAGGAGACTGATTTCCTCGGATTGAGTAGGCGTATTGTATCGCTTTGACAAAGAATACTGTATTCGAAGAAGAGACTGATTTAGATGCCATGACAAAGAATACTATAATGTATTCGAAGAAGAGACTGATTTCCTCGGATTGAGTAGGGGTATTCTAGTCGCTTTGACAAAGAATACTAAAATGTATTCGAAGAAGAGATTGATTTCTTCGGATTGAGTAGGGGTATTCTAGTCGCTTTGACAAAGAATACTGCAATGTAATCGAAGAAGAGACTGATTTCCTCGGATCGAGTAGGGGTATTCTAGTCGCTTTGACAATACTAAAATGTATTCGAAGAAGAGACTGATTTCCTCGGATCGAGTAGGGGTATTCCAGTCGCTTTGACAGAGAATACTGTATTCGAAGAAGAGACTGATTTAGATGCCATGACAAAGAATACTATGATGTATTCGAAGAAGAGACTGATTTCCTCGGATTGAGTAGGGGTATTCTAGTCGCTTTGACAAAGAATACTGCAATGTAAACGAAGAAGAGACTGAATACCCCGTATCGAGTAGGGGTATTGTATCGCTTTGACAAAGAATACTGTATTCGAAGAAGAGACTGATTTAGATGCCATGACAAAGAATAATATAATGTATTCGAAGAAGAGACTGATTTCCTCGGATCGAGTAAGGGTATTCTAGTCGCTTTGACAAAGAATACTATAACGTATTCGAAGAAGAGACTGATTCCCTCGGATGGTGTGGGGTATTTTAGTCGCCTTGAGAAGGAATACTATAATGTATTCGAAGAAGGGACTGACTACCTCGGATCGAGTAGGGGTATTTCAGTCGCCTTGAATAAGAATACTGCAATATATTTGAAGAAGAGACTGATTACCTCGGATCGAGTAGGGGTATTTTAGCCGCTTTGACATATTATACTATCATGCACTGGGAGAAGAGACTGATTATCTCAGATCGAGTAGGGGTATTTCAGTCACCTTGAATAAGAATACTGCAATATATTTGAAGAAGAGACTGATTATCTCAGATCGAGTAGGGGTATTTTAACCGCTTTGAAATATCATGCTATAATATATTCGGAGAAGAGACTGATTACCTCGGATCGAGTAGGGGTATTTTAGTCGCCTTGACAATGAATACTGTAATGTATTTGAAACGTCGGCAAACTGTACGCAATGTGCAGAAAACAACGTTCTCCGCTTCACCCCGCGCTAGCGAACACGTGTACTACTAACAGTACCTATAGTACTTTTTCATTGGATCCTGAAAAGAGGACTACTTTTATCGGATGTTACGTAGCCAGATGATAGCTTGTAGGTAGGAAGCGGGATACCCTGCATGTTCAGTGCTGTAAGTGCTGGAAATTTTGACCGCTTTGGGTTATGCAGATTTCAGCACAACGTTGTAAAAATATTCTCACTCCTTGTAACATGGGGGTATAGAAGCTTCACATGCCTCGCTGACCAGTTGTCAAAGGTGACCAGAATTTTCAGTCGTAAGAAGGTGGATTCAATGCCAGTTCAGTCTGGTGATATTTGAAGGAGTTCAGTTGCGCCTGCCTGGTGTCGGTTTACTCACTGACACGTACTCTACAGCTATTGGACAACATTTTGTTATAAGGCTCCTCCAAGGGAAAATTGCTTGTAAGTCGCACCAGATGTTGCAGTCGATGGGAAAGGAAAACGTTAGGACTAGGAAGGAAGTGGCTATGACTTTAATTATGGTTCATCTCCAGCTTTTAACGTAAAATTACGCTCCTCGACAAAGGGTACATGGAAAAAAAATGTTAAGACGCTTTTAGTTTTTGGGGCAGGACGCGTATACCTATGCGAGTATTTAACTTGCGATTTAACTTACGATACGTTCGTTTAATGTCTCAACTGACAGATAAGGGGGGAGGCTACCTGTTAAAACATTTGGGAATATGAAAGCTAGTCTTCATGAAATAGCGCTTTAAAGTAAGACAGAATTAATGTGACGTCCCACGCATACTCTTTTATAAGATGGCGCTGTGTTGACTCGCAAGTTAAGCTGGAGGTTATCTGTCGTTGAGAATGCATTGTGGTCAGTTGTACAGAATAGAAAATTTAATGATGGAAAAGAAAGATTTGACCCACGCTATACCTAGTTATTACCTATATTCCAAGTGTACTACTTTTTATTGAATATAATTTGTTATCCATATACTATTTGTCTTTTATTTCTAACACGTAAGTCTACGAAACTCTCAAAACTCAGCGGCCGTTACAGTAGTGACAGCCTACCGCTACTTTTTCTGGTATGAAGGTAAAAAACACGGAAAACCCATTCTTCAGGGTTGCCGACGGTAGGGTTTGAACTCACCATCTCCCGAATGCAAGCTCGCAGCCATCTGCATAAACCGAACCGCACATCCTAATATCTTCATATATTTATCTTCACTCAATGAAATGAAAAAAATGAAATGGCGTATGGCTTTTAGTGCCGGGAGTGTCCGAAGACATGTTCGGCTCGCCAGGTGTGCAAGTCTTTCGATTTGACTTCCGTAGGCGACTTGCGCATCGTGATGAGGATGAAATGATGATGAAGAGAATACATACACCCAGCCCCCGTGCCATTGGAATTAACCAATTAAGGTTAAAATCCCCGACCCGGCCGTGAATCGAACCTGGGACGCTCTGAACCGAAGGCCACTACGCTGACCGTTCAGCCATCGAGTCGGACTTCACTCAATGATAAGCTTTCAGACATTCAGATAATATCTTATTCTGCTCTTATAGTATAAAATTAGGCTGTAACGAATTGTTTTCAAAATACACTGTATTTTTGCTCACTTACAAGCCACTGTGCAACCCGCTAGCCATATCCCAAGACTGTCACCTCTAGTGCATAACGGAATATTATTCTGTTACCATAGGGACATGGACAATGTCATTAGCTGTAAGTGGCTTTGCGTGAAGACATACTTCGGGCTACTTTGACGAGAATGCAACTCTTGTTAGCCTTATACTGCAACAGAGCTGAAAAATTGTCCTTTGAGATGAAATGTTAATTTCACATTTTGTATGTTTCTTCGAGGTCTTCAAATAGCATTGCTGTATGAATTAACTATTTGGTGCAGAGGAACAAAGTGTCTAATACTCTGGTCGTCTCTGTTGTATCTGTTAAGAATTAAAGTCAATGATGGCTATGAAACTTGGTATAACTCTTTAAGTCTTAAGAATATAATTTGAAAAATGAGTAGTACTTCCTCATACGGAAAAAGGTGATAAATTACACAAAAAATATGTATGTACAACCCTTGTTCTATTTCCCTACGACATCGGGTATGAAGTGAAGTGAATAATCGTAGCAAGTTTTTACGAACAAGTGCCCTTCCTGACGTCAACCTTGTGATAGGAGTTAATGAGATGAAATGAATGACGCGATACATGATAACAGGAAGGGAAGGGCTGAAATCCGGCACCGGCACATAGCCTGCTCAAGTCAAATAGCACCAAGGGGTCTGCTCAATCCTTAACGTCTCCATCCGAAGGACGAATCACTATCAACAGCGTCGTACTCCCTCACGCCATATGAAGTCTGCAGAGATATTTAGAATTGAATCCAGGCCTTTGGCAAGAAATCTAGTGATTATAAATTTACCAACTGGACTCGAACCGGCTGACTACGATGTCAGAACATTTATAGACAAGACGCTTTTACGAGTATAGCCACTAGGTGGGAAAAATTACAGAAAAATTTTAAAAATTAAAATTTTGTTTACATGTATTCACGACCAATTTATTTGAGTGATTTGGGTCGTAACCGTAACTTTCTCTCAATTCATGTACCTTCAAAACCGTTTAACTGTAATTGAACAATATTTTATTAACTGACTCGTATTGATAACGTTCTTCAGTTTTAAGGATGACTCACTTCAGGAGACTTTGCAAATTCGATTTAAATATTCAGTACACTCTTATTAGACATTTTTGGTAGTCAAATGACATAGATACTCGACTTAGAATTTCTGAATCCGTTTGCATCCCTTGTAAGGGATTTATAGACATCAACATTTCACAACCATGTGCTGCAGCTCGTTGACGATTGTTAGAATATTAACCAGTTAAGGGGGGAGGGTGTATAACATACACAAATATTCTTCTTCCTCGTCGATCTTCCGAAAAGTTCAGGAATAACGTGATTACATAATCATCTCCTAACTCTGTAAATGTCCCATTGTAAATCGAAAGGTGAAACACGGGTGGTGTCTTTTCTATGTACTAAATTTAAGAAAAATGGGAAAATATAAGAATGCGATAATAAATCTGTAATGCTTGTTAATACTTCTGGAATGTTCTTGGAAAATTGTTTCACTTCTCCGTTGGCAGAGGCCAACGAATAATGTCTCAGTTTCATTATAGCACCGAGATCGATATATGAAGTCGCTTAAGTGTGGCCAGTCTCCAGTATTCGGGAGATAGTGGTTCGAACCCAACTGTCGGCAGCCCTGCAGATGGTTTTCCGTGGTTTCCCATTTTCATACCAGGCAAATACTGGGACTGTACCTTAATTAAGGCCATGGCCGCTTCCTTCCAAGTTCTAGCCCTTTTCTGTCCCATCGTCGCCATAAGACCTATCTGTGTCGGTGCGACGTAAAGCCAGTGGCAAACATTTATAGCTGCAACTGTATGGAGAATGCTGAGTCACAGGTGGTACTGAGTAATGAGATTCAGAGCACGGCAGGTGCATTTGGATGCTACGAAACATTCCTAATAGGGTCAGTGGAGCTTAAAGAACACCTTCTGGCTCAGTGAAGGAAACAATAGCTTGTTACCTTGTTCCTCATCTTGCCTTGTACGCCTCGTTTTATCATCGCGGTTTCCATTCAGGAGCATAATCTTTAAAGGTGCAATTTGAGGATCCAGCCAATCTCTGGACTGGTTATTTAACAGACAGATCAGTCATACTTGAAATGTGTTTTATTTTTGTTGTTTATTTTCTTACTGAGGCCGCCCCGCGGTGTAGGGGTAGCGTGCCTGCCTTTTACCCGGAAACCCTTGGTTCGATTCCCGTCCAGGGATTTTTCCCCTGCATCTCAGGGCTGATTCGAGGTCCACTCAACCTACGTGATTACAATTGAGGAGTTATCTGGCGGCGCGATAGCGGTCCCGGTCTAGGTAAACAAGAATAACGTCGAGAGGATTCGTCGTGCTGACCACACGACACCTCGTAATCTGCAGGCCTTCTGGCTTAGCAGCGGTCGCTTGGTAGGCCATGGCTGTCCGGGGCTGTTGTGCCATGGAGTATTTTTTGCTAGGGGCTTTACGTCGCACCGACACAGATAGGTCTTATGGCGACGATGGGATAGGAAAGGCCTGGGAGTTGGAAGGAAGCGGCCGTGGCCTTAATTAAGGTACAGCCCCAGCATTTGCCTGGTGTGAAAATGGGAAACCACGGAAAACCATCTTCAGGGCTGCCAATAGTGGGATTCGAACCTACTATCTCCCGGATGCAAGCTCACAGCCGCGCGCCTCTACGCGCACGGCCAACTCGTCCGGTCCATGGAGTTTGGTTTTTATTTTCTTGCAGTACTTTCTACGCGTACTGATGTGTGATGCAAAGTTCCCATTGAGGATTTTTGCCTGCCATGACGACGACTGTCTACCCAGATGTACCACTGAACAGCTAGTTAGATACAGCGGTGTGGCCTTTTAAACTCTGGCAAAGAGGGTCATCCACTCCGAAAGACGATATTGTCTCCGCGCTTGTATACGATAAGGCAACACTTCATGTTTATACTCTTGCGAACGAAGATGTTGTTGAGATGATGGCTAGCATCTCGTAGTAGGCGACTAGAAACGGTTCTGTGGAAATAAAGTGCTATAATGAAGCTACCACATGTCTGCGGATAATGGATAGAGGGACTTCATCTTTAGCCTTATTGCTTATATTCAAGCTTGTCATATCAGATAGCTCTACATTTGACTCCATGAGATGGAATGGACTCTTATGTTGCCTAAGTCCTTGGAGGTAGATCTCCTTAGAAGTTTTTCTCCCGTAATATGATATGTATCAACGTACTGTTTCTTTCAACTAACTTTACATCGCACCGACACAGGTAGTGCTTACGGCAACGATGGGATAGTGAAGGGCTAGGAGTGGCAAGGAAGTGGCCGTGGCATTAAATAAGGTACAGCCCCATCATTTGCCTGGTGTAAAAATGGGAAACCACGGAATACCACCTTCAGGGCCACCGACAGTGGAGTTCGAACCCACTGTCTTTCAAATGCATGTTCACAGACACGCGCCCCTGACCGCACAGCCAACATGCTCGGTGCTCAACGTATTGAACTGCACTTCAATCCAAATAGTCGACGCGTTTCTTGATGCGTTATTTCTGCTCCCTAATTTTGAAATATCTTTGAGATATCCTTGATTTAATCTATATATATAAAATAACATGTCCTGATTCACTGATTCATCATCGTCGAGCCAAAGCTACTGGACATAAAGAAATTACATTTTGGGGATACATTTATATTGGGTGTAGGTGCTCGCTAAGGGAGGATTTTTGGATACTCCGTCACTAAGCGGGTGAAAAGGGGGGTGAATTTTTGAAATGAGAATATCTACATCTTAAAAGTTTACAGACGTAAAAATTGGTATTTGGAATTTCCTTTAAAAATAAAGAAACACATATTTTTTTCGGAAAATCCCATTTAGGGGGGTGAAAAAGGGGGAAAATGGGTGGAACACATTTTATGAGCAGACTTATATCTCAAAAACTGAAGATGTTACAGACATGGAAATTGGTATTTGGAATCTCCTTTGAAAATAAAGACATACGTATTTTTGTGTTTTTGAATAATCCGACAACTAAAGGGTGAACAGGAGTGACAAACGGGGTGAATAAGAAAAAAAGACTATATCCGAAAATTATCTGAGACACGTAACATATTACAGATTTGAAAACTTGTATTTGGAATTTCCTGTAAAAGTAAAGAAATTCAAATACTTTTTTCGGAATATCCACTTAAGGGGAACTGAAAAAGGGGGTGAATTTTTAAAAGCATATCTGTAGTATACCTCAAAAACTTAACATGTTACAGGCGTGAAAATTGGTATCTGGAATCTCCTTTAAAAAAGAAACATGTATTTTTGTTTCCGGAAAATACACATAGATGAGGGTGGGGTTGGGGGAAGGGCTGATCAAGGGATTGAATTCTTTTTATGCTTATCCTTATGTATATCTCGAAAACTGAAGATGTTACAAATGTGGGAATAGGTATTTGGAATCTCCTTTAAAAACAAAGAAATATGTATTTATTTTTTCGACTTGAGAGAAGACTGTTTCTCACATGTACAGTTCCATGTCTCATGGTCGTCTTAGTTCCAAAAGGTAATACTACAAACATGGTTTAAAAAGAATGTCTGGGGTAAATGAAACTCACTTTTTGGGTGAGTTTATATGCTTTAGGAATTTTCAGATAACGTCTTAGTACAAAGCCGAGGAGCGATTACTTTGATCAAATTACGAAATCCACGCGAGCGAAGTCGCAGGTAATTGCTAATTGATTCATATGGGAGTTGTTATCTCAATTGTAGTTATGCCACAGATTTTTCCATACTAATTGCAGGTCAACACAGGGGTAGTATTTATTTCAACTCCCGGAACTAAAATAAAAATCTTAGTCCCACAAAAGGGAAATAATATGTTTCATGGACGACAGACATGAATATAGCAAAGAAAACAAACGCAAGCAGTGAAAGGAATATGTGTCAATGAGGAAGTAAAACCAAACACGTTAGATTATGCTGACTGTCCGAATCGCCGAAGATGGAGGCTGCATTTATTGAATCAAGAACAGACGTACCATACGAGTTGTAAACTGGACATGAAAGGATTTCACGACAGAATAAATACAGTGAGAATTTTAATTATCCCATTTTGGAATGAGAGGCCTTTCAAAAACGTTTTCAGATATAATTCAGAACGTTAAAAGAATCATTATCACACACTAAAGGCTAAGCCTTGTCGCTACAACTATTCTCTACTCTCTTCTGTTCTCTTCACAAGTTTCTCACATCCTCGAATATGTCTTCCTTGGTCTTCCTCTTCCTTTCTTTCCTAGTACTTTTCCTTCAAAGACGTTTACTAGGAATTCATTATGTCTCGGGATAGGACCTACAAGTTTCTTTCCATATCAGTCTTCGTTGCTCATTGACTTCCTTTAGAACATCTCTATTCGTCTTTTCTTGAGTCCAGCATGAGGTCCTCGTTATTTTCTTCCAAACTTACATTTCAGTCGCTTCCAAACAATCTCTTTCTTTTTTCCAACAGTCCACTCCAGACAAAGTATTTTAAAAAAGCCTTTCTTGTTCCTAAACTTATATGGGTATTTGTTAAATACTACATTTATTTTGAAAGGCCTGTTTAGCAGGAGTTATTCTTCTTTTAATCTCTTGGTACATATATTGTTTTCAGTTATGATATTTCCTAACTAATAGAAATGTTGCACTTGTTTTACTTTGGAATTTCCCATTCTTATGCTTGTATTAACTCCCCTGCCATCCTTGCTCACACCTTCCTGTTTATTTCTAACTTTCTTTCCAGTATCATTCTTAAAGCAAGGATTGCTTTTCTCGTTCCTTTTGCATTGTCTAAAATCAAATTGATCTTAAATTTTATGCTGTTCTTTATTATTTTAAGAGTACTTTTGAGGCATGGGATATGATTGAGATCGTTCCATCTTTACTACATTCCATAGCATTTTCTCGTTTTTGGGACAGTGGTTGTTCTGCTTTTACTAGAGACGTCCGTGATCTCTTCTGTTTCATAACACAACGCAGTTAAATTAAAAAGATAATCCTTCAAGTCTGAGCCAATATTTTTCAGAAGCTCTGCAATTATATTATGAGTACCTGCCGCCGTTTTCTCTTTTAAGCTTGGCAGACCTTTCTGAAATTCCTAACTGATATTGGAAGACCCATTTTTATCACTGTCGTCGCCTGTTATCTCTTCCAGTACTTCATTTATGTTTCTGATTTCTTTACCACTGTACAATTCTTCTATATATTATCTCCAACGTTCACATACTCCTTCGTTATCCACCAGTAAGTTTCCTTCCTTGTACTTCACCAGGGTGGATTTTATTTTAGGTTTTTATTGCAGGGATTTAATTTTATGACATGACTGATCCTGTCTTCCATATCTCGTATCGTTTTCAATTTCTTCAGCTATTTCTTTCGCACAGTTTTCTTTCTCCTCTCTACATTACGTGAGATCTGAATTTTTTAGTCTTTTACAGTCTTCCCATTTATTTTCTTTCCTCAGTTTATTCCTCTCTTCTATAAGATTTAATATCCGTCATCCAGTGTTTTCGTGGTTCCAGTTTCCTCTTGCCTAAAACGTCATTGGCAGCCTCTATGTTTCCAACCTTTATCTTGATCCTTCCTCTTAATTCTTCTCGATGTCTTGATATCACTTCGTTGGTCTTCTTGTTGAAGAATTGTTTAGTTTCCTCATTCCTCAGACCATCCAAGTGTCGTTTAGTCGTTTTGGTTTATTGTATTCCTCTTAGCTGTATATTGCATGTAGCTAGGGCAAGACTATGGCCACTATCAACATTTGGACCTGGGTATAATAACATTTCGTGTGTCTGTTTCTAGCCTGGTGCAGCCCTTGTAAGGCAGACCCCTAATGAGGGTGGGCGGCATCTGCCATGTGTAGGTAACTGCGTGTTATTTAGATGGGGAATATTGGTATGTGTGGTTTGTGAGTTGCAGGGATGTTGGATACATTCCAAACACCCAGCTCCCGAGCCATTGGAATTAACCAATGAAGGCTAAAATCCCCGACCCGGACGGGAATCAAACCCGGAACCCTCTGAACCGAAGGCCAGTACACTGACCACTCAGCCAACGAGTCGGACTGGACCTGGGTAAAAGAAAAGAACGAAAATATAAACATGATTATCATTATTATAATTTTATCTAAAATAATGTATAATTGTTAGTTCGTTTTCATAATTTAAATGTGCAATCTGAATATGAATGGTTTATAAGGGGATAATGCTAATTATTTCCACTAAGTGATATTTTCCCGTCATCCACTACTTTCCATTGATCACCACGTAAATCTTTGGTTCAGTCTCTAATTAGTATACAGTATTTGAGAGTAATCGTTACTAATTGGAGCCCTCTGGAAGCACATGAATATAAAGTTAAGTGGCTACAATCAGATATATAATTAAATCTGATTCTAGCAGAAGTATATATTGACAAATTGACTATCGAAATAAACGCAAACTTCAAAATAGCATTCAATTGTTCAGAGACTGTGCACTTCTAATACAAAATCACGAGCGTCTAGTTAACCCTACATTAACTAGACTTATTAAAAAGTAGACATATCATGTCTGTCAATATGAGCCGTGAAAACATGAATTCAAATATTATTCAAAATTGATGTTAATTTGAATTACTTCCCATAACCTCTGCTTACTCTCTAATTTATATTCCACCAATTGTTCCAAAAAATTAACTTTTATATGAAACTTTTATATTAAATATGAAAGTTACAGGGTGCCAAAAGAATGACCACCGAAATATGTTTGACACAGTACTTGTCGCAAGCAGAAACTGATAGGAAATAGTTTCATCTCATCCTTAGAATTTCCCCGCCAATTTCTTGATGTTACCGACATTTAATATGCGAGATACTGGCACCATACACCATATTGTTATAGTGTATGGGACCTTCTTGGTCAAGAGTCTAATACCACCTCATCTGGAAAGAAAATCATTCCAAACTGATGGGTGAACAAATGCCCTTAGGACCGTGCGAGTTTCGACCGCACATCCCTACGTTCCTGCAGTGACAACATCCGGCCTCACAGAGCCATTGTACGTTCTCGGCAAAAATAAAATAAAATCCTAATACTAACTTATAGGCATAAGAGAACGGAGGAAAAATAAGAATGCATGAAGACTACGGCAAATAAGAAATGTATTTTTGAACATACTTAATTTCTCATGTTAAAACACACACAAAACAGTAACCCCGAATAATACTAATACATGTCGGCCAAAAATTAACTAAAATTGAAGGCATGTCTCGGCTGAATTTTTAATTCCACGTTCGATGAATGATCTTTCTTTTATTTCTGGACCATACGATAAGCACACCGATTCCTTGAACACTAATTTGAAATATTTGACAATACATGTGTTTATTTGTAAATGCGATTATTTATCGTTAACCTATGTCTTCTACATTTGAAGAAAACATAACATACTCCCGAATTCTGGAGCCAACTTTCAGTGTTCAGCTAACGAAATGATCAAAATCCTAAATAATGCCAATAAAGCAAATGCATATGGTCATGACACAACAGACAACACAAAAATAAACAAAATGTTGGGTCCGGCTTTTGAACCCACACCCCACAGAACAACAAATCAAACAACGGGACAGAACCCGCTTTCAAATTCTGACACACACGCACACAAGAATTAATAACTATTAAAGAACAACGTACAATGAAAGAGATATACACAGTACACAACTCCTCTAGTAACAAAAAGAATGTGAATGGCTGTATTTCATGGAAAAACTGTGTGTGATGAAAATCCTGGATGTGCCTTGGGACTCGAACCGATGTTCTTCCGCACGTCACTTCCGCACGTCACCAAAGTCGTGTCACTGAAATCCCTATCTATTCATTTTTTAGAAGAAAGAAAATATATTTTAATCTAGCACTCAAATCATATTCCCATACCAAATCGAACACAATACAGTTGAGAATACAAATACAGATCTCATTCTGTTAACAACGGGCTTCTTTCTTTCCATGGAAAGGTCTGACATATTTATTCCTTTCCGTAGAACTTGTCCTAAACGACACGGCTGGAGAGCTCTCCATCCTTTCGGCATAAATCACCTGTCAGTACCCACCTCCTTCTAAATAATACAAAACCCTATTTAAAAGCGCAGCATTCTAAAGCCTCTTAAAGCATCGGAATAGTCTTCATTTCAACCACAATTGATGCAATTATTGTTACGTACTCTACACATACGCCTACTTTATATCAAATCAAACCTTCATTTATCCTTATAATTCACAAAATTTAATCGCGAAACTCCAGTTCACCGAACGCACAGAAAATAAACACATGGTTTTCTTCTAACCTATACACAACACATCATTAAGATTATTAACGTGGCCATTATTTACGGTAATAAAGAGATTATCCTCTAAAAACATTACCTATCTAATTTAGGAGGACATGTAATCGAGCCCCAGGCATGTCACACATCACACAGTATTCACACAGCCAATTACATTATTCTGCGAACATGCAAAATTTGTTTAAAATCAGAGTGCTATGCTATCCCGTATATTAACACATCAGCGAAGTCATATAGATGACTCTATCTTCATGCATTAAGGACTTGAAGTAAAATACACCAAATACGGAGAAAAAAAGATTAAACCCTTTTGAAGTCCTAAACAAATTAACAATTTTCAGTTATTACCAAAAGCACTCTAAAACTTTAGGATTGTCTTAATCTCGAACCCATGCTCATGCATTACTATCAATTGGAATTACATATAAAGCAAAAGCAAAGGAAAGTATCTCCGTACAGGCCATGACCTTGGAGTGGTGGAAGGTAAAGGCTTCCACTATCCTTAACCTCGGCACTTGATGGGGTAGAGTAGTTAGCTCTACACCCGGCCGCCTTTGCCCCCAGGAATTAACCTGGTACTCATTTTTGGTGCAGGATGAGGGAACGTCAGAGCCATATGCACCTCCGGAAGTGAAAATCACGTTTCTTAAATTTTACAACTGGAATTACATATACCGGTACCTGAAAATAATATCATGCTCCAAAGTTTCTTTCCCATCTAAATTATTTCTATACAAGAAATACGATGCCCGATGCAAAGTTGCTCCCTAGGTTCAAAAAGCCATATTTATCTATTACAACTCTATCCTACGTTATTTACATTTTTACAAGAAATTAAATCCCGCATTTACAACACTACATAATACTTCAAATCAGTGTACATATCGTATTATTAGGATGTCTGTGGTTCGAACCTCGAAGAGGCCCCTGGTGGATAGTTTAAGACTGCATGTTACTGGCGCGGATCACTGCTTCGAAGTTTCCTCTTCCAACCTCCGTCTGCAAATCCATGGTCTTGGTTTGGGATCCACTGTAACTGGCTAGTACAAACAAATGTTCCATTAACCATGTTGTCCTTTGTCACTTGCTTAGATAATATTGCATTTTAGTGGAATTTAATTAATTTTTCTCCGACACTGGCACAGTTAAGATTGAAGTTATATTGGAATGTATTTAATTCTTCTCCGACATTGGCACAGTTAATGAAAACTCACAGCCTGTTTCCAGTCATTCGACCGGGTCAAGAATGGAATGAATGGAGGCCCCCATCTAGCGGCGAGGATAGGAATTGTGCCAGCTGCCAAAGACTGCCGCACTCCTCTGGGGCAATGATTAATGAATGGCAGATGAAATTAAATTAAATTGGAGAGTGTTGCAGGAATGAAATATGACAGAAAAAACCGGAGTACCCGAAGAAAAACCTGTCCCACCTCCGTTTTGTGCAGCAAAAACCTCACATGGAGTGACCGGGATTTGAACCACGAAACCCAGCGGTGAGAGGGCGGCGCGCTGCCGCCTGAGCCCTGGCACAGTTAATATTCACGTTATTTCTCCTATACTGCTTATTATAATCTAATTATTTCTCCGACATCGTTCACAAAGATCTGCCTCCTCCTCCAGCACTGTTTACAGAGAACTATCTATCTCGCGTTTTAACATCGCGATACACAGCCCACATGGTAGTGCTGAAATACAATCGTTCTATGACCACTTTATTTAATACACCGTTTCCACATCACCGGAATTTCCACACTTTCCGTTCATAAATAACGTGCCTACACAATATGTATCGGATACAAATTGTTTTTTCTTACTACCTTGCGACACAACTCATTATCACTCCCGCACAAAGGAAATATATATTTGCAGACACGCGACACGACCGGACGTCTATTTCCCTCGAACACTCCCCAGCAAATCTCCCGTCCAACAACAGGACGATTCCTTAAGTAAACTACCCCCAACCAGCTATGCCAGGTCTCAGTTGTCCCCACTCTTTCTATATCTCGTGTTCTAATGATGTCTTTGTTAAAATGGGGACGCCTCTTCCTGGATTTCCCTTTCTGAGTCTGGGTCCAAAGCTAGCTTGGCTACTCTACTGACGACTACCTTATCTTTCGTGACTCAATTTGACCAATGCTAATTTTTTATAATCCTTTATAATTTTTTCTAAGGTCTAAAATGCTCACATATGGCTTGCCGATCTTTTACTTAGTAAGTAATGCAATAATCTCGAAATATCCAGTCATAAACCAAGTTAGCAAGTTTGCACTATCATATTTCGGCCAATTTTATTTGGCGGATGATTACAACGTTGTCTTCCCTCCTTGTTCTTTCCTTAGCTAGCTTTATCACTCCGGAGATTTTTCAAGCCACAAAGTATTTGAGACGGCGCCACCAAGTCGGGGGTCTTGCGCGATCGGATGCAACACAACTTCCCGAACGGACAAAGGAAGCTAGAAAACGCCTTAATTCCCTCAGTCAGTTACCGATACGGTTACAGTACGTCCGTATTAAAATTAAAATATAAATTGTGGAACGTTTTGCTAGGAGACTTGCGTAATTAACTGACACGTTATAACATAGGTTATTGAACTGTAAGACTAAATTCTTGCTAACGTTTGTGATACAGTAAATTAATAATAATAATAATAATAATAATAATAATAATAATAATAATAATAATAATAATAATAATAATAATAATAATAATCTATATATAAAAGCAAATCGGTCTGGAGCGATGTATAAATATATAAAAATGAAAATAGACGTGAATTAATGATGCACTTCCAGAAATCTCAGAAATTTTAAACTTGGTACCAGAGAAGCTGATGACTCGAAGATTCCTAGAATTCTCAAAATTCCCTGAAAGGGCACGCTGGGGGCTTCAAATTTTGGGCTCAGCATAAGAACGCAGTCTTATAATATTTATCCAAAGTGACAACCTATAGGTTTCGTGGGCTTAGAAAATTTTCAGGAATTTCCTAATTTTTATCCCCCGCCCCCCAAATCAAGATGGCGGCACATATCTGCCAGGCGAGCTAAAAATTGAAATTTGGCTAAATTATAGCTTTTAGCCTTTAACCGACGGAAAAATTCCAAGATGTTAAAATTTTTTACTTTTTGCCCCCAAAGGTATCGAAGTATGGAACCAATTTTAATGACTGTTCACACATTCCTTTTGAGCTATTTGTCGGCTTAACGGTAAGTCGTATCACAAAACGGATGTTCAATTTGGAGTGATCTACAACTTTGGTCCTACGACTTTTTGTCGTATAATTGAGTTCTCTTTCTGGACTTTACCTAAATTTTGCACCTTGTACATGTGTATTTGATAGTTTGAATCACTTATAGGAAAGATAGGATCATCAAATTCTACACGAATATCGGCCCACCCAGTAGCCATATCTGTGCCAAATTCTATGTTTTAAGCTGTCACATAAGTATCTGACAAGTAATTCGATATGTGAGAAGCTTACACCAATTTCACCCTATTCAACATTTCTAAAACCATCTAACCTTTAAATAAATGAGATACTTGAACATATCATAGGACCAGCCATTTAGATCGCTAAATGCGGCCAGAGGCGTCTTATTGTACAATCCGTTTTACGATAGTATATCCCGTTTAGCAGCAGTTATTCTGTAAATGAATGTAAATATCCATATACTTCCGTATGAAGATCTATATTTATTCATTGAAGTCGATTTGTAGCGATCTAGAAAGGGTGTGTCTGCCATTGTTATTAATGCTTTGCAAATCGATAGTGACTGTCAGCAGGAGGCGTCTTCTATTTTAATCAGTCCTCCCCACATTGACTTTGACTGGCAGTAAGAATGGGGTCGTCCTCCAACTCCTGTGCACCATTGTAATGAATAATTCCCTTCTCGTTCCGACTAGCAGAAGGCAAGAGAGCGTGCAATTTTTTCAAAGCTCTTTTACCCGATTCTGTTTGTCAGTAGGCAAGGGTGCCTCCCATTATAAACAAATTTATCCATCTAAAATGTGACTGACGTTAGGCATAGTGATCTGCTATTATGGTGGAAATTCACGAACTTGGTGTGACTGGCAGTAAGCTGACTGGCATTAGAAAATGCGTCTGCCATTATCATGACAAGAACACAACTCAATTTTGACTGGCAGTAGGGAACGTGCCTGCAAATATAATAAAAATTCCTCAACTGTAATCTATCTGAATGTAGGAAATGGGGCTTGCCATTGTAATGAAAACTCTCCAAATCGATTCTGGACGCGCAGTAGGCAATGGGGCCTGCCGTTAATTGAAAATTACCAAGTTATTTGTGTTTTGCCATAGACAAGTGGACTTCTTGCCTGCTATTTGCTTTACGTCGCACCGACACATATATGTCTTATGGCGACGATGGGATGGGAAAGGCCTAGGAATGGTAAGAAAGCGACCGTGGACTTATTTAAGGTACAGCTCCAGCATTTGCCTGGTGCGAAAATGGGAAACCACGGAAAACCATCTTCAGGGCTGCCGACAGTGGAGTTCGAACCCACTATCTTCCGATTACTGGATACTGGCCGCACTTAAGCGACTGCAGCTATCGAGCTCGGTAAAAAACACACCTGCTTAATGTGGTGAGTGTAGGCCTACATGCTTCTGGTTAGAAAGTCGTGAATTTATATTCTAATCCGTTCTGTAACAAATGTATTTGAGGTTAAGATAATAGTGCCTGAAATCCATCTTTCCTCTCTGTAATTTGATCTCCCCGGAATAAAGATGCATACAACGAAGTTTTGAAAAGTAAGATTTCAGTGGAAATAGGGTGTAGCCTTTCATCACGCCTCTATGTTGTGGTGTCATCTTATGTCTTACATTTGAACTTCAAGCTGGTTTACAGTCAGCAGATCTCTGCCCTCCGTATTGTAAGGATGGAAAATCAGTCAAAATGGTGGTCAGTGCTTGTGTTCGCTCATCACCAGGTGTAACAAAGGCCGTGGACGATGTAACACCTGTGTTTTGAAATATTCCCTTGACGTTTTTCTTTTTCTTTCGTTTTGGCCGCCTATGGACCACGTTAATTCCAATTCAGCCTCACCTGTTTCTGGGTTGTAATATTCGTTCAGTACGCCTTCATCCTTACGTTCTGCAATCTCCTCCATTCTTTTGTCCACGGTGCTTGAGTAAGAGATCTAACTTCTCCATGAAACCTCTTGGTAGTCTTGATCCACGACTTGTAAGCATCCCTGTTGCTGATTTCCACTCCCTGTATTCCCATTTCTTATAAGTCCTTATTCATCTCCTTATACTACCACGCAGTAGTTTTCCTGAACTCAAAATACTTATCTGATTGGTCAGTCTTGCGGGTTCATTCTACACATACCTCCAAAAGCATGACTCTTCTCTTCCGGATAGTATCTGAGATCTTTTCACCTCGTTAGAAAGTCATGAATTTCCATTCTAAACCGTTCTGTTACAAATTTATTTCGGGTTATTACACTAATATTATTTGCTATCATTTGTGTTCCAAGTCGATGGCTTTCTTTTAAAACGTCGTATGTCGAAATGTTCTTCCTACCCATTATATTCCTTAAGACTGGTCACGCCTCCCGGTCATATATTTGTATGCGGTCCATCAGAATAATTTTCGCTGTGTTCATTTTCCTTTGCTGATATCCAAAGGAAAATGGACATTACCGTACCGTATTGTAGGGATGTTGATTGCATGGCAAATTTACACACTCCTACAGTATATTGTATTTAAGGTTCATTTTCCTTTACAAATTGGCAGAGGAAAATGACCGTAACGAAAATTCTTCTTTTGGACTGCATATAAATATGAGACTGGGAGGCGTGACCAGTCTTAAGGAATATAATGGATAGGAAGAGTATTCGGACTTACGAGGTTTTTAAAGAAAACCATCGATTTGTATATAACAATCCTGTACATACACTTCGATGGCTTTCTTTAAAAACCTAGCAAGTCCGAATACTCTTCCTATCCATTGTATTCCTTAAGACTGGTCACGCCTCCCAGTCCCATATTTATATGCAGTCCAAAAGAATAATTTTCGTTATGGTCATTTTCCTCTGCCAATTTGTAAATGAAAATGAGCCTTAAATACATTATACTGTAGGAGTGTGTAAATTTGCCATGCAATCAACATCCCTACAATTCGGTACGTTAAGGTTCATTTTCCTTTGGACGTTAGCAAAGGAAAATGAACACAGTGAAAATTATTCTGATGGACTGCATACAAATATATGACCGGGAGGCGTGACCAGTATTAAGGAATATAATGGGTAGGAAGAACATTTCGACATACGAGGTTTTAAAAGAAAGCCATAGAAATATAAGATATTCCAGCAGGTTTTTTCCATAGTGTCACTTCTAATCCATACATTATTTTTGAAACCTTAAGCTTTAAGAATAAAATTGTTGGTTTCTGTATGAACTACGTTGTCCGAACAAAAGTTGTGGTTTTGCGGGAGAAGTGAAATTACATTCAACACACTTTAATAAAAGCAGAAAGTGCTCAATGTAAATTACTAGGTCACCAATATTCCTAATTTTCTCGCAATGTAATATTACTGCGGTCTTCCTGTAGGTTGAAAGAATACTTTTTCCTACTATCTCCTATCCTTTTGCTAGTAGTTCATTTTATTTCTTTTTCAATCCTATATATTTTTATTTCCATCTATTCTACTCCATTGTCCTTTACTTATTTCTTTGTTTATTCTATCTTTTTCTCTTTCTGTTAACTTTATTTCTTTATTAGGTTTTATGTGCTTCATATACTCACATTCCGTCTTTTCCTATTATATATTTACCCTCCATTTTATCATTTTCAATCCTACTTTTTTGCCTACTTTATCACCTAGATTTCTTTCCACTACAAGTCTTTCAAATTTTACCATTCCAAACCTAATGTTTTTAAATTTCTTCCTTTCTGTTTCTTGCTGTTCATTTTACTTTACGTTTCGTTTGGTTTTTTCTCCTACCCTATCGTTCTTTATTCTTTCCTTTCCAATCTGTAATTTTATTTCTGTCTTGTCTTTTACATTCCCATTCCTTTTCCCTTTTCCTACCATTTTCTATAGTTTATTTTGCCTTTAATTTGTGTCACTACATGTAATCCTCTTTAAATTTGTGGTCAAATGATAGTCAAGTTAGGTATTTTAGTTTGAAAGCTACTGTTATCTGAATTTATTCCATCATTTTTGAAGAATTTCAGCATGTTATATTATAATGTTCATCAATGGATTTAGTGTACTCGTTCCATGACGGAGAGAAACATAACGTTACTGTCGCGGAACGACCCTCGACCTTTCAGCACATCACATGCGTGATATTTAAAAAGCCGAAACAGGCCAGGAGTTGGGAAATACGTACTGTATAGTGAATGCGTGTATGTTCTGTTGATTGTTTCACATAAATATGCAGCAATGGAATTTTGACTCTTTTGTGAATAACCATAGAATGGAACGGAACCTTTTTGTCTCTCCTATTATTGGAAGCACGGAAACTATGAATATCTCTATTTAATTTTACTATAGTATGAATCGTATGCAATTTATTCTTGTTTAAATGTAATATAAATTATTCACCCGGTCATAAAATCCTACCGTGAGACACAGGGTGATCGGAAACAAAGTGAACCGTGTATATGAGCATTAGAGCGTTGGCTATACTGATAAATAATTTTTAAAAAATACGTCAATATTTCGCGCCGTTGTCATCTCTCAGCTGCTGAAGTTAACCAATCAGGTCGCTTCGCAGGAGACTTCAGATGGGCTCTGCGAGGGGGTGTTGCTAATTCTGTACGTGGATTATGACCGGCTTGAGAGCACCAATAGAAGAAATAAACTTCTCCAGGGGAGGGACTTGAACAAGGACCTCCCTACTGATAGGTTCGGCCCATAGCAAGCACGCTACGATGGCATTGGCTAAAACCTATGGTGTGTTAGAGTTTGATGATCATTTCTCGGCATTGCTCTCAATCTCGACCAAGATATGTGTAGATTTAACAACATCGCCTTGTAAAGCCGATTTGAATTCGCCCGCAAAGCGTTCTGATTGGCTAAATTCGTCAGCTGATGAAATTACAAGGGCGCGAGACATCGACATGACTTTTTTCAAATTACTTATTAGTGTGACAAAGCTTTAACGCTTTATATTCGGTTCAGGTTGTTTCCGACCACTCCGTATTGTTTCATAATAATTTACCGACGTTATTCGGGCAAATCCATCTCTGTTGAGGTATGATATCTCGTGTGGACAACAAAAAGCTCGCAATTTTCATTCAGTCCCGGCATCATTCTTGGTTTTGACTACGTAAAACCGGCAGTGACATAACTTACGTTAGTACGTAATACCAACCGAGGGAGTTGACTGCGTGGTACAGGTAATCTTACATTCGGAGGATGGTGAGATCTAACCAAATCATTAGCAGCATAAATATAGTTTTCCATGATTCTCCTTGCTCGCACCAGTTAATTAAGACAATGGTCGTTTTCTTTCCAGCACTTCCTTTACAATCGTCGCTAACATTCTGAGTTCATATAACGTTAAGCGACTTGCAAAAGAGAAAATACCAAAACTTATTTTTCAAAAGCAAGGCCATTTCCGTATGCTGCATGAATTGAGTTGGTTGATGTGTGAATAGTTACTTTCTGGTCTGTGAGGAAAGAAACCGGGTACGTCCCGAGTGTATATCTTATGTTATATATCTAGGCGTTTATAACAGCTAATAGGGGATCTGTTGGGAATCCAACCAGATTTAGTGCTGAGAATTCAACGTACAAATTGTACATATGATGTAAACTAAAATCAAATAAGATTAGATAAATAAATATAAGATATTAAACTACCGGAAAACTAAATTGTAACTTAGAGGAAAAATGAACTCGTAAGTATCAATGTTATGACTAGGGCCACGGTTATGTTCACCTAAAAATGTTTAAAATTTGATGTAAAAGTTACGGCAAAAATCCATTAAATGATCCTAAAACTTAAAAAGGACATATATTTTAAATGATCTTTTACAATAAATTTATTAATCGATTTGGTATAGCCCATATCGATGGCTTTCTTTTAAAACCTTGTATGTCCAAATGTTCTTCCTACCTATTATATCCCTTAAGACTGGCCACGCCTTCCGGTCATATATATTTGTATGCAGTCCATCAGAATAATTTTCACTGTGTTCATTTTCCTTTGCTACTGTCTAAAGGAAAATGGACCTTAACGTACCGAATTGTAGAGATGTTGATTGCATGGCAAATTTACACACTCTTACAGTATAATGTATTTAAAGTTCATTTTCCTTTACAAATTGGCAGAGGAAAATGACCATAACGAAAATTATTCTTTTGGACTGGAAATAAATATGGGACTGGTAGGCGTGATCAGTCTTAAGGAATATAATGGATAAGAAGAGTATTCGGACTTACGAGGTTTTCAAAGAAAGCCATCGATATTTATGTTATAGATATTATAATAAGCTTTTGGGCTTTTGCCTGTGAAGAAAATAAGTCAATATTCTTTATGTTTCTCAGTGAAATTTGCTCCACGTCTTCAGAAGAAAATCTCGACTTTTCACGAGGAAGACTTCTCCAAATGAGGATGTCTCTCCTGCAATATAGACATTTCCAAGAAGTGATAATGCTGATGATGATGATGATAATGATGATGATGCTCGTTGTTTAAAGGGGCCTGACATCGAATGTCATCGGCCTGTTCCAAGAAGTGCCAAACAAAGTTTCTTTAGTCCCCGGATTGACAAAGCGTTGTGAAGATTCTTAAGACTCCGTATTCCTCCTCACTTAAAGTTGCGATAATGTACACTGACTTAGCAAATGTCATGGAATAGTCACCTAATAGCGTGTGGGGCCTCCTCTGGCCCTGCGAACTGCAGTGAGAAGCCGTGGAAGTGAGTCGACAAGTCCCTGGTAGTCCTCTGGACGCAGCTGACACCAAATCGTTCGCAGAGCGGCCGCCAATGCTGGTCTGTTCGTGGGTGCAGGATCAATGGCACGGAGCCTGCGTTCCAAGACATCCCAGATATGCTCGATTGGGTTCATATCGGGGCTCCTGGGTGGCCATGGCCGTCGTAGGACATCCGCTGCATGTTCCTGGAACCATTCCCGGGCGATGTGGGAGCGATGTGGCGGCGCGTTATCATTTGAAACACCGCAGAACCGTCTGGGCGATGGAAGGCCAAAAATGGGTGGAGATGGTCTCCGAGCAGCTCATCATACCGCATATCATTCAAAGTCTCTTCCAGAACAACTAGAGGGCCCATTCCACACCGGGAAAATGCACCACAGACCATAACAGAGACACCAGCGCCCTGGACCACACCTTCGAGGCAGGCGGGATCCATCGCTTCATGTGGTCTGCGCCATACACGGTGCCTCCCATCGGCATGGTACAATTGAAATCGTGATTTGTCCGACCATATCACGTTACGCCATTGTTCCAGTGCCCATCCCTGGTGACTGGCGACAAATGCGTGCCGTGCCCGATGACGTTGGGTTAACAGTGGCACCTGTGTGCAGCGCCGGCTCCTATAAACCATAGAACCCCATAGAATCCTACGGATTGTCCACTGGGAGACGTGTCTAGCACGGCCTGTGTTGAATTGAGCCGTGATTTGTTGTATGGTTGCCCGTCTGTCACTATTGACAATTCATCTCAGATGTCGCCGGTCACGGTCAATGAGGGTGGCTGGACGGCCGGTCGTTTGTCTGTTGTGGACGGTAACACCCGCATTCAAACATTCACGATACACCCTGGACACGGTTGGTCGTGTGAAGCCGAATTCTCGCACCACTTCCGAAATCGCACTTCCCATCCATCGGGCACCGACCACCATACCCCGTTAGAACGGTGTCAGCTCACGACGACGTTCCATGTTACACTTGTCACATGCATAGCCACTGCCAACAAGGTCTTCTATACAATTGCCGCTGGCACAGGGGGCGTGTGGTGCGCAGACAACACACCTGCGCATCAGTGCTCCGCTATCCCATGACATTTTCTCAGTCAGTGTACAATACCACACGCGTTAATGCTTCAAAATCCTCAAACATATAATAAACTGACTGAGAAAATATAAAACAGTATAATGAATTCCATAAAATTACCAAATAAATGATGCATAATTTTGAAAATGACCTAAACATACAAAATGACAAAAAGTGACAAAAATGACCTAATAAATGAGCATTTCTACAATGTGGGAACTATGATCAGGATTTATGTACAGGTTAGCAATGCCTGTTGTGAACCAATTAGAAAATGGCAAGTCATCAAAATCCTAGTCCTGGTTATGACAGTCAGTACTCGGGGAATGGAAAGCAGTAATGGATTTTACTCTGGATAGTCATAATGGTAGTACACTATTTACAAGCGAAGTTGAACTATAATGTACAACGGGTTATTGTTTAATCCACTCTGTCAATATATTATCAATATTTGATTTTTACAATGTTTTACACATACATGTTTCGGGAGCCTTAACTCCCTTCATCAGCGCTTAGTATATCAATATCAATCTTCCCTAAATCCGAAGATCTAACATCACTCTGTTTTACAGTACACATTTTCATCTATAATATTAACTCTAACCTATAAACACACTGTTCATTTCTTGTTAATGATATGATGCCTATTGCTCGCGGTAAAATGTTTCGTAAAATTTGTTGTACAATTAATTTTATAAAAATTTGGTGAAAACAAGTTGTGTTGCTCACGGTAAAATTATTTTATAAAATCCGTGGAAACATCGGAATGACCATCTATGAACTCACTTCTGAACTAAGATGTATATGTACTACAATCTATCGATAAACTTATAAACGAAGAATCAGCTCTTCAGCTTACAGTGTGTTTGAGAGAATGGCTCCAACAAACAAAGCAAACTTGCTGCTTTAGCTGCAATTATATGTTGTACGGTGGTAAAAGGGAAGAATAGAAATGCCAGGAAATGCTGGACTCGCGATTGGGTCAAAATAAGAGAAGAAGGTAGGGAATTGCTGTCGTTGGTCGAAAATTAGTTGAGGTTCGAAGACCAGCATTCATAAAGGAATTCGGCGATTGTGTTTTCTGCCTCTCTTCTTGCATTTCTATTGTGGTAAAGTGGCGTTTTAACCTCGTACAAATATGGATATTTCTGATATTCGTCCAGTAAAACACCATGAGCTTCCTTAGTCCACCCGGATCCTACCATTTTACAAAGAAGTGTTTGTTTATAATCGAGCTTCACAATCTTCTCACGAAGTAGCGCCAGCATCATCGTGAAGTCAGCTTCGCTGATTGGTACGTTTCGTAAAATTAATTTTACGGAATAGAACATGTCCTATTTTATGAAAAGTTTTATCAAATATTTTATAAAATTTGAATTTGACCGTGAGCAACGGAAATTTTATAAAATTAAATTATTGTACAATAAATTTGACAGAAAATTTTACCTGAATCTTGTCACTATTTGAATTTTTGTTGCCATATGTACATATGTACATATTTGTAAGAGTTGTACAATATATGAGGAATATTTGAACTTTTCACGAGTGTTTTAAAGTGTTGTAGTATGTGTGAACGTATTATATCATTAACAACAACTGAACAGTGTGTATATAAGGGTTAGAGTTCATATTATAGATGACAATGTTTAATGTAGAGTAGAGTGATGTTAGATCTTGGCATTTGGGGAAGATTGATATTGATGTAGAAAGCGCTGATGAGTGGAGTTAAATCTCCCGAAACATGTACGTGTAAAATATTGTAAAAAAAATCAAATATTGATAATATATTGACAGGGCGGATTAATCAATCACCCGTTGTACCTACATTATTGTTAGGAGTCAATACGGACCAATTAAGGACCAATAATGGTCAAATTTGTTGATTTTGAAGTTGAACTGTCATTAAGGTTGCTCAACACTGCCTAAGTTAAACTATTGTAGTACAGTACTTAGAAACTCTGGGAGATAGCACCATGGAATTGGGACGAGGTCGTGTTATGAGTCTTCATGATGTAGAAAACTTATTTTGACGAAACTTTTACACAAGTTACAAGATGTGTTTCTGATCAGCGTAGATACATAGTGAATACGAATCTTGTCAGACGGATACGGTGGAAAATAAAACAGAAGTCATCAAAACTAGGTACTTTAAATGTACACAAATATATACTGGAGGCTGAATTTTGTTCACGAGTTTCATTTGTATGATTGAAATAGGGTAATTACTGCAGTTGGATAGCGAAAATCCTCTCAAATACAGCCCTCTGTTGAACTACCCGTAAACAACAGATTAACCTCATGTCACATAGAGCTTATTAAGTGGATTCCGAATTCACATGCAACTCTGGTAATGGTACGCGTGTATTTCAGTGAACTATTGATCTGACTACGTCCAAACTCACACAGACGTTGCATTTGAGCCGTGTACATTCGCTTTAAAAAACGTAATGGGTTAATGATATTTGTTAAGTTCCTCGCAGATACTCTTTTCACAGAAAAATGTTTGTGTCTATATGGGAGATGAAATTTCTTTTGATCATAATTAAAATTCTTATAAGAATGGCGAGGAACATAAAATACGCTACCATTTATTTTACATTTTGATTTTATTTTTTTATTCATGAAAGGCCCCAGCGACCAAAGCTCACTTTAAGGGGCTGTATACACTGAATATATGCATTGCATTCAAAATATAAAAAATATCGAACATGCAAGGTGTGATATCTGTTAGTTACAATAGATTTAAAGCTGAGAGTATTACAATAATACAAAATAATAATACAGGACGGTCGGAGAAAACGTGAACCGAGTACATGAGCTTTAGAACTTTGGTCATACTGAGAGGTAATTTGAAAAAAATACGTCAATATCTCGCTCCGCTGTCATTTTTTCAGCTGCTGAATTTAGCCAATCAGATTCCCTTGGAGTGGACTTCAGATGGGCTTTGCTATGAGGTGGTGCTAAATCTCCACGTGCCTTACGACCGGCTTGAGAGCGCCGAAAGAAAAAATAAACTTCTCCAGGGGAGGGACTTGAATAAGGACACCCCTACTGATAGGCTCGACCCACAGCAGGCACGCTACGGTGGCATTGGCTGAAACCCAGGGTGTGTTAGTGTTTGATGCTCATTTCTAGGCTTTGCTTTCGAGTCCGACTAAGCCACGTGCAGATTTAGCAACACTGCCTACTAAAGCCCGTTTGAATTCACCCGCGAAGCGATGTGATTGGCTAAATTCATCAGCTGATAAAATGACAACGGTGCGAGATGACGACGCAATTCTTTCAAATTACTTATCAGTATGACCAAGGCTGTAACGCTCATATACTCGGTCCACGTTGTTTCCGAACACCATGTATAAACAAAAACAAGAATAAAATTGTAATACACTAAATTAAGCCTAATAAAAAAAAAACGTTTACATGTTTAACTTTGTAAGTCACTGATATATATACTTACAGATAGGTTTGAAATAATAATTACTTTAAATTAAGCTTAAGTGTATTAATTGTTGAACATATTTTCTTTCATGAGATAGTTCGTTGTATAATTTTAAACAACATACTGTCAGGAAAAAATATTCCGATATTTTCACTTGCCACCTTGATGTATATCTCTGTTATATTGCATGATAAGCTTGTTATGAATTGTATTGTTAACATTTTTGAGAATATAAACAGCAGCATTGAACATAATCTGTAATCATCTCTAATCCCTGATCATAAAGAACTTTAGTTGATGTTGAATATGGTGCTCCTAATAAAATTATAATGGCCCTATTCTGTAGAACTTTTAGTGATTTCGAATTTGTTTTACTTCTGTGACCCCAAATGATAATCATATGAGTTATGCGAGAATATATGAGAGAATAATACAAGGATATCTGTCCAGAAATTGATAGGACGCCTTTGAGTCGCAATTGATCTTGTTTTTTTTTTTAAGACTATACACAATGACAGTGTCGTATTTTATATCAACTTCATTACACCACTGGCAGGTACGTCTAAAGCACGAAAACAAGTGATTAAACAAACTTTCGCTTCCGGTTACATAGTCAAGTATGTTCGCATGTGTTACTCATTTACGAAACAATCAACCAGGTACAGAGATGTTCGCGAGGCCGAAGATGTGAAACCACATTTACAGTTGAGTGTAAAATGTCTACCCGTTACTTACGTTTTGGATTATATAATAATAATAATAATAATAATAATAATAATAATAATAATAATAAAAATAAAAATAATAATAATAATAATAATAATAATAATAATAATAATAATAATAATAATAATAATAATAAAATTGGCCTATAGCAGTTTTTGTCGATAGTCGATTCCATTGTATGCTGTATCGATAATCGATACTCCAATACGTTCATGCTTCAAATAAAATAGTAAAATACAAATTTCTAAGTGAAATGTTGTCCATTAAACAGGCGGTTTTTTGCGTTAACGTTTTAATAACTGCATTTTCCATAAAAACTCATCTTTAATATTATTTTACATTTAAAATTTTGTATTTTCTTATTTCATTTCAAGAATGAAATTATCTGGCTGATTGGCTGAATGGTGAGCGTTGAGGCCTTCGGTTTATAGGGTCCCAGGTTCGATTTCCGGCCGGGTCGGGGGTTTTAATCGCTCCTCATTAATTCTTTTGTCTTTGGGACTGGGTTTCTGTGTTTGTGCCAACGCTTTCCTCTTCATATACAGACAACATACTACACTACCAAACATCACAGGAACACGCAGTTGTAATTACATCCTTCTATATAAGGCTGGCATCAGGAAGGGAACCCGGCCGTAAAACAGGGCCAAATTCACATGTGCGACACAGTTCACACCCGCGACCACATAAGTGTTGGAGGAAAAAGCGGTAGAAGAAGATTTCAAAAATGAAAGTATTGGAGTATCGAGTATTGATAAACATTTATTGGTATTGGGTATCGAAAAAACTTTTGTCGAACAATTTATTATTATTATTATTATTATTATTATTATTATTATTATTATTATTATTATTATTATTATTATTATTATAGTACTGTTCAAAACGTAAGTATCCGGTAGATACTTTCCACCAAACTGTCAATATTGCCTCACATCTCTACAGATTGTATATTAAATGAAAATATATTGTGGTACGTGGTTCTAGTCAGTAGTTAGTTATGCATTTTTCACAAACCAAACGTCACAAAAAAGTATTCGACACCCTTTAAAAAACATTGTTATACGTTTTATGTTCAATACTCGGGATCGAGCCTATTTCGGCGGCTTACTTCTAAAACCTCGCGTCTCCTAATGCTGTTCCTATCCATTCTTTCCTTGTGACTGGTCACGCCTCCCAGCCACATACTGATACGCAGCCCACCAGAACAATTTTCGTTGAGTTCATTTTCCTATGCTAGCGTGGAAAGGAAAATGGACTTTAAATACGTTATACTGTAGGAGTGCGTAAGATGAACCTTAAATACATTATACTATAGGAGTGCGTAAGATGAACCTTAAATATATTATACTGTAGGAGTGCGTAAATAAGTCAAGCAAACTACCTCCCTACAACACGGTACCTTAAGGTCCATTTTCCTTTACACGCCAGCATTGGAAAATGAACACAACGAAAATTATTCTGATGGACTGCATATCCACATGTGGCTGGGAGGCGTGATCAGCCTTAAGGTATATAATGCGTAGGAAAAGCCTTGGGACATACGAGGTTTTAGAAGTAAGCCGTCGATTTCTTGATTTCTGTTACATGTGTGTTCCGCTGTGCTAAGCAGTCTCTCTGAAAATATTTTTGCCAGTGGTATACATAAACATTTCATACCGTACCTTTTTCTCGCAGCTTTGGAAATCTTGTATTTTCCAATAGTCGTAAATATTTGAAAATGGGTTAACAGATCTTCTCTATCACCTGAGCTGCTGTTTATTATTATTATTATTATTATTATTATTATTATTATTATTATTATTATTATTTGCTATTTGCTTTACGTCGCACCGACACAGATATGTCTTATGGCGACGATGGGATAGGAAAGGCCCAGGATGTGGAAGGAAGCGGCCGTGGCCTTAATTAAGGTAGGGCCCCAGCATTTGCCTGGTGTAAAAATGGGAAACCACGGAAAACCATCTTCAGGGCTGCCGACAGTCGGGCTCGAACCCACTATCTCCCGATTACTGGATACTGGCCGCACTTCAGCGACTGCAGACATCGAACTCGGAATTATTATTATTATTATTATTATTATTATTATTATTATTATTATTATTATTATTATTATTATTATTATTATTACTACTACTACTATTATTGTTATTATTATTATGGCTGAACTTGAATGTTTCATAATTATTCAACTTCGTTTTGACTTTTTTCCTTTTCTCTTCCCAAAAGCCTTTCATTCCTTGAACGTGTTCTTGTTTCCTTTGTTCAGTTCATACTTTCCGTGTTTTTTTTACTATATTTTACTTCACAATTCGTAATTTCATTTCTGAATATCGATGGCTTTCTTTAAAAACCTCGTAAGTCCGAATACTCTTCCTACCTATTATATGCCTTAAGACTGGCCACGCCTCCCGGTCATATATTTGTATGCAGTCCATCAGAATAATTTTCGCTGTGTTCATTTTCCTTTGCTGAGGTCCAAAGGAAAAATGGACCTTAACGTACCGAATTGTAGGGATGTTTATTGAATGGCAAATTTACACAATCCTACAGTATAATGTACTTAAGGTTCATTTTCCTTTAAAAATGGGCAGAGGAAAATGACCATAACGAAAATTATTCTTGTGGACTGCATATAAATATGGGATTGGGAGGCGTGACCAGTCTTAAGGAATATCATGGATAGGAAGAGTATTCGGACTTACGAGGTTTTTTAAAAGAAAGCCATCGATATGTTTCCTTCATTTATCATTGCCTGCTTGTTGTAGAACTTCTTCTATTTCTTTCAGCAAATTGTTTTTCTTTATTGAGCTGCTAGCAAATATACCCGTGCTTCGCTACGGTATCCTATATTGTATACGGATACCTAAATAAATTACAGTACATGCAGTGAATAAGGTCTTCTTTAATTCCATATCTCTGAGCGTTATCCGAGAAACAGCATAGGAAGGTCCACATACGTTGCTTCTAATTTAAAGAGCGAGTTGCGGAGTTGTAACGATAACGGCAGGTCCACTTTCCTACTGCCATTCGCCATTGATTTGGGAATTTTCATGATAATGGCAAGCCCCATTGCCTGCTGCGCGGTCACAGTATATTTGGGGAGTTTTCGTTGCAATGAGAGGCCCCATTTCCTACTTCCAGACATAACAATCGAGGAATTTTTATTATAATGGTAAGCACCTTCCCTACAGCCAGTGAAAATTGAGTTGTGCTGTTATCAATATAATGACAGGCCCCTTTTCCTAATGCCAGTCAGCTTACTGCCACTCACACCGAGTTGGTGAGTTTCCATTAATATACCAGGCCTCTATGCCTAACGTCAAGCACATTTTAGATGGGTAAATTTGTTTATAATGGAGAGCAGCCTAGTTTACAACCAAACACAATCGGATAAAGGAGTTTTGAAAAATATTGCATGTTCCCTAGTCTTCTGCCAGTCAAATCGAGAAGGGAAATATTCATTATAATGGTACACAGGATTTGGAGAAAGACCCCATTCATACTGCCAGTTGAGGTTGATGGGGGGGGGGGCACTGATTATAATAGCAGACGCCCCCCTGCTGAGAGTCATTATAGATTTGTAAAGTATTAATTACAAAGGCACGCATACCCTTTCTGGATCACTACAAATCGACTTCAATGAATAAATATAGATTGACATACGAAAGTATGTGCATTTTTACCTTAATTTGATGATTAACTGCTCTAAAAGGTACATGATATCGACAAAAGGACTGTAGGCCTACCATAAAACGCCATGTATAACGGTCAAAATGGCTGGTCCTATGATATGTTCTCGTATCTCATCTATTTATGGGTGAGATTAAATTAGAAATGTTGAATAAGGTGAAATTTTAGTAAGAATTTCTTACAGTGAATTACCTTTCGGACACATACGTGACTGCTACAAACATAGAATTTAGTACACATAAAGCTACTGCGTGGGCCAAGATTCAGGTAGAAGTTGATGATCCTATATTTCGAATAAGTGAATCAAACTACCAATTATACGTGTAAAAAGTGCAAAAAATACGTACAATCCAGAAATAGAGCCAAATTTAACGTATAAGGGATAGAGATACGACGAAAAGTCATGGGACTAAAGTTGTAGATCACTCCAAATTGAACTGAGAATGTGCCATCCGTTTTGTGATACGACTAACCGTTTCGGCACCAAATACCTCAAAAGGAAGGTCTGCACCGTATGTAAAATTGTCTCCATATTTCGATATTTTTTGGGGGTAAAAAATAAACATTTTAAACATCTCGTAATTTTCCCTTCGGTTACAGGCTAAAAGCTATAATTTTGCTAAATTTCAATTTTCTAGCTCGTCTGGCAGATTATGTCACCATCCTGATGTGGGGGAGGGGACTAAAAATTAGGACTTTCAGGAAACTTTTAAGCCCATGAGCCCTATAGGATATCGTTCAGGATAAATATATATCCGACTGCGTTCTTATGCTGAGCCCCAAATTTGAGACTCCCAGCCAGCCCTCAGGCTATTTTGTATTTTTTTTATTTTTCTAAGGAGCCTGAAGTCATCAGCTCCTCTGATACAGACTTTTAAGTTTCTAGGATGCCTGGAAGTGCCTCATTAATTCACGTCTATTTTAATTTTTATACCTTAACTTATATATACAGTACAGTATACAACGTATATAGATCGCTCCAAACCGACTTCCATTTATTAATAAAGGCTATGTTTAACCCCTTCCCTAGGGGTTCTAGGGGCGTCTTGCCCCCACAGTATATTTTCCAAATAGTAGGTAATATTTGTTCGCCTCCCACTCCAAAGCGGGCCAAACTTGTACTTTAAAAATAACCTGGGTGGCACTATTCACCTCAGCAACCCCGAAAAGTATGGATTCGAAACTATTTTGGATGATTTTTATATATCACTCCCCCTCAGACCTCCCACTTCAAAGCGGGCTGAAGTTGAACTTTAAAAATTTTCGGAGTGTTACTATTCATCTCAGCGACCCCAAAATCAATGGATTCGACGCTATTATCGATTATTTTTATATATCACTCCCCCCTCGCCCCCACCCCGATGGGGGCTGAACTTGGACATTAAAAAATTCCGGAGTGTCACTATTCATTTCAGCGAGCCCGAAAAGTATGGATTCGACACTACTTTCGATGATTTTAATATCTCAATCCCCCTCGCCCGCCCCCCTCGCCCCATAGGTTTCCTGGGCTGTCTTACTCCCACGTGGTTTGTATCCTGATACTAAAAATCTGGAGTGTACAATTCACCTCGGCGAGTCCGAAAACTATGTATTCAACACTATTTTTGTTTAATTTTATATATATATATATGTCACTCCCCCTTCGCCCCCACCCGAAAGGGAGCTGAACTTTGACTTTAAAAATATCCGGAGTGTCACTATTCATTTCAGCGACCCCGAAAACTGTGGACTCGACACTTTTTTCGATTATTTTTATACCTTGTCCCCCGACCCCCACCCCTAAGAGAGCTACGGATGGCTTACCCCCACAATGCTCGTCTCTAGATAGTAAGTCATAAGTGTACCAAGTTTGGTTGAAGTTGCTCCAGTGGTTTAGGAGGAGATGTGTCATTTACGCACATACATACATACATACATACATACATACATACATACATACATACATACATACATACATACATACATGCATACATACATCTATATATATAAAATAACTTGTCCTGACTGACTGACTGACTGACTGACTGACTGACTGACTGACTGACTGACTGACTGACTGACTGACTGACTGACTGACTGATTCATCATCGCCGAGCCAAAACTACTGGACATAAATAAATAACATTTTGTGGATACATTCATATTAAGATGTAGGTGCTCGCTAAGAGAGGACTTTTGGATATACCATCGCTAAGGGGGTGAAAAGGGGGTTGAAATTTTAAAATGAGTGTATCTATATCTCAAAACTTTACAAGTTTACAGATGTAAAAATTGGTATTTAGGATCTTCTTTAAAAATAAGGAAATACGTATTTTTTTGTTTTCAGAAAATCCCAATAGGAGGGGTGAAAAACGGTGAAAAAGGGATTGAATGCCTTTAATCAGGATACCGGTACTTATATCTCAGAAACTGAAGATATTACAGACCTGAAAATTGGTACACTTGATCTGTTTTAAAAATAAAGAAACACGTATTTTTTATTTTTGAAAATTTAAATTAATGGGAGGGGGAAAAGGGGGGTGAATGATTAAAATGAGTGCATCAATATCTCAAAACTTTGAAAGTTTACAAATGTAAAAACTGGTATTTAGAATTTTCATTATAAATAAAGAAACACGTATATTTTTGTTTTCGGAAAAACCCAATAGGAGGTGTGAAAAGGGATGAAAAATGGGTTGAATGCCTTTAATGACAATACTTATATCTCAGAAACTGAAAATATTACAGACCTGAAAATTGATGTTTGGGATCTACTTTAAAAATAAAGAAACACGTATTCTTTTGTATTTGGAAAATCCAATTAATGGGGGGTGTGAAAATGGGGCGAATTTTAAAAATGAGTGTATCTATATCAAAAAACTTCAAAAGTTTGCAGATGTAAAAATTGATATTTAGAATCTCCTTTAAAAATAAAAGAACACGTATTTTTTTGTTTTCGGAAAATCCCAATAGGAGGGGTGAAAAGTGTGAATAAGGGGTTGAATGTCTTTAATGAGGATACTTATATCTCAGAAACTGAAGATATTACAGACCTGAAAATTGGTGTTTGGGATCTCCTTCAAAAATAAGGGAACACATATTTTTTTGTTTTTGGAAAATCCAATTAATTGAGGGTTAAAGGGGGGTGAATTTTAAAAATGAGTATATCTATATCTCAAAACTTTTAAAGTTTATAGATGTAAAATATGGTATTTAGAATCTCCTTTAAAAATAAAGAAACACGTATTTTTGGTTTCCGGAAAATCCCGATAGGAAGGGTGGAAAAAGATGAAAGAGTGGTTGAATGCCTTTAATGAGGCCACTTATATTTCAGATCCTGAAGATATTACAGACCTGAAAATTGGTATTTTGGATCCACTTTCAAAATAAGGAAAAACGTATTTTTTCGTTTTTGGAAAGTACAAATAATGGGGGGTGAAAAGGGGAGTGAATTTTTAAAATGAGTGTGTCTATATTTTAAAACTTTAAAAGTTAACAGATGTAAAAATTGGTATTTAGAATCTCCTTTAAAAATTAAGAAACAAGTATTTTTTTCGTTTTCTGTAAATCCCAATAGGAGGGGTGTAAAGGGGTGAATAGTGGGTTGAGTGCCTTTAATGAGGATGCGTATATCTCAGAAACTGAATATATTACAGAACTGAAAATGTGTATATGGGATCTCCTTTAAAAATAAAGAAACGCGTAATCTCGGAAAATCCAATGAAGTGGGGGGGGGGAAGAATTCAAAAATTAATTGACTTCATTGTATGAGAATACATACATCTAATAAAAACTATAGTTGTTACGGACGTGAAAATTGGTATTTTGATCTCCTTTAAAAACAAAGAAAAACGCGTTTTTGGGGGGAAACCATCTTGGGGGGCGGGAGTGGAAAGGAGTTGAATTCCTTTCATGAGGACACATAAATCAAAAACTGAAGAAGTTAGAGTCGTGATAATTGCTATATAGAAATCCTTTACTATTAAATAAACAAGCATTTTTTTTGCATGAAAATTCACTTAAGGGGGAGGGAGAAGTGTGAAAGGAAGTGAAAAAAGTAAATTAATTTTATGGGGATACATATATCTCAAAACTGAAGGTAATAGACGTGAACATTGGGGTTTGGAATCTCCTTTAAACATTAAGAAACACTCCTTCTTTTAATTTTTCGGGGGGGGGGGGGGTAAATAAACGTAACGTCTGTGGGGTGTAAAAGGAGGTGAGACCAATTGATTTTGCTGTTCATAATGTACTTATAAGGAGCCTCCGTTGCTCAGGCGGCAGCGCACCGGCCTCTCACAGCTGGGTTCCGTGGTTCAAATGCCGGTCACTCCATGTGACATCCGTGCTGGACAAAACGGAGGCGGGACAGGTTTTTCTCCGGATACTTCGGTTTTTCCTTTCATCATTCATTCCTGCAACACTGTCCAATATTTCATTTCATTTGTCATGCATCGATCATTGCCCCAGAAGAGTGCTTCGGCAGCAGGCACAGTTCCTATTGTCGCCGCTAGATGGGGCTTTATTCATTCCATTCCTGACCCTGTCGAATGACTGGAAACAGGCTGTATATTTTCGATGTACTTATTCTGATCATAAACCGATCTTTTTTAATCTCTCCTGGGTTCGTTTTCAACAGACAACTTTTCCTTCGGAGAACGTTCTTATATTACAGTAGATTCTCCTGGCATATGAATAAAAATTTAAACACATTTGAAATAATCGATAGGAATGTGATTAAACGTCCAATTGTTCACCTCTATAATAAGGTGCACGGAAGTATGTCATTCGTATCGCCAGAAATCCCTCACACTTGCCTACGCGCGACAATGGTGCTGGTCACATTCTCAACAATGACAATGGCAGCAGATGTAATTTACCGCCAAGTAGCGGTCTTGCATGTTGCTGTGGGGTCCAGAACATCTATAACAATAATAATAATAATAATAATAATAATAATAATAATAATAATAATAATAATAATAATGTTCTGGACCGTCGTCAAATGTGCGGACCGCGATGGAAATGGATCCTGGACGGGTATTGATTAAGAATTCAGTCCGGCCGCGGGTTCAGTACCCCCAAGGCCCCCAAGATGACACCGCGCCGTATCTCCTGAAGGATTTGATCCATATTAAAAATGCTTATAAAAAAAGATGGCAAATATTTAGGGACCCAACTGACCGGGTGGGATACCTGGACCTAGCCCGGAAAGTACGAAAGCGATTGCTGGAAAGAAAGATTGAAAAATGGGAAGAAACTTGCCGTAATCTATTATAAAAAGAGTCAGATCGCGAATTTTGGCGGATTCTCGCAGATAACGATTCAGATCGCGAATTTCGGCTGATTATATATCTAAAACAACATTCAATTATAAATTTCAGTATAATACCGTAGCGAAGCCTGGGTATCTTGCTAGTTTTTATATATATTAAGATAAGATTAGCTGCATCAAAAATCCTCTTTGTGTATCTACTGCTGTCCATTCTATGTAGGTACCCATAGAACATTAATCAGCGTTTTCTGATCATGTTTGTGAACTTGTCTGTATATTCGCATGGCTCTTTAGTTGGTCTCTGTATATTGCTCCAAAAATCTTTCTGAGGATTTTACGTTCTATTTTTCTGTGTCTATGATACCTGATTTTCCAATTGTGGTTGTTTCTGAAGCCTAAAGGGTTTCTGGTAGTAGGCTACTACTGTATTGTAGTGCCTGAGTTTAGCCTGTCTTGGTATGTTTCTTTTATTGTGGTGTGTCCAAGTGAGTTTGTACGCTTCGTGAAATTTGTCTGTTCTCTCTGTTTTGGGTGCCTTATTTGATCCTCCTGTTTATATATATTGGGGCTGGCTGGCCGAGGGGGGTAAAGGCGTGCTCGGTTCGGCCGGAAGGAGTGAGTTCGAATCCCTGTCCGGAAACCGTAAAATTTAAGAAACGAGATTTCGATTTCCGGAGATGCACATGGTACTGAAGTTCACGCATCCTACACCAAAAATAGTACCAGATTAATTCCTGGGGGCAAAGGCGGCCGGGCGTAGAGCTAACTCCTCTCTACCCCATCAAGTGCCAAGGTTACGGATAGTGGAAGCCTTTACCTTCCACCCCCTCCAAGGGCCTTCATGGCCAGTACGGAGATAACTTTGCTTTTTATTTGTATATACTCCCCTAGATATTTGAATTCTTCTACTCTTGTGATGTTTCCATATTTTTTTGTGCATGGGTCTTGTATTGTTATATTTTCATTCCATTTACTGTGTTTTCTTATATGAGATCTGTAGACCTGTTTTGATAGAAATTTCATGTAAGTACAAGTCCAGTGCTTCTTGTGCTTCTTGTCTATTCTTACTATTTCCAGGTCATCTGCAAATGCCATACATTCTATAACTGTTCTGTTTGCCCACGTTCTTCCTAACTGAATTCCTTTTACTTTTCTTTCCAATTGTTTGATAATTTTGCCCAAGAGCAAGTTTGAATAAAAGCGATGAGAGCTCATCTCTTTGTCTGACCCCTGTACGTATCTCAGATTTCACCCATTCATTTTATTTTGGATGTGGTGTCTGTGAGTGTCTCTTGTATGCGTGCCCTAGTTTTTCTGTCTACTCCATATTCTTTTAGACTTGAAAGAAAGCCTGTCTATTATTATTATTATTATTATTATTATTATTATTATTATTATTATTATTATTATTATTATTATTATTATTATTATTATATAATTCACAATTTTATAATTGGGCTTATGAGCTTCATCGGTACAATTTACATGGAAGAATTAATATTTAGTACATACGCATATATGCTTCACACATATCGGTATATAGTTACATTGTTGACAGATATTTATGAGATATTTACTATACATAAATGGTCAAAATTATTAGTGGGCGATTTTCATTAGTCCTCTGTATATGGTGGATGGTTCATTACAATACACTTCCTTGCTATATGGCAAGTGGCCAGGATTGCTGCGCCTTGTAATTCTGTGTAAGTGAGAGGTAGGAGATTAAGGAGTCCAATGCTCTTGTGTAGTGTCTTTGGTATAATACCATTACATCCAATCACTACTGGAATGATGATAACATTGTTGAGTTTCCACATGGTTTTTATCTCCGTGGCCAGATCTGTGTATTTGGAAATCTTCTCTGTATGCGTTGATTGGAGGTTGAGAGTATTAGGGCATGCTATGTCCATTATGAAGCAGATTTTCAGTTTTATCACTGACGATTCTTCTATTCCAGTGAACTTTCTAATTTTCACTTTCCAAGACTGATTGGGGTTTGTACTTCCAATATGCTGTGGTACAATGGATTATTGCATCCGGGAGATAGTGGGTTCGAATCCCACTGTCGGCAGCCCTGAAGATGGTTTTCAGTGGTTTCTCATTTTTTTTGCTAGTTGTTTTACGTCGCACCGACACAGAAAGGTCTTACGGCGACGATGGGACAGGAAAGGGTTAGGAGTGGGAAGGAAGCGACCGTGGCCTTATAAGGTACAGCCCTAGCATTTGCCTGGTGTGAAAATGGGGAAACCACGGAAAACAATTTTCAGGGCTGCCGACAGTGGGGTTTGAACCTACTATCTCCCGAATACTGGATACTGGTTGCACTTAAGCGACTGCAGCTATCGAGCTCGGTGATTTCCCATTTTCACACCAGGCAAATGCTGGGGCTGTACCTTAATTAAGGCCACGCCCACTTCCTTCCAACTCCTAGGCCTTTCCAATCCCATCGTCGCCGTAAGACCTATCTCTGTGTCTGCGCGATGTAAAGCCACTAGCAAAAACATATTATTATTATTATTATTATTATTATTATTATTATTATTATTATTATTATTATTATTATTATTATTATTATTATTATTATTATGTAATTTGTGATATAAAAGAAGTGGTCGTGCGTATTTCCCGTTTTCACTTTCAAGCGAATGCTGGGACAGTTCTTATTCAAATACCGTAGGTGATTCCTTCCATCTTCTTACTCAGCTCCATTCACCACGATTGATTTCGTCTTCATTACCACCTCAACTGAAGATGGTGTCAGGAGGGACATCCCGCCGTAAAGGAAAAAACTCGCCGTATAATTTCTTTTCACCTCATCCCCGGCCCAGGATCCGGAAACGGAACTAATGGATAGACACATATACAGTGCATTGTATAATTGGTTATTTTCATTTATCGTTCATCGTTCTCTTAAAACTCATTGTACGTGCAGCGAAGCACATGAGGTAAGCTCGTTAATAAATAATATATCTCTTAAAACGCATTTAAATGAGACAAATACTGAATGAGCCTTAGGATATACATAATATTCAGTATTGGAACGTGTGAGTTGATGTTATTAGCATCTAGCCCGGAGGAGTGCCTGCAGTTCCGCATCGGGTTGGGGCACAGTCTGACCCACCTGTTGGACTGATCAACGTGTCTGCGCGCATGTGCACCCCACTGTGATCAATGTCCGACCTACTGGGATCTGGGGGTACAACCGCAACTTGTGGTTTACCGACACAGAGACGCAAAGTACTTAATGGTGGACGTTCATCTCTTCACTAAGCTTGCTACAGATTCAGGGGACTATCGTGAATTGCTGAGGGCAGAATACCCACCATTTCATGTTAAATGCAACTTGTTCTCTTAAATGGATTGCGTTAGTACTTTCATCCTTTATCTCATATTATTGTGGAATTCTAATTCTATGAGGTAATAACAAACGTTCTTAGTTTGGATAACTGAAAACTGAGATTATACGGTTTTCCGCTGCCATTTCAGTTAAAACTAGGTTTCTTTTTGTATTTAATCATTTAGTCCTACAATAATAATGTATTATTGTCCAACTCGTTGGCTGAACGGTCAGCGTACTGGCCTTCGGTTCAGAGGGTCGCGGGTTCGATTCCCGGCAGGGTCGGAGATTTTAACCTTAATTGGTTAATTCCAATGGCACGGGGGCTGGGTGTATGTGCTGTCTTCATCATCATTTCATCCTCATCACGACGCGCAGGTCACCTACGGGTGTCGAATAGAAAGACCTGCACCTGGCGAGCCGAACTTGTCTTCGGACACTCCCGGCACTAAAAGCCATACGCCATTTCATTTCAATGTATTATTTGCAGTACCTTTCAGTTATATGGATGGTGTATAGTCCAATTAGCGTAACCATCCCGAATTTCCAAATTGAGGTTATGTTAGAATCAAGTAGTTAACACTGGAGCGCACTTTCTGGTAAATTTTTGCAACCCTGAACACCTTCCTTGAGTGCAAAAAAGGAAGAAAATTAAAAGTGTAACGCGACACATTGCAAGGTCAGGCAAGCCACTTGGCGTAACAACTAATCGTAACCCAGTTAGTTGTTTTAATGAGTGTGTCTGATTTAGTTGTCACTCCAAGCAACTACATAATTCAGTAATAGCATTTTTGTCATACGGTATACAAACACTTGTATACGATTCTATTTTAATTTTGTTGTGATTTTGAGTGTTATTTCTATAATTATTTACATAAGTCAGGATGTAAAAATGTGTTTATTATAACAGTTCTCTTATTATTAATCATCATTCTTTCACATAATAATCTACTTACCATTGTTATTTATTCCAATTATTGCAATCCAAAACATGTATTGTTGTAACCAACATCGAAGTTGCACCAGTCCCGGTCAAATGGCTTAACCCTAAAGTTTCACGTTAAAGAATTAGGTAATTTCAAGAAACTGTATGATCCCATACCACGTATTCCAGAATATTACAATTTTTATCTATATAAATAAAGTTGTAGGGGGTCCGCTGTCTGTAATTTCTTTTATTTTGCGAGTTTTTCAGATATTTATCCGTTTTAGGTCAACTCAAGACCGAATCGGTGGTTTATACTTTTCGTGTCTGTTTGTTTGTCTGTTTGTCTGTTCCACCATCACGTCGAAACGGCTGGATAGAACTCAACCAAACTTCATATTTCGAGTATACTCATCCCGGGGAAGGTTTCGATATTCATATCATTTTAAAGCCTTTGGATAAACGGGGGGTTTATAGGAAAACCTCCATTTTATCATATACTGTTGATTTTCTGTAAACTCCGTGGACAGTATGTGAAACGTCTCTTCATTATAAACAACTTTCGTTATGTTCATAAAGTACCATACTCTTCACATGACGGAGAAATTTACTACTTTCTGCGGGCATCGTGCTCTGCATTGGGTGACCGAGAGACCGACTACGAACGTACATGTTACCATGGCAACGTGTCTGACTGCTTGCCAGCAGGGAAGCAACGTATTGACATTTTTCACATCATGCTTTTAAATTCGTGGTTGTTCCTTGGGTAGAAGGCAAGAGAGGCGTCAATCGGCATATCTGCGGGATATTGGCGGAATATCGTTGGAGGTTATAACCGCCCTCGAATAGGTTAAGTAATAACACCATTAGTCATCTTCTTATCTGTTTACCTAAGAATCACTGCGCCTAAATTTCTCCTCTCTTACCGCTATCTTATATCCATAACTCACACCAGCATAATTTATTGAGGGGCATTTGATTTTCCAATACATTCACTTGGCATTTACATATTTGTCGTTATCCGGCTGTCCTCAGTTATAATCCATTTTCTATTAATTTCAACTTTCTTAACTGTATTGTTTTCTTCTTTAATTACTCCGTTTGTACGCGAGTGCTAGAATTTACTGGATATATTTCCACCAAACTTCATATTTAGAATCCACCCGTACTTAGGTAGGTTTTAGGGTAAATATTGTTTCTAAATCGCTGAACTGACTGGGAATTTATACGAAACCGAGACCGTGATTTCGCACTCCCACAAAATATACACAACCAAACTTAATGGAAATCTACCTGCCTTAATGTAAATTCATTTTTAAACCTTTTTCTCATGTACATCATTTCGATACGAGGATTTATAAGGGAGATATCATTAATGGACCGTTTTTCGGTACAAGTGCCATCGGGAGCGGGTGCGTGTAAAGCGTATTTCTTACAACTTAAAACTACCGAACATATTCGAACCAAACTTTATATTTAGCATCCACCTGTCCAAAAGTAGGTTTTAAAGGTCAATAACATTTCATGTTCCCGGAATGGACTGGCGATTTATAGGGAACCCAAATGGTGACTTTTCCCTTCCACAATATATACAGTACATGACCAACCTGACTGGAAATCGACCGAACATGATGGAATTCAATCTCTAAAACTCTTTGTCGTGTGCATTTTTTCGTCAGGGGAATTAATAAGATATCATGAATGGTCAGTTTTGCAGGTTAAGTCCAGCGGATATATAGCCCAAAAGGTGTTGTACGTGGAACAGATTCCTTATCTATCTATATAAATAAAATAAAATTTGACAAAATTATACGTTTTAGCCTGTAATGGACGGAAAATTTCCAAGATCCTTAAATTTTTCACTTTTTATCTCCGAAGAATATCGAAATATGGAGGCAATTTTAATCATGGTGCAGAGCTTCGGTGAGTCCTATCACATAACGGATTGCACAATCTCCGTTCAATTTGGAATGATCTATAACCTTGGTCTTATGACTTTTTGTCGTATGTGTATCCCTTTTACTTTTGATTTTTCTCTATTAACGGATGTTAAGTAAATTTGGACTTTATCGCTTATAGGAAATATAGAATCATCAAACTCTTCACGAAAATTGGCCCATCCAGTAGCCATATGTGAGCCATATATTGTATGTAGATGTCACACAATCATCCGAAAAGTAATGCAATATGAGATAATCTTACAAAAACTTTACCCTGTTCAACGTTTTTAACTCAATCTGACCCAAAGAATAGATGAGATATCATAGGACCAGCCATTTAGGCCACTAAATCCGGCGTTTTATGGTACAATCCTTTGTCGATATGACGTACGTTTAGCAGCAGATAATCTGTAAATGAAAGTCTGCAATATTGTAAACACGGCTATACTTTCGTATGTAGAACTATATATCGTCGCTTCACCGGTAAAACGTTGTATCCCATAATACTCCTCCTATCCATTATTCTCCTTAAGACTGGTCACGCCTCCCAGCCACATATGGATACGCAGTCCATCAGAACAATGTCCGTTGTGTTCGTTTTCCTATGTCGATGATTAAACGAAAATGAACCTTACATGCATTGTACACTAGGAGTGCGTAAATACGTAATGCAAACGTACATTCCTCAGTACGGTACTGTAAGGTTCATTTTCCTTTACACTTGGGCATAGGGAAACAAAATTTGTTCTGATGGACTGCATATCCATACGTGGCTGGGAGGTGTGACCAGTCTTAAGGAGAATAACTGATAGGAAGAGCTTTGTGGAATACAACCTTTTACCGGTCGAGCGACGATATATATTCGCTAATGTCGATTTGTAGCGGTCGAGAAAGGGTCTGTCTTTTTTTTTTTTTTTAGTCAGTACTCCCCACACCGACTTTGACTGGCAGTAGGAACGGAGCCCTTCTCCAACTCCTGTGTAACTGGCATTAGTAAGGGGGGGCTATCATTGTAATGATTAGTTCACTTCTCGATTTGACTTGCAGAAGGCAAGGGAGCATGCAGTTTTGTATTAAACTCCCCTACCCGATTTTGTTTGGCAGTAGGCAAGGGTGCCCGCCATTATAAACAAATGTACTCATCAAGAATGTGACTGGCATTAGGCATAGTGGCCTGCTATTTTGATGGAAACTCACCAACTTGGTGTGACTGGCAGTAAGCTGGCTGGCAGTTGGAAAAGGGGCCTGTCATTATAATGATACCTGCACAACTCAATTTTGACTGGTTGTACGGAAGTTTCCTGCCATTATAATAAAACCTTCTCAACTGTAATATGTCTGGAAGTAGGAAAGAGGGCTGTCATTGTAACGAAAACTCCCCAAATCGATTGCGACCGCGCAGTAGGCAATGGGGCCTGCAATTATAATGTAAACTTCCCAACTGGATTGTGAATGGCAGTAGGCAAGTGAGCCTGCCGTTATTTCACAAATCCATAACAAACACTTTACATTGGAAACAACGTATGGGGACCTCCCCATGCAATTTTAAAATAATCTTATTTACTGCATGTACAGTACTTACTTCGATATCTGAATACAATATAGAATACCGCAGCGAAGCACGGGTGCATTTGCTAGTACGTTATAAAATTAAAATAAACAACATTTAATGACAGATCAATGCCTGAAGTGAGGTGCAAACTGGTTCTTTTTGTCACTCCTGACAAATTTGGTTTTTGTGGCTTATGGTAGTTTTCAAGAGAACGGAGTTAGAAGACAGTCTAGAAGGGCTTAGGCTTTACTATCGGCAAGATGATAATAGAAATATCCCAGGCTTGTAGGCCAAGAACCACTTACTTTGAAACTCCCAGAATATCGCATTATGCTGTACCCGGCATTTTAAATGGCCCACCTCTCTTAAAGTCAGTGGTCTCCTATTATTGACATTCGAAGAGAACGGAGTCCCTACCAATGATCTTTAAAAAGAGTGGAGTCCCTCACTACTGACATTTCAGGAAGTACTCGAAAAGAAGCGAACATTATATATTTAATACGAGTCTATTAATACGGCTAAATGTGTGTTATAGTGATACAGTACTTAACAACGCCCTTGGTCGTCTCCTTGCTTGGGTACATGTTCAATTTCGTCTTGGGAAATCGACTTGTCACCAAGTCATTATTTTTTCATTCGTCACTTGCGATTCTACGCAAGTCTTGTGAAATAAGTGGTTGATCAGGACATGCATAAAGAGTTATTTTCAATTTATTGCATTCATATTCATGGGGAACAGGCAATGACACCAGAACGATGAGAAGGGTGATAATGTACTGCAAGATGAATACGTGATATATTGTCCTTTTAGATGAAGCTCTCTGGATATTAGTTTTTCTTTTTTTCTTTGTTTTTTGCTAGGGGCTTCACGTCGCACCGACACAGATAGGTCTTATGGCGACGATGGGATAGGAATGGCCTAGGAGTTGGAAGGAAGCGTCCGTGGCCCTAATTAAGGTACAGCCCCAGCATTTGCCTGGTGTGAAAATGGGAAACCACGGAAAACCATCTTCAGGGCTGCCGACAGTGGGATTAGAACCCCCTATCTCCCGGATGCAAGTGGATATTAGTAGTGACATGGCTCCGCTATTAGATTAACTATGTTGGCCCTTTATTCAGAGACATTTGGTGTGGCTTGAACAACAATGGAAGATATATGTCGACCCCATGTATGGCCATCCCATAACATCAACAAACCATCGCCTTCCTGCACACGTCAGACAGTGTCTGAGACATGCCGTACTATCTGGTTCCCTCCAAACACTACATTTTATATTTGCGGTCGTCTGGGTTGAGAAATATGCAACAATAATCGTTAAACAGCATCCTACACTAATTCATAGGCAGGGGCGCAGCCAATAGGGGTTATTGGAAGTTAGATCCCCTCCCCCCCCCCCATAGAAATTTTACAAAAAGAAAATGAACAGAAACTGACGATAAATATTAAACTAAACAGGCATTCAGAGACATCATTGTAGAACGAACGGATCTGTTAATTATATTTCCCAAGAAGCCTCGGAAGTTGAAGTTTAGATTGCAAACTGAACATAGCATTCGCTGTAAAACTGTTGATATTGACCGTATTTTTCTTGTTCTGTAATTTAATATGAGATTTTGTAGCGTACTGCAACCTGAATATCAATTATTTCCTTATTTCCTACCTATCTCTAGTGATCACAATGGTGTATGAACTGAACCTCACCGCTGCCATTGCGACTGCAAATTGGTATTATCCAAATTGTTCCTGACAGTATTAATCAACAACAACCACGAACATCATTGTGAGACGTTTAATTTTTCAACTCAGGGCTCATCTTAACCAACATCTGGAGATAGAACGTGGAATGTTATTAATGCTACCTTTGTTCTGAAACGAATCCATATCCGAGCCAAATTAATTTAATTCATGTGTACGCATCGAGTGACTTCTCTTGTTTCCGGTCTTTCTAATATAAGAGATTATATGGAGACGATAAAATGTCAACATGGATTTTCACTACACTGGTCAGAACAAAGCTCCAAGGCTTCCTATTTTTTTTTCTATTGGCTTTACGTCGCACCGACACAGATATGTCTTTTGGCGACGATGGGACGGGGAAGGGCTGGGACTGGGAAGGAAGCGGCCGTGGCCTTAATTAAGGTACAGCCCCAGCATTTGCCTGGTGTGAAAATGGGAAACCACGGAAAACCATCTTCAGGGCTGCCGACAGTGGGATTCGAACCTACTATCTCCCGAATACTGGACACTGGCCGCACTTAAGCGACTGCAGCTATCGAGCTCGGTCCAACGCTTCCTTCCCGGTGCAAAACTTCAAATGGATTGTTATATACCACATGAGTTTCACGTTCTTTCTGTGCATATGGATAGATAGAGAAATTATACTTATGTATCAAAACAACTTGGGAATCACTTTTCCGATATAAAAATTAGCTTTAGAGATAGCATTATAATGAAACTATTTATAGGGATGACGCGAAAGCATTTTCGGCGGGTATTTCCACTTACGTACCGTTATCACTTAATTAAAAGCATGTGAACCGTACAGTATTATATCAACTGGCTTGAATTGAAACATTTTTATGTAATAAAATGTGCTCACTGGGCATCTTTACTGTATAGTAGTGCTTAATGCTTTCTTATGTCCAAACATGTACTCACTGGGCACCGGTGAGCTAATTGCTGTATAGTAATGCTTAATGGTTAGTTAAACTAGCGAGCATGTGATGAGCTGGAGGAAAGTACAACTTGGTGTTCGCACTGAGATGAAAGGAAGAAGGGAGAAAAATGAAGAACAGTGCACACACTCACCTCTCAGAACTACCGGGGAATTTTGTATCGAGGTAAACTAATAAAGGCAAAATATGAGGCGTTGTGGATAATGAAAGCTGATATTAGCGAGGTACTTGCTAATGAATGAAGACTTCGTATATAAAGAGCAGGGTAGAGTAATGGAAAACGGATACTAATGGTAGAAGAGGAAATAGGTATAACGGAGCTTTCATCTAGAGCTCTCTTATTACGTAACCCGATACCAACATGTCAGATTTCTATAGAATAATTCTGAAGGAATGCGTAGATATGGATTACCGAGTGGTTGAGAGTGGAATAGATTAATTCACTTGCAAACCTGTTCAGATATTGTAGCTGCTAATAAGATATGCACTATAATATCGTAAACAAGTCTTCCGTCAGATTAGCAGCCACCATCATTTAGTTTCAAATTCTCTCAATGGAGTTAAAAAATCTTGTATTACGGAACGACAAAAAATAACGAGCTGTCTGTATTTCATTTTGAGATAAAGTATGAGATTGAAAAGAAAGGAAGTACTTTGGAGCTAGCTGGTGGAACTTACAACATCCTGTAAGACGTATTTTCAACACCAGGCCCAAACAATCACTATTTCTCTTCCTATTCACTGAGACAGATTGGTTACGGAATCGTATGTAGCATACTGTGCATATCTTTTAACTTCATTCTTAGGTAAATCTGGACAGTTCTTCAGTGTCAAGGTTTCCCTCAAGTAAAACTTCTAACGTACAGGTATTTAGGTGCTAAAATAAATTGTGAAGTTAGTCCTTTCCGTTTAAGGCGACCGAAAGGGTAATCCCCAGGGTCTCTCATGTTAGGAGAGTGGATTGTATATCACAGGACACCTAGCTGACTCTAGTATTGCGACCACTCGGATGAGAGCAAGTGTTGACCAAGAGATGTTGGATAGGACAGATAAAATCCATGAGGCTGGCACAAGTAAGTAGAAGTAGAATCACCTGTGGGGGTTACTCCTTTCAAAAGCCTGTTAGGACAGGCAGTGGGAAAAGAGGATGTATCGAACCTCCTTCCATCCACAGGAGGATGAGTTTATTTGCTGCGATGTAGAATCCAGATAAGTAGATTGCTCTGATAACATTAGACAGAGCCTACTTGTCACTTACAAGGAAAGTATTTGTGTTGGAAAGAACATAATTGAATGAGAATTGTTAAAACAAACTAAAATATGGTCACTGAAAACAGGAGTGCGATTTTTTTCTATGTAAAATTACGCATTTGGACAAAAGAATAAATTCGGGTAGTTGCGATTAGTAATATCGTCGCTGTTCGGGCGAAAGTTCATATCTAACAACGCTCTTTCTATCCTCTATGTTCCTCAAAACAGGTCACGCCTCCTAGCTACTTGTAGATATGCAGTCCATCAGAACAGTTTTTGTTGAGTTCATTTTCCTATGCTTATGTGCAAAGGAAAATGAACTCCATCGTACCGCACTCTAGGAAAGTATGTTTACATGACTTATTCACACACTCCTACAGTATAATGTACTTAAGGTTCATTTTCCTTTTCACGTTAACATATGAAAATGAACACAACGAAAATTGTTCTAGTGGACTACATACACATGTATGACTGGGATGCGTGACTAGTCTTAAGGAAAGTAATGGATACGGTGAGAGTTTATAGATATGACTTTTTGCCCGAACAGTGGCGATATGTTGTTATATAAATTAACTATGTTTTCGAATATCGGCTCTGCCACGAAATTTAACCTGCGAGGGGTTGCGTCAACAGAGTTACGTGATGGGTCGCACTCGGTCGATTTGACCGGGGAGTATAAAGGGAGTTATTTAAAACTAGTGTACACTCAAGTGTTGGTATGGACGAGAAGTATCACCGTACATCTTGAGTCAATAGGGCCACCTATCTATCGTCCTATTTTAGGCTTCTTTCTTCATTCCACGAAATTAATATTAATATTCGTTCAGGATCATTGTTTGGATAGCACTGCATCGAGCAAATATCTACAGCCATGGAACATGATCCCGGTAGATATTAGAAACCCTTTTTCGTCTGGGACGTTTAAAACAGCCTACCATAAATTCCTCCAGAGTACATACAGTTGACTTTAATGAGTGTAAGAGTGAATGACGTAAGAATGAAACCAAAAGTTATATTGTCGTTGCCAGGACAAAACCTCATATGGGAGAATATTTTTGGAGATGTACTGACCCGCAGCACATACATTATGAAGAGCGAGAATGCCTTGACAATATCCACACAATATTGCACCTTAGATGACAGAACCTTACAGGGCAAAGTTCGAAGCTAAAATATTTCACATGGGAGGTTTTGTCCCGGCAGCGACGATATATTAAATTTAGGTATCATAGGCTATCCCACTTTCTTATTACTCTTCTCACTTAAGATCCATGCATTGCTCCTAGGAATAGAAAACATAGCACCATGGATATTAGTGAAGTCAGATTGTAACATAGTAATATTCAATTAATTTAATTTTTCTCATATTAGAATAAGTTTGCCTTCAAGTTAGTTAGTAAAGACATTTATTACGTATTAATTTTACATCTGTCTGTTATTGTGCACTCCCTGTCGCCTCAATGGTCTAGTGATTAGTGTGATTAGCTGCCATGCGTGAAGGTCCTGGTTCGAATCTCGGCTCTGCCACGAAATTTAACCTGCGAGGGGTTGCGTCAACAGAGTTACGTGATGGGTCGCACTCGGTCGATTTGACCGGGGAGTATAAAATTCTAGTTTTGTAGTATAATACGCTATATCTTTAAGGACATGTCCTTGAAACGAAAAACCAGTTTTTCTTGCAAATCACGTTGTATTGTGTAAGAAATGTATATCCATAAACAAAATACTAGTTTTTCTAGCAGAACAAACTGTGTTATTAAAAAGCACATCCATAATACAAAATACCAATTTTCTTGCAAAATGCATTGTATTGTTAAGTAAAAATATATCCACGTAACAAAATACACAACAAAGCACGTTATATTATTATAAAAGCTTATTTATAAAACAAAACACTTTCTTTTGCCTTTCCCCATGGCACTACAGCCCTTGAAGGGCCTTGGCCTACCAAGCGACAGCTGCTCAGCCCGTAGGCCTGCAGATTACGAGGTGTCGTGTGGTCAGGACGACGAATGCTCTCGGCCGTTATTCTTGGCTTTCTAGACCGGGGTCGCTATCTCACCATCAGATAGCTCCTCAATTCTAATCACGTAGGCTGAGTGGACCTCGAATCAGCCCTCAGGTTCACGTAAAAATCCCTGACATGGCCGGGAATCGAACCCGGGGCCTCCTGGTAAAAGGCAGACACGCTACCCTTACATCAAGGGGCAGGCTGAAACAAAACAGGCCTATTACCAGTTTTTAATGCAAAACATGTTGTATTATTAAAGAAAAATATACCCGTATAAATACCGATTTTTGCAGTAAAACACATTGTATTATTAAAAATGTATCCGTGAAACTAAATACCAGTTTTTGTAGCAAAAGCACGTTGTAGGCTGCCACTGAAGAGAAATATCGTCGTTGCCGGGACAAAACCTCCTATGTGATAATATGTCGGATATATACTGGCCCGCAGCACATACATTATGAAGAACGAGAAGAATGCCTTGACAATATTCACACATTATTGCACCTTAGATGACAGAACCTTACCAGCCAATGTTCTAAGCTAAAATATTTCTCATAGGAGGTTTTGTCCCGGCAGTGACGATATATCCATGAAACTCACAAAACACTTCTATACCGACAACAAAGACCGCGGACGGCGAATGTCAGGAGTCGCGCACGGTGAAAAGGACCGTGTAATAAGGCAACGCCACGAGTGGTGCACGGTGGAAACGACCAGGCTTGCAGAAAAAGCTATCAACTGACTGAGTGGTGATGAAAGTAGGGAAAAGCGAACGTAAGCACGTGTAGTGGACGAGTCCATTGAAAGATACAGGAAGGGATGGAACTTTATACGGTGAAACTATTTCGAAACCATAAAAATGTATGCGCCCGGTTAAAAGACCGTGAAGTGGGCCCTCGCGGGTTAAAAAAAAAGTGGTACGAGGGCTGGAAACGGGTCCACTCAGCCTCAGGTGGTCAACTGAGTGGAGGGGGTATCCAATCCCACCACAGACATCCTCGAAGTGTTTTACCGTGGTTTCCCACTTCTCCTCCAGGCAAATGCCGGAATGGTACCTAACTTAAGGCCACGGCTCCTTTCTTCCCTCTTCTTCGTCTATCCCTCCCGATATTCTCACCCCATAACAAGACCCCTGTTCAGCATAGCAGGTGAGGCCGCCTGGTCGGGGTACTGGTCCTTCTCCCCAGTTGTATCTCCCCGACCCTAATTCTCAAGCTCCAGGACACTGCCCTTGAGGCAGTAGAAGGGGGATCCCTCACTGATGATGAATCCGAGGGAAAGAACCAACCCTGAAGGGTAAACGGATTAAGCAAGGAAGAAAGAAAGAAAGAAAGAAAGAAAGAAAGAAAGAAAGAAAGAAAGAAAGAAAGAAAGAAAGAAAGAATTTGTCTTCTCCCTATTCATATTATACTGTTTCATTAATAGTAATCGTAACTAATTTTACTAATTTTACTCCTTATCTGATTTACTCGTTTTTATCTCATTAACCGTATTTAATTACCACAATATTTTAAATCGATGCTTCAAACTTTAATAATTGTATGTGCTTAAGTGTAAGAGGGGCTGCCTGGCCGTGGCAGTAGAGGCGTGCTCGGTTCGCCCGGAAGGACGTGGGTTCGAATCCCCGTCAGGAAGTCGTAAAATTTAAGAAATGAGATTTCCACTTCCGGAGGTGCATATGGCCCTGAGGTTCACTCAGCCTACACCAAAAATGAGTACCAGGTTAATCCCTGGGGGCAAAGGCGACCGGGCGTAGAGCTAACCACTCTACACCATCACGCGCCGCGGTTAACAATGGTGGAAGCTTTTACCTTCCACTCCTCCAACGGTCCTCATGGCCTGTACGGAGTGTCTTTGTCTTTGTCTTTTGCTTAAGTGTAAAAGAGGGCCAAGGGCCCTAACTTCGCCATATTATAAAGACATAAATAAATACGGAATGAAAATTTAAAGAAAGACATCAGAGAAGGAAGATTTGGATCTTCACTACTCCAATAAGCCGGCTATCTGCTCTACATAATTCCTCCCAGCAACTTGGAGCGTTGAGCTTTGGCTATTATAACTGTACATTCGCTGAGAGACCGAAGTTTTCACTTCGAGAATTTTCTTGAGGTTTTAAGTCATATGGCCTCTAATGAACACTCTAACAGTAGTAATTACATAGGGTATACTATCAAATCTGGTGTACACCACTAGCTGTAATGTATTCATAAAATATTCTGAAACGAGCATTTTATGACGGTACGAAATGGTAATGAATAGACAAGTCTGTGTTTATTGCCCCTAAAATATCACGTCTTCTATGATAATGCGTAAACTCTTATTTCTCAACAGAAAGTTGCCTCTTGGACCAATCAGGTAAGCGTTCGCCAGCGGCAACTATGGGGTTGGATACAATTTCTACATAAAAGTAATATTCCATTTTAAAACAAATATTAGAGAAGGGGACTCCGCAATACAAAATAAGTTACAGTGCTCCTAAGATACACTTTACTGACTTTCTTTATAGGGGAAGCCTATATTAGGCTTTGTGTACTTATATTTCGATGGCTTTCTTTAAAAACCTCGTAAGTCCGAATACTCTTCCTATACATTATATTCCTCAAGACTGGTCACGCCTCCCAGTCCCATATTTATATGCAGCCCAAAAGAATAATTTTCGTTATGGTCGTTTTCCTCTGCCTACATGTAAAGGAAAATGAACCTTAAATACATTATACTGTAGGAGTGTGTAAATTTGCCATGCAATCAACATCCCTACAATACGGTACCTTAAGGTCCATTTTCCTTTAGACATCAGCAAAGGAAAATGAACACAGCGAAATTATTCTGATGGATTGCATACAAATATATGACCGGGAGGCGTGGCCGGTCTTAAGGGATATAATAGGTAAGAAGGACATTTGGACATACGAGGTTTTATAAGAAAGCCATCGATTTGCTGTAAGATATTGCGTATGATACGACTAAGAGTCATTTAACTCGTAGCAAGTTGCCTCCATATTCCAGATAAAATATGCAAGATTGATTCATGCGATACAATTGTGTATGTATGGAACTTTATGAATTGATTCATCGCATGTAAGGAAGTAAACTGTATTATATTGACATTGTTCCGAAGATTCTTCATTTCTGAGTTATCAGATTGACATGTATGGACTGGGAGTAGGATTATATGAAATTGTCTGAACAGTGTAGCAACAAATCTCAACGAGCGAATTGTATAGCCCATTGGTCAATAATAATAATAATAATAATAATAATAATAATAATAATAATAATAATAATAATAATAATAATAATAATAATAATAATAATAATAATAAAACGGCAATGCCATGGTACGTTAATGTCAAGAAAGATCTTAAAGAACTGGGCCTACAAGCAGAAGATGCACAACACTCAAATCATTTCAGACTAGCCATCAAGACTTTTGGGACTTTTCGGGACGAAAAACGGGCAAATGGTGCTAAATGGACAGAAGAACGTCGTGCTAAACACAGTGAGCTAACGAAGACGATGTGGATCAAGCGAAAAATGAACAAATGCCAGAATGTAAAGTGAGGCTTATCGTGGTCCCTAGTTGGCCGATTAGCGAAGTTGAATAATAATAATAATAATAATAATAATAATAATAATAATAATAATAATAATAATAATAATGATAATCTTACTATATATAAAAATGGATGTATGTATGCATGTAAATGACACATCTCCTCCTAAACCACTAGAGCAATTTCAATCAAATTTTGAAACTATTCTTTGCTATCTGGAGATGATCACTGTGGGGGTAAGCCACCACTAGACCCGTTAGGGGTGGGGGGTTAGGGGGGTCAGGTAAAAAGATAATCGAAAATAGTGTCGAATCCATAGTTGTTGGGGTCGCTGAGGTGAATAGTAGCACTCCCGATTTTTAAAAGTCAATTTTCTGCTCCCATTTGGGTGGGGGGCGAGGGGGGGGGGACTGATGACGGATGTATGTGTGTAAATGACACATCTCCTCCTAAACCACTGGAGCAATTTCAATCAAATTTTGAAACTTATTCTTTGCTATCTGGAGACGAGCACTGTGGGTGTAGCCACCTCTAGACCCGTTAGGGGTGGGGGGTTAGGGGGTCAGGTAAAAATAATCGAAAATCGTGTCGAATCCATAGTTTTGGGGGTCGCTGAGGTGAATAGTGACACTCCCGATTTATTAAAAGTCAAATTTCTGCTCCCATTTGGGTGGGGGCATGGGGGACTGATATATAAAATTAAACGAATATACTGTCGAATACATAGTTTTCGGGGTCGTCGAGGTGAATTGTACACTCCGGATTTTTAGTATCAGGAGACAAACCACGTGGGGGTAAGACAGCCCAGGAAACCTTAGGGGCGGAGGGGCAAGGGGGTCAGGTATACAAATTAACGAAAATAGTGTCGAATCCATACTTTTGAGGGTCGCTGAGATGAATAGTGACACTCCGGGTTTTTTAAAGTCCAAGTTTAGCCCCCTCGGGAGGGGTGAGGGGGGAGTGATATATAAAAATAAACGAATATGTATGTATGTATGTATGTATGTATGTATGTATGTATGTATGTGTGTAAATGACACATCTCCTAAACCACTGGAGGAATTTCAATCAAATTTTGAACTATTATTTGCTATCCAGAGACAAGCCCTGTGGGCGTAAGCCACCTCTAGGGGCAAAGGGGCTCAGATACAAAAACCATCAAATGTAGTGTTGAATCCATACTTTTCGTGGTCGCTCAGATGAATAGTCACAATCCGGAATTTTTTAAAGTCCAAATTCAGCCCCCTTCGTGGTAGGGGGCGATGGGAGAGTGATATATGAAAATAATCGAAAAGAATGTCGAATCCGTAGTTGTCGGGGTCGCTGAGATGAGTAGCGAGACTCCGGATATTTTATAAGTTAATCCCCCTTTCTGGTGGGGGGTGAGGGGGATTCAGATTTAAAAATAATCGAAAATAGTGTCGAAGCCATAGTTTTCGGGGTCGCTGAGATGAATAGTAACACTCCCGATATTTAAAATTCAAAGTTTAACCCCCTTTAGGGGGGAGGGGGAGTGAGATGTAATAATAATCGAATATACTGCATAATCCATTGTTTTTCTGGTCGCTGAGATGAATAGTAACATTCCGGATTTTGAAAGTATAGCTCCAGCCCCCTTTGGCATAAAGGGGGAGAAAAGGTGAAAAAATAAATTGTCAAAATGCCCCCGTTTGGCATAGAGGGTGAGAAAGGGTGAAAAAATAAATTGTCAAATATGCCCCCTTTTGGCATAGAGGGTGAGAAAGGGTGAAAAAATAAATTGTCAAGAATGCCCAAGGTAGTAGACGTGTGTATGTTCCAGTATGACTTTCAAGTATGACTTACTATCTGGAAAACATACTGTGGGAGTAAGACCCTCCTAGAACCACTTCCGAATTGGGTGAAATATATAACCCATATTAATAAATAGAAGTCAGTTTGGCGCGATCTATATATACTGTACTATACATACATAAATTAAGGCATAAAATGAAAAAGGCGTGAATTAATGAGACCATTCTAGGCATCCTAGAAACTTGAAACTTGGTAGTACCAGACAACCTGATGACTTCAGGATCCCTAGAAAAATCTAAAATTCTCAAAATTCTCTGAGAGGGACACGTTGGGAGTTTCAAATCTGCATATGAACACAGTCGGTGATATTTATCCTGAACGATAACCTATGCGTTTCATGGGCTTAAACGTTTCCTGAAAGTCCTAATTTTTAACCCCCTCCCCCATATCAAGATGGCAGCACAATCTCCCAGACGAGTTAGAAAATTGAAATTTGGCAAAATTATAGCGTTTTGCCTGTAACCGATGGAATACGAGATGTTAAAAAAAATTTTACCCCCAAAATATATCGAAATATGGAGGCAATTTTAATGACGGTGCAGACCTTCCTTTCGAGGTATTTGGTGGCTAAACGGTAAGTCGGATCACAAAACGGATGGCACAATCTCCGTTCAGTTTGGAGTGATCTACAACTTGGTCCTATGACTTTTTGTCGTATCTCTATGCCTTATGTTAAATTTGGCTCTTTTTCTGGATTTACCTAAATTTTGCACTTTGTACAACGTCTGCGGACCTCCGTATGCTTTTTGTCGGATAACGCCAAGAGACATGCAATTAAAAATGTTTTATTCCCTTCATGGATTGATTCACTTATAGGAAAGTTGGGATCATCAAATTCTACACGAATATTGGCCCACCCAGCCAAATTCTATGTTTGAAGCTGTCCTTTGTAGCATGATGAATTTTTTTAAACTGAACAAGCAATTTAATTAAGAGGTTACGTCAGTAAAACTGATGATGGTACACTTCGGAAAACGTCATGGACTACAGTGTGACGAGTACAGGTTTTGTGTGGATGTAGTAGAAAGACGTCCGACTCATTGGCTGTCGCATACGTATCTGAAAAGTAATTCACTGTGTGAAATCCTTACACAAATTTCACCCTATTCAAAGTTTCTGAAATAATCTTGCCTTTAAATAGATGAGATACGATGAAATATAATAGGGCCAGCCATTTAGATAGCTAAATGAGGCCAGAGTAGTCTTATTATACAATCCGTTTTTCAATATGAATGCACCGTTTAGTAGTAGTATTCTGTAAATGAAGGTGAACATGTATATACTTCCGTATGTCGATCTACATTTATTAATGTAAGTCGATTTGTAGCGATCTAGAAAGGGGCGTGTCTTACATTGTAATTAATACTTTACAAATCAATAGTGACTCTCAGCAGGAGGGCGTCTGCTGTTTTAATCAGTACTCCCAAATCGACTTCAACTAGCAATAGGAATGGGGTAGTTCTCCAAAGCCTGTGTACCATTGTAATGCATAATTCCCTTCTTGATTTGACTTGCAGAAGGAAATGGAGCGTGCATTTTTTTTAAAACTCTTTTACCTGATTCTCTTTATCATTAGGTATAGGTGTCCCCGATTATAAACAAATTTACTCATCAAAATGTGTCTGACGTTACGCATAGTGAATTGCGGCAGACAAGTGGACCTGTCGTTATCATCACAACTCTGCAACTCGCACTTCACATTGGAAACAACGTCTGCGGACCTCCGTATGCTTTTTGTCGGATAACGCCAAGAGACATGCAATTAAAAATGTTTTATACCCTTCATGTACAGCAATTTACTTCGATATCCGTTACATTGTAGAATACCGTAGCGAAGCACGGATACATTTGCTAGTAATGATAATACCACCGAGCGAGTTGGCCGTTGGGTTAGGGTCGCGCAGTTGTGAGCTTGCAATCAGGGGATAGTGGGTTCAAACACCACTGTCGGCAGATCTGAAGATGGTTTACTCTAGTTTCCCATTTTCAAACCAGGCAAATGCTGTTGTTGCATTTTAATTAAGGCCACGGCCACTTCCTTCCCGCTTGTAACCCTTTCCCATTCCATTGCTGCCGTAAGGTCTATCTGTGTCGGTGGGACGTAAAGCAAATTGTAAAAAAAGAAAAATAAACAAGAAAAACAATCATCCAAAAAAATCCCCATGACGCAACAGCCCCGAAATTCCAGGGACTAACAGGCGACCGCTGCTCAGCCTGGGAGCCTGCAGATTATGAGGTGTCGTGTGGTCGGCACGACAAATCCTCTCGGCTGTTATTCTTGGCTTTGTAGGCCTATAATAATAATAATAATAATAATAATAATAATAATAATAATAATAATAATAATAATAATAATAATAATAATAATAATAATAACATGCCTCATACCATGGCCAGGTATTTTGATTGTTTGGTAGTTAGGCTTCCTGTTCGTCAATTTCTACGTTCCCTTAATTTCTACGAGGTGGTGAAAACATGCTGGGTACTTTGTCGGACGACTCATCGCTGAGTTGAAATTCGTTTTATCAGGTAATAAAAAAGTAAATTCTTATCATCATCCCGAGGTCAGGGACTACCAGACTACCGCTGCTCAGTCTGCGAGCCTGCAGATTATGAGGTGTCGTGTGGTCGGCACGGTGAATCCTTTCGGCTGTTATTCTTGGCTTTGTAGGCCTATAATAATAATAATAATAATAATAATAATAATAATAATAATAATAATAATAATAATAATAATAATAATAATAATAATAATAATAATAATAACATGCCACGTACCATGGCCAGGCAAGCACCATTTTTACCATATATCAACCCTCCTGGTAATCTTGATTTTATAGCAGTACAAGGGAATCGAATCCGGGTACCCCGAGCATGGCAGCTAATAATACTAACCGTTACACTGTGGAAGGGGACAACACCAAATGTGTCATTAGAGATTGTTTAAATTGTAGCATTGTACAGGATGAACTGCTAAATGCACGTTTTATTCTACCTTTGAAAAATCCGACTACCTCAGGCGGATTTGAGCTCATTTTGTTAGGATCTGGAGTCTAATACTTTACCCATAATCCACAAAAAAGAGCAATTTTTTCATGTATTATACAAGGAACGTTTGAGCATTTTTGGGAAAAATATGGCAAGACAAGCGGACTGTCTCTATTTAGGCAATGATTGTCAGACACGCCAAATTTGGGTAATTACTGGAAAGTGTGTGTGTGGGGGGGATGATTAACGTGAACACAGGCATATGAAATGAGGAACAATTATTAAATCAAACATCCCTATATATTAATATTCACAAACAGGAAAAAAATAGAACAGTAATGAAACTTGTTTCTCAAATACATTTTTCAATAATATTCACAAGTAAACAGAAATATAGAACTTGATCCACAAATACATATTTTGAAAGGATGTTTTATGTACGAAGCTATCAAAAATAATCACAAGTAAAAAAAAAGAAAGGTAGTACTGCTTCATAAATACTTTTTCTTAATAAATGTACTATTACTGTATATTGTTCATTTCATGATACGAAATGTGAAAAGCTCTACAACAAGATGTACCGCCCGTTGGTAAATGTAGTTCTCTGAAGGAATGCCTGCTTTCTACTCTAATTTTTTGATATGAAACCATCTACCACCTGTTCCAGATTTTACGCTTAGCAGCCTCCGAAAACTACCAAACTGCACCACGTGTTAAGGGGACTTAACATCTAGGGGAAATATTTAAAGGGAAGGGGATATCACTCTGCCCGCTAAGATCATTTTTTGGGGAAGGGGGAATGGCCTTGCACCGCCAAAGTAGGTGCCACTGTTTAGTTTGAAGTTATGCGATAATGTGTTACATAATATCATACTAATAAGGTGGTAGATAATTTTTTTCTGTATATTTGTACCATATTCATTTTTAGACCAGTGTCTGTATACATGCAATAAATGTGCGAAAACCTTACATGTTTCTTAACAGCGTCATCGTTTTTGGTCACATGTTTTTGAGGTGGACGGTACGACGGCATTTGTTCCATTAACGTGATGCCGGCTGAAGGTCTAATATGAGTTGGTTACAGCTCGTAGATCGTCCACGAGGATCATTAATCGGCTTACTGAAATACGATCGTCTGTTAACGTCATCAGCCTGCGATAACCGGAAGATGGCACTGAAGGCCACTCCCAACGGGGATTTGCGTCCACGTTTGTTGACACACATAAAGCTTCCACTTTCCTTCCTGAGTAATTGTGCCACGCCAGTGTAAAGATGTCATTTATCCTCATTACAGATCTGCTACTAGGATACGCTACGGTAATATCCCAGTTGAATAACAACCTCATAAATATAAGCATGACCTTCTCGCACGGACAGGTAGTTCATATCCATTACGCAGTTTACACGAGTACACAAATTAAGACACATTCACTTTCTTCTGTTCGTAATCATAAGAGAAATTCTTACAGTATTATTTTCCCTCTATTTTTAATTTTCATGCCTTCAATGTGCATCCAACCATTCTTTCGCTTTTTCCAAAGAAATTACATAAGCAAATTTCATTAAATAATCACCAAGATATCTCAAGCTTATACATCATAAGTTGCATCACGGGTTCTTAAATAATGTAATAATTATTTACATTGATAAAAATCATCATATTTCACATAGTGTTCACAGAGAATCCTTAATAACATTAATGAAACAGTAGCATTTAAAAATTCAAATACATTTCAAGGCTAGTCAGTCATGGTCGACAGGCTTCGCTGTTATCACTCAACTAACATTTCGTCTTACAAGTGTCTGTTGAATATTATTATTATTATTATTATTATTATTATTATTATTATTATTATTATTATTATTATTATTATTATTAATTTTCATGCCTTCAATGTGCATCCAACCATTCTTTCGCTTTTTCCAAAGAAATTACATAAGCAAATTTCATTAAATAATCTCCAAGATATCTCAAGCTTATACATCATAAGTTGCATCACGGGTTCTTAAATAATGTAATGATTATTTACATTGATAAAAATCATCATATTTCACATAGTGTTCACAGAGAATCCTTAATAACAGTAATAAAACAGTAGCATTTAAAAATTCAAATACATTTCAAGGCTAGTCAGTCATGGTCGAAATGCTTAGCTGTTATCACTCAACTAACATTTCGTCTTACAAGTGTCTGTTGAATATTATTATTATTATTATTATTATTATTATTATTATTATTATTATTATTATTATTATTATTATTATTATTGCTATTAAATTCGTATTTTTGCGAAATACAGCTGTGCAGTATTTTGAATTTTAATATTATTGGTTGTTACGAATGATGGTGATATTAGATCAAATCAAAATTGTGTCAAAGAGTTATGGCTTGTGCTCGTGTTGTGTTATAATAATAGTGATTTTATGATAACGAATGAATAATACAATCGCGATCATAAGGTGTGTGAACTGTTAATTGTCACGTCACAGATGGTTTCCAACATCTTAGACGGTATTTCTATAACACAGGAAATTACATACACATATCTAATTCACTGTATTTCGATATTTGAAAGTTTTTCAAAACGCAAATGGAAACTGTAGTCAGTATGAGAAGGGACGTTCGCATAGTGTCTGTTACATATTGATAACATATTAAACAAGACGAGATGTTCTACTCTAAACAATATTTAGCTGCTCTTAGTGATACAAATATAATGTTTGAGATAAACCGTCATCCATGACCTGCAATATGTTTGGTTCTCTTGTGGAGCGGCATCTCATCTACCTCCAAAAATGTGTGTAACCAAACACTTCTCCTTACAGGCCATAAAGGCCCCTGAATGATTGTAAGGCACAGACTTCCACTATACATAAACATGGCACTCAATGGGACAGAGTAGCTCTAAGCCTTTGCTCCTAGGATATTTTTTTAATTTGCTTTACGTCACATCGATAAAGATATGTTGGTCTTGCGGCGAAGACGGGATAGGAAAGAGCTAGGCGTGGGAAGAAAGTGACCATGGTCTTAATTAAAGCACAGCCTCAGTATTTATCTCGTGTGAACATGGGAAACCACGGAAATCCATCTTCAGAGCTGCCGACAGTGGGGTTCGAACGCACTATCTCCCGTATTCAAGCTCACAGCTGCGTGCTCCTAACCGCACGGCCAACTCTCCCGGTCCTGGGAATTTACCTCGTATTCATTTATGGTGTAGTCTGAGTGTACCCCTGGGACATATGACACTAGAGAAGTGCACGTAAAGAGCTTTTAAGTAAATAAAATGTAAGCACACGTCATAAGCTTCTTTTTTACTAAGATGAACCGTTCAGATAACGTATTCATTTAAAGGGTGCTTGTCGTACACTACATTTTCCCCAGACTTGCTTCACATTTTCTTTCGCTGCATGTCCTTCTCAACACACAACATTATAGTAAGTAGCTTATGTGCGAACCGAAGGTGCCAGCTGTAATCTCTCAAAACGAGCGTTCGATCGGTGTAGTATATCTTAAGTGTAAGAAAGACAAAAAGCCCAACATTCAGTTTTACATACAGTATTAATAAGGATGTGTGCAATGTGTTGTTTGATTTCAAATTTCTTTGAATGAAAATCCATTAGTTATTGGCGAGACCTTGTATTTACAGTGCACTAAATCTCCTGGTGTGAGCTAGAACTAATTCGTTACTTTCATTGACCTGTCTTGGCTTTGGCTATATGACAGTGACTTAGGTATTTCATTCTTCACGCATCCAGTCTCTGCGATAAATTGTGTAAAAGTGTAGTTCGTAGGGGCGGTTGGAGCATACATTTCAGTGGGATTGGCGGACTGGCATGTAATAGCAAATTCTGGCTCAGAGAGAAAGCAACAAGGAATGATCCCACTCCTCATTTCCCTTCTTCCCGTCTTCAGTGACTCCTAAACCATCCATGACAGCTGACAGTGGAGCTATTGAGGGTCCAGACAGCCTTCAGGACAAGTACTTAACATTCAATGACTCCTTATACCGTATTGACGTATTCTATAGCACACATAGTGACAACTTTGGGAAGTATTTTAGTAATTTGTAACTATGAAATTTTATTCCTTTCCAGTACTACTGCTAGTGAGCGATATTTTCAAGATAGACCATGGCACATTTGGCACAAGAGTGATACATTTGACTCGCGTTGCCAAATTATAATAGTTGATTTAATGGTTGTTGCTTCACGACTATTCCACCACTCGCTCACATTTTCATTTGAGTGTTTCAATCTAGCAGGGATGAGTGGCTCAGACGGTTGAGCTGCTGGTCTTCTGACCTAAATTTGACAGATTCGATTCTGGCTGAGTCCAGTGATATTTGAAGGTGCTTAAATACGTCAGCCTCTTGTCGGTAGATTTACTGGCACGTTAAAGAACTACTGTGGGACTAAATTACGGCACCTCCACGTCCCCAAAAACCGCAAAGAAGTAGTTAGTGGGACGTAAAGCCAATAACATTATTATTATTTCAAACCGGCTATAGAACCACGGTTTAGTAATTAGAATGCATGGCAATGGTAGGCTGCCAAGCAACACGCTTCCTATACGACGATGATCGCACATGCGAATCGAAACGCGTGATCTGATTTTCGAACACACACACGCACAATTTAACCACACGTAAACTCACAACTTAGTCTCTGGTTACGTAGCATGATGAATTTTTCTTTATACTGAACAAACAATTTAATTAAGAGGTTACGTCAGTAAAATTGACGATGGTACACTTCGGAAAACGTCATGGAATACAGTGTGACAAATGCAGGTTTTGTGTGGATGTAGTATAAAGGCGTTTAGTTCGACTCATTGGCTGAATGGTCAACATTGAGGCCAACGGTTCAGAGAGTCCCGGGTTCGATTCCCGGCAGGGTCGGGGATTTTAATCATGTTTGATTAATTCTTCTGGCTCGGGGACTGGGTATTTGTGTTTGCTCCAACACTTTCCTCTTAATATTCAGACAACACACGACACTACCAACCACCACAGAAACACGCAATAGTGATTACATCCTTTCATATACGGTTGGCGTCAAGAAGGTATCCGGCCGTAAAACTGGGCCAAATCCACATGTACGACACACTTCGCACCCGCGACCCCACAGGCGTGGGAAAAGCGGTAGTAGTAGAAGGAGAGGTAGAAGAAGTAGTAAGAAGACCTTTTCAATATTGATTACTTTGAGGAATCTCTCAGATTTACTCTATAATTCAGAATATATTGCACACGTTCGCTATTATTGGTTCAAAAGTTACAAGTCATTAACAATGTAACTGTTTATATGGATCTTCCTTTATTACCATTGTACAGGTCGAGCTAAAACTGGGACAGCAGAAATGTCAGAATGCCTTGTAGGTGGACATCCCAGCTGCAAGTCGAGTAGAGCGCGGAGTTCGAGTGTGGAGCACGATTTCATCAGTTGACTGGTTGAGAATGGAGCAGTGTGGTCCACTTTGTGATATGTGCATTATATTTTTATTATATTAGTTCAGGCTCAAGAAAATTAATTTGTGTTGCATCAAGATAAGCGCAGTGTCAGTGTTTTTTGCTATTTGCTTTACGTCGCAACGACACAGATAATTCTTATGGCGACGATGGGACAGGAAAGACCTAGGAATGGGAAGGAAGCTGCCGTAGCCGCCGTAGAATTAAGGTACCGCCCCAGCATTTGCCTGGTGTGTAAATGGGAGACCACGGAAAACCATCCTCAGGTCTGCCGACAGTGGGATTCGAACCCACTATCTCCTGGACGCAAGCTCACAGCTGCGCGCCCCTAACCGCACGGCCAACTCGCCCGGACAGTGTAATTGAGAAGATAGTATTTAAGTGAACAATGCCACCTAAACATTATTATGCTCTAATTCGGAAGTTGCTGGCTTGCTAAATGCAGCCAAAATGTCGCCAAAATAATCAGCACAATTACAGGCCTGTCTAATTCCAATAATGTCTTTGTAGTTAGAAATTTATATGCTTGTCCTCTTAAATTGGTCAGTAAATCATGACACCGCGTTGTATGTGTGGCATGTGTAGAATTAAGTGTGTTGCGATGATGATTATGTGTCATGTTGGGAGAATGTTCCAGGAAACACTGTAGGTGCGATTTTCGGTCATGTCGTCGTGCGAGGCGTTACATTGTGTTAAATTTCTTAAAATGTGAAGTTAAATATTACCAAAAAATCAGTTAAATCTGCACCGGCCAGTAAAAGTCGTAATAATGATAATGATAAAGGTAACAATTATAAGTGTAATAAAGTCAATTAATAACAACAATAATAATCACGTTAGGAGTAAACTGAAATAATAATAATAATAATAATGCACTCAGCAGTTTTGTGAGCGAGGTTTACAATTTCATATCGAAATCCAGTGAAGTGAAATAATTTTGGCATCTGAAATTTAATTTTGTGACACCATGAATTTGAGATTAGAGTCACGGCATTGTATTCTGCTCCCGAGGTCTGGGAAAGTTTACAAAAGCTACTTTGAGATCATTATGAAGTTGTTTGGTTATGGGATAGCTTGTACTTAAAATTTGATGAAATAAGAAATGGATCGTAATGAGGAATGAAATATTTATGAGAATAATTAGGAAGAAGGTATGAAGCAGGTTAAGGCCTGTATTTTATGAGTGGAAAGTTCTAAGCAGGATGTCAAAGAGAAAAGTCCCTGTAATTCGTTGGAGAGGAATTTTGTGACAGGGTGTATATATTGATGTGTGATATTTCCTAGGCAGGATGTATAAGAGATGCGACATCCTGTAGCGATTCTAATTTATGTTAAACAGAGCGATTAAAAGGGTTGTCAGATCCAAGTTAGTGCGTTGTAACGCATATTTAAGGTTATTTAAGGTACAAGTGATGTTCTCCTATGACTATTATTTTACGTATGTCTGTAGATAACGACAGTCAAGTCAAGTTGACGATTCTATTTGATACCAGCGAAGTGCATTTTGTTATAGCTTACCTCACGAACAAAATACATTCTTATACACTGTCAAGGTAATACTTTCTTATTGGAAATTGAATTTTATTCTGTATATTTACGAGGCGAAAATATCACGAATTGGATACATTGCAGGTGAGAGAATGTATCAGCTTGATAGTTTATCCTGCGTATGTTGATGAGAGTTTACTCCTCTGGAGAATTTACAATGACACATGTTTGGAGTGTTGACATTGCAGGTTATTTGGAGCCCCACACTCTAAGTTATGCCGCGAATATCGTGGTGGTTATGATCATTGTTTTCATTAATATCACATAATTTCATACGCGTTTTGAGTTTTCTTTTATTTAGCAAATTTCACTGCATGTGTCTACATTTTATTGAGTGATAGATTGAACTATTCAAACCCGTTATTTAATTTCGATTTTACACTTTATCGTAGGAAATGGACATAGTTAATATTATTCCAGATTCGAGTTCATTTCTGTAGCGGATTTTACTTCATGTGTTTGAATATCAATGAGAAGTAGATGTGAATATCCGGACATTCTTTTAAAATTTCGATTTCGTCTGACAGTATCAGTGATGTGTAGATATCATAGTCTGACACTACGAGAGGTTCGGGTTGCTGCATGTACATGATTATTGTTAGTGATGTGTATACACTTTAGTGTTGGATCAGCGATAGGTTCGGGATGCTGCAAGTACATGGTTATTTTTAGTGATGTGTATACACTTTAGTGTTGGATCAGCGATAGGTTCGGGATGCTGCATGTACATGATTATTGTTAGAGGTATATAGACACTAAGTGTTGGCTCAATGATAGGATCAGGACGCAGTTTGTACATAGCCAAGTTATAGGCTAGGCATTTTTAATGAATCGACTTGAACGATGATTGTGTCTGCAGCGGTTGATGCAGGTATCGAGGATATTAGCAGGCACTGTTTAGTCTACGTTTCAGCATAACCTTTACAAGCTGGAAAGTGCTTCTATCAGAACGCTGCATCAGTAGTGGCTTAAATGTAAGGGTTGTCCCACGTGGACACCTAGCTAGTGGAGACTGGTCCCTACTACTTAGCCGCGTGCGTTCACGCTCGATAACATTCGTTTTCTATTTTACATTGTTTTTCTTTTACTTCGAGATTTATTTTTCGGGTGTACGGTATGTTTCAGTAGTGCAATTTGTTCACACTCAGTTAACTTCTTTGTATTGAGAGATTTACACTACGAATACGGTTTCGATTCGTCAGCTGTTATGATATTTTATTTTACGTTATTTACGTTACTTATTTGAGACGTTGGTCTACCGATCACTTGTAGTTTAGTTTAAGAGGGCAAGTGTAGTAAGGCAGATTTGTAGTTGTATTTATGTAGAAATGGAAATACTTTATTGCTTTTTTATCATGTAGGCTTGTGCTGTAACTAAATTAACGACGTAACGGTTTTATAACCTGAAAGTTGGTTTAGTAAGAATACTTTTCGAGTTATTTATGATTTTTACTTAACCTCAGTGTTTGGTGTTTCTTCTAAACACGTAGTGAATTAATGTTTCCCTGCATTTTTCAGTTTTGTTCCTTCAGAACGATGTAACGTAAGATCCCCTTGGATCAAGTGTGGTTGCTTCATTCTGAACATCTGTTTGGGGTGATGCATATTACAGAATCAGGATTCACCTATAACTTAAGGATACCATGAGATGATATCACATGGTGTGATTTTATTTCAGACTGTGATCATTGCTGTTAACTTGTAATAAACACCATGCTTTCAAATAATATTTCGCAACCTATTCAGAGGTAATAATAGTTAATTTGGTTCGATTATGGATACATTTGGAGGATGTTCCGGGTTCCGAGAGGATATTCAACTAGTGGATAACGTTAATTAAATGTGAATTTGGAATTCTAATTGTTGAGGGTCAGATTTTCCACGGATCAGGTGGGTGAACTGTCAGTTATCGTTTAGTTCAATGTTGCCCGATTTTCAGGTTTTCTGTTACTTTTCTGGTTTTGATGTCCACAAGTCTTACATTGTATTTTCACACATTTAAAAAAATTCAAGATACTATCACCATTCACGTTGTGCAATGTGATTGCGTTTTAAAAATTTTCGTGATAAGTTTTTTTGGGGGTATTTAGTAAATATGATTATCGTGATTTCGTTCAATACATTTCTAGTAAGCACATTTCTTCTCATTTGAACTAGTTATGCTCTCCTCTGAACCCTGTCGATCGATCAATGAAGTTACTGAAAATAATCCTACACGACACCAAGTTCTAGGAATCAATAGTGTTCTACCGAAGCAGCCGACGAAGTCGACCGACGATGGAACGGTAAATTCAAGGTTTCAATAAAAGTCGATTTCGCTTCAGATAACGCATATTAAATCGCTTTCTGATATATTTCCATTTTACTGTGGAATAGGCACACCGGTTGAAAGGTAAGCCGCTGAGATGTCATACGCCAAACCTAGAATTATTGTATCATGTCAATTTCTTGGGTAATGAAATGTCGTATGGCTTTTAGTGCCGGGATATCCCAGGACGGGTTCGGCTCGCCAGGTGCAGGTCTTTCTATTTGACTCCCGTAGGCGACCTGCGTGTAGGGATGGGGATGATATGATGATGAAGACAACACATACACCCAGCCCCCGTTCCGTAGGAATTAACCAATTGAGGTTATAATCCCCGACCTGGCCGGGAATCGAACCGAAGACCCTCTGAACCGAAGGCCAGTACGCTGACCGTTCAGCCAACGAGTCGGACTATTTCTTGCGTAAAACTTAGTTATAATAAACCATCAATATATTGAACCCTTTTGGTCCACAAAGATCATGGGTTCAATATGGAAGTAACCCATATCCTAATTTTCAATATAACTAATTTTTTCAAACTGCTGTGAGTGACTAGAACTTTCTCAGAACGATACTCCTCTGTAGCTTCTTCCAAAACATTTATTCTAAAATAATTTGCCTATCAATGAACAATATATAGTATTTCGTGACAATAAATTTCAATGCCAAATCCCTTTATCTCTTAGCTATTAGTTCCGTATATTAAAAGGAATGTAATTCCAAACAAGCGTCCTGAGTTTATACCATACATAGAACTATTACTTTTTCCCAATTTAACACTGAACAATTGGCTAAAAGCTCAAGTATCCACTTCCAAGGAAAAAAGAAGGAAATAATATTTTTCACCAACTGATGACTCACGAGATGAGTATATTCGAGTTCTAATCCATCCTTTAAAGACGTGTTTCAAATTTCGTGTTGGTTCATAACTTATTGCGGCTCCTGTGGTCGGCTCTCTTCAACAACTGGTGTAGAAATTAGCTGCTTGTAAAAGAAGAGTTGGGGATAGTCTTCCCTTTGATGTACCGCTGTGTCAATGGGAAAGGCTCATTATATAACGAATTATTTAAAGGTAACGAGAAGCGTCAGTAGGAGAAGAAGCGTTCAGTCTTGAGAGGAGGGTGGCTAATTTTGTTTGCTCCGGACGAAATGAAGGTTTAATGTGTACTCTAGCACCAGGGCGAACGGATTAAACAACTGGTAATGACGACGAGCCGGCGACGAGGTTCAGTCTGACTCACACAAAAAAACCTCCCGTGCTGAAGTCTACTTCGTCTACTATGCCAGCCTATATCACAGAAACAGAGTGTTGAAATTGTAATGTTTTATTCCGGGTCAGGTCAATTCTTTGTCACTATACACTCTCATATCTCACGTGTCAAAATATAGAAAAGTCTGGTACAATACATAAAACTGTTTGGAAACTATAGCAGACCATTTTCTGGAAGCACTGCGATTTTCAGTCGATAATAAGAGATATCTGTAAATCTGAAGCACGTTTTACAGAAGTGTCCTTGAAGGAAATATTTTCAAAAGAAATCAATCGTGTAATCCTGCTTGAACCTATTAATCACCTACCTTAGCGAGCAAGAACCAAACCTTTAAAATATAAATATCTAATATCAATATTGTGACAACGAAGGACGACTCAGAGTGGCTGGAAAGAATGCCCCCGAGAGACAATAAATTGAGGCACAGTAGCGGCGATATTGTTGGGGCCTGTAGAGTGCTAAACAATAACGATGATGAATTGTTAAGCCTCGCGAATGTGGAAGCTAGTTTACAATGGACCAGGCGTTGTGAGTGATCTAGAGTTAGAAGCTATTGGAATCTCCTACTCACCAATGTAAAGTGCTTAACTCGCGCACGTCAGGCAGTCTGGAGTCAGTCTCAAGTGAGTCTTGAGTGCGTCGATTGCGACTTAACGTAAATAGAACGAGACGGTCGCGAGTCCATGGTGAGTTATTCATATGGAGTGTGTCCTTTAGACGGATAATAATAATAATAAGAAGAAGAATAGTAACCTCATTATTAACAAATTATTATTATTAACAAATACATCGCAATTGGGAAATATCCCGATGCCAATGTTCACTTAGAGAAGTGTGATAATAAAATTAAAACATAATTACAGAACAACAACTACTAGTAATACTACTACGTGTATTACAAGTGTATGACAAGCAATTCCATGGAAAATAAATATTGCAAAAAATACTACTAGTTTAACATTCTAAATCCAGAACCTTCGCATACAAATTGACACACAATTTTCAATATATCCACTGCTTAACACTACTGCTTACAATATTATATATGGAGCTCAAGATGAGTAGCCGATTGGTGAACAACAGTTCTATGCCCTGGCGTCCGTATGTGTGTTAGCGCGTGATGCGATCGTGAGTAAAAGCTGTGTCGAGTGGAAAACTCACACCTGAGTGAGCTTATAATTATAATATAATTATATTTTATACTTTTAAAATTTTCTTTTTGCCAGTAGTTTAAAGTCTCACTAACACAACAAAAAAAAAAAAAATCGGGGACGCAAGGATGAGAACGTAGAGGCCGTGGCCTTTATTGATGTACAGCCCAGCATTTGCCTAGTGTGAATGGGAAAACACAGTAAACCATTTTTAGTGCTGCCGATGGTGCGTCTCGAACCCATTATCTCCCGAATGCAAGCTCACAACTACGCGGCCGTAACCGCACGGGGAGGTCACTCGATAATTTCAGTTTAAATGACACTGACAAACCACCACAGCTAGTACCAAAAGCGACATTTAATTGATAGCTTGTTTTAGTACTAGGACTTGCTGTAATAATTCACAACAAGGCCTGGCTTCCAGGCCACCTAAGATAAGCTCTGTGAAAAAGCTAGTGAGGATGAACTTAGGCCACGACTCCAATCTAGTGAGGATGGACCTAAGTTAAAATTTAAATGTTACCAGGACTATCTTAGAAAGAACCTAAGACGGAATTACGTTTTAAGCAGGACGAGATAAAAGTCGAGATAAATGGACTTGAGGATATACATCTCAAGTTAGAGAAGGAGGTATACAATCTTGAAATAACATTAAAAGGTGACATTGGCCTCAAGAGGATGCCGGACGTAAGTAAAATGGTAGAATGATAGAATGGTAGATTGAGCCCAGTGCTCGAAATCTGAGACTTAAAATAAATAAAACGGATGATAAAGTAGATAAGCAGTTCCAAGTAATTCCTCAGATTGTGGAGACCGGTGTTCATGACTTAAGACAAGAAATGAGTGAACTACAGGGAAGGATGTTAGCCCTAAAAACCTGACCGAGGCGTACGTGCGGTGACAGCCGTAACAGCGTCGCAGAAGTGGAACTCCAGCGTTTCGACTTGAGTATATCGTGGATAACATTCCCGACCTCGTTCAACACCCTGTTCATCGATAATGGGCGTCCTGCATAATGTCTCAACTTACAGCCAGGCTGTTCGTCAGGAATTCCTGCTCAGACGCCCCGGAACACGCCCGCGAGTAGCGAGGGTAATGGTACCCAACGCGGAAATGATACCTGTCTGTAGTGAGTTAGTGGTGACGGCTAGACTAGAGGGATTTCTTGAGGAAGACACTGGAGTGAACCAAGACAGACAGCTATCGACCGTGAACTTTACCTGGCCAATACGCTCGTTCCGGTGTGGAGCTGTGTACAAATTCTCAATGCAAAGTTGTGTGGTCAATCGATGTCCAGCACAATCGAGCTCTGTACATGTGAACCGGTTGACCGCGTGGTACCAGCAGACGACGAGAACAAATAGTCGTCTGAGATGGTTACGTGTCAAAACTCACGAGTTTCAAACCTCACGGGTTAAAATTAGTTACAAATAGTATCAAAACTCACGACTACAAACTGGTTAGCTAAAGTAAACATTCTAATGAGTCTCAAAATTCACGACTCCGGACAGAAGGTGCTTGCGAGGACCGCAGGAGGATGAGGTGCGCGGTGGCTAACACTTCCCTTAAGACAGGCAGGGGATACTGAGGATGTTATTCTGCCAACCCAACCCACAGGGGAAAAATAATCGCTGATAAATGAAAGAAACCGAGGTGTATTATTATTATTATTATTATTATTATTATTATTATTATTATTATTATTATTATTATTATTAAAATACTTTACTGTTGTCTTAAAGCTAATATAATGCATATTTTACCTTTAATATAAATTTATAATAATGACGTGTGGCCTCCGGAGAGGTCTGGTGCAGGTCTTTAGAGTTGACGCCGTGTAGGCGACCTGCACGGCTGTGAGGATGAGGCCCTACCTAAGATGAAGTCTAATGCTGAAGGCGGCACGAATACCCAGTCCCCGAGCCATAGGAATTAACTAATGAAATTTAGAAATCTCCCGAACCCTCCCCTTGGACCAAAGGTCATCATGCTAACAATGCATGCATGCAGTCGGACGACATGAAATTAGATGTATTGCCCGCTGCCCGCTGCTAGTTGAAAGAAACTGTCAGTTGGTAGTTCTGGCTCATAGTTCCATTATACGGCCAGAAGGCGGCATTTACTTCAATAAGGAATTTTATTTAGAGATATTAACGATCAAGACAGATAATTCACTCATTTAGTTTCAATACTTGGAGATTCATTTGGAAAAAATGAGTATTTCTATTTTTCGAAAAAGTTCATCTATTCGGTTATTTCAATAGATTGTCTACCCGACACACCTAAACCGAAAGAAATTATTCATGACGCATCTGATTATTCTGTGCGATATAACTGAATGATATTTAAAAACCATTCGATTATTTAAATTGATTATTCATTCAATGATTTAAATAATCGGATAGTCCGCAAGCTCTCATGCCACCCGTTGCTGGCAGAAGTTCAAATATGACTGGTAATGCTCAGGTCGTAATAATAGACGCCACAAGGGAAGCTGTGACGACAAATCCTGCTTTGCTAGGCACCTGGATGCGTTAGTAGTAGACATTGATATTTCCCCAGCTGTTGTCACAGGCCATTGGATTGTGTGAGCAGCGATGCTTGGGGAGTGCTTTCAGCCTGTTTTACGATGCAACGATCCTACCTGCTGGTTGTCCACCGATGTTGACTCGAAACTTCGCGACGTGTGTTGTATGTACCTTCACGTTCCCAATGCATCCAACCGGATGTACAGTGTATTCTGAACGGTTCAAGGGACGAGCAATGCTTCGAAACGTTTAATCTACCTTAGTCCAGCGATACGACCTCTCTCAATCTCATCTGGCTAGTCAAACGCTTGTATGCATGTTCACTCAATCTAGCATTATGTCTCCCACTGCTCACATTTCTACTAAGGCCTTATTCGGTGTCTTACATCTACAAATTATGGACAACATGTACGTCCGCTAGAGACACTTCCGGAAAAACAAATAGGGCACATGTCAGCATATAACGAGACTGTGAGGTACCCATCGCTGTATTCACACAGATAGTTTGCGGTGTGTAATTTTTTCCACATTCATATATATGATGTGTACAGCCTATATACTGTATATTACAACTGGCTTTCCGTCACACCGACTCAGATAGTTTTCATGGCGACGATAGGATAGGAAAAGCCTAGGAGTTGGAAAGAAGCGGCCGTGAACTTCATTAAGGAACAGCCCCAACATTTGCGTGGTGTGAAAATAGGACTCTACGAAAAACCATTTTCAGGGCTGCCGACAATGGGGATCGAAACGACTATCTCCTGATTTGATTTGTATGATGGTGATTGTTATGAATGCTGTTTTAAAGGGCAAAGCATCGAGATAATCACCTCTAGTTGTTTTATACTTGTAAAATGTGGTTACTGGAAACCTTAAAGTGTCCTGGGTTGTTCGAATGAAATGTATAAAGGTTGGTCTAATTACAGTTCTTTATTTATTTATTACAATGCTGAAATATCTCACGCCTGGCCGAGTGGCTCAGTGGGTTGAGGCGCTGGCCTTCTGACTCCAACTTGGCAGATTCGATCCTGGCTCAGTCCGGTGGTATTTGAAGGTGCTCAAATACGTCAACCTCCTGTCAGTAGATTTACTGGCACGTAAAAAAACTCCTACGGGACAAAATTCCGGCACCTCGGCGTCTCCGAAAACCGTAAAAGTAGTTAGCGCGACGTAAAGCAAATAACCTTATAAATTAAATATCTCAGCATCTCTCTCTTCCTATTCGCCGAAGTGCTTTGAACACCTTGACATTACATAATCCTCTACAGAATAACATACAGTACATCGTCATCGAGTTCTGTCTGACCCACTGAGAGTAAAATGCTGGTGCGATACTTACAGATGGCATCCTATAGACAGTAATGAAACTACGAATATGATGTAAAATTATTTTGTTACCTGTTTAATGTCACATTAACGTGTTATGTTTTTCAGTAGCTAAGATATACGAAATGTTCAGGACTGTGACGATAGCACCTTTGTTTTTATTAAAATACAGCTACAGTATTTACCTTGTGTAGATATGTGAAACTACCGAAACCATATTATGGGCTGCCGTCGACGGGGCTTGAACGTACCTTCCCAACAGCAAGCTTACAGCTACATGAATTGCACCGCGTTGCCAATTCGTACAATGAAGATTTTTTTTTTTTTTTTTGGAGTTGCTCATTAACCATAGACGTATCCATAATGCAATGAAGTGTTGTACGAAGCCCTTTTCTCTATTGTATCCGTGCTATTTACAGCCCAACTAAACTACAGAGAAAAATAACTACTGTCAACAGGGGTGACTGCTATAAAAAGTTACTTAAAAGTCGTAAGTGACATATTTATGGAATCTATTTTTGAAACCGGACCGAGCGTTTTCACGCACTAAGGCTACGGAGACAAGTTCTGCATTTTGGAAACGAGTGAGGCCGAACCCCACCGTGTTTTGTGGCTTCCCAATTTTACTACCAGGAAAATGCTAGGACAGTTCCTATTTTTAGGCCATGGCCAATTCCTTCCACCTCCTTACCCAATTTCCTTCGCCCATATTCATTTCATACTCTTTTAGCTCCTCAAGTCCGACTCATTGGCTTAATGGTCAGCGTTGAGGCCCTCTGTTCAGAGGGCCCCGGGTTGGATTCCCGCCCGCGTCGGGGATTTTAATCACGTCTGATTAATTCTTCTGATCCAGGGACTGGGTTTTTGTGTTTGTACCAACATCTTACTCTTCAAATTCAGACAACATAATACACTACCAACCACCACAGAAACACGCAATAGTGTTTACATCCCTCCATATGGGGTTGGCGTCAGGAAGAGCATCCGGCCGTAAAACAGGGCCCAATCCACCCACATACATACATACATACATACATACATACATACATACATACATACATACATATGTATGTGTGTGAAACAGTTCGCACCTGCGACCCCACATATGTGGGAAAAGTGGTAGAAAAAGTAGAAGATTCTTTAATTTCTCAATTGAGGTTGACGTCCGAAAGGGCATCCCACCGTCAAAATATACCATAAATTTCATCTCAGCTCATCTTCGACCACTTGTTAGAAACGGGACTATGGGATAGACATACATACTTGTTTGATCCCTGCATTTTTCATTTTTCAGCTCGTGCATATATCTTCTTAAGTTATAAACATATGGAACTATTCCTTAACATGCTTTTAGTCCATTAGCACTAGCCTTTGAACGCAGTCACCCCAGTGGCTGTTATCAACCCAGATGGAGTTATGTGATTTGTTTCATCATAAACATTTTTATAAGTGACTTTAAGTCGCACCGGTGATGAGATAGGAGAGGGCTAGGAGTGAGAAGGAAGCGTCCATGGCGTTAATAAAGGTACATTCCCAGCGTTTTCCTGGTGTTAAAGTTGAAAAACACGGAGATCCATCTTGAGGGCTGCCGACAGTGGGGTTCGAACCCACTATCTCCCGAATACAAGCTCACAGCTGTTTACTCCTTACCGTACGGCAAAATCTCTCGGTGCATTATAAGTACTGTATTAATCAAATATATAATGAATTCTGTATTTACGGGTACATAACGTAGTAGGTACTAAAGAAGGATGGAATCTCTTACAGAGTACACGGGAAAAATATGAATGTAACAGAAATATTTTTCGAGTCAGGCTGGGAAATAAATAGAACTTATAATTTTGACCAACGATCTAACGCTCATACACAGGATGGCGCACGAATAGTTGACACATTTGATTTTCGAATAACAATTTTATTTTTCACATAACACTAATGACATTTTAGACACAGGCAGCTTGGACCCTGGAAATACATTTCACTACATCACATGTTCAATGTGGCCTCCACTGCGGCGGACAACCTCTCCGAGACGAGTACGCAAGTTTCTGACATCTTTGAGGCACAGGTCTACATGAATTTCACTGCAGAGCTGCACAATCCGAGCACGCATTTCCATGCGGCTTTGAGGCCTTGAAGCGAAGTGTTTTTCTTTCAAATAGCCCCGTAAAAAGAAATCACAAGTATTTAAATCTGGGCTTTAAGGAGGCAGAAGAATCCGCTTTTATTGTTGTACTGTGGGTAACGATGAGACAATACACGATCACCAAATTCTCCCCTCAAAAACTCAAGAACATCGTTAGCTGTGTGAGGTGTTGCACCATCTTGCATAAACCACTGCGTATGAATTGGGAGTTCTGTAGTGACAATTCATTCTCCAGCATGTCCGTATGCATAAACCACTGCGTATGAATTGGGAGTTCTGTAGTGACAAATCGTTCTCCAGCACGTCCGTGTATCGCTGTGCATTAACAGTCTAACTGAAGAAAAATGTTCCAATTAACCCATTACTTGACAGAGCTACCCACACACTCACTTTTCTCCAAACGTGCTTTTTTCATGAATAATGTCTGGTTTTTCTGTAGCCCAGCACCTCAAATTTTGTTTACTAACTGTGCCCCGTTGAGATAAAAATAGGCTTCATCAGAGAACCAGAAACAGTAGGCTACTTCATCTTTGTCTTGAGTCCATAAGCCGTACTGCAATCTCTTCTGCCTGTGGAGATCTGTTAGCTTATGTAGTACAGTCACTTTGTACGGGTACAATTTATTGAAAGTCACCGTGTAACATTGTTTGAACTGAACGGCGAGATATTCCACTTTCTCTTGAAGCTCGCCGTGTTGACTTGTGTGCGCTGCGCTGCATGGCGATCCACCGCGCAGCGCTGTTTTCACGAGACCGAATTGCTGGTGCACGTAGTCGATTTTCTTCCTTCACACTGCCTTGTTCTTCCAAGTTTCTGAATAAGCGAAGGATGGTGTTCTGGTGCTCACCTAGTCTGAAATACAGCTCTAAATTTCCTTTGTGTCGCCGTAACACTTTTTGATTCGCAAAAAAGGTAACTGTTTCGGCGCGCTGCTGAACGGGGAATAGGCCGTGGTCGGCCACGGCAGACAGCTCACTATAATGAGGCATTTGGAGACAAAACAGTAGTGTCACCTCTACAGTTATTTCCATGAAACAGGGAAGGTGTGTTCGAAATTTTAACAACATAGTACATAAGTTGTATTTTATATTTGCTTTTCGAATGTGTCAACTATTCGTGCGCCACCCTGTATATGGTTCGCGTTGCTTCCGAGCACTGTGCATATTTTGTCTTAGTGACTTTGTTATCATATTTGTCCATAACATATCGATGGCTTTCTTTTGAAACCTCGTATGTCCAAATGTTCTTCCTACCCATTATATTCCTTAAGACTGACCACGCCTCCCGGTCATATATTTGTATGCAGTCCATCAGAATAATTTTCGCTGTGTTCATTTTCCTTTGCTAGTGTCTAAAGGAAAATGAACCTTAACGTACCGAATTGTAGGGATGTTGATTGCATGGCAAATTTACACACTCCTACAGTATAATGTATTTAAGGTTCATTTTCCTTTACAAATTGGCAGAGGAAAATGACCATAACGAAAATTATTATTTTGGACTGCATATAAATATGGGACTGGGAGGCGTGACCAGTCTTAAGGAATATAATGGACAGGAAGAGTATTCGGACTTACGAGGTTTTTAAAGAAAGCCATCGACATGCGAGTTAGCAAACACAACATAAAGCTGACACACTGCTGACTATGATAATCAATGTCGAATTTCCCGCAAAAGTGTTTTAGGCACAGTGACCAAGATAGGATTTAAATGGTTCAATTAATTCATGTTACCTCTGCATTGGAACACATACTATTGAACATTCTTACCGCATAGTAATTGGGATGATGTATGGAGATCTGAACTTCACTAACTTCAAGAATTTCTGGAGCACATGTAGGCAGATAAAAGGAATCCTTTTAGCTCAAAGATGTTATTCAAACACTATTTCCGTTTCTGTATTTCCTAAAGGGGAAAGTTTGGATGCCTGCAGAAACAAGTTAGTTCCTGACTGCAACGCAGCGCAGTACCGTCAGGTTTCCCTTTGCAAGTCCAGGCTTCCAATAAATGAAATTTGCGTCCATCCCTTTGATCGTTCTTTTGAAGCGATGAACTGAGTTCTTTGATGGAAGTAGTTGCGAAAATGTAATTTATTACGGGAATAACAGGAAACAGATAATATTTCGCATCGTACTTAAAGGAAACTCAAGACGCCAGTCGTCGTTATGAGAAGAGAGTTTCCAAAATGAAAATATAGAGAAGTAAGAAATTGCACAAATAAGCAACATCAAAATCCATTTACAATCACTATGGCAGGTGTCGATTTATTTATTTATTTATTTATTTATTTATTTATTTATTTATTTATTTATTTATTTGTTTGTGGTTCATGTTTATGGATTACTGTAGTCACGTCCTAGTTCGTGAACCATGGGCAACGGCTGAGTGGCCTAGTAAGTGGTCTTGAGAGTCGGGATACCAGATGCTATGGAATGGGAGTGGGCATCTCGGACATATTCTGAGTCGTGGCCCTCCTTGTGCTCAGGCGGCTAGGACTATACAATTCACCGGTGGTCCATAACCCGTTAGAGGAGAGATCCTCACTTGGACTATGTGCAAGTAGGGTAGCATCCTGCTTCAAGAATTTACCGAGCTCAGAACACTTTAAGCAAGCCTCGGACCTATGAGAGTATCGGAATCCCACTCCCATTCGACAGTATATGCGAGGGACTCCTTGAAAACAACTTGGCGAACGAAATGGAATTCGATGGGGAGCTATCAATATTAATGGGGCTTATGGAAGAAAGAAAGTAGAACTGGCCAGGATGCATTTGGATGTGCTAGGAGTAAGTGATATTCGGGTAAGGGGAGATAACGAGGAAGAGATAGGAGATTATAAAGTGTACTTGACGGGTGTTAGAAAGGGAAGGGCAGAGTCTGGGGTAGGGCTCTTTATCAGGAATACCATTGCACGCAACATAGTTTCTGTTAGGCACATAAATGAGCGAATGATGTGGGTAGATTTGTCAGTTGCAGGAATTAGGACTAGAATTGTGTCCGTGTATTCACCATGTGAGGGTGCAGATGAGGATGAAGTGGACAAGTTTTATGAAGCATTGAGTGACATCGTGGTCAGGGTCAACAGCAAGGATAGAATAGTGCTAATGGGCGATTTCAATGCAAGAGTTGGGAATAGAACTGAAGGATACGAAAAGGTGATTGGTAAATGAGGGGAAGATATGGAAGCTAATGGGAATGGGAAGCGTTTGCTGGACTTCTGTGCTAGTATGGGTTTAGCTGTTACGAATACATTCTTCAAGCATAAGGCTATTCACCGCTACACATGGGAGGCTAGGGGTACCAGATCCATAATAGACTATATCTTAACATACTTCGAATTCAGGAAATCTGTTAGGAATGTACTAGTTTTTCGCGGATTTTTCGATGATACAGAGCACTATCTGATCTGTAGTGAACTAAGTATCTCTAGGCCTAGGATAGAGAAAGTGAAATCTGTCTGCAAACGAATAAGGGTAGAAAATCTCCAGGACGAGGAAATTAGACAGAAGTACATGGATATGATTAGTGAGAAGTTTCAAACAGTACACAGTAAGCAGGTTCAGGATATAGAAAGTGAAAGGGTGGCGTACAGGGATGCTGTAATAGAAACAGCAAGGGAATGCCTAGGAACAACTGTGTGTAAAGATGGGAAAGGCGAACATCTTGGTGGAATGATGAAGTGAGAGCAGCTTGTAAACGTAAAAAGAAGGCTTATCAGAAATGGCTCCAAACAAGGGCCGAGGCAGACAGGGATTTGTACGTAGATGAAAGAAACGGAGCGAAACAAATAGTTGTTGAATCCAAAAAGAAGAAGTCATGGGAAGATTTTGCAAATATCCTGGAAAGGCTAGGTCAAGCAGCAGGGAAACCTTTCTGGACAGTGATAAAAAATCTTAGGAAGGAAGAGTAAAAGAAATGAACAGTGTTTTGAGTAATTCAGTTGAACTCATAATAGATCCCAGGGAATCACTGGAGAGGTGGAGGGAATATTTTGAACATCTTCTCAATGTAAAAGGAAATCATCCTTGTGGTGTTGCGAACAGCCAAGCTCATGAGGAGGAGGAAAATGATGTTGGTAAAATTATGCTAGAGGAAGTGTGGTTTCAGACCACAGAGAGGCTGTCAGGATCAGATTTTCAGTATGCGCCAGGTAATTGAAAAATGCTACGAGAGGAATAGGCAGTTGTGTTTATGTTTCGTAGATCTAGAGAAAGCATACGACAGGGTACCGAGGGAGAAGATGTTCGCTATACTGGTGTACTATGGAATTAAATGTAGATTATTAAAATCAGGCATTTATGTTGACAATTGGGCTCCAGTGAGAATTGATGGTAGAATGAGTTCTTGGTTCAGGGTACTTACAGGGTTTAGACAAGGCTGTAATCTTTCACCTTTGCTGTTCGTAGTTTACATGGATCATCTGCTGAAAGGTATAAAATGGCAGGGAGGGATTCAGTTAGGTGGAAATGTAATAAGCAGTCTGGCCTATGCTGACGACTTGGTCTTAATGGCAGATTGTACCGAAAGCCTGCAGTCTAATATCTTGGAACTTGAAAATAGGTGCAATGGGTATGGTATGAAAATTAGCCTCTCCAAAGACTAAACTGATGTCAGTAGGTAAGAAATTCAACAGAATTGAATGTCAGATTGGTGATACAAAGCTAGAACAGGTCGATAATTTCAAGTATTTAGGTTGTGTGTTCTCCCAGGATGGTAATATAGTAAGTGAGATTGAATCAAGGTGTCGTAAAGCCAACGCAGTGAGCTCGCAGTTGCGATCAACAGTATTCTGTAAGAAGGAAGTGAGCTCCCAGACGAAACTATCTTTACACCGGTCTGTTTTCAGACCAACTTTGTTTTACGGGAGCGAAAGCTGGGTGGACTCAGGATATCTTATTCATAAGTTAGAAGTAACAGACATGAAAGTAGCAAGAATGATTGCTGGTACAAACAGGTGGGAACAATGGCAGGATGGTACTCTGAATGAGGAGATAAAGGCTAATTTAGGAATGAACTCGATGGATGAAGCTGTACGCATAAACCGGCTTCGGTGGTGGGGTCATGTGAGGCGAATGGAGGAAGATAGGTTACCTAGGAGAATAATGGTCTCTGCTATGGAGGGTAGGAGAAGTAGAGGTAGAACAAGACGACGATGGTTAGACTCGGTTTCTAGCGATTTAAAGATAAGAGGTATAGAACTAAATGAGGCCACAACACTAGTTGAAAATCGAGGATTGTGGCGACGTTTAGTAATTTCACAGAGGCTTGCAGACTGAACGCTAAAAGGCATAACAGTCTATAATGATAGTGTATTTATTTATTTATTTATTTATTTATTTATTTATTTATTTATTTATTTATTTATTTATTTATTTATTTATTTATTTATTTATTTATTTATTTATTTTACTGAAATCTAATGCAGCCCAAGCATATCGAGAGGAAGGGATTTTTGTTGATTTTACATCCCGCTATTACACGGCTTTCGGAGACGCTGATGTGCTAGAATGTTGCTCTGAAAAGTTGGCAGGTTCGATTCTTCCTCAGTCCGGTGGTATTTGAAGATATTAAAATATGTCCGACCCGTGTGGGTAGATTTATCGGCACGTAAAAGAACTCCCGCGATACAAAATGTAGGCACCTCGGTATCTCCAACAACCGTAACAATAGTTAATACGACGTAATAGCAATAACATGATTATTATTTAATGCAAACTCTGTAAATCTTCCCTGTAAAATAGCTGCGAGCTTTGAACCGACGAATGAGGACTTCTAGTAAGAGCAATACAAATCTCTTTCGATTAGTGTAAGTAATACCTAAAATTTTCACGACTAAGAATGGTAGCCTATACACCAGGAAATCAATTGTGAAAAAACAACTAAACGTTTAATCACATTAGGAGTTTAGACATAAATCTTATACCACTAAGCCACAACGAACTCTTAAAACTAGTGTTCCAGATTTTAGGAAAGTTGTACGTAAATCAGAAATTAAATAGAAGCAAAATGAAGACAGGAAGTGAATTTCAATATCAGAGTATTAGAAAACACCAAGGTTTAAGTTTGAAAACAGCATAATCTACAAGTTACAGACAGAATCATGTTTTGTCGTTTGTTCTATGTAGAAATGAGAAAGATACGAGAAAATTGCGAAAGGGGACAACAAGACATTATCCGTGAATAAAGTATGAAACAAAGAAACGTCACCAATTTACTGGCCAGTCTGCATTCACCGCTCCGCAAGTGCATTGAGAGCGTCCCATAATCACTTATAATTATCTAGGCCGCATCAACTGTATCAGTCATCAGCTTCAATACTGGCAGCGTCCTTTTTATCCCTACTAAATTCCTCACATATCACCAAATTCACTTAGAATTTCTAATCTGCATATCGTCACTTCACCGGTAAAACGTTGTATCCCACAATACTCTTCCTATCCATTATTCTCCTTAAGACTGGTCAAGCCTCCCAGCCACATATGGATACGCAGTCCATCAGAACAATGTCCGTTGTGTTCGTTTTGCTATGTCGACGATTAAACGAAAATGAACCTTACATGCATTGTACACTAGCAGTGCGTAAATACGTAATGCAAACGTACATTCCTACAGTACGGTACTGTAAGGTTCATTTTCCTTTACACATGGGCATAGGAAAATGAACACAACAAAATTTGTTCTGATGGACTGCATATCCTTACGTGGCTGGGAGGCGTGACCAGTCTTAAGGAGAATCATTGATAGGAAGAGCTTTGTGGAATACAACCTTTTACCGTTCAAGCGACGATATGTTATCAACTTGAAAAGATTGAGCTTCCAGGGAGACCATCCACGTCCTCTATAATCCAAGTCCTCCTGGAGAAGATCTCACCTCTTCCCAGCAAAGTGAATGCGAACTTCAACATCAGAAAAATAAGAGATGTTCAGAGTAAAATTTTAAATTGCACTCTGTACGAAAACATGCGAACAGGGCTGTGTCGAGTGCCATGGTTATAATTTTGTCGTAGAACACGTAGGAGGGGGCCGATGACCTAGATTTTAGGCCAATTTAAACAAGCATCATCATCATCATCATCATCAATATATACGACGTGGTCGGCATTGTCTAAGTGAAGTATCTAGTGAGTATGGGTTTGAAATGTTAGTGCTGAAATTTTATTTTCATGTCGAAAACATTTCTCAGCTGACGAAATATGGGTCCCCATACAATGGAAAACGTAAAATTAAGCAATTTTCTCAATTGTTCCGAGGGTTGAAGGACTAAAGGACCCGGAAATATTTCAAATTGTGCGTTCGGATAGCTGTACCAAACTAAAAAAACAAATTTCGAAAATCACTTCCGGCCTAAATGCAGTTCAAGAATAACAGCCTAAAATCGATCGCGTATTTCTTTACTCGTTTTACTTTTTATTCAAATCCTAGCCAAATTATCTTATTTACATAATTCTTTCTGTACTGTTTTCCTTGTTGCAATAACCTCAGGCGTATTTTGATTTCTTGAAAAATGTAGACACCGAATGCACTTATAACAACGCCTTGAACGAAACAATGCATTGGCTCACATTAGCGCTCGTAGTGGTAGAAAAAGGCAAAACGCTAGTCTAATCGATCGGACAATGATGATTAAGAAAAGGATTGTAATTTTTAGGAATAAATAAAGAATATCGTCGTTGCCGCGACAAAACCTCCTATGTGATATAATTTTTGGATATATACTGACCCGCAGCACACACATTATGATGAGCGAGAATGCCTTGACAATATTCACACAATATTGCACCTTAGATGACAGAACCTTACAGGCCAAAGTTCTAAGCTAAAATATTTCACATAGGAGGTTTTTTTCCGGCAGCGACAATATATTCACATACTTTATTATATTTTATTTACCAAAAATTCGTACCTCATTTCCCTAGGATGCTTCCGACATTGAGTTGCTTGCCTGAGGGGCTATACCTGTGGATTTTTTAAAATTATAAACAAATGTTCATATCTTCAAGACGAAGTTAATGCACAATGGGTCGGTGATATGGAAAGTAAAAAAAAATGTGGTATGAGACCAAGGGACCATCAGTTAATGTTTAGAAAACATGAAACCGATTTATACACCATGCGAAAGAGCACACTGAAATATGTAAAACCCTCGAATATTATATCCTATCGTGCATGTATGTACGAGTTCCAGGGCAGTAAATTTGTGCGCGTGGGGGTCGTCTGTGTCCAATCGGAGTGAAGTTGTTTTGAACTGCTGCCCCGATGTAAGGAGAAGCAGTCGATAGGGAGAGAGCGAGTGTGATAGAGAGGGGGACGAGCAGCACTGTGAGTGCAATCAACTGTGAAAACGTTGTACGCCTGTTAAATTAGGTATTCATTTCTTTTACAGTAAATCGTGACGAGGTAATCACAAAACTTGGAATTAATTTATACATCTTTTTAAGACACAAATAAATACAGAACTAACCTGCGGTTGTGTTGTAATCGCATGAGGGATAAAAATATTCAAGGTAAACATTTAAAAACTGTATGTATGAGTATGAACTGACTGAACAATTGCATACTCATCAGTAATGTGGCAGTCGTGTTCAATCCCCCTTAAATATATCCTATGAATGATAATGGTAATTAAGAAAAAATATTCGAAACACAATAGCTTCTTGTACCAGCTACATTTGAGTAAAGGCAGTTGATAACAATTATTATTGTCCTCCATAAGGAATTCACAAGTACCAGTTCTTTTTCTAATACAATAGTCTGTGTTATTTTCAAAAGTTTGATTCGTGCTAATTAGCCCCGTTAATTTCCACCCATATCTATGGGACAAACGGAAGCGCGGTGAAAATTCTTGATTATAGATCAATGACGTGCGTTTGATAAAATTGTTACGCTGTTGAAAGTTCACATCGATGTTATTTAACAAAACAAAATCACAGATATGTTGGTCCATTCTTTTGAACATTCTGCAAAAATGCCTGTCTAACGGTTGTAATTCAGAAATTGTTTTTGCTGGAATGATTTGCACTTTTAACTATTGAGCTTCACAGTTACTTAATTAAAGTGCTTATGTATTAAATTATTATCTTCGTGAGGCGCCCAGGAATTCAACAGTAAAGAGTTCGATGGACCAGTGTGAGGTAAAAATGTCTACTCCAGAAATATATAGAAAAGTTCTCTTGTCATTTTTCCAGATTTTGATCATTGCACAATTCAATTAGGAGCTTTAAGCATACCCTATTGGACAGCTTGACTTGGTGGTTTCAATTCCTGCAGTACGATAAAAAGACAGGAAAGGAGACATTCCGTGCATGATACAATTGGCATAATTGTGAATGAATGTGTCTGTGCTCTTTGTGATTGTGTAGCACCACACTTTATCTTCTTACTATGGTGATCAAGTGTTCTCCCGGAATGCGATTATTTATTGATGCCATTTTGATTTGCATTATACACATTGTCAGCACCATACTGCTCTATAAGCAACATTGTTTTTTCTCTCCAAGAATGCAGTATGTTGTTAATAGTTTCATCATCATCTTTTTTTTTCTCTCATATGACAAACTGCGTAATTTGTCGTTATCCTATGTGAAAATGCTGCTTGAGATTCCATACCCAGGTTTCACTTGCTGACAATGGTAAATCACGCGCCCATTTTTGTAAGTTCATATCGTCCCTGTTCTGCCAAAACGGCAAATGTTACAATACTCTTCCTATGCATTATATCCCTTAAGACTGGTCACGCCTTCACGCCATATATTGATATGCAGTCAAAAAGAATAATTTTCGTTGAGTTCAGTTTCCTATGCGCGTGTGTAAAGGAAAATATACTTTACTGTACCATACTGAAGGAATATATATTTGCATGGCATTTACTCACTCCTAGAGGGTGTTGTATTTAAGGTTCATTTTCCTTTACACACGCGCATAGGAAAATGAACTCAACGAAAATTGTTCTGATGGAATGCATATCCATATGTGGCTGGAAGGCGTGACCAGTCTTAAGGGAAATAATGGATAGGAAGAGCACTGTAACATTCGCCGTTTTGGCAGAACAGGGACGATATCGTGCACTATTAAGTTGTTTGCGTGAACTTCCATAAATTCAAAAAACACCAACTCGTACAACAGATTACATTTTTGACTGTTAAACTAGAAGATGACTTGCCAATAGAATCCGCTTTTGCAATATCTTCCTTAAAACGGTACAAATGCGTCTCGTTTTTCAATCGAGGATGTCTGTTTTTCATAGAGTTCCATGATAAGTGAGGATATGTTTGCTTTAGCTTCCGCTTCTTTGCACTCAACCATGTATTTATAATTTTCCATTTTTCTTCCAATGGCCATTCTAGTCTAATTTTTCCGGGCTCTGTGGACCTTGTGATGTTGATTCCTGTTTCGATGAATGTGAAGTAGATTCTTTTGATGAAAACTCCGTATTCGTCGGGTACAAACACTGTTCCAGATACTGGTTCGTGTTCATTGATATCTAAAGTCTTCGTTTATAATATTTTTGCATCAGACTCTAATATATTTACTCAATACTGAAACATTGTATCATCTTCTTTGGTTAAAACGGAAATCTGGAAAAGGTTAATATTTATGAATAGAAGCTTACTTCGGCACGACCACTTCTCCTTACATCGCGCCAGCAGTTCAAAGTAACTTCACTCCGACTGGATACTGACGACCCCCACTCGCACATCTTTACCGCCCTGTAACTCGTATATACATGCACGATAGTATGTATTATTCGAGGGTTTTGCATATTTCAGTGCGTCCTTTCAGATGATGTATAAATCGGTCTCAAGTTTTTTTAAACATTGATTGATTGTCCCTTCTAAATTATATATACACTTGTACGACGTATAATTGTGGAGCTTCGATGAGCTCTCCGTGACCTCTTTATTATTACCAGGGTGAAGATTATTCTCATCAATGAAGCAAAAATCATTTTTTACTAATGGAAAATCAGCTTTGCGCCGTTTAGGCTCTTGTAGCTCTGACCATTCCTCAAGATTCTGTCACCTTAAATTTGACTCTCTTTGGAGTACAATCATGGCAGTTGGTACTGATGAACTTGGACTTTTTGGAATTCTCACAAACCACGCTATCCTCTGGAATGCATTTTCAATCATTTTGAAGCCATTTACATTTCATATGCCAAGATGTTTTTCGAAAGAAATGTTTCGCACTTAATTGCACCAAGGTCTTCTCAAACGATCACTACTTCAGTCTTTTCTAGCCTTATAAGTTGCACTTATAGAATTCACCGAGATGAATTAAAGGCATCTCTCACATGTCGTGCAACCACGCTGGAGTCCATAGCTACGCTGATAGTAAGCTAAGAGGAACAGCTATTACATGTCATACAAAGGTAGCGCTCTTGTTCGTAGGTACATTGGTACTGCAGTGAGATATTAAACACTGTCGTCGCGCGTGTTCTCGATAAATTATTTCGATGTTAATACTTTTATTTTGTTCTAAAGCTCACTGGTCCAAGTCATCGTCGTCATCAACGTCATCATCATCATCATCATAAATGTCCCACTACAGTCATCCTGGTGTGGTTAAGGCTAATGAGCCTTTCCACTCTTTCTCTCCTTCCACTTTGCCTTCCGCCACATCCAATCCAGGTTCTATAATATCCTTCCAAATCTGATCCATCCACTTTTTTCTCGGTCTTCCAACTGGTCTCTTTCACTTAACTTCTATTTCTAATTCCCTTCTTGCTACCCGTTCCTTTCCCATTCTATTTACATGTCCGAACCATCTCAGTCTTGCTTTCTGTATGTTCTGTACTAACAGTTCTATATTTAGCTCTTCTCTGATTTTTATATTTTGAATTCTATCTCTTCTTGTCTTTTTAACCGATGTTCTTAAAAATATCATTTCTACGGCTTGGATCTTACTATCTTGTCTCTTATTAGTTACCAGCGTTTCTAGTCCGTATGTTAAAAATGGTATGAAATACTGTTTATATAATGTTAATTTCGTTCTCTTCGGTACTTTGTCATCCCATAACAGCTCTCTGACTTGATGATAAAATGTTGTACCTTTACTTAGTCTGTTATTAATTTCAGGATTGATTACATTACTTCCATTAATAATGCTACCCAGTATGGTTCAGAAATTATAGACATACTGTACGTTAAAACTAAAACTAACTTCAAGAAAAGCGACTGCGTTTGAAAAACAAGACTGACACCACAGAAAAGTATGTTTAAACTGTACAATGATCGCCTATATTTACCCGAAATGAATAATACTGTACAATCTGAAGAAAACTGATTGTAACGTCTGTCACAATAATCTTACTGATTTCTTCCTGAGCGAATATTTCAAAGACTGCACTCGTGAAAATGATACAAATCTCGACAGGGGTTTTCCTTCGTGTTACTGCGATATTACAAAACAAAAAATGCTGTACAGTAGAAGGAGAAAGTTATGAAGAATCCTAAAATACAGTGTAATTTTAAATTGAAAGTATTATGTTTGCGTTTTATATATTGGAAACTGTACTCAGGTAATACAATGCCCAAAACGTTTTGATTATTACGACTTCATAGGCTATGTGTCACGTTAAGTTCACTGTATGCACTGTGACCAATCTCTGAGATACACAGCAACGCCAAATCCAGATCAGGTTAGATATTTGTCGGATAACTGGCATTTGTCATGTCAGTCAATTTTACAACACCACTTGTAACGTTGGTGGTGTAAAGAAAGCACGTGTAGGGCTGGGGTCAAAATGGGAAGATTACCCATTCTGCTACTAACCGCGTTACAATTAAGACATTGGTACAAGAAGTATGGTGACAATGAATGTCGCCGCTTGGGTTAGAGTGAGTCCGTGTGATGTCGTGAGTTTGATAAAAGTTCACGGAAACACAAACTGATGCTGATCGACTACGAACCGGACGCCTACGCAAAACAACTAGTCAAGAGGATTGATATACGATTCCTTCAGCACGTCGTAGGCCCACTGCTACTGCCGCTTCGTTTCGTAAGGATCTAGGGAGGGTCACCGGAGCGAACGCATCCAATCAGCGAGTTCGAACCCAGTTGCAGGACGAAGGACAGTAATCCAGGAGGCCTGTACCGAAAACTATTCTTAAAACACATCGTAGGAAAGGTCATGTGATGTGGCAAAATACTCATAGAGTCCGTTACTAGGAACAGCAGAGGCGTACACTCTTTTCTGATAAGAGCATGAGCTTGCATCAATACAGAATAAGTATTCGATGGCTTTCTTTAAAAACCTCGTAAGTCCGAATACTCTTTCTATCCATTATATTCCTTAAGACTGGTCACGCCTTCCAGTCCCATATTTATATGTAGTCCAAAAGAATAATTTTCGTTATGGTCATTTTCCTCTGCCAAATTGTAAAGGAAAATGAACCTTAAATAGGCCTACATTCTACTGTAGGAGTGTGTAAATTTGCCATGCAATCAACATCCCTACAATATGGTACGTTAAGGTCCATTTTCCTTCAGACTTTAGCAAAGGAAAATGAACACAGCGAAAATTATTCTGATGGACTGCATATAAATATATGACCGGGAGGCGTGGCCAGACTTAAGGGATATAATAGGTAGGAAGAACATTTGGACATACAAAGTTTTAAAAGAAAGTCATCGTATTATAGTCTGGAGACAATCGAGTGAAAAATGGAACGAGTCCTTCATCCTGGAGAGCCATCAGCAGCAATGGGATTCCGTCATATTTTGGGGTAGGATCATGTTCGGTCAGCGTATGCGTCAAATTTCTATCCAGGGTAACACGACTGGCCTGGTATAGAGGATTTGTTGCCACTGTGGGAGAGTGCGTTACACTTGTCAATAAAAAGCCCATGCCTATCCTCTCGAGCTCAAGCTGTCAATCAGCTCCTTGAGACGCATGGTATATAGCATGCAGTGAATGGTGTGGCTGGCACATTTTGCGGACATGGTGTTGAACATTCACAGTGTGGAAGACATAAAGTCGACGGCTTACTTATAAAACCTCGTATCTTTCAATGCTCTTCGTATCCATTATTTTCCTTAAGGCTGGTCACCCCACATTGATATGCAGCCCATTAGAAAAAATTTCGTTGTGTTCATTTCCCTGTGTTAATGTGGAAATAAAAATGAACCTTATAATTATTATATGGCAGAAGTGCGTAAATACGACATGCAAACAACATCCCTACAATACGGTATGGTTAGGTCCATTTTCGTTTACACAGTAACATAAGAAAATGTCCACAACGAAATTTGTTCTAATGGACTGCATATCAGTATGTGTCTGGGAGACGTGAACAGTCTTAAGGAAAATAAGGAAAATAATGGGTAGGAAGAGCATAGGGACATACACCGGGTCCATGGCTAAATGGTTAGCGTGCTGGCCTTTGGCATAGGGGTCGAGGGCTCTCGACTGCACTCCGGTACAAAGACGGATCTCTCCGTCCGCGCGTAGTGTTTATTTCCGGACCCGCTCCAAGCCGGTTTCCTTTGTGAAAGGATTTGATATTAGTAAGGTAACCTCTTGACAGATGGAATCACTGTTTTATTTCATTGATGTATTCGATAAACACGTCTGTGCAGTTATTTCGTGGAAAGAATAACCAGTATCTTAGCAACCTCATCGTAAGCGAAATCATGGCTGCCTCCATGTTGAGTGACGAAGCGATTATATGGGAATTTTTAGAAGAGAATGACATTGATATAGAAATAAGCGACGAAGAATTTAGTGGATATGGAAAGTAGTAAAGGTAGTTTGTGAGATAGAAACTTTAGCGCTATTAGGAGTGAACAAAGTGCTGTTTTGCCGTGAAATATGTCACTGAGTTTTAGGCCTACAATTGATGCCGCACCAGCGGCTTCTGATCATGTTTTAGACGATAGCGGAATGGAACTGGGAGCACGTAAGTAATACTCCAGAGTATCATTCATGCATCGCACGTGGTGAAATAGTGTTTTACAAAGGCACCTAGGACAATTCCCAAACGAACTACAAGTTGTGAACGAATTTCTAACAGCAGACTTTTCGGGAACATCTAACCAGTGAGGTAAATGCTTATGCAAGTAAATGTCTTGTGTCGGCTGCCAAGGATATAAGTAGGGTTATGTCATTTGGAAAGGAACACTGGTTTCCTGTATCTGTGGATGAAATGAAGGCCAGATTACCTTGAAGTGGTAATGTATGATGAAAAAAAAAACCGTTCAGACCCAATCTTGTTGTTGACTACAACTGTGGAAAGGGTGGTGTTGATTCCCATTACCAGAGACTCGCATCATTTCCCTTGATGAGGAAGTATGTAAAAGGATACAAAAAATATACTTCTGCATGCTAGACATGACTCTTCTGAATTCCAACATCAATCATCGCCTCCTCAACCCTGAAAAGAAGCGAGTAGGCTTTACCACCTTCCGGATCAATTTGGCGAACAGCTGTTGGCAAGTGTGACCTTGACTGACTGTCCAAAATAAGGCACCCAAGCCCTGAGGATACACCACTGAGACTTCAAGAGAGGCACTGGGGACACTTTCCGACCAAAATACCCCCAACAACGAAGAAGGTTATCCCATCACGGAGATGCAAAGTCTGTATGATACGGGGTCTGCTGAAGGAATCTTCATTTGAATTCCACCTGTGCAAGGTGGCGATGCACGAATATGACTGTTTTATGACCTAACATATTCATAAAGACTTCACAAAGTACATCTGGCAGTAGTTTGGATATTTCCTCGCATTACGTTGCTGTAAATTATGTTTTTTTAGTGTCGGTGATAATACCATGTAAAGTAATGAAAATAAAGGGTACACCAAGGCATAAATAAGTTCAGTTAAATAGTATGTGAATGGGTTAAATGAATATGCTTAATTTGTGTCGTCCTCGCCATCACACTGTTACTCTATTTGACTATTTCCGAATCATCCTTTATTCCTGAATAGCCATAGCAAACAGTCACTTCAGGCAGTGTTCAAGCAAATTACATTTTATATCCAATTCATTTCACTCTCCGGTAATCTCGATCCCCCCCTCCTGACACCGTTCTAATTAGTCTAATTAGTCTCTTTCCCATTAGCTGAAATATTTTACGAGTTGCTTGCTTGACAGGAGATTGAGAAAAGATTCACAAGACTCTCTTAATCTCTCCGAGACAGTTTGAGAGATGATTGGTACATTTAGTGTTCCGCCCATGTCCGATTCTCTGACACTCAGAGTTGTTTTGTAAATTGATATTTTTGACTAGCCCTGGGAGTGTATAGAAGTCCCATAATCCCTCTAAAAGTCGTTTAGGATACATCGAAGACAGTGTGGAATATTATGAAGGAAGGCTACTGCTACCGGTACGGTTATTAACGATTATTAACGAACATTTCACGCTTCATTCTAAACATTTGTTGGAAACTCCTTTTCTTATTCATTCAGTAATGAGGAAGCATTCAGACAACGATGAAAAAAATCCTCTTTCATGTTTAGCCCATAAAACATAGTTTGTAGTAAAAATAATGCTTTTTCAAGCCTTCTACCGAATTCCTATTTCACTTACCACGCAATTATACTTTTATGATAGTTAACAGCAAATTACTTTCTAGGACAAGAAATCTAATTATACACAAGTATTTCTGTTCACGTCTTTATCTCCCAAAACCGATGATAAAACACCGGCTATTGCATCGCTTACTGCACCATAAATTACGCAGTAAATAAACTCCCAAATTACTGCGCATGGTAGGTGCATGGAAACTCTGGAAATTGGCGATATTTATGTCTCTTGATAGAAAGGAAAATAGCATGTCACACTTCCTCCTAATGAGGAAGACCGGGCAAAGCGAAGAGCCCGGGCAAAGCGAATAAGTGAAATTTACGGAAAATAATGCTAGATGTCGCTGAATTGCTTCTGCAGGAATTTCTGCAACCTGCTGGAGACATAAGAATCAGTGGCACAAAGACTTCAGTGGTGAACAGAGTGAGACTGGAAGTGTTAGAAGATTTTTCCACTATTTCTTAAAATTCTATCAAGGTAAGAAACTCTCTGTTATTCATAGGTATTTATAAATATTTTAAAAGTGATTACATTGTATTTTAGAGTTCTTCCCAACCACTTATTGACACACTTTGCTTGCTTTTTGCTACATTACATTTAAGAGTTCAGTCACGACTTCCTTAATGGAGCACAGCTGGGCAAAATGAATAGGGCAAAGCGGATATTTATTCACTTTGCTCGGACAGGTTAATGTAGTTGAATAATTTGTCCACAAATACTTTAGAGTGAGAAATAGTTTATCTTAATAGAAATATCAAACTATTTATTTATTTACTTATTTATTTATTTATTTATTTATTTATTTATTTATTTATTTATTTATTTATTTATTTATTTATTTATTTATTTATTAATTTATTTACTTATATTACCACGCGGACCTGTGTAAACTGGTAGGTCCAGTAGGATTGTAACCTGTTCAAAGCAGATTAATTTTAACAATTACTAAATAACATGAAGAATTAACATATCAAGTGTATCAATAATCATCTGAATATTGTAATTTTTGTTTGCAGCTAGTTTACAATTACAAACGAGCCAGTGATCAGGGCAGCTGATACGAAGAGAAGATGAAGAAAGCTCTGGAGGAATGTAGGACAAATCCTGTTAACTCTGTTGCTACAAAATACGGTCTGCCTTTTTCTGCACTGTACAGGCCTACAAATCCTGTTCTAGCAAGAAACAGTTAGGCAGATTTAGAATAGTTTTCAGTAAGGAACAAGAACTCGAACTAGTTGACTATTTGAGAGAAATGGACAGTTATTTCTACGGCCTTACAAGAAGGAAATTTATGAAATTGGCATATGAGTTTGCCTACAGAAATGAAGTCCCTTGTCCTTCAAGATGGAAAAAATGTTAGTGCTGTAGCTGACTGGCTGAAGGGGTTTCAAAGTCGACATCGCGATATTGTATTGCGGACTCCAGAACCAACTTCAGTTGCAAGGGCTCGCTGGTTTAATCGTCCTCAAGTAGATCGATTCTACAGTATTCTATAGGAACAAACTAGCAGTTTCCCGCTGGCTCCGCCCGCAATGTACAATGTATGGCGTTGTTCGTTACTATCCTCACGGATGTATTTGCAAAGTTCCGACTTAATGAAATAAAGCACATGATCTGCTGCTGTAATAGCATGTAATACTGTGTCAAGAAAACATTTGAAAATACATTACACAAAGAAAATGAATTTAACGTTCCTTGGAACAACACTACGCGCCGAACTATTAAAAAGTCCTTCAAGGAACGTCATGGAGACAGATGTACTCATAACTATTCTCATAATCTACTAATGTAAGTAGTAATTACCTCAAAAGAAAGCGCGTGATCCACTGAGTGTTTTTAGACCAAAACGAACTGCGTACCTCAATTAGAACGAAAGATTTAATTGCTTCAATGATAAAAAAATGTTGAAGAAATGGGACGTCAACATGAATGTGCACTCATAACTTTCCTCAGATTCAACCAATTTGAATAGTTAAGAGCTGAATTGAAAGAACCTGATCCACTGAGTGTTCGTAGGCCAAACTAAACTCCGTACCTCAATTAGAACCAAATATATGATTGCTTCAAAGATACAAAAAAATTGAAAAAATGAAATAATTAGAGGAAGGTGAAAGTTAAGTTATTTATAGTACCTGATGACAAATTTGTGCATGAATACCTTTAAGTTAAAACAAAAATGAAGAAAATCGACCGGATAGAATGGCCGGACTGACTGACTTTAATTTTAATCAATTTTTTAAATATATTTATAAACAAAATCAATATAACGGCAAGTACTCTGTCCAATATGGACATTGTGATATAAAGTGTGGATTTCACTTAAAGGAACGGAATAAGAATGATTAATTTTCATTGTATTGAATGTGTGCTTATTTTCTCTCTTTTTTTCCTTAAATTAGCTATAACAGGTAAACTGTGAACGCTGTAAAAACTATTCAAAACAAATTTCTGAATTCCATATGTATGCAAGTATCAAATATATCTTTCCTTAGTAATAACATTCCCACTTTTAAACAATTAACTTCGTTATCCACTTTGCCCCCATGTAAATATCCACTTTGCCCGGCTATGTGGGCAAAGTGAACAATTTGATAGAATTACTTAATACCAAATTTTAACTTTGAAAACTTTAACAATTCATTCTGTTTTGTATATCAATTACATGGAAAGATAACAAGGAACAATTATGGTAAAGTTCATGTCATTGTCGTTCATAATTACAGAAATAAACTGATATAAAATGAGTTTATTCACTTTGCCCAGACTTCCATACTTTAGCACCGTAATTAAAGAAATAAATAATAATAATTTATGGCTTTAGGTACCACATTCATCCTGATTTGATGGCTTTTTAAAAATTTTAAATGCTATTTGTTCGGGGCGTCGACGCATGTGGATCTTTTGCCCCTACTGGCACCATAATGTATGAACCTGCATGTAATTGGAATGGCAAGGTGTGGAATATAGTGTGAGAGGAAAGGAAGATTAAGGACGTCACAAACACCCAGTCCCCAGGCTAGGGATATTCATCATTACAATTTAAAAACCCTGATCAGGCCGGAAATCGAACCAGGGGCCATCGGGTGACAGGCGGACGCGTTGCCCCATACACCGCGGGGTCTGACGATTTGATGGCATATAGGTTGCCTGCGCATCAATTTCGATGTTTCGTTTTACTCTATCAGATGGTAGATAAACGAATCCCTGTTGGCATATCTATAGCCGAATTTGAATTAATTTTATCACGAAAACGCCAAATGTGTCACCAAATATCTTATACGTGCGATTTCGTACGATGTAGTGCGAATGGAGATTTTCACCCTTCAAAAGTACGACTCGTTCTGATAGTTTTGAATCCGCGATCTTGGGATCAGTAGGCCGACACACTACCCGTGGTCCACAGCGGAAGCTGAAGGGTGATCATTTTGTTATTACAGAGTGAGCTGCCCGTGTGTTTAGGGGCGCGCAGCTGTGCTTGTATTCTGAGATAGTGGGTTCGAACCCCACTGTCGGCAGCCCTGAATATGGTTTTCCGTGGTTTCCGCATGTTCACCACATGCATATGCTGGGGCAGGACCATTATTGAGGTCACATCCACTTCTTTCCCACTCCTAGGCCTTTGCTATCCAATCGTCGCCATAAAACCTATCTCTGTCGCTGCGAGGTAAAGCAGCTTATAAGAAATAAAGTTATTTTCGCTTATAACCACTATCATCATTAGTGAGTAAAGGAAAAAAAGATTAAAGTGGTATAGGTGAATGGTGCATATACCTAAGGTATTGGACAAAGGAAAAAAGGAAGCTGCAGAGGGCAGTAATTTGCTTCATTTGGTAAGCGTAAACCAGAACATCAATCAATCAGCGCTGATAAGTATGTAGGACTGTCACCCAGGTAGCAGATTCCCTAGGTTAACTAGTTTCTTTAATTATTTCAAAAATCTGGAAATTTACGTTATATTTCCCTTGGTAAATTATTCCAATCACTAATTTTTCTTCCTATAAATTGATATTTCCCTCAGGTTTTCCTCTTGAATTTTATCCCCATAAGCTCTGCTCAGGCTTATTCGTCTACTAATGTCATTGCACGTCGTCTCTCCACAGACAGCTAGGAACATACGTAGGGCGAGTCATAAGTCATGGCAACTATTTTTTTTTTCTCGCAAAATCTAAGATATGCATTTGGAAACGTACAGTATGTACATGCGTATGATGTCACTAGATGGTGTATGTAAACAACAGTGTGGGTCTAAGCTTGCCCCCAAGTTCAGTGTGTGAGTGAGAGTGTCACAAAATGGAAGTCAACAAGCAGGAACAACGATAGTGTATTAAAATAGCAGTTCTCCGCGGCAGAAATGCAGGCCAAGGCCATGCAGATCTTCGGGAAGAATCAGGAATACCTGCCATGCCCTAAAGAACAGTGGAGAGGTGGGTGAAGACGTTCAAACGGGATAGAGTATCAACTGCCGATTTGTCTCGCCCAGGCCGTCCAGTGTCCATGGACAAAGATGTACCGCTGGCTACGCACATTGGAAACCTTAGGTGATTATTTCATTGGTCTGTAACCAGTGGAAACCTGTCCTTTGTTCGTAGTCTTGTGTATTTGCTGTCTATACCATAATAAAACTATGTTTACCAATCGCCAGTGTTCTGTCACTTTCGTACGAGAATCTCCTGAAGTCAAAATTTGTCTTCAGGCACTATGCGTAAGTACATGCCCTATATTTCCAAATGCATATCTTAGATTTTCCGTTTTGTCTCCTGTTCGCGAGAAAAGTGACTCAACCCTCGTAGTACAGCTTGTGTCTTTTCTCCCATGTCTTCCCCAAAGTTTGCAACGTTTTGGTAACACTACTCCTTTGTTGGAAATCACCCAGAACAAAGCGTACTGCTTACATTTGGATACTTTCCAGTTCTCGTATCAATTAATTATGGTGTGGTTCCCACATTCTGGAACCATATTCCAATTGGGGTCTGACCTACACGCACTTTTTTATATTACTCTTACGCTCTTTTGTTTCATTTCTTTTATTCCTTCATCATTCAATTGCCTCGTCTCATTTCTGCCTTTGCATGTTTTTTGCGAATCTTAATCAAATCTTTCTTTTCCTTCACGCTGTATAAGTGCAGAAACAAACAAGAATGCTCCGGGGTGTATATCATGTCAGAACAAATAAAATTATAGAATTACATATCCCCACACGTTTATCGTGGCACGTAGAGCTCGCTTAGGGACTTGGGTTAATAAGGCTATTGCTACTACACCTTTTAAAGCATTGCTCCGGCCACGAAATTCACGACATAGGGGCAGGAATCATACCTCTACTCCGAACTATACCATTCATGGATGATTTACATGAAAACGGGGGTGTCATGCATGAACAAGTGCAATAATAAAAGGTGTATACTCGTTTCTCAGGGTAAATTACTTCAAATATATCCTCAAATACTCCAAATAAGTCGTAGGCTCCGTTGAAGTAAGGCTATCCTTTCAATCAATCACTCAGTTCCCTAATATTTTGGTAATCTACTGTAAAATCCTTTCTTTATGGCATAATAAATTCAATTAACTCCCATATAATCTTACTACTATGCACTATCGGCTACTTGAATAATAGAAACGCAATAATAACCCTATATCTAGTTTATTAGCATGCTAATATTGGGACCTTTCCCACCGTCCCCCATGACTCATGGGACCATGTGACAACAAACCGACCCTTTCGGGTCACGAACACATGGGACCATGCTCCACGGAAGTCGATAGTCAAGGGATCTTTTTGGTCTGTGCCGATTTCCCCTCATTGGGATTGTAGACTGAATCCACTTACATGAGAGGTTATCGGCCATACGACTCAGCTAGATCAAAGCTACTCTCCCGTTCCTGAGGTCTGAACACGGACTCCTCAGGGCCGAAGACCGTTCGCGGCATATAGAGGCTATCAAACATAAACTATCTTAAAGGCCTACAATGAACGGAAGAGGATTCTGGATGCATGTTTTTCGGTATAGATAAGCATGAAATCGTTTGGATCAATTTACTATTCTCTCGGTGAAATATACAAAATTTACATACACTCTTGATACTTATTACACAATTGATATAAGCAATCACTTATTTCAGCAGCGGAAAAATCCGTACTGCCATTGACATCCGCTGTTACCTCCACATTCCACAGACAAAATCTATGTGAACGGCAACGTTAGCTGTTACTTTCTCTAATCCAATAAATTTTCCTTTTTGACACAGACGTTAATATCCATATCCCTCTCTACCAAAACAGAGAATAACCGAGAGGTTGTTAATATGATTTCACTTTTTCACATACTATCACTTTGAATTGCCTGTGTCCTATATTGCTTACATAACTATTACATTAGTTTGGATGTATGCTACACAAATTGTTTTGTGTATTATCGCGATTGTTTTGTGCGTGTCATCACCCGGTTTAGCATAAACCACTGAGTACCCTACCATATTCACAAAAACAAAACAAAACAAGCCATGTTCCCCCAATGCGAGTATTCCATGGGACTGAATCCCGTATTACACATTAGACTCTATTTACACAAAAGACAAATGTCCGCTTTTGAATGGTCGGCTAACTTAAGGAATCAATGAAGTAACTATTAAAACATAATTAATCCGAACATTCTGACCATATCAGAAATCCGTCACCAAAACACGGAGAAGGAAAATAAAAACAATGGACTCAAGTCTTCCATATAAAATTAAACAGACTTGAACAACGAATTATCATTTGCAATCACTACCAGTGGACTTTCACGAAGTCTAGATTCAAATCGACATCGATTATAAGTAAACAAAACACTTCCTGGAAAATAAATATATCAAACACATGTATCAATAAAGACAATGGCTGTAATTAACCCGTTGTAACCCGCTGTCTTAGCGAGCTGTTGATCCCTGCTGTGCCCACACGAGGTTCGAACCTGAGACTCTGGTCGTCTCCATCCAGGGAGCTGTAATGCAAAACCCTAACTAAGCTAATCATGTCTCGTGCAGTAGTTACTCTCTACATTGTTTTACGGATCAAGGCTAATGGACAGTGTGTAGTATTTACATAAATTTTGTGTCTTCTTTCACACAGTAGAACGCAACATTCTACCAAAGACGTTTTCTTAACAAGGCGAGTTCTTTTTCTCTCTGGTCATAAATCAGGACCCCAGTCCATTCCCCCTCTCGCACCCCGGCGAGACTAATTCACCGCATTCCCAGGCGGCCTTCAAGGAGCCAATAACATCATTCAATTTTGCTAATGCAGGGTCACCTGCTCAAATTAGCTCATTACGATCCATATGACCAATAATTATCTATTTATTTTTATTATTCAACCAGATTATATCAAAAACTCCCTCATTATACTAGCCATTGGAACTTAACCCTTACATTCCAATCGTATCCTCATTCACACTTCCAACCGCCTTTCCTCGAAGAACAACGTCTCCTAATTTCACCCGTGTGGGTATAGATTGTGTACCTGGCATAACATTAACTTGCTATTTAAACGGATCGGCATGAAATCATTGATCAAAATATAAAATTAATAATAATAATAATAATAATAATAATAATAATAATAATAATAATAATAATAATAATAATAATAATAATCCTCTAACCTTTTGCTTGAAATGTATCGGTATCAAAACACTGATCAAGTTACATTAAGAAAATAATAATAATAATAATAATAATAATAATAATAATAATAATAATAATAATAATAATAATAATAAAAATTAATTAAAATTATTAAATCCTGCCAAAAACACTAACAGACCTCATTAGTCTAGTGGGGGACAGGGGTTCAAACCTCGGCACTCCAATCCTTGAACATCTTCCAGTACAGCCACAACTTATATTATCATGCAACAAACTATATCTTTACGAACATAGTGCTGATTCTAGCCCAAGCCTTTCCTTTTTATACGGGCACTTGTTGATGACTCTGTCACCTCGCTAATCCCTGCGTAACTTAGGCAATTGCTCAGATGAGATCTACATTATTAATCTACATAGCATTCTACTCCTTTTCCCCCTCAATTCCTTCTCAGCACTAAATAAACAAAATATGATAACATGCAAATGTAGCCACTAAAAGGGGTCCCAAATTCTACATATAAACAAAGGATCACTCCCTTCCCATATCTAATTAATTAATTAAAACAAAAATGAATAAAAGGATTTCCGACCATTCTTGGGCGGATTAAGCCTATTTATAATGTTATTTTAACCCTATACCTCATGACTACTATTTACAAAGGGAAATACTAGCATTGGAGAAGAAAACATAACTTTGTACTCAACAGTTGATGTCTTCGGCCCTGTCCGGAGGCTCCGGAGGCCTCCCCATGTTGGAGTACTCCATGGCACTGGATCCTGGAGTCCTGGAGTTCAGAAGTTCCATATCTTTTCTCGCGTAATCCATTTTTGTAGCACACGGATCACTGAAATTAGATTGTAATTTACACAATTTATCAATTTCTTGCACACGTGTTACCGTTCACTCCTAATACTTCTTTGTCTACCCACTGCCAGTTACATGGAGATGAATATATCGGCTACTTTCAGCTAGTCTATTACACTGTTAAGCCGGGCGTTCCCAGCATCCGCATGATGCAGAATTTTCTATCCCTATCTTTTGTATGTTTTGATAGTTCAGGAACACTTCTCACTGCCTGTTACTCAGTTAATAATCTGACCTGCGCTTTGTTCAGAAAAACAGCGTAGAGTTATACTGTTCTTTGTTGTCCTACAGAAATTCTGCGTCATATCAAGTAGTTGTTGCTATACAAAACCCTACTTCATATTTCACGAAGTTTTAGTCTACTTTGCAACCGAGATCTAAAGTACATCTCATAACCGTAATCTTCTGTTGCCTAACACAAATTATAATCGAAAAACTGAAAGATTTCACTTCCGCTTTGTTCACACAGTATACAATGGAGCGGTAATTCGATGGCGAACCGACCGTCGTTTCCCGTCGAAAGCTCCTCAACGAATGCTGAAGCTCCCTGGAAGTGCGAAAAACTTATACTGGCCCCGGTGGTAGGGGCGGTTTAGTGACTTCATCCCCACTCTTATTTCGACTGCTCCTGGATAAACCAGCCTGTCGAAATTAGCAATACGCTAGACTGTGTGACTTGGTTATGCACAAGTACGCTATGATATGCGGAATTGGATATGTTCGGCGGATCTGCAGTAATTAATTAATCCGCTCGGAGGGGAAGTAGGGAGTCCCCGAAGGCATCTGGTTTTTCACTAGGCGTACGTACGCAAACGGAGTTATATAAGTTGTTTACCAATGCCTTTCGCTTGGAGAGTATTTTCTATCAGAACTCCTGACTTTATAATTCCACAAAAATTCAGCTCACGACTCTGACGGGTGCAGTTTTGTTAATCAAGCCTTATTTACGCCAATAATGCATTAAATTTAGCCCGATCGCTTTGGCATCGCTGTACGCTGGCATTTGTTTTCCAATATGGAGTCGCTAAATAGTGTTCTTCTCCTGCTTCTTCTATGACGTGTGCCTAGTTCGGGGATTCTTTAAGCCACCCAGTGGGCGGGTGAAGGCGCCTCTCTGGCGGGCGTCTTATTGCACAACCTGCTGACACTCCCAACATCCACACAAAGAGAGCTTGCTACCGGCTTCCTTACCAAGCATATCCCTTGAAATAACTATTAATTGTGCCGATACGGTCACAATATATATATAATAAAAATATCAATTCAGTTATCGGCAATGGAGAAAAGGAATCGTGTGAAAATACAAAAACATTCTTGGATTCTTAATTTTTTGTGATAAACATAATTGTAAATCTTTAAATTATCATCGTTAAATTGAGTACATTTACATTATTCTCCAATAATATACCATTTTTCAATATTTTAAATTAATTTATAGGAAAAGGTAGTGACCATAACTCTATTAATCAAGAGGGAGTGGAATATATTCCTGTTACTGCTGTTTGGGAATGTCTTTGGGGCATCACTTGGATTCTCATCTTTACTTTTGGTTTGTTTGTTTGGATTCTCACTACTGACTCTTTATGTCACGAGATAAGTATTATGTTGTTTAATTATGGTTTCAGAAACACCAATGCAGCTATAAACATTCCTATCATTGCTAAAAATGAGTAAATTAAAACTGTACACCATTATATGTACACGATAAACCAAATATCCTTACTACAGAGTGCCATAGATACAATAATAAATCAGTCTACCCTGCGAAAATCGTGCCACGTGAATTCCTGATCATATGCCAATTGTTCTACTTACATTCTCAAATATCTCATCGCTGTGCCAAGATTTTGTCAAAAGAAAAACCGTTCTACAAATCAGCATTGACGCGCTGAACTTCTCGTATATTTATGCGAGATTCCATTTTACTCTAGTATATTTACACTACGTGACGTATCATAAGCAAGTAACCAAGCAATATATTTAGTTTGAAAGTCACTACGAAACATCTAATGTTTGGATCAAATCATACATTCAACTGAACATGGCCTGAATCCTTCGCTTGCAGTGCTAACTACAATATAAATACTATATGTAACACAGGAACTCACAATTCTCTCTCAACTATCCGTTACTCACGCGACGAACCAAATCATATTTCCTCATAATAACAACATTTTTGCCATGCTAATATTTCATTTCCTTCATATACCTCCATACTTTAAAAAAACATATTCATTTAACTTCATTTAAATACTCTCTGTGTTACGGTAGAAATGATCCATAACCTGAATATTCTTTCACAAACTGCAACTCCGTAATATTTCAACATTCCCATACAATGCAGTTATCGTACTGGCCATGTCTGCTGCTCACATTGACCACAATTACTAGGTTACGTTTCATATCTCGCATGCATTTCCTTTAACCGCAACTGATCTGACGTTACACGGTCTGTTCATATAGATTGGCATTTAACATGTACTTATGCTCATTCTGATCTTGTTTCCATCAACCTAAAATAATCTCGCAAGCGCTACAGTTATACTACAGAAAATGGCACATATCATCGGTTAATAATTGAAATTCACACTCTAGTATCCGTTTATTGGCACTAATTCTCTTACTGTTAGCACTCCTGCACTCAAACGAAATATTTTCCACCAATTGATTTCAAATTCAATACGATGCAAACCATAATACTTATCTCGTAACGGGATTCTGCTGCTGAATTCCTCCTGGCCTAGGGCATCTTGGAACAGGCAGCTATCGCAGTCCACAGGTTACGTCATCTCCGGCTTCGGCTGGTAATCTTGTCTTGAGCTAATTTTCATCTTGAGCGATCTCTCCATCTGTTTAGGCTGATTCCATCTTGTCACCAGTTCTCATGAAATGATAAAACAACAAATACATGGTAGAATTCATATTTCACTGGTGGAGAGTAGGTTATTCAATGCGTATAACTTGCTATGTGATTCTCGTATCGGTCATAAATATCTCTCTTAACTTTGTTGATATCTTTAACTCAGCCTATTTCTCGTTAATTCTATTGCCTAAACAGATATTGTTTCCAACTTGAAAACAACAAATTATGCTTTTCTTACTATAAACTGGCCGCTATGATATTGACTTCGGCCACTTTCTTTTCAATGTTCGATCCGGCTGTAGTCTCTCTCTGCTTCAGTATTTGACCGACAAAATAATAAATGTTCTTCTTTAAATTCTATGTTTATCCTGCAGATATTAGCAGTTAAACTCTTCAACGAAGTATATATAATATTACTTTAATATTTAATATCACGTCAATCCCTTTCTTCTCTGCCAGTAGGTCGTGCTGATCCTCTTCAAATCGTAATTTTTTTCAATGTAGTTAAGAATCAGTTCAATTCATTTTTTTTTACTGTCCATAATTATTTTATCTAGAAACTCTTTTCTTTGCGACCGATCGATATCGATTTACTCTATCTCTATTCTGTACATTTGTACATTGCCTGAAGCTGTTCTACGCCATATTTTTCCACTGTTTCCATGAAAGTTATCGCCGCAAATGTAACGTAATGGTACACTACCGAGCTAGATGACCTTCAGTGATTGTGGTGCCACGAGATCGGCGTGACAAAGTCCTTATTGCTTTACTTTCATGAACGAGTCCGTGGCCTGTAATGCTACACAACTCCACAGTCGGTCCTACGAGGCTGAGAGTACACATTTCAAGCCATCAGTCCAGAATTTAAATACATGGACTGCCCAGGCATCGAACATAGGACGTATTGTGACCGTTCACAACGTCACATATAGTATGTCATGATATACAGGAGATGAAATACGCCGTTTTTCGCGTCATTCTGCGGTAAAAACATTTCAAGTTAAGATTTATTAACCCGCTCCGGGATGCGATTTGCAGTATGCCGGCTCACGCGACCCAACTCTAGTTGTCGGTAATTAGCAGCGAGACATTGCAGGAGCGCTGGTACTCGAAGTTTTCTCACTCCGACTACGAGCAAGACAGAAAGAGACGCGTTATCACGTGTCAGAGAATCTAGGTCACTAGCAGAGTTCAGGGAGTATATCCAACGTGAGAACTAACAATATACCCTATTTCCCTCATTCATTCACCACTGCCAACTCATCGAGTTCAATTGGTTTTTCCCTGATTATCATTATAAATCGCGAAATACTCAACGGAGAGTCACGTGCAAACATTCATTTGAATCAGGGAATTTTACACATAATTATGAGACCGAGAAGTGCTCTACTTAATTGAAAGAACGGTAGCTACGTCGTAACAATGGTCCGTCTAAATGGTTACCAGATGTTGGGTCCCGACCGCGGCAGCCAACTCAAGGATTCCCCTGGCGCTCGTCATCATTCACTGACAGAGACAAAAGGACGCTTTTAAGATTGCTTGAGAATCTAGGAAGCTATTTTAATAATATTCACTCAGTGAAAATGGGAATACATGAGCTACAATTTGATATCCTGTTCGTCACACTACGTTGCGTATTACCGGAGCACATTTTGAGAAGTGGTTGTGTTTTACCCCCACGGCTAGCACCATGGCATCTCGCCTATATAGTAAGGGGCTGAGGAACGAACTCCACCAGTTCATTTTCAGTTCAACGCCAGTTCGTTACCAGTTCGTCGTGATTTATGTGTGTCTTTTATGAAGAAATTATTCTGTAATGTGAGCAGTGTAATGCAGTGATTATTAAAGTCTGCGAATGTATGTGGAAATAACCAAAATCTGAGTAAGCTGTTTGCACGTACAGTGCGCCGCTAACAAGTATAGTAGGAACGGTACGAAACTGTGATGATCGCTGTCCGTGTGTCGAAGAGGTCGTGCATCGAGCCTCATATATGCCTAAACTAATACGGCTCAATTAACATGAATAGGCACGTGTTTAACCAAGTGTGTGGAGCGATTGTACTCGATATGAATGTGAAATATAAGGAAGGGAAATGAGCGGCTCATTGTCGGCAGGATTAAGGGCAGTGTCACGTTAGATCGATCCCTAACGCAGTAGAGTGCTCGACTTACGTATGACTAAGTGCAATATAGTATGCCTGAATTATTATTGTGTATTACGAGAGTGCTAACACATTAGTGGCCTAATCAGTGACGTTCTAAGTGAACCAGTGGAGCTTCAGGACTTAGAGTAGCTGTTAATTAAAAAGATAGGTGGATGACACAGTGTGGTGGAAGTCCCGACGGAGTTCAGAAATTTAAGCATTCTTTTGAGTAAAGTACTGTAAAATCCATATTAATTACTACATCAATAGAAGTGTACATTTTTTTTTATTCACAGTGTATTTTCATTTTAAAACTGCAACGTTTATGGAAAATACATATTACAACATGTACAGTATTATGGAATTTTATTAAATTCTCTCGTTTACTGTGTTCTTCTTTTTCATTAGCTCTTGAAATTCTTTACGATATTCGTCCATAGCTGTTATTGTTTATTGAACCGTAGATATAGAGACCTGTCCGTCTCTGTGGTGTAGTGGTTAGTGTGATTAGCTGCCACGAAATTTGAAAAGTTGCACGAGGGTTGGAACGGAGTCCACTCAGCCTCGGGAGGTCACCACTTCTTTTCCAGGGATGGTACCTAACTTAAAGCCACGGCTGCTTCCTTCCCTCTTCATTGTCCACCCCTTCCAATCTCCCCATCCCCCCACAAGCCCCTTGTTCAGTATAGCAGGTGAGGCCAAAATCTCACGTTCCAGGACACTGCCCTTGAGGGGGTAGAGGTGGGATCCCTCGCCGAGCCCGAGGAAAAACCAACCCCTGAAGGTAAACGGAACAAGAAATAAAGAAGAAATAATGACCATAAGACCATGTATTGTGAGTTACGCGTTGAAGATGGACATATCGTCTTTGCTGGGACAAAACCTTCTATCTGATGATATTTTTGAAAATATACTGACCCGCAGGACATACATTATGAATAGCGAGAATGCCTTGACAATATTCACACAATATAGCACCTTAGATGACAGAACCTTGCTGGCCAAAGTTCTAAGTTAAAATATTTCACATAGCAGGTTTTGTCCAGGCAGCGACGATATTCTGTCGTGAAAATTTGTATAATTTTCATGAGATCTGGAAATTCTATCCACATAATATTGATGTACCTGTAAAAGGTTTGGGCAGTGTAGGCACTTATTTTAATAATTTTAATCATTTTAATACTTTTGAGGAGCTCCACTTTACATCTGCCTGTTTCTCTGGTAATCTAATATCGTCGCTGTTCGGACAAAAGGTTATATCTCAGAATGCTCTTCCTATCCATTATATTACTTATGACTTGTCACGCCTCCCAGCAACATATGGATATGCAGTCCATCAGGGCAATTTTCCTTGTGAGATATAACCTTTTGTCCGAACAGCGACGATATTAGATTACCAGGGAAGCACGCGGAGTCGGGACAGGTTTTTATCCTGGTACTCCGGTTTTCCCTGTCATCTTTCATTCCAGCAACACTCTCCCCTATCATCTAATTCCATCTGTCAGTCATTACTAACTGCCCCAGAGGAGTGCGACAGGCTTCGGCAGCCGGCACAATTCCTATCCTCGCCACTAGGTGGGGCTTCATTTATTCCATCCCTGACCCAGTCATTGAGTGGAAAACGGAATGTAGATTTTTTCTGTTTTTATTGCGTTAAGTAGACTCGTGTATCTAATTCATATGCAGCTTATGCTCCGCAGTATTAATTACTGTAAATTATTTCATTATTATTTTGAAAATGTACTATAGATCACAGACCATTCCAAAATTTGACTGAATTAGATGTAGAGAGAACCAGAGAAAATCCCTGCTGGTTCCACTACTTTGAGATCAAAGCCGACTACATTTCATCTTTGTTCTACCAGAGCCGATTACACATTCTTCGTGACATTTAAACCCGACATTTTTTCATGGCAAACTTCAAAATTAAATCCAGACAATTTGTATGGGAAGCTTTTATTATCCTCTTGACCATTGCGATGGAATTGCAGTCATGTATTTAGCGGCTGATGAAACATAGTATGGAGAGTTCACCAAGAAATAGTTTTGTTCTGGTGGAATGTTTCAATCACTTATGGGTATTGAATAGAAGGGTATGATAATAATTGTATATGAATAAAATAATATCTGACTAGAGGTGACACGGTACTTTTAGTACTTCTATGCTGCTATGGAGATGGGTAAGTCACTAGTGTAACAAAACATCTCACATACGTGCCATTCCTAAATACCGGAACAGGTACGCTCAATTTCTCTGACCTGTTACCGCACCATAGTGTGGAAGAAAGTAGAAAATAGGAAGGTACTGCGAACTGGGATGCATATCTAGAACCGACCCGATTTTACTGCCAGGTGCCCTTACTGATGCCATCCCTATGTGGAGATATGTACATTACTGCGTGTTCCTGTGGTGTCGATAACATGCTTTTGTTGAGTGAATATACAGGATAGTCGGAAACAACGTGAACCGAGTATATGACCGTTACAGTTGGTCATACTGATAAATAATTGGGAGAAAATAATTAGATATGTTGCGCCGAATACACTTCTCTAGGGGAGGAACTTTAACAGGGAACTCCCTACTGATAGGCTCGGCCAACAGCAAGCACGCTACGGTGGCATTGTGTGAAAGCCACGGTGTGTTAGCGTTTGATGTTCATTTCTCGGCTTTGCTCTCAAGCCCGACCAAGGCACGTGCAGAATTAGCAACACCACCTTTTAAAGCCCACTTGAATTCGCCCACGAAGCGATCTGATTGGCTAACTTCAGCAGCTGATAACATGACAATGGTGCGAGATATGGACGCAACATTTTCATATTACTGTACGCACCAGTATGAGCAATGCTCACACACAATTACCCAGTCTCCTAGCAAGGGGAATTGAGCAGAAGCAGTAAAATCCCCAACCCGCCCGGGAATCGAACTCAGGACCAACATACACAAAGGCTACAATGCTGACCACACACAGAAGGAGCCAGACACAGCCTTCAGTCTATACTGCACTTATTCTGTCCCAACATCAGTTGTAAGATCGGACGGGTGTTAGATGAGTGAACAAACATTAGCATGAATAGGGTGATCTCATTTTTCTGTGTTAACAAGGAGAAAGTTGTGTCCATTGAAAAATGCGTCTAAGATTAGGCGGCTTATTGCTGCATTAATGCTCTCGAATGACCAGACATTGATGGCATTCTTTTAAAACCTCGTATCTCCCAATGCTGTACCTACCTACTATATTCCTTAAGACTGTTCACGACTCCCAAACACATATTTATATGAAGTCCATCACAATAATTTTCGTTGTGTTCATTTTCCTATGCTATTATGTAAAAGGAAATGGACTTTACCGTACATTATTGTAGGGTTGTTGTTCACTTAGCGAATTTACGCATAAGGTATAATGTATTTAAGGTTAATTACTTCAATTTTCGTTTTCGTCTTCCTATGTAATGTTTAAATTTACACACGCGCATAGGAAAATGAACTCAACAAAAGTTGTTCTGATGGACTACATATCAATATGTGGCTGGGAGGCTTGACGAGTCTGAAGTGAAATAATAGATATGAGGAGCATTATCACATTCACAGTTTTGGCATAGGAGCGACGATATATTATACATCAATGGAACAAGAGCTGGACTTCTAGCTTGAAAGGATCTGTTACATTATAACTATTCTCCCCCCAAAGTTTAAGATCGACTTCGGATTAAAGCATCAGTGCCCACCTTTGTCTTAACGCAATTTCTATCCGGACAATGTAAAAGTTAAATCTAACCTTGAACGTTTTAAAGTCCAAGTTACAGATCAATGACTTTTCTTAATGCTATTTGTTCTGGGCGTCGACCTATGCAGATCTTTTGCCCCTACTTGCACCATATGTTATGAACCTGAGTGTAATTGGAATTGCGGAAGTGTAGAGTGTTGAATGTGAGGAAAGGAACGTTAAGGGTGACACAAACACCCAGTTTCCAGGCCAGGGATATTAATCATTTACAATTAGAAACCCCTGACCCGGCCGGGTATCTAACCCGGGGCCGCTGGGTGACAGGCGGACGCTTTGCCCCCTACACCGCGGGGCCGGACGATCGATGGCTTACTTCTAAAACCTGGTATGTCCCAATGCCCTTCCTACCAATTATATTCCTTGAGACTGGTCACGCCTCCCAGCCACACATTTATGTGCAGTCCATCAGAATCATTTTAGTTGTGTTCATTTTCCTCTGCTGACGTGTAAAGGAAACCAGACGATGTTTGCAAGCGAACTTACGCACTCTTAGAATACAGTATATTTAAGGTTCATTTTCCTTTACATGTGAGCATAGGAAAATGAACACAGCGAAAATTGTTCTGATGGGCTGCGTATCCACATGTGACTGGGGGACATGACCAGTTTTAAGGATATGATGGATAGGAATAACATTGGTACGTACGACGTTTTTTATAAGTAAGCCATCGAGATGGATATTTATGCTTTTGTGGATCTCCTGAGGCAGTGTATGATCTAATTTTCTCCTGCCCAGCGTTTGTAATGCAAAGACTTATATTTGAGTGTCACCTGAACAGTTGAGGTCTTGTACTTGCTAAACCATTCCATGATATCTTTATGAAGCCTTGTTATTACTTATAAGCAATCCTTAACATTAATTCAGCACATCTTTAACAAATTTAACCCTTAATCTTTCGTTTTGAAATATTTCGTGATTATAAACTACAGCCCTAATATACTTTTGTAAAATGTTGTACTAACAATACCTATAATGCCAGTATAAGACCACACATTTACAAATTAACTTCATGAAAGTGAGCGCTTCTAGGAGAAACTAAAGTTTGATCACGCACGTAACAACCAAAATGGTGTGTAAACGTGCCCATGTTATAGAGTATTATGTTTTACAATGGAGTCAGGCCGCATAGAACCAACAACACGTAATATGCTCACGTGCTACCACTAGAAGATTCTGGACCGTTCTATCCTGATCAAGGATCGGATGATATCCACCATTTTAGATCACAGAAAATATGATATCTAGGTGGAAGTGGTTAGAAAGTGACGGTAATACTCAGCGAGCCTTCGTATCTTAATGTCAGGCGTTTATTCGTCATATCCTTGAAACATTGAGGGATTCCTTGGTATATAATTTAAAACAAATGGTCAGAAAAATAATAGAACTAAGGGTATTTATTTTTTAACAAGTACTTTGTTTGACAGTCTGTCTCCTATCACACTCTCTGGGTCAGTGGCAGAGTGTCGGCTTTCAGATCCCAACTATTGCGGATTCATACCTGGCCAAACTGGTAGTACCTTTAAAAGTAATAAAAGAAGTCTATTCGATACTCTATAACGACATGTAAAGATCTCTGGTGATACATTTTGGCGTCTACCCCATGCGATTATTAAATCTCAACAATAGAAAAATGGGCCTCCATGTAAAGCTATGTTTCTCTGCCATCTGTTAGGGTAAAAGAAAACGTCAAAATTGACTCGCAGGTATATAAAATGTCTGCATATGGTAGCTCAGACCATATCATATTATTAATAATTAAGTAATTACTTAATTTATTAAATATTTTTCTCACTAAGAGCTTCCCAAAACTTTATTAAATTCTACATGAACTACATGTTAACATAATATAGATATAACACTTCAGTGAAAACAGACTGGATGGGTACCGCAGTTAAAAAGGTATTTTACGTAGGTACATGCTGATATCATACAAAATTTATTGCCGAGTGCACTTTTGTCCTGCCCTCCTAAATCCCGACTTCCTCTGTGGGACTTGGCCCCGTGGACCTCTTGTTTTCAGAGATAGCTAATAATAATAATAATAATAATAATAATAATAATAATAATAATAATAATAATAATAATAATAATAATAATAATAATAATAATGTCCGCCTCTGTGGTGTAGTGGTTAGCGTGATTAGCTGCCACCCCCGGAGGCCCGGGTTCGATTCCCGGCTCTGCCACGAAATTTGAAAAGTGGTACGAGGGCTGGAACGGGGTCCACTCAGCCTCGGGAGGTCAACTGAGTAGAGGTGGGTTCGATTCCCACCTCAGCCATCCTGGAAGTGGTTTTCCGTGGTTTCCCACTTCTCCTCCAGGCGAATGCCGGGATGGTACCTAACTTAAGGCCACGGCCGCTTCCTTCCCTCTTCCTTGCCTATCCCTTCCAATCTTCCCATCCCTCCACAAGGCCCCTGTTCAGCATAGCAGGTGAGGCCGCCTGGGCGAGGTACTGGTCATACTCCCCAGTTGTATCCCCCGACCAAGAGTCTGAAGCTCCAGGACACTGCCCTTGAGGCGGTAGAGGTGGGATCCCTCGCTAAGTCCGAGGGAAAAACCGAACCTGGAGGGTAAACAGATGATGATGATGATGATAATAATAATAATAATAATAATAATAATAATAATAATAATAATAATAATAATAATAGAAACTTGTTTCCAGAATAATTTGTCGGCGTTCCTTATGTCTTGTATAGTAATACCTGTTCTTGTTACTTTTCCTTCAGCTGATTGTGTAAGTAGTTTCGTTTATTTTCAGAGATATGCCGTGATATCGAAGCAAGGTAACTCTTACTTGTACTTATACAAACTTTCATCTATGACTACTTTGATTTTGAAGAACAAACCTGTCTTTTGTATGAGATGTCATGCCTTGGCACGGTTACCAATCTAACACTCAGTCCATAAAACAACGTCGAACTCGACCTATATAGTCCGAAGAACACAGAAATAGGATAAACTTTTATGGTAATACGTCTACAAAGTTCGAACACATCTTATTCCAGAATATTGAAATCCAATGCTAATGCAGTACGACTTTTTTACTGCTGAGGGATGTCGTAAAAGTTGCATATCACGAACTAGACTTCTCTGCGTTACAGTTCGCACAATACATTCCTGTTGCAGTGCTGAAGGGTGATAAAGAAAGACACTGTTCCAGGATATAGTGACGGAAATATATCGTCACTCCTATGCCAAAACCGTGAATGTGACAATACTCTTCCTATCCTTTATTTCCCTTAAGTCCGTTCACCCTCCCAGCCATTTATTGATATGCTGTCCATCAAAACAACTTTCGTTGATTTCATTTTCCTATGCGCGTGTGAAACTTTACACATTAGCATAGGACAATGAAAATGGAAATAATGGACAGGAAGAGTATTGTCACATTCGCGGTTTTGGCATAGGAGCCCACGATATTATTCCTGGTTGTAGGACAAAATAGATTTGGATCATGACCGTACAGACATGACAAAAAGATGATGGGCCTAAGAAAGAAAAGTTTCGGTGCTAATATAAAATCAAAGGTAAGATAAGTCGAAATAATTAAAATTGATTTATACCAGTGATATTTCCTTACCCATGCAGGGAAACACGATTTTAGGATAAGGTTACATGCTTACTTATCAAATATAAACAATGAAAATATGTAACCTACGGTTATTGGAAATCATTAATAAGAAATGTACTATTACAGAAAGAGCTTAACCAATACAGTATTACAGATTAATTTAAGCAATGTGAGAAATGAGTAATCATTGCTTGATCAAAACATTTACGGTATAAATACAATAAATGTTCAGAGTTTGAGTACTCTTGCAAAATCTCTCTTTGAATCGCACATTGAAAGAGATACCGAAGATTTGGATTGAAATATAGCCAGACTTAAAATTTGGTTGTCGCAACTCTTTACTTTATGATCCAGTCGTCGTGGAGGTGATGTCTGATAACACCGTCGTTGCGACTAGAACAATTGCTATGTGATGATATCACAGCTTAGAACACTAACCTGCCGGGCTGAGTGGCTCAGACGGTTGAGGCGCTGGCCTTCTGACTCCAACTTGGCAGGTTCGATCCTGGCTCCGTCCAGTATTATTTGAAGGTGGTCAAATACGTCAGCCTCGTGTCGGTAGATTTAATGGCACGTAAAAGAATTCCTGCGGGACCAAATTCCGGCACCTCGGCGTCTCCGAAAACCGTAAGAGTAGTTAGTGGGACGTAAAACAAATAACATTATTATTTATTATAACTCTGACCAGAAACGTTGTATCTTCAAAGGTTCAGTATTGCATGAACTCTATCAACTGTATTTTCGCAGTGACACATGTACTGCGGGTCAGTATTTCTCCCCTCAACACTGTCACAAAACGGTATTTCGACGAACAATGACGATAAGTTATTCGTACAACGTTTAAATGTACGAAAATGTGCCTTTCCACAATAGAAGACGAGAGGTCTTAATAAATATAAATAAATACATACTTGGCGGTACATGGGACAGGTTGATTTCATTACAAATAATTTATTTCATTGGTCGCTAAATAAGAATCTTCCAGACATGAACGTAATTATTCTATTGCAGGTCTGAACTTCGGTCAGACTGCTCCTTTTTAGAGAATGAAGACAGTACTCAAACCCACACAAAGAAAACGGGATTTGTTTTTTTAACTTTGATTTACGTCGCACCGACACAGATAGGTCTCATGATGAGGATAGTAAAGGGCTAGGAGTGGGAGGGAAACGGCCGTGGCCTTAATTAAGATACAGCCCCAGCATTTTCCTGGTGTGAAACATGGGGAACTACAGAACACGATCTTCAGGCTGCCGACAGTGTGGTTTGAATCCACTATCTTCCGTATGCAAGCTCATACCTGCGCACCCCTAACAGCACGGTCAATTCGTCTGGCGAAAAGAAACGAGATTAAGGTCGAGGACACTCACAATAGTTCTTAATAAATCATGCATCATTCAACACTCCTTGCGACCTTTCTTTCAAAAGAACCCATGGATACGCATCCAAAATGAAAGAGATTCCAGATAAGAAATATCATATCGTCGCTTCACCGGTAAAAGGTTGTAAGCCACAAAGCTCTTCCTATCGATTATTCTCCGTAAGGCTGGTCACGCCTCCCAGCCACATATGGTTATGCAGTCCATCAGAACAAATTTTGTTGCGTTCATTTTCCTATGCCCATGTGTAAAGGAAAATTATTCTTACTGTACCGTACTATACGAATGTATGCTTGCATTACGTATTTACGCACTCCTATTGTATAATGCATGTTAGGTTCATTTTCGGTTACTCGTCCGCATAGGAAAACGAACACAACGGACATTGTTCTGATGGACTGCATATGCATATGTGGCTGGGAGGTGTGACCATTATTAAGGAGAATAATCGATAAGAAGAGCTCTGTGGATTACAACCTTTTACCGGTGAAGCGATAATATTATCAAATTATCAATGATGCATTTCCATTGGTTATTTTGAAATAATCAATCATTTAACACTCTTTGCCATCTTTCTTTCAAAATAACCAGTGTAAGTGAATTTTACTGTACCGCACTCTAGGAATGTATGTTTGCACGACTTATTTATGCACTCCTACAGTATACTGTTCTTATGGTTCATTTTCCTATACACGTTAGCATACGAAAATGAACAGAGCGAAAATTGTTCTAATGGACTGCATATCCATATGTGACTGGGAAGCGGCAATCAGTCTTGAGGAAAATATTAGACAGGAAGAACATTTTAAGTTATAACCTTTTGCCCGAACTGCTCAAAAAAGGAAATTTTGGTCACTTCTTTTACACATTCATACCTTCATGATACGCCTACGTACAGAAATGTAAACAGACAATCAATGAAAACAAACATTCTTCTTTGAAACAATTAAGGTTTAAATGAAGATATTAGATAATTCGCCATAATTAAAAGGTGATGTATACCTGGTTTTATCCAATGATCTTTCCTCACCCATGCACGAAAGCAATATTTCAAGAGTACGAATAAGTAGTTACTTATCAAATATAAGCAACTGAAATATGTAACCTGCTATTATGGTAAATGATTAAATAAGAAATATACTATTCGTTGGCTTTCTTTTAAAACCTCGTATGTCTCAATGCTCGTCCTGCCCATTATATTTCTTAAGGCTGGTCACGCCTCTCAGCCACATACTGATATGCTGTCCGTAAGAATAATTTTCGTTGTGTTCATGTTCCTATGCTGGCCTGTGAAGGAAAATGAACCTTATCATACCGTATTGTAGGGATAGTGTTTGCATGGCGAATTTATGCACTCCTACAGTATGATGTATTTAAGGTTCGTTTTCCTTTACATTATAGCAGAGGAAAATGAACATAATGAAATTATTCTGATGGACTGCATATAAATATGTGCCTGGCAGGCGTGACCAGTCTTAAGGAATATAATGGGTAGGAAGAGCATTGGGACATACGAGGTTTTAAAACAAAACCGTCGTATTGCAGAAGGAGCCTAACCGAAATTTGTAACGTACTCTTTGTTTTTGTGGCAGCCAGCAGATGCTATAGGAAGAATTTAAATTCAAATAACCTGTACACAATACACGACATCATTGTACAACTTTTCATAAATAAAGAGGTTCCTGAACATGCAGCAAAACAGTTACATGACAACCAAGCATCCCAAAAAGAAGTATTGCCACCCCTCGAGTGGATAACTAATTCACAACACCTTATCATGCTTTGGACAACGCGCAACACGTTCAGTTGAGGCAGACATTCTTCCACTTCACAAAGGCCATCTTCAAGGGCTTGTATTGTTTGGCGGGGTGAATTTCTCATTCGGATACGTTGCTCCAGTTTATTACAGGCTTGTTCGATCTGATTCAAGTTGGTACGTCTGGATGTTAACTCCATTCCTTGCACGTCGTGCTCTTACAGAAATCTCCGAACGACTCTGGAATCATACGCTCCACATTATCTGGCATGAATACTGCGTTTCCTCTAAGTTGCCTCTCGTAAGAGATCACATATCCTACTATGATTGAGTCAATGTACCGTAGAGGAGTCAAAGTTACATTGCGAATAATGAGATCTCTTTTCACGTCAAAATTTATGCCTGCCACACCATAACCGATCTACCTGCACAATCAACGGTAGATTGTACAGCTGTCGGATGAAATCGTTCCCAGTGTCTTCTCAAGACTTGCAGACGGCCATATGAACGATATAACGGGAGATGGAATTCATCCGAGAACCGCACATGACACCAGTAACATAGATGCTAGTGCAGATGATCCGTAGAAAACTTCAGTATGCTTCCAGGATGTCGTCTGTCCATTGCTGGTACTTGAGCGGGTCATCCAGATCTCAAATCGGTCTCTTGAAGTCTGCTTCTGACTGTGTGGTCCCTAACTCGTACTCCAGAAGCCTGTTGTATGTCCACCTGTAGTGCTTGTACTATAGCTTAGTGGTTTCTGAGTGAGCTTGTAGATGCGCAAGACAATCGTGCCGTGGGTATTTTCCCTCTGGCAGCTCATGCCACGGAGCCCGGCAACACTTCCAGTATCTTGAAAAGGATTCCATAGATGCCAAAACGTATTATGAACAACTACTAGCATTTTCGCAACGTAACTCTGCGAGTAGTTTTCTTGAAGCAGTGTACGTGCACCAGTTGATTCATACGACGATAACTACTGCCCTCATTGCCTATCTCGATACGTATGATCAGCCATGACTTGAGACACTACACCCTACACAGAGAATAACCTCCCCACACACTTTAAATTGAAGAGCTCGCATCTTTCAATTGACACTGCCGCCTTCAAAACAACTACTTTCGAGCCTTTCAAGCCTCGATTTCATTTAATAATACGTATGTCAACACACGAACTTCTAGTGTCCATTCATGTTTGAAATATTTTATACTTTAACTGCCTATTCAAAAGAATATGTTCATTTAATTGAATTGGTTTTTCTGCTCCACATTATGTCGTATCTTGTGACACTCGGTTTCTATTTTGTACAACGAGCTAAAATAACATAGAGAGGCGGAGCCGCAGCCTGGATGAAGCTATTAGAATAGACGTCCACAGTGTTTCCTGTGGACACATAAGCAAGGGGCATGGCCCTGGAATGACGAAAAGCGCACAAAATACGCGTTTTATAAACACTGGGGAGAATTAAAGACCGTTGCCGAAAGCTTAAAGCATAGACTGCGAATCATAGACTGCCACTTCATCATATTGCGGTACGAGGCCATCACGATCAATTAATTCTAGGGTAGTTAGAAATCATCGCACAGTGACATACGAATTGGCCTCGAAATTGGAACAAGAGCGTTACTCTGCTTGGCTGCAATGGTTAATCATAAATTACAATAAAAACCGTGGAGTTAAATATTTATGATAGAAAGTCTTAAAATGATAGGGACCTACAATAGGTTACAACCTCATTCTGATCATATTTTTAAAAGTATTGCAACCATGAGTACTGTCTTCCTTTCTTAATCTGTTTACCCTCCAAGGTTGGTTTCTCCCCACGGACTAAGAGAGGGATCGTACCTTTACCTCCTCAAGGACAGTGTGCTGGAAAGTGAGACTTTGGGTCGGGGAAGAGGACCAGTATCTCGCCTAGGCGGCCTCGCCAGCTATTCTCAACAGTGGCCTTGTGGGAGGGATGGTAAGATTGGAAGGTATAGACAAAGAAGAGGGAAGGAAGCAGCTGTGGCCTTAAATCAGGTACCATCCCGGCGTTTGCCTGGAGGAGAAGTGCGAAATCACGGAAAACCAATTCGAGGATGGCTGAAGTGCGAGTTGAACACACCTCTACTCACTTGAGCTCCCGAGGCTGAGTGGACCCCGTTCCAGCCCTCGTATTCCTTTTCAAATTTCGTGGCAGAGCCGGGAATCGAACCAATAAACAATAGAGCCGGCCCATAAGTACTGTACCAATGTAATTTTCGAATGTAATTATTATACTATTGAGAGCATATCATGTTTTTCCCATCACCATATCGTAGTGGGAAGTTGTCCATTGTGAAGTGTAGCCTAGTTTGAAATACCAGTGCACCGAAGTAGGTGACTTTTCGTGGTTACGTTTCCTTGGTGGTGGGGGCTCCATTCACTGTCTTTGTTCGTAAATGTGAATGGAAATTAAATAGGATTAGAACGGCATTTGCCAGTAATCGCCGTTGGTCATTTCTTTCATACATGTACTTATCTTCGAAAGGTTCAGAACATAAGCGACTCTATTAACTGGGGATACCATTTACCTCTTTTCGTCCTCACAACGCATTGTTCCGTTAATTCCTTGTTCTTTTAAAGGGAATCTGAAACATAATCTGACAAATAATTACCGTAGCCATTCATACTTTCGCTGTGTAAACAATAAAACGGGTTTAATTACAAAAAGGAATCTCGGCTATTATTTAGTAATACTTACTTGAAATACGATTTATCCTGGGTTTTGTTACTCCGATTAGTACAACCGTACGCTGAGCATACGGGTGGCATGCTTGAAGGCGAGAATCTATCTTTTCACTTCTTAAAACTTACAAAAGCTTAGGAAATTAAATTGGCAGGCACTATCTCCCTGTCACCTCAACACACTATGTTCTCGCGCCAATTCGCTTTGTTTTGACATCCGTTAACATGGCTGCCTTTTATCAACTTGCTTCCACAGGGAGCGCTGATCTCAGGCATAGAGCCCCTCTATATTATTCTAGCTCGTTGATTTTGTAATTTGGACACTAGAACGTAAGTGAACTAATTGTTTCAAATATTATAAAATTTCTCGTGTTATGCTTGGTTGTTGACAAAGTATCAGAACCGTAGAACAACACTGATGGTAAGATAGTTAAGGTAAATCTCCTAAATTATAATTTGATTTCATTATAATTAGGCTGTGATAACATAGGTCAGGGATGGCGAACTTATGACACGCGTGCTTCTAGGTGACCCGCGAACACGACTTCTGCGGCAATAAGCATGAAAATATTTTTAACATGTAATCAATATGTAGGAAATCTATCAACATAGCAGATACGCACTAATAAAGAAGTACACTGAAGAAAATGGAAATTGCAACACCCAGAAGGAGTGGTGCTACATTGCTGCAATTCAACATGCAGGGCGAGTGTTCAGTTGTGCTTCGATGATTACACTTTCAGATCCCTCTGACCGCAAGATTGGACAACAATCAATACAGGATGTGCCCACCACTAAATGCAATACATTGATGAATTCGTCAAGGCATGGAGTCAATAAGGCCCCTGGATCGCTTCCTGAGGAATTGTGGCCCATGCCCGCTGCACTGCACGGGTCAGTTATTCCAGAGTTGTGGGTAGCTGAGGACGGTTGGTCAGTTGTCGACCCATCATGTCCCACACATGGTCAATAGGACTGAGGTCCGGGGATCTGGCGGGCCATTCTAAGGATGTGATGTCGTGAAGGGCTTCTCTGGAGATGGGTGCAGTGTGAACCCGGGCATTGTCCTGCTGAAACATCCCATTACCAATGTTCGCCATCATAGGGACAACCACTGGATTGAGTACCTTATCAACGTACTGTCGAGCAGTCATAGTGCCCTCAACAAGCACTAATTGTGATTTCACATTAAAGCGAATAGCTCCCCAGACCATAATGCTTGGTGTTGGCCCTGTGTGTCTCTCGACAATAAGATCTGGGCGGCCCCTCTCCCCGGTACGTCGGCGCACACGATTCTGGCGATCACTATGGGCAAGACAGAAGCGCGATTCATCACTAAAGACGACCCTATGCCATTCGTCGACCCACGTCGATCTTTCTCGACACCAAGCCAGACTTACACGTCGCTGTTCTGGGGTCAATGGAACGCCTTCTGCAGGGACACGGGCTCGTAAGCCAGCTGCACGCAGGCGATTACCAACTGTTTGTTGTGTAACTTGGGGTGCCACAGCTGCTCGAATTTGCGCTGCTATTGCATGGGGTTCCATCTGGGCCATCCGAATGATGCAGCGTTCCTCTGTCACAGTTGTGTGTCGCGCTGGGCCTGTGCCAGGTCTACGAGTGTGGGTACCTTCATTTGACCACTGCTGCCATACACGTTGTACCGTAGATGCCTGTCGGCCAACACGTGCAGCGACAGTCCTTAGCGATAATCCAGCCTCACACAGCCCAATTATCCGAGCCCTCTCAAACGGAGACAGTTGTCTCTCTTCTCTGTGGTCGAGGCATGTTTGACGGGGAACACTTCACTGTACAGACTGCAAGTCAACTACGCTACACCAGAGTCCGTGTATTGGAGTTGATTCCTTCGCGGCTAATCACATTGGGAGACCTGTAGCAACAATCCAATGGGTCTGAAACTTTGATCGTTTACATACCTACATGGCATTGTTCCATATCTTGAAAATCAACACAAACGACCAATGCCTTCATGGTGTTGCAATTTCCATTTTCTTAAGTGTATTATGTGACAATTAATTCTATGGACATATTTTTTTTACCAATTTTATTAGGTAAAAGCAAGGATATATATTATTCTTAAAATTGACCTGTTTCTGAAAGGAAATTTTCGGTGATATTTGCAAAATAAAATCATAAAATGCTCAGTCGAATAGATTTATATGTAATATTATCTAATACCTAAGTGAAGTCAAATGAGGGGGTTACATGATATTTTAAAGGGAAATAACCGATGGCACACTACAAAGTAAAAAGTAATAAACGAAACCTTAATTGAAACCCTGGTCGGGAAAGGTTTGCCGTCCTTGGTATAGGTTTACATTAACTGTTATCTTATTCTGAACATTGTTGCTGTTGTTGATATTCATTCGAAGGAATGGAACATGTTTGTCTTTGTTCTTTTTTTTTTTACAATTTGTTTTACGTCACACCGACACAGATAGGTCCTATGGTGACGATGGGATGGGAAAGATCTAGGAGTGGGAAGGAAGCAGCCATGGCCTTAATTGAGGTAGGCCTACAGCCCCAGTATTTGCCTAGTGTGAAAATGGGGAAGCACGGAAAACCATCTTCAGGGCTGCTGACAGTGAAGTTCGAATCCACTATTTCCCGCATGCAAGCTCACAGCTGCGCACCACCAACCGCACGGCCAACACGCCCGGTACATATTTGTCCGCTGTAATGAATAATTAGAAACATTTTTCATTTAAAGAATATCCCCTGTGAGTGGGGGCGGTAGTTTACGTCCTCATTACCCTTACCTCCCCTAAGAGGCGACTGGAAGGGGAACCCAAAAAACTTTCAGATCGGAAGCATTGGCCGCCATCAGACTCCTAGCTCAGTCTGCCATTGCTTTCATTTACTAGTCCTAGTCTCCTGATTTTCATATTTTCTAATTAATTAATGCTATTTGCTTTACGTCTCACTAAATACTTTTTACGGTTTTCGGAGACGCCGAGGTACCGGAATTTTGTCCCGCAGGAGTTCTTTTACGTGCCAGTAAATCTACCGACACGAGGCTGACGTATCTGAGCACCTTCAAATACCACCGGACTGAGCCAGGATCGAACCTGCCAAGTTGGGGTCAGAAGGCCAGCGCACCAACCGTCTGAGCCATTCAGCCCGGCTTTCAAATTTTCTACTTGATTTCCCATGGTCAAGTTACGTTTTCTTCTTACCCCCGAAGGTATCAGGTTTGCGAGATCTAGAGAGTCGTCCATTATCACGCCCATTGTATTCCCTCCTTTCCTTTTGCCAATGCGTTCCTTCTTAGAAGGAACAGACCTGTTCTATTTTAATTTCTGATTAGATATAGGAGGAATATATACCCAGCTGTACTTCCCTTAAATAGGTAATTAAATACCGCGACCAGTATAATGTTCACAAGTGTAAGAGCCTTCATATTAAAAGAATCATGTTCATAATGATGATTATGATGATTGGATTATAAGTCCATACATTGGTTGATGAGCCTGCGGTAGCGTTAGCCTTTCTATCTATACACTGGAGTAGTTACCTGTAGTCAACATTGTAGACTTAGGCATTCAACTCATCTCCTATGCTTGAGGCAGGAGGTTGAAATCCTTCTTCAGTTGATTAAAATTTAACAGTATTTTAATATGAGATATATGTCAGTAGTTTTACTGCTATGTTACTCCATTTAATGCTAAATTTCGACCCCCAGCGCTCTTAAAATCTGTAACCATTGAAGAGACGTTATTTATTATTATTATTATTATTATTATTATTATTATTATTATTATTATTATTATTATTATTATTATTATTATTATTATTATTATTATTATTATTTGTGACTTGAATATAACACTTGCCTCACCGTTGGGCGTCATTTGAAATCTTACTGTAACCACTTTGGCCACTATTTGTAACTACAGTATACTGACTACGAAATTCGAAGTGAATGCAGATTGTTTGCTCACGACTGCCTAATATACAGAAAAATACAGAATGCTGGCAATAATTGGTTATTACAAGTGGATATACATATACTCCATAAGTGGGTACTCGATGAAAAAATGAAAATAAATTCTCAAAAATGCAGTCTCATAAGAAAGGGAAAGAAACATAGGCAAGGGGCTTTCAATACTGTCCTAGATGGGTGCTCTGGTAGAGAGTGACTCATGCAAGTATCTAGCAATCCACGTTAAAGAGAGATCTAAAATGGGACTTCTACGTAGAAAGTGTAATTTCTGAAGTGTACAATTCCTTACACTTCGTGATGTAGGGTAAAGTGCAGCAGTCCCCACGTGAAGGCGCAGGGCTCCTTAGGACAGTCCCGGAATATGGAGCGGCCGTATGTGTTCCTTACCAAACAGGACTCATTAAGGAACTTGAGATGGTAGAGCGATAGGCTGCAAGATTCCTGCTTAACGATTTCAGTCCTAGAAGTAGTGTGACATGTATGATAGGAAAACTTAGGTGGGAGACACTGGGGACTGGAAGAAAACGAACACGGTTATGTGCCATGTATAATTCTTACACGAATAACCCAGCTTGGGGAGAGTTGAACAGACGACTGGAAAAGCCTTGTTTCATAAGCACGACAGATCATTGCATGAAGTAAAAGGTACATCGCATATAGTAAATATTCGCTTGTAAATAGGGGAACTGATGACTGGAATGCATTACCTGCAGTTGTCCTAGGGTATTTTCCAAAAAATGTAAGATGCTTCAAGAATGCACTCCAGCATTCTGTAAATTGTGTGAAAATTTCTATATTATGGCGTCATATTTTAATACAACGCTCAACCCACTATAAAATGTAGTGTTAATGCATCTGAATTATTTGAGGTATGTGTGAATGTTTACATGGGCGTGCTGTATTTACAATGCTAAGATGATAGTAATTGGACAGCTCAATCTACTACAGGTTTTAGTGTAAAGTTTTGGAATATTTAAGGTACGTGTGGATTTGTATACGACGGTGTTGTAATGTATAGCTAGTAGTAAGGTCAGCATCGAGTACTGTAAGCCGTAGTGTTAAGCGCTGGAAGTACTTAAGTTGTGTGTGAATTTGTGTGTGATTATGCTGGATTTAGAATCTTTAGCTAGTAGTATTTCTTGTAATATTTTCTTTCCAAGGAATTGCTTGTTGTACTCTTGTTGTTGTTGTTGTTGTTGTTGTTGTTGTTGTTGTTGGTGGTGGTGGTGGTGGTGGTGGTGGTGGTGGTGGTGGTGGTGGTGGTGTTGGGTAATTATATTTTAACTTTACTTTATTATCGCCCTGCTGTAAGTGATCATTGCTACCTGGATATTTCCCAATTGCGACGTATTTGTTAATAATAATAATAATAATAATAATAATAATAATAATAATAATAATAATAGTAATTTGAAATGTCGGTAACTTGGGCGCCAGAATTAACAAATTAATTCCTCGAGTTTAAAGCACAATGGTTATATACCTGGAACCACGATCTATCCTCTCCGACAATTGAAACGGCGAACACTTCATCAATCAATCAAACAATCATCTAGATTCTTAAAAACCTCTTTTCCACAGTTTTAATAATTTCAATGGATTGAACTGTCGCCCGTTATATTTATCTAACTCAGAAGTCTTTATTGAAATTCAGTAATCGGGAGATAGTGGGTTCGAATCCCACTGTCGGCAGCCCTGCAGATGGTTTTCTGTGGTCTCCCATTTGCATACCAGGCTTCCTCCCCACTCCTGGCCTCTTTCTATCCCATCGTCGCCATAAGATTCATCTGTGTCGGTGCGACGTAAAGCAACTTGGAAAAAAAGTATTAAAATTCAAGTTCCTACTACAGATACTATTAGATGCTTGAATGTGACTGGTCCCCTTCCTTAACCAATTATGACAAGATTTAATTACTTTTTCAACTGCCATTAGTGCATTCTTTTCGACGGATGTAATTTTCTCTGTTACTGCCATTACCGTATTCTCTTCCGCAGATTTAAGGTCTTATCTCCAACTTCTCACTCTTATTATCAATTTTTCTAGGTAAAACCTAATGGTTAGTCTTAATTACATTAATTTATTCAACTGTTTTCTCAAATATTTTAATTATCTTGTCACATTCCTTACTGTTATTAACAAATTCTTTCATCACAGCGTAATACAGTATCTACAGGATGAGGCAGAAGTCACGATCAGAAAGTGCTTCAGGTAACTTAACACATAGTTTCGTGGTTGCATGGATTTTGAAATGTGTTCTAGGTTGAGGATAATGTTCATCCCTGCCCATAATACGCCTGTCTTCTGGTAGAGATCACTCAGATTACAACAATGCCGGCGATAATTGCTATGCGTCACTCTATGAAAATATTTCATGTGATCGTGATCCGTTTAGCTTGTGATTCTGGCGACAGTTTCCAAGGTGATATTGTTGTAAACAGTTGTCTTATAATGGCGGATACAAGCTGATTCACAATTGAAGAACGTCTTCTTTTCAGTGTATGGGCGCAAAAAAAAGAGCGAACGGGAGTGATATGTGGTGAAATTGGAAAGCTTTTTTAATCACTTCATAAAGATGGCCCAACGGAGGCTAATCTTCGAAACTGGAAAGAAAGGCCTTTGAAACTGGTTCTGTGTTAGATGCACCACGAATAGGAAGACCGAAAAATATTACAACGATAATGAAATCATTGAACTCCATCATGACTTGAAATTGAGGTGGAAATTTAAGAGTCAATCTCAAATAAATCGGTCCAGTGGTTATGAAATTGTACTATGATTGCACCACAATACATCACGACCAGGAAAGCGTCCCTAGAAAAGCTATAAATATCCCTACTACTGGACAGTAGCTACACTCATTTGGTCGTTGTTTGTGAGGGTGGACCTGCGTTGCGCTAATATCGAGTAGAGGCCTTGAAATGTTTCTTCAAATAAACTTGTGACATTTATTGAGTTATTTGGCTCTAGATAAAATATTTAATTGAACTGGCATAGAATCCCTGAAATTCTCAAATGAAAACCGCAAATTCATAGGTAGCTTTCATTAATTACTGTGTGTCTTTGTATTCAGTGAAGGGAACCGTATACTAGCCAATATAAGCTTCGAGTTTCATATCAGTAAACCACCTGGCATAAGAGGGTGAGGGTGAGGTAAGTTCTCACGGAGAGTTAGGTCTTCGCCGAGGAACGGTGCGGTTGTACAGATGGTGTGTGTATAGAATAATTAATTATTTACGTGTTAGAGCAATTAAAGTGCAGAATCTGTGTAGTCATAAGTCATATAGAATAAAGAGGAAGAATGTGCTCTCCAAATATGAAGGGCTAAGTGTATGAGGAATGCTGGCCAAAATGGAGCCGGGATGGCCCTATGTCTATGACACAGTTACAAGGTCTGTCTAATTTAAATAATCATGTCTTGTAGTTAGAAATGTAAAATGCTTGTCCCATTAAATTAATATGTATCGTGTGTAAAAATTAAGTGTATAGGAAATGTTGAGGCGAAGTGTCTATTATTTATGTCAGTGCGCGAAACCCTAAAATTCGGTTAAAGTTTTTTAAAGAAAAATGTAATAGGTGACGTTTTCAATATTGTAATGTGAAAATCAATTAAATAATGTTCAAGCAGGTAAAAGTTACTGATAATGATAAATAGTCGTTGTTAGCGCGATAAAGTTAAATACCAAATTAATAATAATAATAATAATAATAACATAATATTCATGTCAGAAAAATTTCAGGTGATACCTTATGTGTTCAGCAGTAATATCAAGTGAGATTTGCGATTTATACCGAAATCCAGTGAAGTCTGATAAAGTCGGCAGTTAATTTTGTAAACTTAAAATTTGTGACACTGTGTATTTGTGAAGTTCTTATAAAGTTGTTGGTCATGGGAGTACGTATCTTTGAAAAGTTTCCAACAGGAAGAAATGGATTGTAATAGAAATGAAATATATGAGAACAGTTAGGAAGATGTTAAAGACAAAGTAATCCTGTATTTTACGAGTAATGTCTAATGAACAGCAGGCTGAGTATAAGAAGCCCTGTTTTACGATGAAGAGAAATTTGTATGACAGGGTGTATGTCAAGAGGTAATATTTTTGAGATAGGCTGTGTAAGATGACGATGTCCTGTAAGCAATCCGAAACAGTTGAGTAATTTAATAGTGGGCAGAAACCAAGTGAGCGCGTTGTAACGCCTATTTAATTACGAATCAATGTTCTCCCATGATTATTATTTTATATGAGCGTAGGTTTTGGCAATTAAGTCCGAGTGAGGATTCTATGTAGTATCATCAAAGCGCATTTTCTTTTGATAACCGACCTCACGAACAAAATACATTCTGACGCACGGTGATTATTGTAAATTGGATTATATTCTGTAATTTTACGAGACGTAATTATCGCTGACTAGAAACATTGCGGGTGTGAAAAATGAATGTTATTAGAATGAGAGTTTAGCTTGAGTACATTGTTGGAAAGCTACTTCAATGGACACAACAACTGGCTTTATGTCGCACCGAAACAGATAGGTCTTACGGCGACGATGGGACAGGAAAGGCCTAGGAGTAGGAAGGAAGCGGCCGTGGCCTTAATTAGGGTACAGCCCCAGCATTTGCCTGGTGTGAAAATTGGAAACCACGGAAAACTATCTTCAGGGCTGCCTACAGTGGGGCTGGAACCCACTATTTCCCGAATACTGGATACTGGCCGCAATTAAGCGACTGCAGCTATTGAACTCGGTCTTCACTGGACTGTTCACGGCAATACATGTCTGAAACGGTGAGATGATAGGCAATTTGGAGCCTCACACTTGAGTTATGCTGTGTATCTCGTGATGGTGGTAATTACTGTGTTCGGCGATATTATGTAAAATCAAATGGGAGTTGAATTTATTTTTATTTAGCGAACTTCACTGCATGTGTTGAGATTGTACTGAGGAATGGATTAAACTACATTCGGACATGTTGTTCAATTTCGATTTCAAGCTTTATTGTAAAAAATTGGACATAGTTATATGTCCAGATTCAATTTCATTTTGTGGCGAGTTTCATTTCATTGTTTTAGGGTTTCATCAAGTATTAGATTTAAATATCCGAGATTGTGTTTGAAGTTTCCATTTCGCCTGACAGTGTAAATGATGCGTAGACACCCTAACGTTGGCTCAACGGTGGATTTAGGATGCTGCGCGTGTTATATAAATATAAGGATCATCAGACACTACGTAGGCTCAAGGATATGATTAGGGCGTCGTCTGTATATAGTCAAGTCATAAGTTAGTCCTTTTTGCGAATCGACTTGAACGATGTTAGGTCCTTAGTAGTAAATACGAATGTGAAGAGTGTTAGCAGGTATTATCCAGGCCATGTTTCGGCATAATTCTTACCGGCCAGAAGGTGCTCGCATAATAGCGTTGCATTAGTAGTGGCATGGATGTGAGGGCTGTCCCACATGGAAACCTAGCTAACGGAGACTAATCATTACTGTTTAGCCACGCGTGTTCAAGATCGATGAACTTTCGTTTTTCTAATTACTTTCTTTACTTTTAGATTTATTTGTTCGGATGTCCGATATATATTGATAGTGCCGTGTGTTGACACTTAGTTAATTTATGTAAAATTTACACTACGAATGCGGTTTCGATTCGTCAGCTGTTAATATATTTTATTTTTAATTTTTCCCATTATTCATTTTATATAGGTGTGACGTTGATCTACCGATCATTGGTAGTTTAGTTTAATATGACAGGTGTAGGTAGACAGATTTGTAATGGTAGTCGTAGTTATAGAAATTGGAAAGATTTCCTTTACTTGGTTCGGATGTGGACTTGTATGTTATTAAACTTAACGGCATAACTATTTATGACGTGAAAGTCGGTTTAGTAAGAACATTTTCAAGTGATTTATCATTTTTCTTTAACTTCAGTGTTTGCCATTTATTCTAAATACATAATGAATTAACGTGTTCCTGCATTTTGCAGTTTTGTTCCTTCAAGATGACGTAACGTAAGATCGCCACGGATCAAGTTGTTGTTGGTTCCTTCTGAATATCTGTTTGGGGTGATGCATGTTTCAGCATTGGGATTTCTTCTGTAACTTAAGGGTGTCACGAGATGACAATACATGGTGGAATTTTATTTTGATTGTGACAATTGTTGTTAACTTACAATGAACACCATACATTCTAGTAATGTTTCGCAACCTATCGAAACCAACTGATAGTCGATTTGGTTCGATTAAGTGTCCATTCGGAGGATGTTCCAATATCCTATAGGATACTAGACTGGTGGATAAACTTAATTAAATGTAAGTCTTGAATTCTACTTGTTGAAGGTCAGATTTTCCACTGATTGTGTGGATTAACTCTCAGTTATGGTTTGGATTAATGGTGCCTGATTTTCAGGTTTTATTCTCGTTTTTTGGTTTTTGCTCTCCACGATTTTTACACGATATTTTCATTTTTTTAAAATAATGTTGAACAATAATATTAACAGGATAACACTCGCGTTATGTATTGTGACTGCGTTAAAACTTTGTCAAATTATTAAGTGATTTTTCTAATTAATTTAATAAATATCTTCATCGTGATTAAATTTGAATAAATATTTTAGTAAGCAAACTTTTGTTCCTCATTTAAAGTAGTTAGGCTCTCTTCTGAACCCCATCGTTTGGTCAATGTAGTGACAGAAAAGAAACCCGCTACGACCCCAAGATCTAAGAGTTGGATATTGCTCTATTGAAGCTGCTGTGGCAGACGACCAACGATGGAACGGTAAGTTCAAGGATTCAGGATAGCAATTATCGCCAGCATTGTTGTAATCTGAGTGACCTCTACCAGAAGACAGGAGTACTACGGGCAGGGATGAACATAATCCTCAACCTAGAACACATTTCCAAATCCACGTAACCACGAAACTATATCGTCGCTGTTCGGACAAAAGGTTACACCTCGGAATGATCTTCCTACCCATTGTTTTTTTTTAAATTGTCACGTCTCCCAGCCACATATGGATTATGCCGTCCATCAAAACAATTTTTGTTGTGTTCATATTCGTATGCTGATGTGTAAAGGAAAATGAACCTTAAGCACATTATAGTGTGGGGGTACGTAAATAAGTCGTGCAAACATTCATTCCTAGAGTACGGTACGGTAAGGTTCATTTTCCTTATGCATTAGCAAAGGAAAATGAACACAACGATTATTGTTCTAATGGACTAAATATACATATGTGGCTGGGAGGCGTGACCACTCTTAAGGAAAATAATGGATGGGAAGCGCATTGTGAAATAAAACCTTTTGCCCGAACAGGGACGATATGTTAAGCAGTCGGTGGAGTTGGGCATTCCCAGAATCTCTATACGTCGTTGATTGAAGAATGAAGGTTACCGTTCATTTCGACCCGGCAGCATCAATTAATTAAGTGATCACGATATGAATACCCGGCGTGATTCTTGCGAACAGTTACTTGTTGCAGCTTTTTCAACTTTAGCAGCTCGCAGTAAGGTTATGTTGACAGACGAATGTGCTGTGTATCTTAGCTCCCGGTCTCGAAATATTTATATCTGGGCTAAAGACAACCCTCGTTTTTATGAAGAAATTAAGCAACACTCTCCTCATATTATGCTGTGGGACAGTGTTACCAGTGACCTTGTCATCGGGCCGTATTTCTTTCATGGGTCTGTGGTGGGGGAATCGTACCACCGGATGATATCTCACTGGCTGTTACCTGAACGCGACAAAGTTGGCCTGCTGAACGAGGTAGTTACGCAACTGGATGGTGCCCCTGGACACTACTGGACTCCTCTTCGAGGTTGGTTGAACAACCACTTTTCGTTATGGACTGGACGTGGAGAGCCTCTTATATCGCCGCCCAGAAGCCCGGCTGTGGTCCTCCTAAAAGGAAAATTTTTCCACAACTCGTATGACTTCCACTCGGAGCTGAAAGAAGAGATAACCCGTATCCTGCGAATGATCACTCCCGAAATGCTGCGCCGGGCACGGAGACGTAACTGTCAGCGAATTCAACTCTACGCCGAGAATGATGGTCAGCATATCGAGAGAGTTTGAAATATTTAAGAACATTAAGTTCTGTCTTATTTCATTCTTGCATGTACTTTTTCTGTTAAATAACAATTGTTTGAATTTTATGTTGCTTCTTGTTTCATTTGGTAACGTTAAACATTTTCGATAGTGACTTCCGGCCCATCCTTCCGTTTGTTCAGTCTCTTCCAAACGTTGAATATCTACTCTACAGTACAATTTCTCAATTCATTCGCTCTGGTTATCTTTTTCTGTTTCTATTTTATTGTTAAATCGCAACTTTCGCTATCTACCTTATTGTTAACTGAGTTTAATTCACTGCTCATATCTCATTGATTAAGGCCTAGTCACTCTTCAGATTTTTACTCTATCTTTCTGACTGGACTGTTCTTCAACTACGAACTGAATTCACTTTCTTACTCTGGTCATCCATCTTACTTACATGTAACTGAAACATTTTATTACTATTATTATTAGTTTTATTATTATTTACTTCATTCATACTAGTAATGGAAGGCACCGCCCCACCTCTCCTCACCAAAATTGATCTGTTTCTTTATCAGCCCCGCTTGCCGAGTCTTAGTTGGAGTGTTGGATTCTTCTTCATAATCCTCAGAGGTCCAGTTTGTATATTTGTTGTACAGCAGTACTTTTAACTATTTATGTAAGTGATTACTCGTTTGTTTATTCAGAACTTGCACACTTTTATAATTATGTAGGTGATTGTTTATTTATTTGATACTTTTATCTTGTATTTATATCGGTGATAGTTTGTAATGCATCCTATTGCTACATTTTCTATGATTGTTGCTAGAGTCGAATGAAACGGATCACCGCAGATTATGACATCGAAGAACATAACTAGTTTAATCGAAGTCACTGTGAAGGTTTTATTTGAGATAGATAACCTTGGTACACTTTCCACCCATTTAATCGATTTCAGAGGGTTAGGTAAGTTCCGTAGCGGACCTAACTCTACACAGTTTCATGTACCATCTCTGTGAGAGAAAATAAGATTATCATGTATGTTTGTTCAGTCCGTCAACGATGCCGCTGGTGGGATCCTCACCAGCTCTGCCATCAGCAGTCATAACTGGCCTAGGCGTCACAGAAGAGGCGTACTAGGGAAATAAGGAGTGAGGTAGTTTCCCGTTGCTTTCCTCACCGAGCCAGAGTTGTTATTACATATCAGTCTGACAAGCCCACTGAAATGCATACACCATCCGACCCTTTGAGCAATACTTTCACACCCTTCATAGCAAGGACTGGCTGCGTAAGGATTGGCATTACTAGCATCGCTCATACCTCACTCACTTTCATACTGTCAAAACCAAGGATCAGACAGAGACAGCTCTATGAAAATAACAAAATTGCTCTAGCCTATACCAGAAGACATAGTGCACACTGGGTCCTGCCAGCAAAGGCATAAGATTATCATCCTCTATCTAAATTCTAGCCTCCGTGGCTCAGACGGCAGCGCGTCGGCCTCTCACCGCTGGATACCGTGGTTCAAATTCTGGTGACTCCATGTGAGATTTGTGCTGGACAAAGCTGAGGCGGGACAGGTTTTTCTCCGGTTACTCCGGTTTTCCCTGCCATCTTTCATTCCAGCAACACTCTCCATTATCATTTCATAGCATTTATCACTCATTAATAAATCAGCTTGGGAGTGGCGATCCCATTGAAATAACAGCTTATATATGTTTCATTCATTACATCCCTGACCCGGTCAATGACTGGAAAACAGATTGTAGGTTTTTTTCATCTAAATTCGGGGGATGCATTTTAGAGAACTCTTGGGCCAAAATTACAGATACTTCAGGTTATTGTAATTAATTTATTTATTTCAAGACAATGGAATCAGTAAAATTATAAATGACGACCAAAGTGGTTGCAGTGATGTTACATATGATTATTACATTCCTACTGCCGACTAGTTATATGCTAATCTTTTTGAAATATTTTTGACTTAGCTTCAGGCAGCCTTCCTTATCATCTCCTCAGTTCTTTCAGAATATACTTGAAGAAAATCTGAATTCTAAACTACTCAAGGAGATCCACCATTTTTTGTTTTTGCTGTAATGTTTCAGAAAGTCATCCTCCAGTCTTTAAATCTGCTCCGTCATTTTCGAACTGTAGTGCGTTCATCTCATCTCGCCTTTCAATATTATGCAATATTATTTTTAACGTCCTGGATTCCATTTTTTCTGCCCCAGTTATTGCGCATATTTCAATTGCTGCTCTCTACAAGATACATCTTCCGAGATATACTTATATTAGGCATGTCTATACTTGGGAGAAAAAGGGTCTCATTTTAAGCGAATTTTTCTCTCTTGGGCTGGTCTAAATTACATTTATTTTCCATCTTTAGGGCAACATGTGTTAGTTGTTATATTGAAAATATGATAACTAGCTTTTTACTGCATCTTTTCATACATGAAAGTTGGTTAAGCCTACATGACAATTTACAGAAGTAATAATCACTGGAAACTGTACCAAAATGCATCCAGTGTACTATTAGAGTCAAGGCGTTCGTGGACTGGCACCTACAGTTCCGGCAACACAGCGTACACTTACGTAGTACAGACAATAAGTTCGTGGACTAGCGCCTACAGTTCAAGGATCTCCTAGTCTTTTGATTTGCCTATTCGCAACTTTTTCCCGTCTTGGTGTTCCGGACAATTTCGACTTCGTCATCTCAAACGTTTCACTAGCAGGTTTGCCTAAATTTTGGCAGAACTTGAAATGTACCCGTTGCTCAATTTACGACATTGACAAGTTCCGCCGCTGACATTCAACTGTCCATTACGACAGAGACCGTAGTTCTGCTTATGTTGTATGCACGCAACTGCCTCTGGCTAGGACTATCGTAGAACTGTCACAGCAATATCCTGTGGTGCGAACAACTCCCCGCTGAATGCCCCAGGGGGACACTAGGTGGCCAGACCATGAAGTTAGTGGCCGCATTATATATATATATATGTTTAGTAATGTTAGAACATACTTTATTCTGTTAATTTGCTGACAGAATTTGAGTATCTTCAAGTAGAAGAGAGTAGGTGCCTAGAGAAATAATCAGTCCATAGACAATCGCTGAAAGTGGGCATGATAGACAAGAAGCGCTAGTACTAGTTTCTCCAAAGGCACAACACTAAAAATGAAGACTCTACACACCATCTATTGTTAGAATTTTGTATTATGGATGGCTCCCGATTCCACGCAGTCAGTTAAAGTTGAAAATCAGAATACCGATATTTCAACATGGAACGAAACTACTGGCACTTCGAAACGGTTCAAAAATAAAACCGAAGTCTCATAACGGCATACAGGTTCGGAAGGTGGTGGTGATTCTTATTTTAAGAGAAAATAAAACAGGGTAGTCATCCTCTCTTAACACTAATCAGAGGAAAAGGAATGTAAGGGATCCGGCACTTCCGAAAATAGAGGTATAGACAAAAACATACGGGCCACGAAGTGTGTGAAAATGAAAGACTTCCTAGACCTCGAAACATAATACCGTCAGGGTCATAAGCGAACAGGAGTTGACCAAGGGAGGTCGGATTGTCTGTCTGAGTGGCTCAAACGGTTGAGACGCTGGCCTTGTGACCCCAACGGGGCAAGTTTAATCCTGGTTCAGTCCGGTGGTGTTTGAACGTCAGTCTCGTGTCGGTAGATTTATTGGACCGTAAAAGAACTCCTGCGGGACTAAATTCCGGCAGCTTGGCGTCTCCGAAATAGTTACGGGACGTAAAGTAAATAGCATTATGAGAGGGTCGGATAGGAAAGATGAAAGAGTGGAGCCAGGCGCAAGTAAGTGGAATCATTGCTAGAATCATCTTGGCAACTACGGTCAAAAATTCACGCTCCAAATTTGAGAGCCCCTGATCCCCGTTTTCTTTGTCTCTTACGGCTTGCAGGAGATACCATGGATGTATTCTACCTACCCTACACACAGGAATGCCATAGAAAGTGGGGTAAGGACGTTCAATTTAAAAATCTCAGTGAGGCAACAATTAGAAAAGCCAAAATATCGCTATCAGTGCACTCCGAATAGGTCGTTCACAAAACTGAACATTTCCACCGCCAATAAAAACTAACTAATGGTGGTTATGGAACTTTGAATATAGCTTACACAACTACAAAAGGTGGATGTACAAAGCAGAACATGTACCACTGTAATTTAGCTATGAAGTATGCAATCCTTTCCAAAATTGAGGAGGGTCTTTTCTAAAGGCGCTATTTCCACCAAAGGAAACTTGCAAAAAAACTCAAGTATAATAAAAGGTACATAGAACGTACCCATGACCGGTTTGGTACGACTTTTAAAGAATTAAACAACGTGTTTTGGTCTTGATCGCTCGTGGCATTTGACAGCATTCACCTACTGCAATGTATGTTCTCGAAATAGCGAATATTTTTAAGATGAAAGAGCACGTTTTGAACAGGCACTCCTCAAATCAGCACATCCAGCCGCGTGGAAGTTCCGTAACTTCACACGTCCCTGTTTATTGTAGAACGATTAACCATGGAGGGATTATTTCTGCCATTACGTTTGTAGTCGTTAGTTTCAATTGACTGATACACTCCAGTCTGACGGACAGCTGGTTATAAGCGTGGCATTTCAAATGTTCATTAACTAAGCGGTTTTTTTATTATAAGGCGAAGCTCTGGCGTTACACTTTACAGTGAAGGATCTTATAACTGAGATACAGGGTTATATGAAAATGTGTGTAGACTTGGAAAGCAATTCCCATTTTTTGAGCATAGAGTCATCGATTCAGTAATTTCCTCCAAGCCTGCAGAAAGCGCTGAAAATCGGTACAAAAACTTATATTTTACGACAATATTATTCAAGGAAACCGATATAATGCTGAAATATACCATGAACATGAACGTGAAGTAATGCATAGGTAATTTTAACCTTTGCTGTTCAGAGCAGTCTTCTCAAAAATAGTCTGCTGAAGCAAATTTAAAATATATATGCACCACCACAGATATGTCTTATGGTGACGATAGGATAGAAAACGGCTAGGAGTTGGAAGGAAGCGGCCGCGGCCTTAATTAAGGTATATCCTCAGCATTTGCTTGGTGTGAAAATTGGAATCACGAAAAAACATCTTCAGGGCTGCCGACAGTGGGATTCGAACCCACTATCTCCCGGATGCAAGCATACAGCTGCGCGCTCCTAACCGCATGGCCAGCTTGCCCGGTTGCAACTGTAATAGTTTAAAAATCACTGTAAAGTCCTTTGTATCTTGATACAAAATTTAACATGTCCACATGTTATTTCCTGAACTTAATATCTTCATCACAATCTGCTTTTTAAATTGTTATAACAGTATGCAATTTCCTATACACACACTTCAATTCAGACTTATTTAGCGTATGGCACATAAAAACATTAAATTATCACATACATTAAATCACATAAAAGTTTCAGCTATTGAAGTACAACTTCCTAAATATATATATACAAATATTCAAGTTCTTTATGTAGAATATTGCATCCATTTTAGCTGTAGACAAGTCCTTAATGTCCCCACAACATGCTCTGTTTGGGCACTCCGTCACTAAGTGATGGATTGTCGGTTTCTCAGCACCACAGTCATCTTTTGGTGACGAGACTTTTCTCCACTTGTGGAGAGCATCAGAACATATTCCATAGTCAGTGCGGATACGATTGAGGGCTGTCCACAGAGAACGGGGTTGATAAAATCTTGGCGGTTTTTACAGGATACATTGCATGCTACGACATCGTTCAGGGCAGTCTTGCTACCAATTTTGGCTCCATGAGAGGCGAATGGCTATCTTCTCTTCTGACAACATTCTGGCTTTGGAAATAGCATGGTGTCTTGATGTCAGCCGTTTACGCTCCACATAGGCTACACAATTTAACAAAGGCAGCTTACGATTATCCATGATCTGATATTCTCGTACGAGAGCACTCTTCCTTCTAGCATCAGGTGGTGGTATATGGCTCAGAATGGGTAGCTAGTAAGTGGGAGTAGATCGTATGGTCCCACTAATAATATACATGGTCTCATTCACCTGCGTATCTACTTTCTGTGTGTGAGCGCTGTTTATCCTCACTGGTGCGCAGTATTTTGCAGCTAAATAAACCAACCCAAGAGCTGAAGTTCATAGTGTGTCCGCTGAAGATCCTCAACCAGTACCACACAGTTTATGCAAGAGGTTGTTCCTATTCCTTAACTTGGCAGCTATCTTCATAAATTGTTCCTTGTAGGGAAGTATCCTATCTAAAATGACCCCTAGATATTTAGGGCACATGTTATGATGAAGTCTGTTTCCCTCAAAGTACACATTGGGAATTATGATTGAAAATGTATTCGATAGATAGAAGTAGGCCACTTCTGTTTTAATTGGGTTGGGTTGTAGGGTACTTGTTCAGTTACTTCAAATGTACTGTACTGAGTAGCGATGGCCCAATCATCTGCATAACCAAACTTCGTAAATTTTGTGGCCGGCATGTCAGGTAAGTACAGGTTGAAAAGCAGTGGTGCAAGGACAGAACCTTGTGGGAAACCATTGTTCAGTGTTTTCGGAGAGCTGATATCCTTTCCGATTACTACAGTAAAATTTCTTTCATTAAGCATGTTGTCACTTAGTCGTGTTGTTTCTTGGCATTCGATCACCTATAGTAATATATGCAGCAGTCCATATCTCCAAACTATATCGTATGCAGAACTTAAGTGTATAAAGGCAATTGATGTTTTTTGCCTCATTTGATATCCTGCTTTTATGAAGATGGTGAGTGATAGGACCTGACCAGTGCAGCTGCGGTTTGGACGGAAGCCAGCTTGTTCAACAGGTAGATTCTCAAAAACCTTTCGGAAAATTGTGTTGCACAATAGCCTTTGGAGAAGCTTTCAGATGACACTGAGCTATGTAATAGGATGATAATTCTTTGGACGGTCATGTGGTTTACCCGGTTTCATTACTGCAATGATTTTCGACTGCTTCATTTTGTATGAAGCTGTACCTGTTGCTATTATATCCGAGAAGAATTCTGCTAACCATTGTTTTGCGTACTTCCCAGAGTGCAGGAGAAATCCTGGGTGTATACCATCACTTCCAAGAACTTTGCCGGCTTTTATATCTTTTAGAGCGACCGTGATTTCAAATGTGGAGGAGGGGTTTGAGTACTCTGAATGTTCAGTGATGTTCTTTTCGAGTATGTTAAGTTAGCGTTTAATTTGCCTAGTTGAGAGTTAGTCTCTTGGTGCTCTAGATGTAGACAATATACGTGCTGCAATCTTATTGGCTGATATGTGATTGTTCTCCCTCACTTTCTTCTTAACTCCTCCTAATTTGTGTAACAGTGATCATGCTTCTCTGCTCGAGGTTTGGAAGTTAAGTGATTCGACAGTCTGTGCCCATATGACACGGCGTGCTTCACGCAAGCTATGTGGCAGGTCATCTGCAATTTATTGATCTCCTCCCTTCATGAGTTCTTCATATAGTTCCTCACAATCTGTATTCCAACCTGGAATGTATTGCTTTCGGTAACCTCTGAGTATAGCCTCTTTTGCTGCACATATGATTGCTCCTTCAAGTCCATCGTAATTACTAGCTTTTGGATAGATCCAGCCCAGGCACTTGTCCAGATTGCCTGTAAATACATCCCATTCCGCCTACCTGAAATTGCACCTTGGTTGAGGATGATATTATATCAACGGTATGCTAGTCCCTTTTTCATATATTACTGTACGATGATGACTGTGTAGAAAGTCTGGTAATTTTAGGCGTGAGGTGAGGTTCGTAGTGGCAATCTGTTTCCGATGGTGGTCACCAAACCAAGGTCTGGATTATACTGCTGCCTCAATGCTGCTGACTTAAAAGTTGCTCTGTCTCTAGCAACAAATACCAAATACAAGTTATTTTAGTCTGCCCAGTTCATTTACATTTCACCATTCTAGTCTATGTCCCTGCATTTCCATTGAGTATGATGTCTGTTGTATTCTCCAAGGTACACTGCGGGGTGTGGTGATGTTGTTAAGACTTGCGTTGACCAGGGTGTAGCTGGAGGTTTGTATAAATATATTGGATATGGTTACATTATCCATTTTAATGAGTACTTCATGAATTTCATTGAGATCAGAAGTTGAACAGAGTATAGCATTTTCAACTTCTGTTCGAACCTAAGTTGCCACACCATAAATATGCTCCCAGTAATCCATAATCTGGAATTTTCCCTCTACACCTCATTTCTTCTTCGTCTGCATTATGGGTTTCCTGGATAGCAACAACATCGATTTCATTTTGTATTGATATTTTTTGTAGTACTTGACATTTCGATCAACATATGTCTTCTATATTAATTTGGATACAGGGCCAAGATTCTTAGCTGGAAAACCTTGAGAAGGGCGATTTGAATTCACATTTTGTGACATCAAGCTATGTTTCGGGCCAGGAGATCGCTGGGATTGTCTGGTTGCCTAAACTTCTTCGTGTAGGTGTTTCCTTCGAATTTACCGTTCTTTAGCACAACCCAGGGGACACGTGTAGCCTAAGGAATGCTATGGACGCGAACAGTCTATTTTCCCTTTTAATTAAGAATAATTTGCTCTGTACGTCTTAACTTTTCCGATTTATTGTTTTAGTAAAACACTCTGTAACAGCTTTCCCCCAATTCATCACTTCTAATGTCAGTGGGCATATTAATTTCCGGAACTTATCTTCTCATGTGAAGTACATGTCTTATAAAGAAGAAAATAATCTTACTGAGACCACCACACCTCTTCCAAGAGTGGACACGGGTAACCAAAATGTAAGCCTCTACAGAATTTCCACTCTTGGAATGAAAGGATATTTTCCACTTGTAGCTCACTGTATTGTTGTGTGTGAATAAAATGCATGGCCTTTGCACAGGGAAATTATACCACCTGAATTTCCGCAGACGGATAGTAACTGCCCTTTCAGAGACAGCCAGCGGACTACTCCAAAGAAATGGTGTCGTTCTTGTTGTCTTGAGAAGATTCCTGGTATGGTCAAACAAACCATACATCGTACCACAAGGCAAGCAGACACGGTGCAGAATTTATCACAAGAAGGAAACCTTGAATTGTGAACAAGGCGATGTTGCGTTGAATAAGAAATGCTTTGCCAAATACCATACAGAAAAAAACTAAGACTAGTGATGTCGTTCATCACTGAAGTGTTGAGGAGTGTTTGGTACATTAGAAATCAAATGTATTGTGCAGTACCACAATGAACGATGACTTTCATGAGAATAATATTGAAAATCGCTTCAAATATACATCGGGGTACTTTCCTCTTTATGCATATTTGTATGTGTGTGTGTGTGAGTGTGTGTGTGTGAGTGTGAGTGTGTGTGTGTGTGTGTGTGTGTGTGTGTGAGTGTATGTGTGCGTGCGTGCTAAGTCAATGATAGTCTTAATGAATACTTTTACCGGACGAGTTGGCCGTGTGGGTAGAGGCGCGCAGCTGTGAGTTTGTTTCCGGGAGATAGTGGGTTCGTGCCCCACTGTCGGCACACCCGAAGATGGTTTTCCGTGGTTTCCCACTGTCACATCAGGCAAGTTCTGTGACTGTACCTTAATTCAGGCAACGATCACTTCCTTTCCATTCCTGAGCGTTTCCTATTCCATCGTTGCCATAAGACCTATCTGTGTTCGGTGCGACGTTAAGCCAATTCAAAAAAAAAATCACTATTGTACAGGATACCGTATAATAAACATCTGACAACTGCATATCGTTGGCTTTCTTTTAAAACCTCGTATGTCTCAGTGCTCTTCCTACCTATTACATTCCTTAGGACTGACCACGCCTCCCTGCCACACACACACACACACACACACACACACACACACACACACACATGTATATATGGAGTCCATCAGAATAATTTTCGTCATTTTTCAATGCTGGTGTGTAAAGGAAAATGGACCTTACCGTACCGTATTGTAGGAATGTTGTTTGCATGGCGAAAATTCGCACTCCTACAGTATAATGTATTTAATTTTCCTGTATAGGCCCTAGATGAGCATAGGAAAACTAACACAATGAACGTCGTATTGATGGACTGCATATTAATATGTGGCTGGGAGGCGTGACCAGTCTTAAGGAATATGATGGGCATGAAGAGCACTGGGGCATACGAGGTTTTAAAAGATAGCCAGCGATATATTGTTACCTTACCCCTCAAATGTACATATGACCAATATACCACTTTTATGCCTACTGTCCTTTTAAAAGGACACCTATTTCTGTCGAAATTTATATTTATTTTCTTACAATTTGAATTTTACCTGTACTAACTTGCACAATACGTTAATTATATGACATGAAATCATGTACCCACTCAAAAAGTATTTTAGGCATATCTGGGTTAAAACATATGTTTATTTCGGAAAGACTTGAATTCTACACGACGAGCCGAAGGCAAGAAGTACCAAACACAATCGCTATTGTTAGCAAAAAATCAACAATCAACCCGAGCGTAGTATCAGTGTCCCAAGAGGTAAGGAACTCCTTATTGGGTTCTCACGAGCTCTGAGGCGGTATTTACGAGTTTATTCCGAATATCGTCTTCGCATCAAAATATACGGACAGATAATGAGTTTTCTATTCTATTTCAGTGAAATACTAACTGGGATGTCGTACGCACACAACATACGTTGATATTATTCTCTTAATTTCTCGCAGCAGCTATTTCTCAATGTGTGTAATAAACTCTGAGTAGAAATGTTTCTCGTTTTCCAGGTTGCCTGACTGAATTCTAACTGGAGATGTGAGTGGTGGACTAATGAGCTACTTGTGCTCAGAAAACAACCGCAAGCAGCCCGTTCACTCCACCGAACGGCACGAGGTAAGACATGTTCTTGGAAAAAAAAAAGTGTGGTATAAAATGTCATAAGCATACGTGCCTAACTTATATGATTAGTAATGTGCACATTAAAAATGATAATATATGTTTTCTAAAGCATGAGTTAAAAATGTTTATGACTGTTCAGGTAGCCTAGTTATGAGCTTGAACAGGGGAGGTGGTAGGTTCGTTGCAACATCGACAACCCTGCAGAAGAATTTTCGTGGTTTTCCATTTTTCAAAGCAGGCAAATACTAGGGGTTGTACCGTAATGAACACCTAAGCTGCCATCTTTCCACTCCTAGAACTTTCACATCGAAATAGTTCGATGTTTTAGTGTTACCGAACGAGTTGGCCGCGCTTCCTACCCCTCTCCATTCCCTTTCGTAAAGTCCGGCTCCATGGCTAAATGGTTAGCGTGATGGCCTTTGGTCACAGTGGTCCCGGGTTCGATTCCAGGCAGGGCCGGGAATTCTTAACCATAACTGGTTAATTTCGCTGGCACGGGGGCTGAGTATATGTGTCGTCTCCATCATCATTTCATCCTGATCACGACGCGCAGGTCGCCTACGGGTGTCAAATCGGAAGCCCTGCATCTGGCGAGCGGAACTTGTCCTCGGACACTCCCGGCACTAAAAGCCATACGTCATTTCCATTTTTTTTTTACCATAAGACCTTTCCGCGTCGGTGTGATATAAAACAACTTGAAAAAATGTAGAAAAGAAAGGTAAACATATATGACTGATAACTACGGATCGGAAGTTGAAGACCTATAAATTGCGTGATAAATAAACTGGGAAAAGACGTAACAAGATCCAAAAAAATTAAACTGGCAAAAGGGACGTAAAATGCGATCCAAATTCATTCATAATTTTAGTTCTAATTACACGTTTAATTAAGGAATATAATGTTTAAAAATGCAATATTCTGCTGGTATACAACATTGAAAAAATATATGAGTGAAATACTTCTTCTTTCAGATATTACATGGTGTAAGATAAACATAATTTAAAAAAGAAATTGCGCTTTTGTTAAAAAATATGTTCAGAATTTAGAATGAAATATTTATTCTACCTACAATGAACTCAGCGAACCCGTATTGGACATCCTGGAGAAAGAAATTGATATTTGTATAACTGGAATGATATTTGACTTAACCACAGTAAGGTTAGAGAAACAGGAATTCGGAAACCTGACCTCAGTTGGCTTTGCAGTGTATTACAATAGTCACCTCCAAAAGGATCGTCGGTTTTCAGACAACACATTGCGAAACTTCTCTCCACATCAATGGATGATAAGGATTCATACTTGAAGCAAGTGAGATCTTCCTCTTCAAAAAACACTCACATCAAAATTTTCTCCTTTCAATATTTCACTTTCCTTGCCATAATTTGATACCCATGGTTTATTTAAGGCACTAGTTTTAGTTTTTTTCACTTCAACTCATTTTCTTTTAATTTCCTCTCTTATATGGTTCAAATATATGTATTTACTAGAGATAAAGATGTTGGAGAGGTAATGGATGAATTAATGATGATTCGAATTGAGAATGAGCAGTAAAACTGTAGTCGAAAGAAGGAGAAGTAGTAAAAAAGCCGTTTAAGACCTAAAAAAAGGACAAAAGAGGACCAATAATCCAAAAACCACCGTCAAAGGCAAAAAGGGACAAATAAAACTCACAATTTCCAAGCCTACAATGACCCAGAATGAACATATATCCTCACTGTTCAGGAAAAATGAACGTGTAGGAGTGTGTAAATACGTTCTGCAAACGTACATTCCTAGTGTTTGGTACGGTAATGTTGGTTTTCCTTTACACATAAGCAAAGGAGAATGAACACAACGAATATTGTGCTGACAGACCAAAATATCCATATGGGGCTGGGGGGCGTGACCAGTCTTAAGGAAAATAATGGATGGAAATAGCAGTGTGAGTTACAACCTTTTGCCCGAACAGCGACGATAATATGGTGGGCCTCGTCTTCGGACACACAAAATAAAGAATATGTTTCCTCAACTTCCGAGCGCTACAGTATTAACATACCAAATTCCTTTCCCGCCATCAAATAATTTGCGCTAATCATTTAAAAAACGTTGCTTCATTTCGTATTTCGTTGATTTTATTTCTCGTTTTGGAGGACGTGGGTCCGATTCCCCGTTAGGAGGATGCAATTTCCACACAAAAGTTGTCTATATTTTGTTAAGAGCTTTGAAGACAGTGTATACTGCTCTCGCAAATGACTACACTTCATTTGACTTAATGACATGGAATTTGTGAACCCTGTAAAAAATATAAAAATAAAGGATTAGGTAACTATATAAGCTGGAAATACTGCAAATATATACTGCTACATATTCATTATAGACTGTTATGCCTTTTGTTCTTCAGTCTTCAAGCCTCTGTGAATTAATTTAATGCCTCCACATTCCTCTAGTTGCAAATAGCTCTGTTATTTTAGTTCCGTTATATCATTAAAAACTGAGTCTTCCAATTTCACCTTGGTTTCCCGCTACTTCTCTTACCCTCCATGACCGAATCCATTATTGTCCTAGATAAACTATTCTCCTCAAATGACCCCATCACCGAATCTGGTTTATAAGTACACAGTTCCATCCATCGTGTTTATTCCTAACTTAACCTCCATTTCTCATTTCGAGTACCCTCCATAGTTCTCACCAGTCTCTGCCAGCTATCATTCTCGCTTAATTCATGGTTGTTGCTTCCACCCAGATTTCACTCCCGAACTGGAACGTCGGTCTGAAAAGAGACCAATATAATAGTACATTAAGCAACAAGCCTATAATGGCAATTATTAAGACATGAGTATGTTTATAAAACGAGCGAAGCGAAGCTTAATTACCATTATAGGCGAGTTGCATACGACTGTTTATGTCCACGATAATTATAACTCTATTTTTTTAAATATTCATAAGTTTCTGTCGAGATGTCGGTTGTCAGTTGAGTTTACTGAACAGAGAGCAGAGCGCATGAGCTGGATTATTAATTTCCCGCGAGACGATCAGAGACCTTGACAATGTCATATGTTTTCAAAGGTTTGGTAGAAGGTTATCATAACCTAGATTTATTTCAAATACAAATCGTTTATTGTACAGTTAGTGGAGTGAATTTGCGGGAATGTGCCGTGTGCTTGTGGAATACTGTAAGTAGATGGTGCATTGATATTAATATTGAACCCTTCAAGGTCCTTCGTAGGATACCTACCCTCCTTACCTATCAGCAAATCGGCATGAGATCGTTCTCTTGGGTCTTCTACGAGTTCTTCGTCACTTGCTTAGGTAAGAAGCGGGTTTCAGTAATTTGAACTATCTACTAAATGAGAGGAGTTGAGTCAAAAAGTAGATAATTATTCATGATTTACGATGAGGTCGAATAGGCCCATAACATTATTATCATCCCTAAACAATGAACACATTACTGTCCATTAAAAAACATAATCACGATGGTGAGAGAAATTGGCTTTGGAGACCTTAACTCAACTGCCTGGAGCATCCTTACTAGAAATGAAATTAAGTTAAGAGTGAAATAAAGAAAGTCTGGAGATCCCTAAGATCGGCTTCCATGTGAGACTGCATGTACCATCATAATGATTGGTGACGATCCAGCCCCCGTAGCACGAGCTCTGGACTCTTGGTATAATTAAGGCAGTCCAATTGGTATGTGCCAAACACTGGTTGTACGGCATGGATCCTTAATTGAATCGATGTGACCTGCGACTATGTCATGGACCGACATCTAAATTTGTGATTTACGTTAAAGTCATTGTGGATGATGACCGCTAGGAAAATGATGCTATAATGGCAGATGGCCCTAATCTAATTCACTGAGGTTGATGACCCCATCACCACACATATTTCTAAGCTGAAGGCTGAACACAATTAAGTTATAGTTGATAACCAAGCTCACCACATTAATAAAACCCTAGCACATCTGTTGCTCAACAAACCAAAATCATAACAACAACAACAACAATCGCTCAGAACACTTGTGGCAGTAAAGTCCCTTTGCCATCGGACATGTCCCTTAATCGTTACGTTAATAAGTTGAGATTTCTCAGGATATAAAACTAAGATTTCCATAATACATTTTCAAGTTAGTCACTTGGTTTTAAGTTAATACTCAAAATACGATTTCACTTAATTAAACAACCTAACAAATGAAGTAATCTCATAATCCTGAGTAACAAAAAATGTATCCACCCCAGTCGAATGGTTTCTTTAATATCCCTAATTATTTAATCAAAAGATTGTATGCTCACACTTTTCTTCATCTCTGCTGAAATCGGGATACATTGTCATAATTACCAGTACTGTTTATTTATTTCATGACGTCACTCAACAATCCTACCTTATAACACTAACAATTTTAAGAAACTAGCCTGGATAATCCTAACATTAAATCCTACAATCTGCACAAATTTACACACTACGCAAAATAAAAAATCCATTTCACATCGTCTCGTGACATTCAAATAAACTGTGTACAACCCTCAAATAATATCAGACAACATCACTACCAATTCTCAAATTTTGACATCCCTGAAAATGGTTATCTCCAACCTATCATTCCATAGTCTCATTTCAGTCGCTTCGAAGATGAATTCAAGTCTCTAAAAGAACAAGTCTTCCCTAACTAATGAAATTTAATTCCAAACATTTTATTACAAATGGAAAATCTCAGTTCTAGTTATTTTCTGTCTAGCAGTAAGCTGGCTCGACTACCTAACAACTGGCTGGAGTAATGGGACACTCAATATCACTAGACAAACACACGTTACTCGTATTTAACCTGCATAAAATGGAACAAAAACTCGCCTCGCTGGCAATTCACATAATATATATTTCTTGACCCACATAGATTATGCGAAGAGATTTCATTTAAGATGTCACTAAAATATTCTTATCCATCACGGTCCGACGGATTCACGTGAAATCCTAACTATGGACTGACCCTATTCCCATCTCAATAAATTACACAAAATAACTCCTCGGGTTTCCTACACTGAAACTCTCGGCATCAACACTACAGGCTTTCAACAACCTGATCCGCAACCCTTCCCATTTCGCAAGATTTGAAACACTCGCTATCACCAATTCTCTATATGACAATAATATGGAATATCTCTCTTGGGTGACCCACAATGCTGTTACAAAAACACTCTGTGACAACTAACCATCTCTTGCCGCATATCTGAGCTAATGTTTCCAAACCGAAACTCACATCTTGATTTACAAAAAGTTTACCATTATTTTCCTCTCATCAGTTCTACACAGATTTTAACAGACTTTGGAATAGCAATCCCCTGTTTGCCAGACTTAAGACATTAATTTATCATAAAATTCCGTTCGGTGTAAAGATGATGTTCATCTATGCGTAATCCGTGGTTATTGATTTAGATCTGGCATGAAAAGACACCGCTGTGTTCCTTCTGGAGCTATTTAGTGATCTAAAATCTTTACCATTAATGACCAAATTGTTTCACTTACAATTTCCTAACGTTTACTACGGCAGTTTCGTCACCAACTCTTCTTAAAATGTACTTTAGAAAATAGTCCTACATATCCTTGCCCCTTCTACACGTGCGGGTGACGTAATTTATTTAGCGTGAGAATGAGAACCACCACCTGTTCCTCCACGTGTCGTCTCTGGTCAGAAATAAAAAAATGTACCTGGAGCTCATGACTTGTAATTTATATGGGACCTCATGTAATGACTTTAGAAATCTGGTTCCTTATGACACAAAGGTCATGGGTTCAATATGTGTGTCCGACATTTTTGATTTTGGAAACAAGTGCGAAGCAAGTTCGTTGGTGAGATGCTATCCTTACCTAAATGGTCAAACAGCTGTATCATAATGAAAATATGAACTCTGATTGGTGGAGAACCTGTATCATAATGAAACTTGAACTATAATTAACCTAATTAAGATTCAGTTTTCTGGAATATAATATTTATATTTGAGCATAAAGATAGTTTCGCCCCACAACTTACATCCTTGTTACAGAATTACTGTTGATTGCCACTGCGAGCTGACTGCATTAGCTTTGCTAATAGTTAGTAGCGACGTTGAATGCAAACGAAAAAGTTTCGGACATAACAATTTCCAGCTATCCAGCGATCGTCTGTACACAACTCGGGTTTACCAGGAATGTTCATGTTATGTTTCCACACTTTCTCGACATGTCCGATCACTTGGTTTGTCACATTTTTGAGAATTTGTATTGGACAATCAACGTCTTCCACGTAAAAGTCCTCTTGATTTGGAGCATAATGCACAACAATCGTAGACAAAATTGCACAACAAAGCATGTGGCATTTCTTTGATTTGATGCTCCATTTTATCAGCACATGTGTCAAACTTTTAAAGTTGACTTTATTCTGCGCCTCGTTTGGGTGGGGAACAGTATGTTGATGTGTTGATAAAGTAATCAGTTACTTCTTTTATCACTATAACCATACTAATACACTTTCGTTTTACGGAGCCTGTTGGTCGCGCGGCTAGGGTCCCTTAGCTTTGAGCTTGTGTATGGGAAACAGTGGGTTCGAATCCCACCGTCGGCAACCCTGAAGATAATTTGCGTGGTTTCTTATTTCCTCACTATAAATATGTTAGGGCTGTACCTTAATGAAGACCACGGCCACTACCTTCCCAATCCTAGCCATTTCCCGTCCTTCCCCAGCCGAAAACCGTCAATGTGTTAGAGAAAATTTAAACAAGTAGCAAAAAAGAATGAAAAGAAAACCCTCTTTTGTTCGAATTCAACGGTTAGGTACTCGTGAATTTTTTAAATATTAATTAGTGTATAACCGTATTGTTTAATGTGGAATTCGTATGATTCAATAATTAAAGTACGTGTTGTATTATAATTAATTTGGAAATCCTCTAAATGAACTTAAGCGTCTCTACAGTTGTCACCAACTTCGTCTCCATAATAGAGAGAACTTTCCGTCACAAGAAAACCAAACATTAACGTTAGCTCATTTTTACTTTCTAGGACACGTCAGTTTCGAAATCTTACACTGATCTGCAACAGTAATTTCCTTCCAAGAACAGAGTGGACATTGTCCCATGCATTACAAGAAGTAAGTGTTTTAAAAACAATATTTATACTTACATTAAAACTATTAATATTACTCAGTCCTTGTATATGAAATAACCCACGTGGGTGCAAAGATTACGATCTGATGATCTTATCTCATATACTATGAGTTAATTTAGATCCTCCAATTTTCACAACAGACGCAATTGACCTAAATGGTGATGGTAGTTATCGTTCTCTGTAAGAACAATTTTATGCATAAAAACATCGTTTGGATGTATTTCATTATGGAATATACTGTACTTCCCTGTTTAATGTAGTGAAAAAGTAATCATCTCCATTCTTTCAATAGATATGTTTTAAAATGTCAATGTATGTCATTTGTTGCGTCCCACTCTGTCACATATGTGTTGCTCATTTACCATAATTTCGATGTTAGCACATCGTTCTCATCACAATTCAAAAACTATTGAAGATATTTGCACATGGTTTCTCAAGGAAATGTATTTTATTTATATAGGATGGCGCACCTAATTTTTCACCCCAAATGTCTCCTAATTGAAGACAGTTATAAATAGTTTTCTCCAACGTTAACGACAATAAAGAGTGCATTACGGCAACCTGTCATGAATCTCTCGTACCTTAATAAGCACGAGCGAACAATGCCAAGTTTTATTTTTCAAACGGGACTAAGCCCATTCCTGTCATTAAATTTATTCTTTTAGAACAGCAAGTCTTCAGTTTCCACGAGACAAGATACTGTATATGATACTAAATATTTCCTATTATCATTATAATCTTTTCTTTTAATTCAAGAAAGTTCCTTAATGGCATGTCCAATAAAATAGTTTCCAAATGTCCGTAGGTCAAGAAGACCGATGCTGCGAATGACTTATAAATCGTGTTGATGTTACCAAGGGGAGTGAACGTACAAACAGAATGTGCACACTTCAATACTTCTGTCCGCCAACTCTACTTGTCCGACAGTTGAAATAATGACCGGTTCCATGGCTAAATGTTTAGCGTGCTGGCCTTTTGTCACAGGGGTCCCGGGTTCGTTTCCCGGCAGGGTCGGGAATTTTAACCATCATTGGTTAATTTCGATGGCATGGGGGCTGAATGTATGTGTCATGTTCATCATCATTTCATCCTCATCACGATTCTCAGCTTGCCTACGGGCTTCAAATCAAAAGACCTGCACCTAGCGAGCCGAACTTGTCCTCGGACACTCCCGGAACTAAAAGCCATATTCCATTCCATTTCATTTCAGTGGAAATAATTTAACCCCGAATATGACTACCTACGAACAACTATAAATGTGACAGAAATGGGCATAGTTCCATTCTAAAGAAGGATTTGATATCACTGCCTCGGTACTTATTAAAGCACAGGACACATATTCCACGTTATTTCATGTGCCCTTTAATGATAATCACTTAGGTGAAAATCGTCCATAAATATTCGTCCATAGATATCTCCAACTAGACAGGGGTTAATGAGGCGAAAACTCAGCAAATTTATAGTGAAAGGAATAATTAGTGGTGTAAAAGTTAGAAAAAATATATATGAAGGGTAGAGATAATGAAATAAAATATATCCGAAAGGAATATTCATAACATTCTAGGATATGTTGATGATATAAATCTTCCAATAATTTCACAAAAAATAAACACGGATTTATTTGATAAATTGGAGTATTTCTAGTGCAAACCATTTACTCGTAAAACGTTAATAGGTAAATTCCATAAAAGTTTTACTGGTAATTACCATGATTTTAAGAAAATCTGAACATTATTCCATGAGATAATGAATACATGATAAGCATGGACTGTTTTCTTTAAGAAACCCCTGTTGTTGCTGAGCTAGTTAAAATTTATTAAGCATACGTTAAGGAAGAGTGTACTTCCCCCACATTAGGAACAAACATTGATCTGAATGTCATTGTAACACAAATCTTGTCGTTATGTGCAGGCTATGCTTATACCTAACGTAATAATTATTATTTTCTTCAAAATTTGGCTAGTTAATTAATTAATGGCGTGTAGTATCCGCAGAGGTCTGGTACAGGTCTTCCAATTTGATGCTGTATAGGCGACCTACACGTCTATGAGGATGAATTGTAATGATGAATACGAAACACACACACCCAGTCCTAGAGCCATAGAAATTAACAAATGAAGGTTAAAATCTCGCACTCGTCCAGGGATTGAATCTGTGACTCCCTCGACCAAAGGCCAACACTCTAACCATTTAGCCATGAACGCAGACATTTGGCTAGCTGTCGTTGGTCCGTCATATGAACTTAATCTCCATGGACATTCACCCCGTAGCATAACGATTAGCTGCCGTCCTCGGGGGCCCTAATTCCATTCCTGATACTGCCAGAAATTTAAGAAATACAGAAGTACTGGTATGTGGCTAAAATGGTACGTGCAGCACAACTCCATGTAGATGTGCCTGAAGAAAAAGCTGTGGCACCTCAGAATGTGGACATGAGTTTACTTACCCCCATGGATCTCTGTAACAATGAAATAATTGTGTTGAGAAACTTATTATGAGCCTCAACGGCTATAACACCACATAGAATATGACTTTTAAATAATTTATATATTTTACTTCAGTCTCTTTCATCTGTTTTGCGGCTCACCGGCTCGAATAGGTTTTACGGTGACGATACTATGTTTAGGACAAGGCTAGGACTGAGAAGGATGCGGCCTTGACCTTAATTAGTGCCTAGCCCCAGAATTTTACTGCTGTGAAAATGAGAAACCAGAGAAAAATATCCGACAGTGGTGTGTTCGAATCCACTATCTTCCGAGTACAAGCTCACATTTACGTAACTCATGCCACGTAGTTAACTCGGTCAATAGTGCAATTCTTTACAGTGGAGTTGTGAATTTTGCTACTCGGGTCAAGGATAGTGGTGTTTTCAGGAAAGAAGCTACAGGTCTAAAAGCAAAAGCCTCATGAATATTTCTTCAACTTTATTGCTGTTCTTGCTTCCTGATTCAAACACTAACAATCTTCACTTTACCATTACTTTATTTTCTGCATCCAAATACATAATTGCATATTAAATAAATCTTGGCTACAATTATTTCAGAATATCACAGTTTTATAAAGTCGGTGAAGAGGCAATACCTCGTATGTCACATAGCACTTCCTATCCATTTTTCCCTTTAAGACTTGTCACGCCAGCCACATATCGACGGCCTAGTTCTAATGCCACGATCTGACAATGCTCTTCCTATCCTTTATTTTCCTTAAGACTGGTCACGCCTCCCAGCCTCATATGGATATGCAGTCTTCCAGAACAATTTTCGTTGTGTTCATTTTCCTATGCGCATGTGTAGATGAAAATGAAGCTTAACCTGTAGGAATGTGTGTTTGCATGACGTATTTACGCACTCCTACAGAATAATGTATTTAAGTACGATATGATAAGATTAATTTTACATTACACGCAACCATAGGAAATGAACAGAAAATGGCCTGCATATTCATATGTGACTGGGAGGCGTGACAAGTCTTAAGGAATACAATGGATAGGAAGAGCATCTTGACATACGACGTTCTGCTTCTTCAACGACGATATTTCCATACATGATAAAGATATAACGAATTTCATGACCCATATGAACACAGCAGAGAGGTATGATAAAATGCAATAGTGATGATATTCCTTTCAAGTGTAGTAGTCAAGGCTGCGAAATTCGAATAATGAAATTTCGAAGCTGCATAAGTAAAATTTATTTAATGAAAATAATCATTACCAATTCCCTAACTGAAACTTCGTCCGACTCGTTGACTGAACGGTCAGCGTTCTGGCCTTCGGTTCAGAGGGTACCGGGTTCGATTCCCTGCCGGGTCGGGGATTTTAACCTTAATTGGTTAATTTCAATGGCACGGGGGCTGGGTATATGTGTTATCTTCATCATCATTTCATCCTTATCACGACGCGCAGGTCGCCTACGGAAGTCAAATACAAAGACCTGCACCTGGCGAGCCGAACAAAAAGCCATACATTTCATTTCAACAGAAACTTCAGAATTACCGTAGATTATCCCCGTGAATAAGTCGAAAAATGTATATACGAGGCTTTAATGGCTGGGTAGCCTCCACCTATATTTGATATCAGTATTACAATAATTCCTGGGAGGATACAGGCGGGCATTAGACTAAGAAATTCATTTTGCTTTTTCCTGTCGCTGGGGTCACAAGGAGTCCTTGACAAACGGGTCCATGCACTGTAATCAGGGTAGTTTCATAGATCGACACGTGGCGCTGGCAGCCTACGATTGTGCGGTAGATATGAACACTCCTCTGTGAGAAAGGTATCAACTTTGAATGCTAAATAATCGTAAGTTAGAGGTGTAACTATTATTACGTAGGTTAATATTGTTAAAAATATTAATCCTAAAAGCTACTTTTGTTGATATTTGCCAAAATAATGTTGTGAAATGAAACTGCGAAAAGGTGGAGTAGTCCAGCTGACATTCCTTAACTGTGAGTAATAATAATAATAATCACTTTTATTATCCACAACATTCAGATACTTACTGTAACTTACCACAAGGATATTGTTCAATGATTTTGTCATCTGATGTTTACATTATAAAACGCGTCATTGTTAAATTACCGTTTTAAAATTCTTAAACTTTATTGTGGTTCTTGTTTTCTGATTCATAGTTAAACTTCATCTTATTATTATTATTTTATTTACCGCATCCAAATACATACCTGCACATTAAACGAATCTTGACTGCAATTATTTCAGGATGCCACTCTCAGGATGAGGGCGTGCTGAAAATGTAAAATTCTTATTTCCTCCTAAATTTCCAGTTGAGCTTCCTGAATAAAACAGTGTGTGGATAACAGAAATATCGTCGCTGCGCGAGCAATACCTCATATTCCACAGTACTCTTCCTGTCTATTATTCTCCTTAAGACTGGTCATGCCTCCTATCCACACATGGATATGCAAAGTCAAAGTCAAAGTCCCCTTCATACTGGCCATGAAGGCCCTTAGAGAAGTGGAAGGTAAAGGCTTCCACCATTGTTAACCTCGGCATGTGATGGGGTAGAGTGGTTAGCTCTACGCCCGGCTGCCTTTGCCCCCAGGAATTAACCTGGTACTCATTTTGGTGTAGGCTGAGTGAACCTCAGGGCCATATGCACCTCCAGAAGTGGAAACCTTTTTCTTAAATTTTACGACTTCCTGACGGGGATTCGAACCCACGTCCTTCCGGGCGAACCGAGCAGGCCTTTATCGCCTCGGTATGGATACGCAGTCCATCAAAACAACGTTCATTGTGTTCATTTTTCTGTGTTCGTGTGTATAGGAAAGTGAACTTTAAATGCATTATACTGTAGCACTGAGTAAATACGTCATGAAAATATACATTCCTATAGTACGGTACGCTAGTCCGCCTCTGTGGTGTAGTGGTTAGTGTGATTAGCTGCCACCGCCAGAGGTCCGGGTTAGATTCCCGGCTCTGCCACGAAATTTGAAAAGTGCTATGAGGGCTGGAACGGGGTCCACTCAGCCTAGGGAGGTCAACTGAGTTGAGGGGGGTCGATTCCCTCCTCAACCATTCTGGAAGTGGTTTACCGTGGTTTCCCACTTCTCTTCCAGGCAAATGCCGGGATGGTGCCTAACTTAAGGCCACGGCCGCTTCCTTCCCTCTTCCTTATCTATCCCTTCCAAACTTCCCATCCCCCCACAAGGTCCCTGTTCAGCATAGCAGGTGAGGCCACCTGGGCGAGGTACTGGTCATCCTCCCCAGTTGTATCCCCCGAGCCAGAGTCTGAAGTTCCAAGACACTGTCCTTGAGGCGGTAGAGGTGGGATCCCTCGCTGAGTCCGAGGGAAAAGCCGACCCTGGAGGGTGAAGGGATGTGGAACGGTACGCTAAAGGGGCCCATAGAGGCGCAATATTGTTGCACAACAATCGGGTTTGTGCAACAGTTAGAATCGTGTGGAGATAATATTGATGGTTGTGCAAAGTGATCATAGACGTACAATATGCGTGGCATCCCGGTGTTTATCTGCACCACAAAGCCGCTTCACTCCTTCCGCAAGTTTGTACGCAGATAACTAATATTTTAAATAACTTCTTGCTTGTCTGTGTTCGGGTATTTTTCGCAATATTTCTCAATAAACACAACGCGATTACTGTAATCTTTGCTCTTAAAGTCCCATAGAGCTGGAAGGCCATGGTACATTTCGATATACTCCAAAATAACCTTTTTTCCCTCCTGTAGCTCTGCCATCAGAATACGTTTTCCTTCACTTGTTAATAATAATAATAATAATAATCGTATGGCCTCAGCTACTGTGTGCAGACATTTAGAGTTGACGCCATCTGGCTGTCTGCTCGTCAATTTCGACGTTCCGTTTTACTCTAGGCCCACTAGATCGCAGACCGAGTAAACCGAAACTCTCTTGGGCGTCTATGGCTGAGATTTAATAAATTTTGTCGGTTAAACACCAAATGTGTCACCAGAGATCTTTTACATGCCGACATCGTACGGCATGGAATGTCGAATGGACTTTTTTCCACCCTTCAAAAATCCGACTACCTCTGCCGGGTTTGAACCCGCTATCTTGGGATCCGGAGGCCGACACTCTACCACTGATCCACAGAGGCAGCCCTTTACTTGTTAATACCAGCTGGTGGGAGGACGGGATATTGCACAATATTGCCAACACATGGCACAGTATTTTGCGATTTGTGCAATATTTTTAAATTCTTTTTTGATTTCGTACAATATATTGCACAAACCCCGATATTGCGCAATAATATTGCACGTCCATGGGCCCCTTAAGGTTCAACACAGAGCTTCACATAAAAATTCACTGACAGAAAAGTATTTTGAGTGCCGGGCTGAGTGGCTCAGACGGTTGAGGCGCCGGCCTCCTGACCCCAACTTGGCAGGTTCGATCCTGGCTCAGTCCGGTGGTATTTGAAAGTGCTCAAATACGTCAGCCTCGTCTTGGTATATTTACTGGCACGTAAAAGAACTCCTGCGGGACTAAATTCCGGCACCTCGGCGTCTCCGAAAACCGTAAAAGAGTAGTTAGTGGGACGTAAAGCAAATACCATTATTAAGTATTTTGAGTCAAATCTTGGTAAAACAGCTTTAACTACATGTCCAGCCAATCCTTCTCAAGTTTATTTTTATTTGGCTGCATTTTATTTCGATGACACAACTATGTGGATTAGCATATCTTTTAACCACTGATGATGGACCTTAATGTCTGAAAACCGGTTCTGAAGTTAAAAATGTGTGCGCTTATACGACTATCTAATTTTAATGTTCGGCTCCATGGCTAAATGTTTAGCGTGCTAGCCTTTGGTCATAGGGGTCGTGGGTTCGATTCCCGGCAGGGTCGAGAATTTTGACCATCATTGGTTAATTCCGCTGGCACGTGGGATGAGTGTATAGAGACGTGTTCAAATTATTAGACTAAAGAATCTATTTTGAATAATCCTAAGTTCCACGGTATAAAAATAGGAGAGTAAAGTATAATACCTGATTATTTTTCTTTCTTTCTTGCTTAATCTGTTTATTGTCCAGGGTTGGCTTTTCCCTCGGACTTAGCGAGGGATCCCACCTCTACCGCCTCAAGGGCAGTGTCCTGGAGCTTCAGACATCGGATCGGGGGATACAACTGGGGAGAATGATCAGTACCTCGCCCAGGCGGCCTTACCTGCTATACTGAACAGGGGCCTTGGTGGGGGATGGGAAGATTGGAAGGGATAGACAAGGAAGAGGAAAGGAAGCGGCCGTGGCCTTAAGTTAGGTACCATCCCGGCATTTGCCTGGAGGAGAAGTGGGAAACCACGGAAAACCACTTCCAGGATGGCTGAGGTGGGAATCGAACCCAGCTCTACTCAGTTGACCTCCCGAGGCTGAGTGGACCCCGTTCCAGCCCTCGTACCACTTTTCAAATTTCGTGGCAGAGCCGGGAATCGAACCCGGGCCTCCGGGGGTGGCAGCTAATCACACTAACCACTACACCGCAGAGGCGGACCCTGATTATTTTTACTGGTTAATTCATTCTTGATTGATACTAAGACGTTTCCATTTTAGGCAACTCACAGATCAATATATTTTATCGCGGTTGGTAACAGTTGTCAGATTCTTTCGAAATTGTATGCGTGTAACCTTGCAGTGTACATGCTTTGACATTCCATTTACAGTGTTATTTTATGTTTGTCTGGTGAACTTAGGCTTGGTTTTCATTTTGCATACCTCTTGCTACCTTATAAAGACATTATAAAGCCTGTGAACTTGATTTTGTTTAATATAAGGATAACTCTGAAACTAACTACCAGGTTCACAAACTTATTCTAGACAAATTACAACCTTGTTCCAGAAATATTTTGATTCTATGAAAAGTACGTATACCGACGGCTTACTTCTAAAACCTCGTATCTCCTAATGCTGTTCCTATCCATTCTTTTCCTTATGACTTGTCACGCCTCCCAGCCACGTATTGATACGCAGCCCATCAGGACAATTAGCGTTCAGTTCATTTTCCTATGCTAACTTTAAAGGAAAATGAACGTTTAAGCATTACACTGTAGGAGTGCGCAAATACGTCATGCAAACTACATCCCTACAATACGGTATGGTGAGGTCCATTTCCCTTTACACGCCGGCATAGGAAAATGAACACAAGGAAAATTGTTTCGATGGGCTGCATATCCACATGTGGCTAGGAGGCGTGACCAGTCTTAAGGAATATAATGGATAGGAAGAGCATCCGGACATACGTGGTTTTAGAAGTAAGCCATCGATTATTTATTATTTGTTATGAATGATACACTATATAATGGTCTTCCAAATCATTCCAGGAGTTATGAGGCAATAACTGTACATAACGTGTGGTGCCGAGTACAATACAGAAGTTACTAAGTGATCATAAACGTTCGGGAGATGGTGAGTTCGATTCCACAATCAGCAGCTCTTAAGATAGTTTTCCGCGGTTTCCCATTCCCACCCCAGCAAAATGCTGGGGCGTATATGTCATTCACCACCACTAACAATCGCTCCCAGTCCATTGGCTGTTTACACCCGCACGTGACTAACTGTTCGGCTCTCTCCGCTGAGACAATGACCGCTAGAATAACAACGGGAAATTCCACAGGACTATCCCCTCACTCCAAAATTGTACTTGCCTGCTTGTCCCACTTCCTCTCATTTTCACTCCGAGCGACATAGTGTTCTGGTCATAATTATTTAATGCATTCTAGTTGTGCTTGATATGGAAATTCCAACGAACAGTCTCGGGAAGCACTACCCATCCTGACCTGAACACATCTGATGGACTCGCAGTGTCAGTGTAACACATTCCCCGTGCGTAGGTGGCCTGCAGAACATTGCTGGATTTGAATAGTAAGAGAGGTGGTGGGGAAGAGCCTCAGGAATACTCTTTAATGAGAACGACCTCTTCTGTGGTCGAATTTCACACATTTTAACCCTTTTGGTGCCACGCCTAATTACACTCGCTGTGCTAAGAATGCCACCCGCTTAATGCTACAATTTGCAGAAGAAGATAAAACATAATTCTCCTAAGTATAAAGCCAGATAAGTGAATATTACAGTAATCTGACCAGAAATGATGAGTACATTCATATTGATAAAAGCCAATTTGAGGGTGAAAACATATTTTCAGGAAAATTAACGTGAAGCGGATTATAACATTTCAGATTCGGACCTATAAAATTTAGCTAATATACTTAGGCAATCAGCTAAGAATGATTTGGTAAGATAAGATGTGTTGGCCTACTCATAGGTGCAAAATAAAGACGGGATGTTACCTAGTATATTGACGAATATTTTCATATTATTATCTACACCGAAAATGTACATATATACTCTTCGCCAGAGATTATCACTGAAGAGGTATAATCGGACCACTTACAGGTGTGATTCCCAGCATACCCTCACTACTTTCACTGTCATTTATCAGTTACTTATTGCAACATTACTCACTTAACAACTCTCACTGAAATCTAAGTGTTTACGTACTCTGCTAATTTAACACCGCCAACATCATATCTTGTTGCCATTTGACAAGCAAGCCAGACACTTCTTATAGTATACACCAAGTTCAAATACTGATAACTCCCGAGTAACGAAGAGTAGTGCCCAACATTGAGCAATAATGGAAGTCGCACCCCTATTTTGTCTTACAAATGACAGCTGTCAGAGAAAGATACGCAGTAAGGGCGGTACCTTAATTAGGACCTCGGCGCCTACATTCCCAATCCTAGCCCCTTCCTATTCTCGTATCGCCGAAAACGTTCGATATGTTCGTACGACGTTAAAACTACTAGCAAAAACAAACAACAAAAAATGTGAACAACACTCTCCGTGGTTCATAAGAGCATTAGGAATATCACACAGTATATCAGAGATAAGATTCTGAAAATGTGGCGGCAACGTTTTGAAACCCCGTCAATGCCCGTGTGATTTCTGAAATGGAAATTCGCGCCCATAATGTTTGTATTTCTTATAAACAAAGGGTTGTATTAAACTGAATTATAATGGCCTGGTGGACAACTCTGTATAATATATTATAAATCGAGAAGGTTTGAGCTTTTTTGTATATGGAGGATTTGTACATGGAGGATAATGTCGGGATACAGTCCACCGGTTTCAGTACTTCACCATCAGGAAGATTATTTCTTCCATATTATTAGAGGTTGTGCACGCCTATCTGAGAAATAGTCATTTTAAATACAAGTTTGGAGTAGTCTACAAAATTGAGTAGTTGGAACCCTTAAAAGTGATTACGCTGTCTAAAACTATTATGGATAAATCAAAATTAGGCCCTACATGGATAAAAGTTTTCTCTTAATGAAATCTACGAAAACCTCCGGGATAGAACATATTTATCCGCATTATATAACTCGCAATAAGCCCTCTTATTACTATTTTTACGCTTCATAAAAGTGTATGGACAACTATCGTAAATACTGTAAAGGGTTTGCGGGGTAAATAAATGAGTACAGAACCTGGTAGCGTCCAATTCCTACGATTTATTAACTAGGCATTACAATTCCACATTTGCACACGCACACACACAATTTCCGAGCTTACAACTTACACAAGTCCACGGATACACATTTACACAGTTCGCGCTCTCTCTCTCTTAGTTTCACATGTTCCATCTACAATGACACACACAGAGAGTCTTCGATTATTTACACTACCCTCACTCACCCACTCAGTCACACTCGTTAGCGCTGTCAAGGTCCACAGCCTACACGTCAGTCTCGCAGCTCGGGATAATATACGCTGTTCACTCAATCCGTCGAACTCCGTTCACAGTCTGCACACGTCGGCACTCAGTGTTCCCTTCGCGCTGTTCCAGAACACCCAATGTTCTTCTATTGCAGCCGGCCGCAAGAGACTCACACACACGACGTCAGGGAAACAGGAACGAGCCCTCGGCTCCAACAGGCTGACACCTCATCCCAGGCTATCACTGACTGCACTCTTCGGTAACTCACACCAGCAAACTCAATCTGACTATCACTGCCTCCAGCTAAGTCACTCCGCTCTTATATATCTGCGCCAGACCTTCTAGACCAGTCCGGATGCTAGATGTATCCAGGAACCTCGGGAGATGGAAGACTCGAGATTAATCGTCTGGTCATTTCCATCGTCCTATGCCGCACGACCACGGACAGAAGAGAGAGGGGGCGGTCCGGCACTTAAGTCTTGCTCGTGAATGGCGACGGTAACGAGCCCGGCTCATAGCAAGTTGACATAGCGGACGCTGTAACCATTACAGTACCTTCATGAAAATGAAACAACAGTACGCGAGACATTTTAATAACGATCCATAATATACGATAGGATATATATTTACGAATATTACCAAATAAGAACTGAGTAATAAAATTATATCCGACATTCACTACGGGCACATACAGTCATACAAACAAATTCCACATAGCGTTCGCACAAAGCGCCGATGCGCTGTAATTGCGTGACGGTAAGTCAAGCTCCTGCTACTATTGGTTGAAATTCATTTCCACCTGGAGTGCTCTTTCTAATCAACTCACGCCCTACCATTTCAGGTCTACGTACGCAACTAATTGCTTCTCTATCTAGAAGGTCTGTAAAATAACTTAGTTATTTAGTTGGTCGGTCTAGTCGTATGCCTTTGAAAAATAGAATGCTGCCTCTACTACTTTTTTACTCAGGGTTCTGAAACTCTTTCGTAAACTATTTCGCTGATATGAATGAGTCTTGTAATTAAATAGACAGTGTTAACGGTTTTTGTAAAAGATTTTTAGCTATTCTGAAACATTTTATACTCTAATAGTAGTAATAATTGTAGACGTTTATATTTTAGTTTTCCTTTAATTTACCTGGTTTATGTTAGGCCTACATTGCTCTTATTATTATTCATATCAATATTTTAATTTTATATTCTTGTTATATAACACGATTCGGTTGTTAACAACACTATATTAGATTAACTTTTATCACTGTTATATTATCTTATTTATTATTATTATTATTAATATTGTTATCATTATTTCCAAAATGTTGTTGCGGGTTGTATACACTTATCATTATGGGTCCCGTGGCTATCAGTACGGTATCGAGATTACTGTAAATTTGTAACTTTGCTTACTTTCGCTTGCTATTATCATTATTATTTGTGTGCAGTTGTTCCTAGTAATGCTTTTTAGGTTACAATTAGTTTAGCTAGCATTGTTGTTAATTTCACGACCCACAAACTACTGTACTTTCAAGGATATCGGAGACCATGGTGTCGGAACTTTGTCTCATAAGATTTATTTTATGTGACGCTAAAACTGCCGATACTCATCTTTACTCATCAGCATAGAAAAATGAACACAACTGAGGTTGTCCTGATGGATAAGAAAGGATATATCGTCGCTGTTCGGGTAAAATGTCACATCTCCCCATGCTCTTCCTAGCCATTATTTTATCCTTTATTTTCCTAAAGACTGGTCACGCCTCCCAACCGCATATGTACAGTATATGCACTTCTTCAGAACGATATTCGTTGTGTTCATATTCCTATGCCAGTGTGAAAAGGAAAATGAACCTTACCGTACCGCACTGTAGGAATGTATGTGTGCGTGACTTATTTACGCACTCCTGCAGTATACTGTATTAAAGGTTCATTTTACTTTACACGTTAAGCATACGAAAATGAACTCAACGAAAATAGTTCTGATGGTTGCATACCCGTATTTGTCTGGGAGGCGTGACCACTCTTAAGGAAAATAATGGATAGGAAGAGCATTGAATGATAACGACGTTTTGCCCAAATGGCGACGATATATCACTTTCTCAGAGTAAGTTTATCACCTCATCTTCTTATTCCTCATCTATATAACATCATGGATGATCAAGGTGAAAGTAGGCCAACGTTATTCAAACGATAATAAATTTGTGTTGACACACTACACATTAAATTACCTCTGCCGTATTCATTTGAGTCATGTGTGCTCCAATGTTTCATCAATGGACAAACGCCAAATATTAACGTATGCAATATCAAACCCGGAGGAGAGGACATCACAACACTTGCTTCCTGGCAATGGCGGATGTTTTGATGCAGTTCCATGCCATTCGACGGCCACGTTTGACCTGGTGTTGATGATAGCTTGAACTTAAGGCCTTTGAGAACCCGTCTTCCTGTGATGGACTGGGCGAATGACACGCAGTACGCAACAGTTGACCAAGGGGCCTTAACGTGAAGAAGTACACCATTTCTATCCCTGATGTGAGACTGAAACCGAGGAGAAGACCTAACAGTCCACCAAACGAGGCTGAAACACATCAAATGGATTAACATAAACAAATATTTAACATTATATAGCAATTAGTTTACATTAAATACTAGGTAAATATAAAACATGAAGTGCTACTAAGACAATCGATGGTTACTTCAGGGGAGCTACTGACTAAAATTACTTAGTATAGGGACGACAGAGTGTAATGGTATAGAGGCGCGCGGCTGTGAGCTTGCATCCGGGAGATAGTAGGTTCGAATCCCACTATCGGCAGCCCTGAAGATGGTTTTCCGTGGTTTCCCATTTTCACACCAGGCAAATGCTGGGGCTGTATCTTAATTAAGGCCACGGCCGCTTCCTTCCAACTCCTAGGCCTTTCCTATCCCATCGTCGCCATAAGACCTATCTGTGTCGGTGCGACGTAAAGCCCCTAGCAAAAAAAATAAATGTAATGGTATAGGTAGAACATGCAAAACAAAAAGTGGTCAAAGATTGTCAGTCTGAACTGAAGGTATGTGGCCTTTTAGGTTTATGGTTTAAGGCATGTTACTCAGTGACCACCCAGTGGGTCAAGTGGCATTAAATATCTTAAATGTATGTTCCATAATCATAAGTGTTTGGTACTCTCTTTCGTAACTTTTAAGTTTCCTGGTATGTCTAAGCCCGAAACATAAGACTATAACGTACTTGTAAAGGGATATCCCGTGTTATACCTGTAGGTGAAACACTGGTTGTAAATACATTAGCTAAATAAAAAATGAGGCACACTAATAAGAGACTTACATGGCATGTTTCGTTTTAAAAGAACATCCTCAGATTCTATAAAATCACTATATATCTATCGACCAAGTATAATATAGACCCATTGACCAAGAAGAATATCGTCGTTGCCGGGAGAAAAGCTCCTGTGTGATAATATTTTTGGACATATGCTGACCCCCAGCACATACATTACGAAGAGCGAGAATGCCTTGACAAGATTCACACAATATTGCACCTTAGATGACAGAACCTTGCCGGCCAAAGTTCTAAGCTAAAATATTTCACATAGGAGGTTCTGTCCCGGCAGCGACGATATTCTTCCTGGTTAATGGGTCGTCAAACGTCTCCTGTTTGGATCCGGAGGTACCCTGCCAAAGGTCACAGCCAACTACACTCCAAAATTTGAAAATTCCGTTTTTAATCTCGTTACAAATACAGTGAGTTTCTCTCATCGGTTGGCCGGCAGGCGCGCCCTGATTATCTGCCTCCCGTTGACTCATCACTTCCCGCTACACAGCGCAGTGTCAACACGGGAATGTCCGCACTTCGCAGTTCAGGTCCGTGCTTAGAACGTGTATCAAGTGTTGATCTGTCGCTCCAAATGTTCTCGAGTTGTGAAGTGTTACTTCGCGGTATAATTCTCATAATGCCTCCACATGTGTACATGAACGAGGAAATTATGTTTATGTACGATAATTATGTGAAAACATAGCCTCGCAGGGAAGTCGTAAGGCGATTTGTAACACAGTTTGAAGGTGTTCGCCCTCCATATAGAGAGACCTTGCGGAAAATCGTAAATAAATTGGGAGGAACTCGATAAGAAGCGAATCGTTAAAAACGTGTACGAAACGAGGAAAAATTAAATGAAATCGCAGAGAGATTAGAACATACGCCTAAAATATCCCTAAGACCACTTGGAGAAGAAGCCGGGGTTTCGAAGAGTTCAGCATGACGGACTAAGAAAATGTTGAAATTGAAACCACACAAAAAACAAAATGTATGCAAGAAACCCTCACACGTTGGACGAACTCAAAGAACACATCCGGAGAGGAATAGCCTCAATTACGGAAGACGAACTTATGTGTATGAATCGGAGTTTCCTAAGACGATGCCAGAAATGTGTGGATGCAGGAGAACATTTACGACATCTCATGTCATAAGGCACGAGCTTATTTTCTTAATTCTTAATTGTAATTGTCATCTCATGTCATGCATGGATAAAGTGAGTGAAGTACTGTCCCTGTTGCTCTGCCGCGGAGCGGGGAGTGATGAGTCAACGGGAGGCACATGAGCTGGGCGCGCCTGCCGGCCAACTAATGAGAGAAACTATACAAATTATGCAGTTTAATTCATACCTGTGATCGTAATCTCTAGCTAACTATTTTTTCCAGCAAAATTTCTCAAGTATAATTTCATTATTAGTATACAGGATACTAAATTTGTTTTACTGTATATATTCCGGGATTTAACGGTCACTCTCATTGGAGGACAGATGATTTCAAATGAAAATCCACAGCCCGACTCCCCCATCAGTGATGGAATGTATGAAGTCCCCATCTAGTGGCCAGGATAGGAACTGTACCGGCTACCGAAGCCTGTTGCACTCCTCTGGGGCAATGATTAAAGATTGACAGATAGAATGCAATTATAATGGAGAGTGTTGCTTGAATGAAAGATTACAACAAAACCGGAGTACCCGGAGAAAAATCTGTCCCACCTCCGTTTTGTCCAGCACAAATCTCACAAGGAGTGACCGGGATTTGAAGCACGGAACCCAGCGGTGAGAGGCCAACGCGCAGCCGCCTGAACCGTGGAGGCTGGACGGATGATTTATTTCTAATAAATGTTGCCTACCACGCGTATATATCTTGACATTCGTATATAGGTCTATGTATGTTTAGATGATTTGATAGAGTATGATGATATTCTTGAAGCACTAAATATGCCATTCTGTTATTTATTTTATAGGTATGTTAAAGTGTTCTAAGTGTTATATTTTGTGCTTATAGACTGAAAAACGTAAAAGTTACACTAAGTTGTGACTGAAAATGAATGGTTCCTTCTTAACAAACAAACAAACAAACAAACAAACAAACAAAGGAACGAACAACAAATGAAGATATGTGACTCAGTGACCATTCAGTGGGTGAAGTTGCATTAAATATCTTAAATGCCTGTTCAGTATTTGGTAATCCCTTTCATAACCGTAGTTAGAGCGGAATTTATACTTTTGACATAAGGAGGAATATTATAGTCTAGAATTGAGATACATGCCACAGGACTTCTACAAATGCAGTTTTATTTCTAGCGTTGATTGAATCTGGAACGACCCAACGTAATCTGCACGTAAGAAAGTCTAATCAATCCTGTGATTCACTCTAATCGCAGTGGTGTTTAATGGAGGGAACTCGATAGCATCCGAGGAAGAACAAAACATTATAAGTACAGGGTGGTCGGAAATAACGTGAACCGATGATATGAGTGTTAGAGCATTAGTTATACTGATAAGTAATCTGATAAAAATACGTCGATATCCGAGCCGTTACCATTAAATCAGCTGCTGAAGTTAACCTATCAGATCGCTTCGCCCGCCAGTTCAAATGGGCTTTATTATTATTATTATTATTATTATTATTATTATTATTATTATTATTATTATTATTAATATTATTTGTTATGTCCCACTAACTACTTTTTCGGTTTTCGGAGACCCCGAGGTGCCGCAATTGTGTTCTGCAGGAGTTCCTTTATGTGCAAGTAAATCGACCGACACGACGCTGACGTATTTGAGTACCTTTACACTGAACCAAGATCGAACCGGCCTCTCATCGCTGGGTTCCGTGGGTCAAATCCCGATCACTCCATGTGAGATCTGTGCTGGACAAAACAGAGGCGGGACAGGTTTTTCTCCGGGTACTCGGTTTTCCTTGTCATCATTCATTACAGCAACGCTCTCCAATATCATTTGCTTTCATCTATCAGTCATAAATCATTGCCCCAGAGGAGTGCCACAGGCTTCGGCAGTCGACAAAATTCCTATCCTCACCGCTAGATTGGTGCTTCTTTCATTCATTCCATTGCTGACCCGGTCGAATGACTGGAAACAGGCTGTGGATTTCCATTCAATAATAACATTATGAATGGTTAATATTATTCATTATTAATTATAATTATTAATTATTAATAATGAAATATCCGTTTTCACCCTGAATGATGAACACAAGTTTAGGATTAGCTACGGAAGAAGCGTTACTAGTTTCTTTGTTACGTTAGACTCTAAGGTATACTCATCTGTCAGGTCAGCTTCATTTTACCCTACACTTAAGATGAACGTAAATGAACACAGTATTGGAGGAGAAAAATTGCTTCCCTATAACTGTTTGTCACTTCTTTTAACAATGACTAATATTTAATAAAATCAATGTGGTCCCGTATCATTTTATTGGTCGCATATTCGTGAGTGTCTAATTTTCAATTGTTCCATAGCACATTTTGTCAAACTGGCGGTCAGAGAGAATTGATCTCTCCTCATGCAGGGTGTAATAAAACTATGAAGTAAAATTCCAGTAATAAATTTCTGATGCATGAACCCTGAAATGCTTTATTTCAGAGTTGTAGGAATCTTAAGTATTATCCTAATATCAACAATCGTATTTATACTCCGGAAATAAATTAGTATAAAGGAAATATTTTTTATTTTATTTTCTGACTGATTTTAATCATAATACGAAAATGTTCTCATAAGGGAATTGTAGAGCACGTCAGACGGTACGAACTACGGTAGGAATGTCGGAGCGTGTTCGGAACTCGATGTACAACAAAATGAAGCATGTATTAAAGAAGTGGGTGAGCGTTTAAACGATATAATTTAAGAAATGAAAACGGAATGAATCAAGAATGTAAGTAATTAACATTATCGGAATACATTTAGATTACACTTGAAAATCGAATACCTCGGAAGATAACTATTTCTGGTTGCATGTTTTTATAATATAATTGTCATTCCTATAAATGAGGAATCTATTTCTCAAAATTTCACACGTATATTTTGCGGTTTGCTTTCCTGGAGAAATTATACTGGGGTCGAGTTCCTGCTTGTTTCCAAGTACTAAAGCCGGTACGGTAGTTTAGATGACGACCATCTTCCTTGCTTCCCTGCATGAATTAGTCATTTCTGTCCGAACAACAGATCTTCTTGATTGCCTTATAGCTCAAAAGATACGACTTCTCTATTATGATGATGATGATGCTTGTTGTTTAAAGGGGCCTAACATCGAGGTGATCGGCCCTCTCTATTATTATTGTTGTTATTATTATTATTATTACTATTATTATTAGTAGTAGTAGTAGTAGTAGTAGTAGTAGTAGTATATACTAAACCAGCTGCAAACATTAATTAGTTCCGCTATATCGAAACTATTTCAAAAGTAAGCAAGAAATGTGCACCAGACGCACATTGTATGAAATACACAGACATTTCATACTGAGTATATAAATTTTATAGGACATCGATTGCGTATAAGAAAATAAGAACATAAGAAAATTAATATATTTTGTTTGTGTTCCTTGAAACCTTTTGTTCATTGAGTGGTTCTGAATTGTCAGATATAGACTTAATATTAAATTACTCAGTACAGTACTTAGTTTCTTCTCGTGCGAAGGGACGTTAGATACAACAATATCTTACCCAGCAAATTGCGCCACGTGTAGTACACATCTCGTCGGTATCTAGTGCCCACCAGGTCCACAAAGAAGACGTGGAGCAGACTGTAGTTTGTCATGTCCTTCACCTCTCCACTGGAACACGACATCAAACTGGTAACACGCTGTCAAAGCGTTTCTAACACCTTACTTCCATGCATATTTACTATCCTCAAGAAACTTATAAAGTCAGAAGCAAAAATGTTGGAATTAAGGAGGAACATAATAACTTCTATAACACTATATTTTGCTCTATTGTTACTGAAGAGAAATATAACGATGGCTTACTTCTAAAACTTCGTATGTCCCAATGCTCTTCCTGTCCACTATATACCTTAAGACTGGTCACGCCTCCTAGCCACATATAGATATGCAGCCCATCAGAACAATTTTCCTTGTGTTCTTTTTCCTATAGTTCCGTGTAAAGGAAAATGAACCTTAAATACATTATACTGTAGGAGTGTGTAAATTCGCTTGCAAAAAACATACCTACAATACGGTAGGATAAGGTCTGTTTTTGTTTTTGCTTTTTACTATTTAGCATAGGAAAATTAACACAACGAAGATTATCACTCTGGTGGACTGCATATAAATATCTGATTGGGAGGCGTGACCATTCTTAAAGAAGTAAGCGATTGATAAGTTGTACAAACTTATAACATTGACGCCAGTTCGGAAGAAATGTAATAATTGAGTAACTGTCATGGTTCTGGAGTTGATTTCTCAGTGTAATCAGTTTCCTTAAATGTTAAAGGTAGGGAAAATTGGAACATTCATTAAAACGTAAGCTAGATAGTTCATAGAGAAATAATATATATAGGGAAATCTTAAATATTCGGGGATGGAAAGGGAGAAGTTGTGGAAGACAGATGGGGTAATGTTTTAATGGGGAGAAATTTCAGGATCAAGGGGTCTATTCAGGGAAGCGTTCAGGAGAGATGTCAGTGAGGAATCGGTATGATTACTGCAGGTAGAAGAGTAGAGGGAAGATGAGGACAGGGATATGTTACAGGGGAGGAGGAGGCAAGCAGAGAAAGGAAAGGGAAACGTAGAATACAGGGGGCATAGATATAGGTGGGACAGGGTTAGAAGAGGAAGAAAATGGAGGAGAAAGTAGGATCTGCAGCCATCATGCAAGATAAGGGATACCGGTGGATAGACCTGAAGCTCTTGTAATTGGGGAACTCCATTATTAGGCATGTGGGGACCCTGTGTGTGTGTGTGTGTGTGTGTGTGTGTGTGTGTGTGTGTGTGTGTGTGTGTGTGTGTGTGTGTGTGTGTGTGTGTGTGTGTGTGTGCGGACGGAAGGGAACCAGGGTAGAGTGTTTTCCAGGAACTGATTTAAGGCAGATGTGGGGGAAAGTAAAAGGAAAGGAGGTTAAGAAGGAGGTGGCAGTTTTCCATGTTGGCACCAACAAAGTAAGGCAAGTAGGAATAGGTTCCAATTTAGTTGGGATGTGTGATATCTGGTTAAGACAGCGCGGGAGAAGTTAAGGTAGTGGAAGTGGAGATTTATCTGGGGGGGACTCTGTAGGAGGAATACTGACTGGAGGGTGCCAATTAAACAGTGGGCTAATGTTTTAATGGGGAGAAAATTAATGGCCAAGGGGTCTATTCAGGGTAGAGTTCAGGAGAGATGTTAGTGAGGAATCGGTATGATTACTGCAGGTAGAAGAGTAGAGGGAAGATGAGGACAGGGACATGTTACAGGGGAGGAGGAAGGAAGCAGAGAAAGGAAAGGGAAACGTAGAGTACAGGGGGGATAGACAGAGGTGGAACAAGGTCGGAAGAGGAAGAAAATGGCTCACATGGCCTTCATTTGGATTGCAGGGCTACGTATAAGTTAGGAGGTTTGTTTAGAAGGGTTATAAGGGAAATATTTTCAGAGAAATTGGGTGCACTGAGCAGCGGTCATAAAAGCACACGGAGATGGAAGTCAAATAATAATAATAATAATAATAATAATAATAATAATAAGAAGAAGAAGTAGTAGAAGAAGAAGAACTTTATCTCACACTAACTAATTTTTGGTCTCCGGAGACGCCGAGATGCTGGAATTTAGCCCGGCAGGAGTTCTTTTACGTGCCAGTAAATCTATCGATACGAGGTGTATTTGAGCAACTTCAAATAGCACCGGACTGAGCCAGGGAGGAACCTGCCAAGTTGGGGTCAGGAGGCCAGCGCCTCAACCGTCTGAGCCACTCAGCAATGCCAATGTCAAATAAAGATGATATAAATTATTTACTATTAACTCCAAATGTATTGAAGGAAAGGCATATAATTGAGTAATTTAATATACATATATTAGTTACCAGACACTGTGAGCTTGCATCCGGTAGATCGTGGGTTCGAGCCCCACTGTCGGCAGCCCTGAAGATGGTTTTCCGTGGTTTCCCATTTTCACACCAGGCAAATGCTCGGGCTGCACCTTAATTAAGGCTACGGCCGCTTCCTTCCAACTCCTAGGCATTTCCTATCCCATCGTCGCCATAAGACCTATCTGTATCGGTGCGACGTAAAGCAACTAGCAAAAATAAAAGTTACCAGACATTGCAATAGGGCTTGTATCATGACTAGGAAGTGATATGGATGCGGAAATCTTCTCCAGAAACTGGAGTGTTGAACGTACAAACAGAATAGATTCGAAAGAAGGGGAGCATTCACTTTGGTGAAAGAAGAATTTGTGTAATAAGAAAAAGTTAAGGATGATTTCTAAAGATAATTCCCTAGTCTGGCTGCTCCTAGTCTCCGACCAATGGTGTGGGATGATACAGCATGTTGCAGGGAGTCCAGTAATTGTCAGGGGTTATAATGTGCTTGTTGCACAATACGGTGATCCTCCTTTGGGTTCGTCAGACGTGGTTGACCGGAAACATGACGACGCCTATGCCTGCCCTCACATTTTCACGCAGTCTGGTATCGGGCCACTGTAATATCCGAATGCCCCACAAATCTGGATGTTGTACGATTCGACCAGCCGGCCAAATGGAGACTCACATTGAGACCTCAGTGGCTGATAACGCAGCGTAGGCGGCATCTCCGTGTCCTTCACAGGGATCGATCAGTTAACATATGACACTGTTCACGCCCCTTATATACCTCCAGGCCTGGCATCAACACTAAACACGAGCAACACTGATGCACTAGTGTGGCCGTTCTACCCGTCATAGAGAATTACAACTCTGATCATTTACATACCAAGTTACATTGAGATCCGATCATTTCTTTTCGGTGTTCTCTTTGTCAAGCAGTGTATATAATAAAAATAATAATAATAATAATAATAATAATAATAATAATAATAATAATAATAATAATAATAATAATAATATGCGACACCGTGCATTCATGAAGAGATTTTGAGACGATAACAAGGCGAAACCATCAGGCCAACTAAAAAATTAAAATGTGCTCTTTGAAGGGGCATAACGAAGAAATAATAATAATAATAATAATAATTGCTCTTGATGTGGATTAGTTGTAGTGTGTTTTCCTTTGAAACTAAATATCTCGGAGTGAAACTCGACAAATGTACAGTAGTTGGGGGGCGGAAAAATTTATTTTCGGTTCCATGTCGAAGTTGGTATTTAAGTGATCTCTAGTGATACATTTAGTGTTTACCCGAAAAAAGTTAAAAACTCACCAATAAATCGCTCAATAGAGTTTCTCAACTTTTCTGACATCTGGTAAAGTAAAAAAGTAACGTCAAAATGTACTTACAGGCAACCAAGGTAGCATCAAGTCCCTGCAAACAGCAGGTAGCAGATGAAAAAAAATGTTATTGGTTTAATAAATCAAGATCATTTTGACTGAAATATAAAATTTACATGACATTGTTTCTTGAGGTATAAGTCGGCAAAAAGCCATTACGCCGTTGAAGAAACAAAACCTCATATCTCGCAATGCTCTTCTTATCCGTAAAATGAACCTTAAATACAATACACTGTAGGAGAGCGTAAATATGTCATGTAAACATACATTCCTACAGTACGGTGCGGTAATATTTAATTTCCTTTATACACTTGCATAGGAAAATGAGCACAATGAAATTTCTTCTGATGGACTGCACATCCGTATGTGGCCGGGAGGCGTGACCAGGCTTAAGGAAGAGCATTCTGACATACGTAGTATTCTTCCTTCTTTCACTGCTCCAACTCCGTTTCATTCTTGACATTGAAAATATGGAAAAGACAGATGTGAACAATGCAGCAGACCCCTGTTATGATTAGTATAAAAAAGTGTCGCTAGACGAAGGGTTCAGCATCCTTCTTGTATTGAATCTTGGCTGAAGTGTAACAAGAATGAACATTATAAAATATCTGCGGAGAGTATTTTTAAGATTCTGCAGAAAACATAATGATGATGTGAATATTTGAAATGAAAAATCGCTCGGGGATAAACTCAGAGTTCTCCTGTTCTTAAAATAAACGAAACTGTAGTCTCACAAGGCTGTTGATATTGTTAACATTGTATGAAATCGCTCAAACCATCCCACGTGTATTGGTCGGGATTCAAACGTATTATTCTTAATATCAATCATCTCTTACTGCTTCATTATCCCGTCTGTTATTTCTGCAGACATTTCCGATATAAGGAGTAGAAAAACCGCTACTATGCTTGTTGCTGTCTAGTCATTTTGTCGTGTCCGACTCTTCATGAGTACTAAAATTAGCCATTCTTGTCACAGCTTCTCCAGACTCAGAATGCATGTTTCCTTTACACCACAAGTCCATTACGTCCTCTGCCACCCTCTTCTCTTTTTACCGTAGATTCTTCCGAATATCATAGCCTCTTCATCGATTGGTGTCTTCTCATTATACGTCCGAAGTTCTTAAGCTTTAATTTAGGTTTTTGACTTTCCGAAGGACATTCTGAATGTATTTATCTTTTAATGTCGATCTTTTGGATTTCCTAGTCGAACATTGAACTCTCAGTAGCTTTCTTCAGCTCCACAATTCGAATAGGTCTATTCTTCGTCGTCGTAGTTCATTGAAGACCAGCTCCCGAAGTCATGCGTTACAACTGAGAACACCATAGCCTTCACCAAGCAGATTATCTTTTTCGTTGCAATGCTTCCCTTCTTCGAAACATTACATAACACATGGAAAAGCGTCTTCACCTTTAATGACATATTGGATATAACGGCGAAATCTGTCACGCCTAAATCTATATATCGACGGTTTACTTCTAAAACCTCGTATCTCGCAATACTCTTTCTACCCATTATATTCCTTAAGACTGGTCACGCCTCCCAGCCACATATTGATATGCAGCCCATCAGAACAATTTTTGTTGTGTTCATTTTCCTATGCTAATGTGTAAATGAAATGAACCTTAAACGCATTATACTGTACGAGTGCATAAATACGTGATGAAAACAACATCCCTACTATACGGCACGGTAAGGTACATTTTCCTTTGCACAGCAGCATAGGAAATTGAACACAATGACAATTGTTCTGATGGACTTCATATCCATATGTGGCCAGGGGGCGTGCCCATCGTTAAGGAAAATAATGCGTAGGAAGGACATTGGCACATACGAGGTTTTAGAAGTAAGCCAACGATATATAAAATAAGAGTTTTGTCTGTACATTGCTCAGAATTTAAAAAGGATGGTATTTCTGTATCGGTCGTGTCCACAGTAGCAAGGAAATGCACTTTTTAATTTTTGTAATTTCTGTCTGTCTGTCTATCTGTCTATCTGTCTGTATTGCACCCATAAGCGAATTTGCCTAATTTAATTCATAATTAAATTGAATATTTCACATATGAGATACCACAGTGAGGCTGTGAAACTAGCAGTCACAAAGGAAATTTCTGGCGCCAGCCTGACGGCGAGAGAATCCATGGAACTTTTCTCTAGACACGACCAGATTGTAAACCACCCTTCAAATAAATTTTATGACACCGCCGGGGAGTGGTCACTTGCTGTCCGCTCTCACGAGAAAAGCACGCGGTGAAGCCTGACCTATTTAGCTAGGACAATAGAGGACCAACGACTGTAACCGCCAATTCGTGGGAAGAAGCGGATGCACCACGTTTGGAAGAGCGCGAAAATCTCAGCCAATCAGAATATTCTAAATTTGAATGAGCTGTCATACCGGGAGATCTACTAACAGTATCTCGTGATCTGAAGCCCGAGGTGGTAGTGAAAAACAGTGTCCTAACTGCTTTATAATATTTGGTGAATTATCTGTGTCAATCCGTGGTTAATCAGTGCCTAATTAATAAAATTCAACTTCAAACGGAGGAGGAATGGGACCCGGAATGAGGAGTCAGCATGGCGGAACGAGGCCATCCCCCGGAAGAAAATAACACCAGGGACGCGCATCATCGTGTGTATTATCCTATGATCATCTCCCACGGCGCAATATCACATGTGAGTCGGACAGAATTTAGGAAGTTTTGAGTACAAATTGTGAAAACCATAACCTACGGATGTACGAGAAAGCGCTCCCAAGGACTAGATCATTACGCCACATCCCTTCCACGGAACTATTTTCCAGGTGGTGGGAGAAATTTTTATAAAAACCCAGCGACCACAGGGTCGAACTCTCAGTGTGAATCAACTCTCAGTTATTTCTCAGTGTTTTGAGTCTTACTCAGTCATTCCAAGTTCGCAGTCGTTCTCAGTGTTTTCTATTTCTCAGTTATTGTCTTGAGTACTTTTAGTGATACTTCAGTATTCTCAGTGAATCTACGTTTTGACAGAGTGACAGAGTGTGTCAGCATAATGCATTTTTAGTCAGTTTTATTTTGGCTGGTAAGAAAGCGATTAGACACTTGGAGGCATTTTTTTAGAAAGCCTGGTATTATTTTACTTGGGAGAATATGCATTTCAGGAAATGAACACTTTCACAGACATTTACTGTAAAGGCAGGGAGTGCAGGCAAGAATTACACTCTAAACTTAAATGAGCTCACATTACTAGTCGAGGGAAACAAGTCCATGTTTTCCAGCATAGACATAACAACATTTCTAACCAGCGGGGAGCGTTATTTGTGAGATCAGTATAAAATTTTCTCCACAACAGAAACGATATTTAGCTTGTTTCTACCATTCAATAAACTGTTTGGCAAGCGAGATGTTATGGGCAGAAACTAGTAAGACAGCCGGGAAGGTGTTTGACTTTCTTCAATGCAGACCGCAATAGCAAAAACTTGACGGAACAGTTATGCCCCAGTAGGGTTAATGTACTATAAGCTGTAAGGTAAACAAAGCTGAGGGATCGGCGACCAGGCCACCAGGTGATCTTGCAGGTAGATAGCGAGGAGACCATCCGTCTACACAACAGGCAGTGGCATTTCTTCTAAACTTTCACTGGAGTGAGAGAAATACGAGTGTTTTATGCTAAGAATAATCGTGTGTCACGGCATGGCAAGAATGTGTCAAATTTGCGTGTGTATAAATTTGGAATACCACATCAGCTTGAAGATGGAATTCTAATTTCACCATGACGGGGGCCGGTGGGTGAACCGACCTGCTTCCTCCACCATCAGGTATGAGCATCATTATAATGTAAATAATATGTAGGACCGTGGCAAAATCGATGATCAGTGTAGTTTAGAGTACTAAGTAGGGTTGTAAATAATTCACAGTTTTATAATTCTGATAATAATAATAATAATAATAATAATTATAATAATAATAATAATAATAATAATGTTTCTGTTGCACTTTCAGATAGGCTTATTTTGTGCGCTTTGTCTAAGTAGATGTTTGTTTGCGTGTATTTTTATGGTTGATTTTGGTAGTATGTCATTCTGACAGTTAGGCAGCTACGATTTTGATCTACGAGTGTAATGTCAGTTTATTATTATTATTTCATCATGATTTTAGATCGATGGTTTTTGAGTTATATTTTGTCTTTTGTTGGAGTTGTGATGTTATGGACACCGCCGCGATGTTTTTTAAGGTTTTTTTTCACTATTTTGCGCATTTCAGTTTGTTTTATGTTGCGGAATCATCCTTCAGATGAGCGTTTTCGATTTGTTTTTATCCCGCGTATTTTGCGACGATTTTTGGGTAGACGCGAATATTTATTTCTGTAGTTGCGGTTGCGCACGTTTCAACATTTGTGTTTTGAGAGGCAATCTCGTCATTTTTTTTTATATAGTAACTATGAGCGCCATTGATGAGTCAGCTCTGTGATTTTTGTGATGTGTTAACAGTGAATGATCGAGAGATTCGAGCTAGATGATGAATATCCCTGATGATCTACGTTGATGATGGAAATATGATATTTGAACCATGTCTTGAATTTACATAAGAAGTCGTAATGTGCACGACAGATATTTTTGCCCGCCGGATACGAGCGAGGCCGTACTGTGAGAATAAATGAATAAATAAGAATTGTGGAATGAAGAATTTAACCACGTGCGTTAAATGTGTTACGACATGGGTTATGATACTACAGGCAGGAGCCTGTATTTGTTTAAATAATTCCAGGGAGAATAGATGCTCGACAAATAATGCTAGCCAGAGTACAATGTGGACAGAGAGACGAATCAATGTGTTTTGAATATTTATATAGGATCACGGATTGACGTGAAATAACAGTAATTTTTCCATCAAGGTTAAATAACTTTATGTCCAGACATTTGTCGTCTGAAATTTGGGATTGCCGTCAAATTCGCAATATTTTGCTATTCGCAGCGGGGTATATTTTTCTGGTAACTCCGTGTTTGTTTTTGCGCATTTCTATCCTTATTTAATTTTCCAATAGGCCGCGATGGTGGGATCCAGTTGTTTATTTGTTTTCCTTTCTGATTGTACTTTTACCGTATATTTGTAGGACGCAAGCGTATGTGAATTATTTATGTTTTATTTGTTATAGATAGATCAGTGCAGCTAGGCTAGTTTGTTTTGATTTCTGTATTTTATCGGAGCAGTGTTTCTCCGTTAATTAAAGTAATGATGTAAATACCATTTCAGATGTTAGGTTTATTGGGTCATCGATTATGTCACCGTCGAAGTAGTAGTGGTATGCTCATACCAGGCATATAAGTAATTACCAAACTTTCTTTTAAAATCCACTACATTTTTATTTGGAATGAAGCGATCTTTAAATGAACCAATTGTATAAAACTGCCGCAATAAATGGTAAATAAGATGGTATCTGCCTCCATCTAGTGGTGATACCACAAATATGAATTAATGATGAAATGCAGTTAGCGGCAAAGTCAATAGAAATTTTAATGTACAAGGATCGCTATCATTCGATAATGTTAACATCAGGCACTTGGCCTAAATTTCTGCTTATATTTTAGAAGTCCAGTCTATCACAGACACGTAAATGAAGAGTAAATTTTAAATGAGTGGTTGGATACACTCAGAGTGATGTGTCAATATTTGATTTTGTTTAACCAGGAGGTATTTGAATAAGACGATGGTCATGTAGGAAATGAAGTGATGTTCATGGTTGTTTTGTTCTGTTTTCTAAGAACTATTTCCTTAAGTGATACACTTGCTTAATGCAGTCCAAGATTATGTAAATTTGGGTATTTTTCCCAAATGAGTCATGTGATAAACATTTATAACTCTTATAAGTCAGTGGATTGATCGACGTAACAGAATTTAATTTACTTTGTTGTGAGTCAACTATGTTAAAGTTAGTAATTTGAATATTTGAGAGACAGTTTCTCTGTTATGTAATTTTGTATTTCAAGAAGGTGGTTTTTCTGACCAGAGTTTTAACGGAGTCATTTTATTCAACTTGAAGACAGTGTCAAGATAGTCTGGAATATTTAATTAAGGTGTTTGACCTTCAGTCAGTTTATTCAGGCAGTTATGATTATTTTGGAAGGCAGACCTTCAATCTTTAATATTTTATTAGTCATTTATTTTCATTTAGTTTACACTTTTCACTAGTTCAAATTTACGTTCAGCATTTTATTTGAATAAATTAGTCTTTTATTTTAAACTTTAATTCAGTCTTGGGTACCGTCATTTTAGTTAGTTTACCCCCTTCTTTTCATTCCCTCACTCCTCTATCAGCGGGTGGCCTCACCGGGGATATCGAACGGGCACGACTGAGAATGAAGAGTCTACATGCAGCGGTGAGTATGTGTTATATGTCATTTATTACAGGAGCAGCCGGCGCATAGAAGAGAGAAGAGATCACCGCATTTGGTGCCTTAGAAGGGCACAGGGGCCGGAGTGAGGAGTGAAAAGCGTGTCGCCCACCTTTAGGGGCTAGTTTGCTTATCCCCGGGACTTTGCACTTTACATTTATTTATTTTGTACCCAGACTAACAGCCATGAACATAGATTTACTGAGTGTTGATAAATATGAATGCTGTGATAGTACTGTTTGACAAGTAGTGGTATTAATTATAAATGATATGTTTTGTATGATTTTATCCAAATTTAGGATAAAATTGTTTTGTATTGGTGATTACTGTGTCTTGCATGTGATGGAAGTATGTTGGGGAACCTGAAGGTCTCAGTCGTATTCTCTCAGCATATAAAATGTCGATTAGCCAGGAGCAGTGGGACAGGTTGATTAAAACCATTAACGATTTAAGTGTAACAACTAGTGAGTTGAAATCAAGTCAGGCCGAACTGTCGAATAAGATAGAAACTAACCAAACAGAATTAGCTGACGAACTGAAATCCAGTCAGGCTGAACTTATAAACAAGGTAGAAAGTAGCCAAACAGGATTAGCTGACGAATTTAAATCCAGCCAGGTAGAACTTGTAAATAAGATTGAGAGTAGCCAAGCCGAACTTGCGAATAAAGTAGAGGCAGTACACGGGCAGGTCTTGGAAGAATTTAAACAGTATGATATAAAACTCGAGGAGAAGTTCATAAAAAGCCAGGTCGAACTGAAAAAAGAGTTACGGGAAAACCAGGATAAACTCATGCAGGCGTGTAATGCAAACAGGCAGGAGACGATGGGAGAAATAAAGAAGTTAGCCGATGCACAAGTACAAATACAAGAGCAGTTAGACAGCCACAGCGCGACTGTTGAGGAAAGCATGAGGGAAACCAGGGAAATGGTGCAAGATCAAGGCAAGGACTTAGCTCGAGGTATGATACTCTTGGAGGAGCGGATAGATAAAATTGAGGATGAGAATAGGAAAGAAATGGATAGAGTATGCGTACAGATCGGAGAGACGCAGGAGAAAACGAGCCACGAAATCATGACCTTAAAGTCGGAGACCCAGGATATTACCAAGAGGTTAACCGAACTGTCAGAAAAGATCGCAGAAACTGAGGGTGCGATTACACTCAGCGAGCAGTCAGTAAGACAGGAAGTTAACGAGGTCATAGAGGGAAAAATCCAGGCAATTAAGACCCAGAGCGAAAACTTGTCGACCTTGGTCAAAATGCTAGTCGACAGACAAGCCGAGTCCCAGGTAGCCAGAGAGATTAGGATACAGCCGCAGCACGAGCCGACACAGACCGAGCCGATAACCCAAATATTTAACATGGAGAGGACAATGCCCGAAGGTACGCAAAGAACTGAAGCTTCCACGCAAATCATAAACATCGTGCGTACGAGTGACGATCAGCCGAAGAAATTCAGCGGAACGTCACAAATAACACCAAAAGTCTATCTTAGGGAGTTGAAACAGTATTTCCAAGACATTAAAGCCCCTGAAGAAAAGAAACTACGCATAGTAGAAAAATATCTCGAAGGACAGGCGAAGACCTGGTACTACGGTTTCGTAGATACTTTTAAGACGTTCGCAGATTTCGAGAAGGCTTTTCTCGAAAGGTACTGGTCCTTATCCACACAACAAGCACTCCGAATGGACTTGTACACTCGCAAGTACATGTCGACACAGCCCACACGATACTTAGACTTCTTTCTAACACAGCTCGTCAAACTGAGACAGTTAGATTCTCCAGTATCTGACGCAGAGATCGTTCAGACGATAATCAAACAATTTCCGTCGGACGTGCAGAGAATGCTCATTACAGCGAGGGTCGATGATCCAACCCAAGTTGAGGCTATTCTAAGGGAGCTAGACGCTACATCCACTAATAATGTACCGCAGAGAGTGACCAGGCAAACGCAGGAACATAGGGCTTACCTAGCTAATGCCACCAATGAAAATGTACGAGGCAATGCGCAGGTAAACGGCCCGAATTCAGGTGCTGTACCGCGGCGAGATACGAACACGAGACGCCAGGAGGAAGAAATCCAACGTCCGTGGTTTAGAAAACCTAACTACCCAGACAGGCGACCGCGCTACCAAGACAGGCAGCCGTACCAAAGGAGGTACCTCTCACGTGACAGAAGGCGATGGGAAGAGCGAGGAAGAGACAGGCCTTACTATCGCGATCCTGAAAGGAGATGGAATGAGAGAAGGAATTACCAGCGAGATAGGAACTCGGACCCGAGGTATCAAGAGGGGCGCCGATACATCAATGACCTGAGTAACAAACAGCAGCGCGATCAGTGGAAGCAGGCGATCGAATCCCAAGACATGAACCCGGACATCACGGGGGCCGAAAGCCTCGAGTTCCAGCAAACAAGAAGGAGAGGAAGCGAGGACCGCAGACCACTCAATCCGAACGCACCGACGTACGAGGGGACCGGTGCTAGAAAAAAAAACTTCAATTTCGAATTAGTAGCTCCAGTAGACACTGACTCAGCCACGAATTTTACCATTGAGAATGAAGAGTGGGAAGTAGCGAAGGTGGATTCATGGATAGCGCAGCCTGAGGACTTATTAAGTGATGAATTCAAGCAGGAGAGCCCACAAATTTTACCTCTACCTGTGATTAAAGTCAAAATTAATGAAACAAGCATTTTAGGACTTTTAGATACTGGTGCTAGTATCAGCATTATTTCGAGGAATCTGTTTAATGATTTGAAAGAGAGAATGAGCCTACCTGAGATCCCGGTCTCGACAGTAAAAATAAAAGGGATCGTCCCAGACAGGGTGACTACCTGTAAGTCCCAGACATACCTGGAAATGACAATAGGGAGCTCAACCTACAGTCATACATTCATCATAATGGCTAGAGTTAACTATAACGTAATTCTTGGAGCTGATTTTCTAAGGGATACACATGCCGTCATTGACCTTGCAGGGGGCGTGGTGAGATTCCGAAGGAATGGAGGACATGACAAGGTGGCAATAAATCCGGAAACTGATGAGGACGAAGCAGATGACAGTACTGACGGAGACTTCCACGATATCTTAGGAGCCGAGCATGCGGATGAACAGTTAAATATTTTGGACCATGAGGGGATTTTTACCGACATTTTTATGGTTGATACTGCAGAAGATATTGAAAATTTAATCAATGACAAGGTTGCAGAGTTTAAAGGAACGAAAGCACAAAAAGATCAATTAAGAGCCTTCTTAATTGAACATCAGGCCGTGTTCGATTCCAAAGTAGGCCTTATCCCTAATTTTACATATGTTTTCAATGTTTTGGACTGGGAACCATACAAACGTAAGCCGTATCCAGTGCCAGAGAAATACCACGAGGAGGTCAAACAAATTATCAAACAAATGGAAGAAAACGGGATCATCTCGAAGCGACCTACCCCGTACGTGAACAGCCTTGTCATAGTGAAGAAAGCCGACAATTCCCTGAGGCTGTGCCTCGACGCTCGTCAATTAAACTCCAAATTAATCCCGGAGAATGATCAAGCCATGCCTATTAAGGACGCAATTCGTCGATTTAGAGACATGGAAGTTTTCACAGGTGTAGACCTGACCAGTTCTTTTCACCATATCCTTCTGCATGATAAGTCGAAGTTACTAACAGGGTTTATGTTTGATCAACAGACCTATGTCTTTGAAAGACTTCCGTTCGGGACGCGCAACTCTTCCAGCGCTCTCATACGGGCACTTGACAGGAACCTAACAGACGAAGTCAAAGCAGTCACTACTTTGTACATCGATGACATGATAATTGGAACTAAAACCTTTGAAGAAAACCTCCAAAATTTAAGTAAACTGTTTAAAAACCTTATAGAAACTGGATTCAAGGTGAATATCAAGAAATCACACTTCTGTCAGCCGGAAATCCTATTCCTAGGACACGTGATAGACGGCAAGGGAATCCGACCAAATCCGGTAAAGTTAGAAGCGATAAGTAACTTCCCTAGGCCTACCAAGGTGAAACATATTCGACAATTCCTTGGTATGTGTCAATTCTTTAGAGAACACTGTAAAAATTTCACCGAAGTCGTAGCACCACTACAAGACCTGCTATGTAAGAATAACAGATGGAAATGGACACAGGAAGCAGAGACAGCGTTCACATGTACTAAAGAACTGTTAGCCAGGAGTATACAATTAGCGTATCCCGATTTTAACAGGCCATTTATCCTTCAGACAGACGCATCTAAAGTGGGCATAGGTGCAGTCTTATTCCAAGAACAGGACAATGAATGCAAAACCAAGGACTATTTAGGCTTTTATAGTAGAAAATTGAGGTCGCACGAACGGAACTACACAACTACAGAGCTGGAAATGCTAGCTATAGTCCAAGCCCTACAGCACTGGCGGAAAGTCATTTATGGATTTCCACTCGTCATAAGAACTGACCATAAAGCTTTAACGTTCATGTTAAAATCAGCTGTTTCATCTGACAGAATTACTAGATGGTCACTGTTCGTGCAGCAATTTAATTTTACCATTGAACACTGTACCGGCAAGGCAAACATTCTAGCAGACGCCTTAAGTAGGAACCCAAATAAACGTGAAGAGCAGGTAAATTATGTGGACTTAACCCAGGAAGACCGAAATGTACTGCTCCGACTGAGCCAGTTACCAACCTTTCAACAGGCAGATCCAATCTTACAGCCGATTATCCAGTATTTCCAAGGAGCAATTCAACAAGGAGACCCTCGTTATGACGAAATTCACAAGGCCGCACAAGAATACAGGTTGTTAAATAATCAATTGTTGAAATATGCAGATAAGGATCATACTAAATTAAAGATTGTCGTCCCGAAGGAATTACAAGAAGAGCTAATATGGCATGTACACCGTGTTATTGGGCATGGAGGTATTGATAAGACCGTCGCCACAATTCAGGAAACTTTCACCTGGAAAGACCTAAGGAAAACTGTCAGGGATGCTATAATTACATGCGACACTTGCCAGCGTGTCAAGGCGAACTCCTACCTTTTAAAACAGAAACCAATTCCCATTCTACCGTCAAAGCCCCGTGAGTTATTCGCGATGGATATTTATGGAAAAATCCCGAAATCACGGAGAGGCAACCAATTCATATTAGTCACCATGGATGTATTTTCCAAATTTACAAACCTTTCTCCAATGCAAAAGGCCAATACTAGGTCAGTTTTAAGATGCATTAATAGAGAAATAATTCCGGCCATGGGAAAACCGGAGAAATTATTGACAGATCACGGAACACAGTTCACCTCCGCTGAGTTTAAAACAGGTTTAAGGCAGTTAGGAATACAGCATGTTCTGAGTTCAACACGTCACCCAGAGTCGAACCCGGCAGAAAGAGTAATGAAAGTCATCGCAAAATTCAGCAGAATTTATATCCCAGAACAACATTGGCGATGGGTCGATATTCTCCCATTGATCACTGACTGCATAAATAATACTGTCCATGAAGCAACAGCGAAAATCCCGGCCACAGTGCACAATGGCTTACAACCAGCCAGGACGTGGAGCCCAGTCGTCAACTGTCCGCCTGAACCCCAATTATCTCCGGAACTATGTACACAGCAGGTACGGGAGCACTTAAGAGAGCAAGCTGACCGCAGGCTGAGGAGAGTTCGTAGAAAGAAATACCGCAAGCCATTAAGGGAAGGTGAAATGGTATTGATCCGTAGACCAGCCATCTCCGATCCTGAAAGGAAGTATTACGCAAAATTCGCACCATTGTACATCGGTCCTTACCGCATCGTCCAGGATCTGCAAAACAATGCATATAAAATAAGAAGTTTAGATGGCGAAAATGAAATGATCATGAATGCGGCAAATCTTAAAGAATACAGAATAGCACCAGGCGCAGCTCAAGTGAACCTCGTGGAAAAACCAAGGAGCTCAAACGCAGGAGAAGACGCAAGTTCCGGCACGGAAGGAGAAGATGATGAGGATGACCCATGTACCGAAGCAGAAGAAGAAGATGATGATGATGACCCGTGTACCGAAGCAGAAGAAGAAGATGACCAGGAAACCCTATCAACGAACCCAGGAGACGACAGTCATTTCGAGATTGAGACAGATCAACAGACAGAAGAGAATTGTCCGGAATGCGAACAGAGCTCAGCCGAGATACTGGCAGTCATGAAACAGATTGCAGATGACCTCGAGAAAGAGAACAAACTTTTAGAGAGAGAAATCAGAGGAAAACTCAGACATAAGCAGAGGTATACTTCGTAGTTAGGAGTATACATTCGCTTATGGCTGCAAGTATGTCTAGAATATCATTGGTTGAATCGAGAAATCTTCCACTATCGCCTAAGATTTCTAACGGCGTAAGGGGGCATTGCACCCATAAGCGAATTTGCCTAATTTAATTCATAATTAAATTGAATATTTCACATATGAGATACCACAGTGAGGCTGTGAAACTAGCAGTCACAAAGGAAATTTCTGGCGCCAGCCTGACGGCGAGAGAATCCATGGAACTTTTCTCTAGACACGACCAGATTGTAAACCACCCTTCAAATAAATTTTATGACACCGCCGGGGAGTGGTCACTTGCTGTCCGCTCTCACGAGAAAAGCACGCGGTGAAGCCTGACCTATTTAGCTAGGACAATAGAGGACCAACGACTGTAACCGCCAATTCGTGGGAAGAAGCGGATGCACCACGTTTGGAAGAGCGCGAAAATCTCAGCCAATCAGAATATTCTAAATTTGAATGAGCTGTCATACCGGGAGATCTACTAACAGTATCTCGTGATCTGAAGCCCGAGGTGGTAGTGAAAAACAGTGTCCTAACTGCTTTATAATATTTGGTGAATTATCTGTGTCAATCCGTGGTTAATCAGTGCCTAATTAATAAAATTCAACTTCAAACGGAGGAGGAATAGGACCCGGAATGAGGAGTCAGCATGGCGGAACGAGGCCATCCCCCGGAAGAAAATAACACCAGGGACGCGCATCATCGTGTGGATTATCCTATGATCATCTCCCACGGCGCAATATCACATGTGAGTCGGACAGAATTTAGGAAGTTTTGAGTACAAATTGTGAAAACCATAACCTACGGATGTACGAGAAAGCGCTCCCAAGGACTAGATCATTACGCCACATCCCTTCCACGGAACTATTTTCCAGGTGGTGGGAGAAATTTTTATAAAAACCCAGCGACCACAGGGTCGAACTCTCAGTGTGAATCAACTCTCAGTTATTTCTCAGTGTTTTGAGTCTTACTCAGTCATTCCAAGTTCGCAGTCGTTCTCAGTGTTTTCTATTTCTCAGTTATTGTCTTGAGTACTTTTAGTGATACTTCAGTATTCTCAGTGAATCTACGTTTTGACAGAGTGACAGAGTGTGTCAGCATAATGCATTTTTAGTCAGTTTTATTTTGGCTGGTAAGAAAGCGATTAGACACTTGGAGGCATTTTTTTAGAAAGCCTGGTATTATTTTACTTGGGAGAATATGCATTTCAGGAAATGAACACTTTCACAGACATTTACTGTAAAGGCAGGGAGTGCAGGCAAGAATTACACTCTAAACTTAAATGAGCTCACATTACTAGTCGAGGGAAACAAGTCCATGTTTTCCAGCATAGACATAACAACATTTCTAACCAGCGGGGAGCGTTATTTGTGAGATCAGTATAAAATTTTCTCCACAACAGAAACGATATTTAGCTTGTTTCTACCATTCAATAAACTGTTTGGCAAGCGAGATGTTATGGGCAGAAACTAGTAAGACAGCCGGGAAGGTGTTTGACTTTCTTCAATGCAGACCGCAATAGCAAAAACTTGACGGAACAGTTATGCCCCAGTAGGGTTAATGTACTATAAGCTGTAAGGTAAACAAAGCTGAGGGATCGGCGACCAGGCCACCAGGTGATCTTGCAGGTAGATAGCGAGGAGACCATCCGTCTACACAACAGGCAGTGGCATTTCTTCTAAACTTTCACTGGAGTGAGAGAAATACGAGTGTTTTATGCTAAGAATAATCGTGTGTCACGGCATGGCAAGAATGTGTCAAATTTGCGTGTGTATAAATTTGGAATACCACATCAGCTTGAAGATGGAATTCTAATTTCACCATGACGGGGGCCGGTGGGTGAACCGACCTGCTTCCTCCACCATCAGGTATGAGCATCATTATAATGTAAATAATATGTAGGACCGTGGCAAAATCGATGATCAGTGTAGTTTAGAGTACTAAGTAGGGTTGTAAATAATTCACAGTTTTATAATTCTGATAATAATAATAATAATAATAATAATAATAATAATAATAATAATAATAATAATAATAATGTTTCTGTTGCACTTTCAGATAGGCTTATTTTGTGCGCTTTGTCTAAGTAGATGTTTGTTTGCGTGTATTTTTATGGTTGATTTTGGTAGTATGTCATTCTGACGGTTAGGCAGCTACGATTTTGATCTACGAGTGTAATGTCAGTTTATTATTATTATTTCATCATGATTTTAGATCGATGGTTTTTGAGTTATATTTTGTCTTTTGTTGGAGTTGTGATGTTATGGACACCGCCGCGATGTTTTTTTAAGTTTTTTTTTCACTATTTTGCGCATTTCAGTTTGTTTTATGTTGCGGAATCATCCTTCAGATGAGCGTTTTCGATTTGTTTTTATCCCGCGTATTTTGCGACGATTTTTGGGTAGACGCGAATATTTATTTCTGTAGTTGCGGTTGCGCACGTTTCAACATTTGTGTTTTGAGAGGCAATCTCGTCATTTTTTTTTTTATATAGTAACTATGAGCGCCATTGATGAGTCAGCTCTGTGATTTTTGTGATGTGTTAACAGTGAATGATCGAGAGATTCGAGCTAGATGATGAATATCCCTGATGATCTACGTTGATGATGGAAATATGATATTTGAACCATGTCTTGAATTTACATAAGAAGTCGTAATGTGCACGACAGATATTTTTGCCCGCCGGATACGAGCGAGGCCGTACTGTGAGAATAAATGAATAAATAAGAATTGTGGAATGAAGAATTTAACCACGTGCGTTAAATGTGTTACGACATGGGTTATGATACTACAGGCAGGAGCCTGTATTTGTTTAAATAATTCCAGGGAGAATAGATGCTCGACAAATAATGCTAGCCAGAGTACAATGTGGACAGAGAGACGAATCAATGTGTTTTGAATATTTATATAGGATCACGGATTGACGTGAAATAACAGTAATTTTTCCATCAAGGTTAAATAACTTTATGTCCAGACATTTGTCGTCTGAAATTTGGGATTGCCGTCAAATTCGCAATATTTTGCTATTCGCAGCGGGGTATATTTTTCTGGTAACTCCGTGTTTGTTTTTGCGCATTTCTATCCTTATTTAATTTTCCAATAGGCCGCGATGGTGGGATCCAGTTGTTTATTTGTTTTCCTTTCTGATTGTACTTTTACCGTATATTTGTAGGACGCAAGCGTATGTGAATTATTTATGTTTTATTTGTTATAGATAGATCAGTGCAGCTAGGCTAGTTTGTTTTGATTTCTGTATTTTATCGGAGCAGTGTTTCTCCGTTAATTAAAGTAATGATGTAAATACCATTTCAGATGTTAGGTTTATTGGGTCATCGATTATGTCACCGTCGAAGTAGTAGTGGTATGCTCATACCAGGCATATAAGTAATTACCAAACTTTCTTTTAAAATCCACTACATTTTTATTTGGAATGAAGCGATCTTTAAATGAACCAATTGTATAAAACTGCCGCAATAAATGGTAAATAAGATGGTATCTGCCTCCATCTAGTGGTGATACCACAAATATGAATTAATGATGAAATGCAGTTAGCGGCAAAGTCAATAGAAATTTTAATGTACAAGGATCGCTATCATTCGATAATGTTAACATCAGGCACTTGGCCTAAATTTCTGCTTATATTTTAGAAGTCCAGTCTATCACAGACACGTAAATGAAGAGTAAATTTTAAATGAGTGGTTGGATACACTCAGAGTGATGTGTCAATATTTGATTTTGTTTAACCAGGAGGTATTTGAATAAGACGATGGTCATGTAGGAAATGAAGTGATGTTCATGGTTGTTTTGTTCTGTTTTCTAAGAACTATTTCCTTAAGTGATACACTTGCTTAATGCAGTCCAAGATTATGTAAATTTGGGTATTTTTCCCAAATGAGTCATGTGATAAACATTTATAACTCTTATAAGTCAGTGGATTGATCGACGTAACAGAATTTAATTTACTTTGTTGTGAGTCAACTATGTTAAAGTTAGTAATTTGAATATTTGAGAGACAGTTTCTCTGTTATGTAATTTTGTATTTCAAGAAGGTGGTTTTTCTGACCAGAGTTTTAACGGAGTCATTTTATTCAACTTGAAGACAGTGTCAAGATAGTCTGGAATATTTAATTAAGGTGTTTGACCTTCAGTCAGTTTATTCAGGCAGTTATGATTATTTTGGAAGGCAGACCTTCAATCTTTAATATTTTATTAGTCATTTATTTTCATTTAGTTTACACTTTTCACTAGTTCAAATTTACGTTCAGCATTTTATTTGAATAAATTAGTCTTTTATTTTAAACTTTAATTCAGTCTTGGGTACCGTCATTTTAGTTAGTTTACCCCCTTCTTTTCATTCCCTCACTCCTCTATCAGCGGGTGGCCTCACCGGGGATATCGAACGGGCACGACTGAGAATGAAGAGTCTACATGCAGCGGTGAGTATGTGTTATATGTCATTTATTACAGGAGCAGCCGGCGCATAGAAGAGAGAAGAGATCACCGCATTTGGTGCCTTAGAAGGGCACAGTATGTATGTCTGTCTGTATGTATGTACACGCATCACGAGAATACGGCTGAAGAGAATTTAATGAAAAGCGGTATGCAAAGTCGGAAAATAAGTCTCTACACACCAGACCATAAATTATCTTATTCACGCTGAAAGAAATGGTAGTTTAGTGGAAAGCCTAAACTTAGACCCTATCTTAATGAAAATCGGTATGCAAAATCGGGAAATAAGTCGCTACATTCCAAGCCATAAATAATTTTATTCATTTATTTAATTTATTGGAATGGTAATTTAGGGGGAAGCCCTAAAATTTATTTCTCAAATATTTGTGTTATTAGTGGTCCTATCGACAAATACTACATTGCTAAAGTTATTTGGTATTAAATGTCCGATCATTGTATGTCTTATACATTTTTACCGTACCGGCTATAATAACAGATATATTCATTAATGAAAATCGTTATGTAAAGTCGGGGAATAAGGAACTACAGTCTAAGCTGTAAATAATTTCGTAAGACGTCCTAATATCACAGAGTCGGAAGAAAACTAAATGAGAAGGCCTACAATACAGAAAGCTCATAACATTGAACAACAACATTACATTGACCATTGTTTGTTGTGATGTGCTTTGTGTCTTCTATTGCCAGTCATGTCCGATAGATGGGATTACTGCTGTATACCGAGTATTTTTTTATTTGTTTTACGTTGCACCGACAGATAGGTATTATGGCGACGATGGGATAGGAAGAGGATAGGAGTGGAAAAGAAGCGGCCCTGGCATTAATTACGGTACAGCCCCAGCATTTGCCTGGTGTGAAAATGGGAGACCAAGGAAAACCATCTTCAGGGCTGTTGACAGTGGTTTTCGAACCCACTACCTCCTGAATGCAAACTCACAACGCCCATAACCGCACGGCCAACTCGCCTGGTCGTACCGAGTATAACAGCCTGCCTGCATATTGGCGGGTAGTAGCTGGGGAGTTAACTTTCTTCTTAAGCATGCCATTCCTCTGGTTCATGCATTTTCTTATACTACTGGTACGTAACAAACTGGTTCATCATAGCATTGGAGTTATTCAATCCCTACTCTGAGGCACTGATTGGAATGAGCAGTGTGTATATTTCACGGAACAATGGCCGAGGAGTGTTCACGGCTGTCTGCGGCTTGGTCACACCAGCACTGGAACTTTGGACTGTTGGATCGGCATCGTAGTACTGTTCGTTAAAAGTGGGAAAATGTTCAGTTTTTCATTTGAGCGAGTATTTTATATGATAACATAGCTTTTAATCCCTACATTCCTACTGACGTTTTTGTAATGGCCCAAGTTAAGCAACTGTACTTAGGAAAACAACAAAGACAGCCTTTCTTAGAATCCCGCAGCGAAGCACTGGTACATCACCTAGTCCTTTATAAACACTGTGCTTAAATACTCACTTAGAACGACGTCGCTTATTACGACATATCGTATAAAACGGCGTGTTTTCATCAAATTTACGGATAAATATATCGGCTATAACATCAAATGTTGATTTTTGTGTGTTGCATATCGACGGCTTACTTCTAAAATCTCGTATCTCCCAATGCTCTTACTATCCATTATTTTCCTTAAGACTGGTCACGCCCTCCAGCCGCATATTGATATGAAGCCCATCAGAACAATGAAAATGAACCTCAAATATATTATACTGGATGAGTGCGTAAATACGACATACAAACAACATCCCTACAATACGAAGTAGTAAGGTTCATTTTCCTTTACACTTGCTAATAGGAAAATAAACTCAACGAAAATTGTTCTGATGGACTGCATATTAACATGTGGCTGGGAGGCGTGACCAGTCCTAAGGGAAATAATGGGTAGGCGGCGCATTGCGAGATACTAGGTTTTAGAAGTAAGCCATCGATATTTAGGGATTGCTGACAACAATATAACGCTTAGTATTGCAGATTTCAAATCAATTTTTCTATTACATAGTCTAGATAAGCATCACTGTGAAGACGTCTCAAACAAAAAGGAAAGTGTTTAATATTGTAAAAAAAAAAAGTCACGCATTAAATGGCGATTAGAAAATGGCAAAATTAAAGAAGATCTGGCAAGATAGAGTAATATCTATGAATACGAAGAAAAGATTGGTCCATTCGCTTGTGTTCTCGATCTTCCTGTATGGATGCGAAACTTGGACCATAAAAGCTAAAGACAGGAACCGAATCAACGCCTTTGAAATGTGGTGTTGGAGAAGGATGTTGCAAATACCGTGGACAGCCAGGCGAACAAATGATTCTGTCATCCGGGAAATTGGAATACAAGAAAGTTTATGCCAAGTTGTGTACCAGAGAATCCGGCAATTCTTTGGTCACATTATGAGAAGAGAGGATGACAACCGGGAAAAATTAATTGTCCAAGGAAAAGTTTCTGGCACAAGGACACGAGGACGGGTCGCAAAAAGATGGGTTGATCAAGTAAGAGAGATCATGGATTTACCATGGAGAGTTACTGTCCGGAAAACGCGAGCAGGCACAGAATGGTATCAACTTATAAAAGAAACAACAAAGTCCTTGGGTCACGATACTCAGTCATGAGTGGAACGACTGGAGAGGGAGAGAGGGAGAGAAAATGGGTAAACAAACGTAAACATCGCGAACGATTTGTGTCCTGAATGATTTCTAGAATTTGGAATCACAGAGAGAAAATACAGTCTCTCTTCGAAGAAAATTCTGTAAAAATCAAGCGGGCCATATCACCTGAGCACAGAGATATTGAAGAATTTTTACTTAGGTGGTTTAAACAGCGAAGTCCAAATAATGTGCCGATCAATGGATCTATTCTTTAAGCGAAAGTCAATGAAATTCCTCGCAGTCGTACACCACTAGTACTGCACTGCAAATACAATACTCGTTTCACTTACCGGTACGTTTTTTGAAGTTTTAACTTAATTCTGTTTATTAACCACTAGCAAATGTACCTGTGCTTCGCTACGGTATTCTATATTGTATGCGGATTTCTCCGTAAATTACTGTAAAGGCAGTGAGTAAGATTACATTGAATTGCATGCCTCTTAGCGCTATCCGAGAAACAAAACAGGGAGGATACATACGTTACTTCCGATGTAAGGTAGGCATTGAGGAAGTTTTTTTGGTATTGGCAGGCCACATTTCCTACTGATAATAACAATCGTGTTCGGGAGATTCTACAATAACGACAGGTTCACTTGGCAACTGCCATTCGCAGTAGAGATGGAGAGATTTCATTAAAAGGACGGTCCCCTTTTCCTAATGCCAGTCACAATCGATCTGGAGAGATTTGATTATAACCTAGAAATGCAGCGCTATCTAACGTATCAACAATCGAGAAACAATAATAAGTCATAGGACCCAAGTTGTAGATCTCTCCAAAGTGAACAGCGATTGAGCTATCTGTTTTGTGATACGGCTCACTGTTTAGCCACCAATTTTCCCGAAACGAAGGTCTGCAACGTCTTTAAAATTCCATTCATATTTCGATCTTTTCTGCGGACATTTGAACAGCTTAGAATATTTCCTCAAAGAGAAGCGTGTCAAGGTTTCGAGATTATTACTCGCATACATACGGGGTAATTAAGGAAGAAAGAAATACAGTTACAGAAGTTTAAATTAACAGAAAGTAGGGTTATACCTGAGGAAAGCTTATAAGACAAATATGTAAGTACCAAGTGGATGTATTGGAAAATGAAATGTCTTTCAATAGATTGTGAAGGCATGAGTCACGGACATAGGAAGGCGGTAACAGAGGAGACATTTAGGTGCAGGGGTTCTTAGGTAAACAGATAAGATGATACTTCTGGTGTTATTACTTAAGCCTAAAGAGACAAGACAGAGGCAAGAAAATAAAGCGGAAAGCCGATGCAGAATAGAAATACAATAAAATTTATAGCAAATGCCAGAAAACAACTTACTCTGTGAAATAATGGGCTAATCTCCGCGGTACTCTTCAAATATTAACAACGTCCCTCAGTGCTATTCGAGGATGATTGTAAAATCCAGCGGTATTCCGTCAATATCCCGTAAAATGGCCGATTGACGTCTCTCTTGTTTTCTACCCAAGGAAGGACCACGTGTTTACAGGAATGATTACGAAAATGGCAATACTTTACTTCCCTGCTGGCAAGCAGAGACGTTACCGTAGTAACCTATAGGTTCGTTGTCGGTCTGCCAGTCACTCAATGCAGAGAATGAGTTAATCTAAAATAGTAATTTTCTCCGTCATTTGGAGAGTAAGCGAAATTATGTGCATAATAAAAGTTGTTTATAATGAAGATGCGATTTACATATAGACCGCAGATCTTACAGAAAATTAATAGTAAAAGAGAAAATTGAAGAAAACTGCTTTCGTTTTCCTATAAACCCCCTGTCTATTCAGATATTTTTAAATGACATGTATATCGAAACCTTCTCCGGGTCAATTACACTCTAAATATAAAGTTTGGTCGATATATATGGAGCCATTCTTCCATGATGGTGGAACAAACAGACAAACATACACGGAAAATAAAAAACACTGATACGGTCTTGAGTTAATCTAAAACGGATAAATATCTAAAAATATTGGCAAAATAAACGAAATTACATACAGCGTACCCCTTACAACTTTATTATATAGATGTAAGTGTGCAGATATGACAATTTAGCAACAAAACAAAAAATCCGGTTTGTGCGACTAATGACCATTAATTGGCGGTCCCTTCGGAGTCGTTATAAGCGATTTCTATTGTATATGCTACACGGTACCGAGTGAGAGATAGCCAGCCGCTACTTGAAGGTACTCACAGGAACTGCTTGTCTACAGGGGCTTCTTGTGATGACAGCTCTCCCTCCGAAAGGTCGACCTCGTAGTGAAGCGAGTCGCACTCGGGCTGACAGTCACATGGAGGAGAGTCCTCGTCGTCAGGCCCCAAGCTAAGTGTCTCCAGCTCGTCTGGAATACAACCAGTTCATCAAGTTCATTCATTATGTGAACAGCAAAAAGGGTTTTACTTAGTTTATCCATCCTACGTTTCCCCATCCCTTACACATTCAAACCATAGAGTAACGAAAATATCACGTGTTCACATTCGGATTCACTGCTCTGGAACTAGGGATCCGATTCGAATGATTGAGATACCGTTTGTTTGTAAATATGGGAAATTATGCATCATTTCGTGGACCTCAGAAAGCCAATATATTGGTAAATATGTGACGATTTTGAGGTATGTGATTTGATTTGCGATTAATCACTCTGAAATCAAAATACATACGAATATATCATCATTTGAAATCTTCCTTTATACTAATTAAATAGACCGGATCCCAAAGGAATAGCATGGCAACAGATGAGCCCAAATTACAAGTTGGATTGTTTTGAAATATCGGAAGTTTGACCCCCCTGACATGTAGAATACCGTTATAAAAGTATCTCTGAGCCCAAGATTATGATACCACAACAGTTTTCCTGTGCACTATAGAGACAAAGTTGGGTGGAGGTCGAAAATGTAAATTTCGTATCATGCTTCATATCGATGTGTGAATGTAAATTCCAACCAATGATGGCTGTATCTCTGAATGGGGATTTTACGCCTGGAATAATGGTACTATTATTGTGGTAGATTTAGGAAAATTAGGTGTGGTAAATTTCCAAAATTACCGAATATTTTGAAAACTTACTTTGCTCTTCATAGCAATAAACGAGTTAATGACAAAAGTGGCAAGGAAATTTGTGGTAGGAACAGGGAAAGTGATGATGTTTTCAGATGACTTGCTAATCTGGGGAAGAAATGAAGAGAATATCCAGGAACAGTCAGATGCATGGGAAGATGAGGTGGAACAAGATGGAATGAAATTTAATGCCAAAAAGGAGGGAGATCGTGATCACAACTAGAAAGGAGGAGAGACCTACCAGCGGTGACCACCTTAGGGAGGTATAGTTTCAAGTGGCCGAGAAATATTAAAGAGGGTGAAATAAGGAAATAATCGAGGGTGGAAGATAAGCCTGAAAAGTATCAGAAGCCTAGTTTGGAGCAAAGATGTCTCCCAAAGCAGCAAAAGGGTGATATACAGAACATACGGTCCTCCTATTCTGACGTACGCAGCAAAAGCTTGGATAATAAAGCAGAGAACGGTGAAATGTTTGAGAAGCAGGTTAGGATTGACAAGAATGGATACAGTTGAGAAATGACGAGATTGGAGATATAGTAAAAGAAGAACCACTACAGAACAAGACAGAGGAATCTAGACTTAAATGTTATGGACACGTGAAAAGAATGACAGAGGAAAAGATACACAGGAGGATCCAAGAAACGTATAAAACAGGAAAACGTCCAAGATAAAGACCAAAATACAGGTGGATAAAAGGAATGGAGGAGTGTGTGCAGAGAAGAGGAGAGGATTGGGCAAGAGTGAAGAAGGAGAAGTGGTGGGGAATCAGGTGGAGTTGGAGTGGCTGGAAACTGCATATGGTGATGATGGTGATGACTGTATTTGCTCTCATTGGAAAGACGATTTTGAATAGGATTGAACTGTGCGATCGCAAGTATTGTGACACTTTAAACTCACAAATTATAACTGCACGGGATTTTACGCCTTACAAAAGTGCATAAGCTAACTGGTACGGAATGATAGTGAGTGGTAAGGTTCACGCATGCGTGGGCTACGTGATCAGCCACGCACGCTGGTCGCTAGGTAATTATCTAGATAAGGTAATTCACAAGAAATGAATAACAAAACAGCCGTAAAGATTTTTTTTTGCTAGGGGCTTTACGTCGCACCGACACAGATAGGTCTTATGGCGACGATGGGATAGGAAAGGCCTAGGAGTTGGAAGGAAGCGGCCGTGGCCTTAATTAAGGTACAGCCCCAGCATTTGCCTGGTGTGAAAATGGGAAACCACGGAAAACCATCTTCAGGGCTGCCGATAGTGGGATTAGAAGCTACTATCTCCCGGATGCAAGCTCACAGCCGCGCGCCTCTAAGCGCACGGCCAACTCGCCCGGTCGTGAAGATTTAATCAGTAAACCGGTTTTCAATCATTTCATTTTATTTATTCCTGTAATGAATTGACTTTAAGATCTGTCACGAAATCCCAGCGAAATCCACATGTAGACCTACAGCATATGCTTTACCTCCTGTAGTACGTGCAATCTAAAATAGTAATAAACTGTTAGATTTCCTCATCAATCAAAAAAAAATTAATAAATACTGATCTGCATTTAGGGCAGTCGCCCAGATGGCAGATTCCCTATCTGTTGTTTTCCTAGCCTTTTCCTAAATGATTTCAAAGAAATTGGAAATTTATTGAACGTATCCCTTGGTAAGTTATTCCATTCCCCAACTCCCCTTCCTATAACTGAATATTTGCCCCAATTTGTCCTCTTGAATTCCAACTTTATCTTCATATCTTCGCTCGACCGGTAAAATATTGTATTCCACAAAGCTCTTCCTATCAATATATTCTCCTTAAGACTGGTCAGGCCTCCCAGCCACGTATGGATCAGAGCAAATTTTGTTGTGTTCATTTTACTATGCCCATGTGTAAAGGAAATTGAACCTTACAGTACCGTACTGTAGGAATGTACGTTTGCATTACGTATTTACGCACTCCTAGTGTACAATGCATGTAAGGTTCATTTTCGTTTAATCGTCGACATAGGAAAACGAATACAACGGACATTGTTCTGATGGACTGCGTATCCATATGTGCCTGGGAGGCGTGACCAGTCTTAAGGAAAATAATGGATAGGAAGAGTATTGTGGGATACAATGTTTTACCGGTGAAGCGACGATATTGTGATTTTTCCTACTTTTATAAACGCCACTCGAATTTATTCGTCTACTAATGTCATTCCACGCCATCTATCTGCTGACAGCTCGGAACATACCACTTAGTCGAGCAGCTCTTCTTCTTTCTCTCAATTCCTCCCAACCCAAACTTCGCAACATTTTTTGTAACGCTACTCTTTTGTCGGAAATCACCCAGAACAAATCGAGCTGCTTTTCTTTGGATTCTTTCCAGTTCTTGAATCAGGTCATCCTGGTGAGGGTCTCGTACACTGGAACCATACTCTAGTTGGGGTCATACCAGAGACTTATATGCCCTCTCCTTTACATCCTTACTACAACCCCTAAACACCCTCATAACCATGTGCAGAGATCTGTACCCTTTATTTACAATCCCATTTATGTGATTACCCCAATAAATATCTTTCCTTATATAAACACCTGGATACTTACAATGATTCCCAAAAGGAACATTCACCCCATCAACGCAGTAATTAAAACTGAGAGGACTTTTCCTATTTGTGAAACTCACAACCTGACTGTTAACCCCGTTTATCAACATACCATTGCCTGCTGTCCATCTCACAACATTTTCGAGGTCACTCTGCAGTTGCTCACAATCTTCTAACTTATTTATTACTCTATAGAGAATAACATCATCCGCAAAAAGCCTTACCTCCGATTCCACTCCTTTACTCATATCATTTATATATATAAGAAAATATAAAGGTCCGATAATACTGCCTTGAGGAATTCCCCTCTTAATTATTACAGGGTGAGATAAAGCTTCACCTACTCTAATTCTCTGAGATCTATTTTCTATAAATATAGCAACCCATTCAGTCACTCTTTTGTCTAGTCCAATTGCACTCATTTTTGCCAGTAGTCTCCCATGATCCACCCTATCATATACTTTAGACAGGTCAATCGCGATACAGTTCATTTGACCTCCTGAATCCAGGATATCTTGCTGGAATCCTACAAGTTGAGCTTCAGCGGAATAACCTTTCCTAAAACCGAACTGCCTTCTATCGAACCAGTTATTAATTTCACAAACATGTCTAGTATAATCAGAAAGAATGCCTTCCCAAAGCTTACATACAATGCATGTCAAACATACTGGCCTGTAATTTTCAGCTTTATGTCTATCACCCTTTCCTTTATACACAGCTCCTCTGACCAAACAATAATGAAATAAGTACTTAAGATATGGTACTGTATCCCAACCCATTGTCTTTAGTATATCCCCAGAAATCTGATCAATTCCAGCCGTTTTTCTAGTTTTCAACTTTTGTATCTTATTGTGTCATTGTTATCATATGTAAATGTTAATACTTCTTCGGCCTTAGTCTCCTCCTCTATCTGGACATTATCCTTGTAACAACAATACTTCTGCCTATTATCTTTAGAAATGAGCCTCACACCTAGAATTTCATGTGTCTCATCTTTAACTTTTTAGTAGCTTAAATTCTTCTTTCACCAGAATGAATACTCCCCCTCCCACCATTCCTATCCTATCTCTACGATACACACCCCAGTGCCGTGAGAAAATTTCTGCATCCATTATATCATTTCTCAGCCATGATTCAACTCCTATTACAATATCTGGTAAATATATATCTATTAAATGACTTAGTTCTATTACTTTCTTTACAATACTTCTACAGTTCAACACTAACAATTTTATGTCATCCCTACTTGATTTCCAGTTCCCTGTTCCCTTATGACCGCTCCCTAGGCCACCCCGTTTCCCTGAATGTACCTCCCTATTACCCTTCCAAACAAATTTCCTAACTTATACGTACCAGTGCGGTTTAAGTGAAGGCCATCTGAGCGCAGATCCCTGTCTCCTACCCACCCATTAGGATCTAGAAATTTCACTCCCGGTTTCCCACATACCCACTCCAAAGTCTTATTTAATCCCCAATCACCCTCCAGTCAGTATCCCTCCTATACAGTATTCCACTAATAACAATCTCCGCTTTCTTAAACTTCATCCGTGCTGCATTCACCAGATCCCACACATCTCCAACTATGTTGGTACTTATATCAGCTTGCCTTACGTTGTTGGTACCAACATGAAACACTACCACCTTCTCCTTCCCCTCCTCCCTCTCCTCTACTTTCCTCAACATCTGCCTCAACCTAATTCCTGGATAACATTCTACCCTGGTTCCCTATCCTCCACACACTTTCCCCACATGTCTAACGATGGAATCCCCCATGACCAGAGTCTCAACCCTACCCACGTCATTTGATCCCCTCCCCTCCTGGTCAGTCCTATTTTTCCTGATAGCTGCAGAAGCTACTTCCTCTTCCCTTTTCTCCTTCCCATGATCCTGTTCCACCTGTCTTATCCTATCCTCTACTCTACATTTCCCTTTCCTACCTTTTCCCTTCCTTCTACTTCCACACATCTCAGCAACTGTTCCCTGTCCCTCATCTTCCCTCTGTTGTTCTACCTGGAGTGACTTGTACCGATTTCGCACAGACACCTGTCCTGAATTCTGATCCTGAGTAGAGCCCTTAGCCTGCAATCTCCTTCCCCTTAGAACATTAGACCACCTACAACTCCCCCCTTTCCTTCCCTTCCCTCTTGTACACCTACTGTAACCTGTACATTATTTGAGGGAGTCCTGTCTTCCCAGGTAGTTGTTTACCTCTTTCAAACTTGAAGCTTCTCATTCTCATTACTTTACAAAGGAAGCGTTCATCATTACGGGTCTTCTAGTCACGACAAACGAAAAAAATATCTTGCTGATCTTATATCGTCGCTGCTGTGCGAATGTGACAGTGCTCTTCCTATTCTTAAGAATTGTCACGCCTCCCAGCCACATATTGATTTGCAGTCCGTGAGAACAACTTTCGCACGTCTGTAAAGGAAAATGGATCTGAAATAAATCATACTCTAGGAATAGGAAAATATGTCGTGTAAACGCGCATTCCTACAGTACGGTACAGTACGGTCCATTGGTGCTATGGAATAAGTGCTAAAATCAATGGCGAATAAACAAAATGAAAAAATAGATTAATAATAACAATGTTATTGTTAATAAATAAAAACACACAGCCTGTTTTCAATCATTTGTATGTGTCAGTAATGGAATTAATGAAGCCCCCACCTAGTGGCGAGGATAGGAATTGTGCCGGCTGCCGAAGCTGTCGCACTCCCTGAGGCAATGAATAATGACTGACAGGTGAAATGACATGATATTGTGTTTCTTGAATGAAAGATGACAGGGAAATTCCGGAGTAAAACCTGTCCCGCCACCGTTTTGTTCAGCACAAATCTCACATGGAGTGGCCGGTGTTTGAACCACAGAATCCAGCGATGAGAGGCCGGCGCACTGACACTTGAGCCATGGAGAATATTATTGCTTTTACCTCCCACTAACTACATTTTCGATTTTCGGAGGCGCCGATGCGCCAGAATTTTGTCCCGCAGGATTTCTTTTCTGTGCCAGTAAATCTATCGACATGAGGCTGACATATATGAGCACCTTCAAGAACCACTGGGCTGATCCAAGATCTAACCTTCCAAGTTGGGCTCTATCGTCTGAGCCACTCTGCCCGGTAAGAAATAGATTATTTCACAGGCCAATGACTTGTAACGTAACTGGTGAGTGTGTGATATTATTTCTAGCATCTCTTCGAGGCGGTCAAAATACTAATATCGAAAGTTGAATTCAATATTTCGAAAATAAATTCATTTTATGTAGTAGAGACTCCACGTAAAGCTAGAGATCCCGTCGTTGCTATCACGACATCAACACTTACAAGAAGTTCAAGCCGAAATCTGTTAGTATCGCTAGAATTAGAATGACATTAGAAATGAAATTATTTTTCATTTTATCATATCGTTTTTGTCAGCTAAGGGATCACAACATTTCAACTGCCTTCCTCCCTTGGCTCTAACATTTTTCCATTACTTCTACATTCGTTCTCGATATTGCTTTTTTTTGCTCTCCTCATTGAATGTATTTCACTTAAATAGCTTCTGATTTTCTTGAAAATATGGCGAGTTTGAAGTATCCTTCAATGGTTCATACTCCTTTATATATAATTACCATTTATTCAGATCTTTTTTTCTCCTCGGTGAGCCAGCCTCCTTTGGAATTCTTGTCTAGACAATAGGTAAAGATACAGGCGAACACACCGGCTTGACTCATCCGTGTCACGTGTTTATAAAAGGTCCGAATTATTTAATTTGTCTTTCTCTTGTGTGCTTATAATTAATGGATGTGACACCTTTTGTATTCACCGTTGTCTGGGCCAAAGAATTAACTTAAAATGCATTCATTCATTCTTTCTTTCTTTCCTTCCTTCCTTCCTTCCTTCTTTCTTTCTTTCTTTCTTTGGTCTTTAGCTTTTCGATAATTGAGGGGCATTCTGCTGCGTATAAAGCCTTTGTTCGGATAATAGTGCAGCAGTGCCTGAGCATGGCGTCCATTCTCTTCATATTATTATTATTATTATTATTATTATTATTATTATTATTATTATTATTATTATTATTATTATTATTATTTATTCATTTATTTATATATATATTTATTGAATCTATACAGCCAACTGTGGACTACGGTTACACAATGTACCTGCCTCTCTTTCTTAGGCTTACATTATAACCAAAGGTTTTTCAACCTCACGCTCCATTACAGCCGTTCTTCCGCCAAGATGTTTCGCGATTTAGCAAGTTCTGTCTCTGGATCATCCCACAACCCAGAAACTTGTTTATTATTATTATTATTACTATTATTATTATTATTATTATTATTATTATTATTATTATTATTATCCGGCTCCTTGTTCTGAATGGTTATGGTTGATGACTTCGGTTCAGGCAGTTCAGACATTTCCTCTCGCTCGGGGCTGGGTGTTTGTGTTTATCCCAATACACTTCTCTTCATATTCACATGACGCACCATGCTAAAATGGGTTCGAATGCGTAGTGAAAGTCGTCAACATATGTATGACGTCCCTTGGAACGGCTGACTGTCTGTCGTCACAGATGATTTGGCGTTTGCGATTAAAGCAAAGTTCGTGGGAACTGACGGAGGGCACAATTGTTCGTCTCTCTCTCAGTTTTTGTGGCTTCTATCACATGCGATGTTGTTTCATGACGAATGCATACACAAACGGGTGCCATGTTTTGATAAGTGCCTTAATAATGGTGGCGAATTATGTGCAGAAGTAGTTCAAGGTGTGTAAAATCCAAAGAAATGAAAGTGCTAAACGACGTTGCTTTTCTTCGAAAAATAAAAACGCACCTCGTTAGTCTATCAACGCGTAATATGTTGTACGGGAATGCAAACTGATCATTTTTGAAGGGAGCCCTTTTCAAAAAATAAATGGTTAGGTTATTATGGGGCGTAAAATATTGATAACGCTTCGGATATGGTGCAAGCGTGCTTCCCAAATGTTGTCAAGAAACCCCCAACAAACCATTTCGAACATTAAATCGAGAAGTAAATTACAAAAAGAGTGCGAATTGTTGAACGGCAATTACATTACTGAGCCTGCATTGGCGAAGCAGTGATATACACACATGGTCAGAGACATGTGGTTGTTGGTTCAGTATTTCAGTAGCTACTTAGATTCGTGTGGTAAGGTACTTCTTCGCTTACTCAACTATATAATAGACAATACTCCTGGTAGAAAGCTAAAAAAAATTAAGGAAGGTATTTGTCTGCGTGTGCCAATGTCAAAACCGCTGATGTAGGTTCTCTAATAAAGCCCTTAATCAAAACCACTTTTGCATGTTGCGATGCTCTTGTTGGATTACTGCAGTTTCCTTCACAAACTGTGCAATGCATGCCCATCACCACATTTTAAGTGTTGTCAGTCTCTGACATCGCACAGCGCACAAACTATGCATATCTGAACATTTTAGAAACGATCAATTTGGCATCCCACCAAAATACTAAGCGTTGTCGATTTTTGCTTGAATCACCCTACGTACTTCACTTACAAGAAGTAAGAAATATTTTTACAAAACAAGATGAAGATAAATTACCGAAGATTTATAGAATTACCATGGGATTAATTTTATTTTTGCTAGTCATTATTGAGCACCAAAGAGAATGAATATTCAAATTTGGTATGAGTAATTGATTATTTACTATGCTTAATTACGTGCGTAGTGTCTACGAGGGTGGGGAATCAAACTGTCTGCCATCCTCCATTATTTTGGTTTACGTGACAGAGATTGTAGCTGTAACTATTTAGATATTCTGCAACAAATCATGGAATATTCCAGTATTATCTGACAGTGAGTGTAAAAACACATACTGGAGGCCTAGTACATGATAATATTATTCTAAAGTCACCCTGTTCGGGGATCAAAGTACTCAGCTTCAGCCTCCATGTCTGCCTTACTATAGAGCATTCAGCCATGAAGGAGCGATAAGGTACTATATGAGACAGAGGATCGCACAGCGCGTCGATAGCAAAGTGGCTATCCATTGCCATTATCAAATACACTTAACTGTTCGCCTTTGGAGCCTTATAGTATACGGCCAAAGGAAATTTAGAAAACATAACTACCTCTACGACTCGTATGAATAAAGGTAGCCATCCCTCAAACTGATCGAACACTTTATTAGCCCCCTCCCCCAGGACAATATTTATGAGAATGAATTTTATAATATTCATTATTTTAGTTATTTCGTTTTTATTGCTATATCTCAAGCAAACAAGTTCATGATATCCGGTATGGGGGATACGGATACCGATTTTCGAAAGCATTAATCGTCTCCTAGCCCATTCACATCCCGTGGTGTATCGAAACAACATCAGTCAAATGAACCAAATTTCAGCGTCGATTCAACCAATAATGGAAACGAAACTGAGGCCTCATAACTTCTAGACGATATAAATAATTCACATCATCAGCCTAGTGTCATAGTCGAATGTAGACAATGGGAAAACATTCAAAATACTGCTATTGCGGTCTTAAATTTATGACGCTATGAGTAGCTATTGTTCCTTTCTCAAGGATGCTGTGAACCGCTGTAAGGGCCCCAAACATTCAGCAGCAAAATGCTATAAGCAGCATCAAGCTAGAAAACATGTTATAATTATTGTGCCAGTGCTGACATATTGTCCTCGACCTAGCGATTCTTTTGAAGCTGCATGTACAATTTCTCTTTTAAAATATGTGAGGATTTAATAAAATCTATATAGATAACGTTGTACGGGGTCCACTTCCTGCAATTTCGTTTATCTTGACAATTTCTCCAGATATATATCCGGTTTAGGTCAACTCAATACCGTATCAGTGGTTTATACCTTTCATGCCTGTTTGTTGGTCCATCAGTTCCACCATAACGGCGAAACTGTTCGATAGATCCCGACCAAACTTCGTATTTAGAGTATACGCGTCCAGGGAAAGTTTTAAATATGCATATAATTTAAAAATCAGTGAAAAGACTTGAATAGACTGGGGCCTAATAGGAAAATCGGAACTGTTTTCAATTTTCTCTTATACCCTTCATTTTCTGTAAAATAATTGGACTATAAGTAAAACGTCCCTTCATTTTAAACAACTGTTTTTATGTAAATGATTTCGCCAAGGTGCCTTAATTTTGTTCCGCGGGAGTTCTTTTACGTTCCGGTAAATCTACCGTATTATTGATTACGTACAACAAGCATCATCATCATCATCATAAAATTCGACTAAAAACTGTGTATTTACGGGATAGTGATTTCACACAATCTGGTAGCTATCAGCGAGAAAAGTTAGTTGTACAGTATATTCTCCTCATTTACGAAAAGACAAGCGTAGATAGGAGGTTTGAATGAGCATAAGAAACGACGTATCTTCCTAGCGGTGTAGGTTCAAGCCGTGTTATTCAGAATAAGAGAGGTTTGGCTACGCAGTCAAGAACGTACGTTTCCTTAGTTTGGAAAGACGTGAAAAAAATAATTGAAGAAATCGCATGGTTTAGCGGGATAAAATGTTGAAGATATTATATTTGCCCATGTCTAGCATGTTAAGAATGCTTTCTATGGGTTTAGAGTATGCTATAATTGTTTCTGAATTGTAAGCGTACAACCTGTTTACAGACTTCCCTTGGCGCTCACTATAATTATTATTGCTACGAATTTTATTCATTGGATCTTAAACTGAGATTTTTTATGATTTTTGATTGTATTATTAATTATCATGTATCTCGTTCCAGTTATTAAAATGGGAGGATTATTCTTGTCATCATTATCGTCTCTTAAGAAACAACACCGCGTATCTGACAATGCTCTTCATACCCATTATGTTCCTTAAGACTGGTCACGCCTCCCAACCACACATGGATATGCAGTCCGTCAGAGCAATTTTCGTTGTGATCATTTTCCTATATCTAAGTGAAAAGTAAAATGAACCTTAAAAACTTGAACTATAGGAGTGCGCAAATACGTCTTGCAAACATAAGGTACGGTCTGGTACGGTAAGGTTCATTTTCCTTTACACAACGGTACAGGAAATGATTATAACGAAAATTATTGTGATGGACTGCATATAAATATGTGGCTAAGAGTCGTGACCAGACTTCAGGAAATTAATTTATAGGAGGAGCATTGTCAAATACGCGGTATTGTTTCTTAAGCGACGATATGTAAATAAGTGGAATTTGTTGAATTGAAAATACATGAAATGTTTCAATTTGTAACTGAAGACATGTAGAAGGTGGCATGGTATTTAGAAACAATTCTAATTTAGGAGAAATGTCATCGGCCAAGAGGAAGTTCCCATTGACAAAGGAGTTTTCAATCGCCCCGTACGCGTAGTCAAGCCAGGAGCCTCGTGACTAGGGATTCCGTATCAGCGATTAGCTCGCACCCTGCGATTAGTGTGGAAGGGATGGACTTGCAGAAGGGAAACACGTGGAATGACGAAGTTTATTTTGCCCAGGTCAGGCTTGTTCTAGATCGAGCTAGCTTTCTGCCTACTAATTGTTACATGCTTCTACGTCTTATTACTTCGTCTGACTTTAAAGTATTTCAGTATAGTCACCATGTGTAATGATCAGCTTTCGGGAGATTAATGTTCGGTATATAACTTGTTAATTATATGCATTTAACAGTTCCTATATCACTTCGAATTATTGACTGAAATCAATTACATATTTGTCGGACTATTCATGAGAATTGAATAGTGCTAGAAAATATCTGCGACATCATTTAGACTTGTAGATCAACAGTCCTTATTTAAGCAGTCAGGACCTGTGAAACCAGCGTTGTTAGAGTGCCTGACTACCACAAGCTCTTCAATAATGTCTTCCTTTCTGATAAATAAGTACGGGTGAACGTGAACATATATGGGCCATTACGCTCTAAATAGGGAAGTAAAGTAGGTGAAAACAAGTTACAGAAGAATATGATATAACGCGAGCTGTAGTCGAATCTAGTACATATTTTCCGCAGCAGAACGAATCCAGGTCCACTTCAAAAGCGGTTAGAAGGTAATTCCAACGATAAACAAATTCATATGTAGAATAATGAAGAGAATATTCATCAGCGATCAATTAGAACTCCATAAAATGTAAAGTGATTCTTTTTTTTTTTTGCTAGGAGCTTTACGTCGCACCGACAAAGATAGGTATTATGGCGACGATGGGATAGGAAAGGCCTAGGAGTTGGAAGGAAGCGGCCATGGCCTTAATTAAGGTACAGCCTCGGCATTTGCCTGGTGTGAAAATGGGAAACCACGGAAAACCATTTTCAGGGCTGCCGATACTGGGATTCGAACCTACTATCTCCCGGATGCAAGCTCACAGCCGCGCGCCTCTACGCGCACGGCCAACTCGCCCGGTAAAGTGATTCTTGATATGCATAATGTTTTCATTAAATGTAGCAACAAATCTCACAGGATACAGTTTAATATTGTTTAAAGCACATACATGAGTTCAGTTTCAAATAGTAGTTAATGCAGTTGCCAGGAATAATCCTCAATTTTGGGACTGTGACCACGATATCCTTTTCCTGATTCATAATCAAGTATGTTGCTCGCGTGTGAGCATAACATTCCACATCTTGGAAGCAGTAACAAGAGTCACGCTTTATAACTGTGTCCCTAATAGTAGTGTGGCTGGCGCTCAAGGTGTCGAAGGGAAAATTAATTTAGCGAGTATCAATTATAGCGTCAATTAATATAGTGAAGAAGCACAGCATAAGTAACTGAATCCCCCAAATTTCCATGCTAAGGAACATACTTTTTCGTCGTTATCGTAAAGAATGCTGTTTAACATCGAGGAGTGTGGTGTGTATATCTGCGAGAGTTGGGGAGATACGTGTTTATAAAGATGAGAGCACTAGGTTGAGCCGGCGGGTATTAGTCCTCTTCTTTTCTGTCACTTCGGATGTCGCTTGTCATCTTTTGCCGTGCCTTCAACTAGTTAACAGCTGTTTCAGTTACGAATATCGCACTGGGCTTGCGGGATCGCGTAAACAATTATTACTGGGACAGTGCACGTAATAAGAGTGTTTGGATGATGGCAGTGTATTGTGTTACAACCACGAGAACTTTGACGCACTGCTAGCGTATGGTGATGCACGAGTGGTTACCTGCCGTGCTACTCGAATTTATCGGGAAATATTATCTTACAGATGGATGCCGAAACCAGCAACGATACCAAATACATAAAAATGGAGATAAAAACGACGCTGTGAACAATACTGATTTTTTTTATGAAGGTATGTTCTCTTTTGTACACTAAACAAAATGTTATCGCAAATGTTTTCGTCCAAGCAGATGTATTTAGCACAATGTGAGCGCACCAAGCTCTACTCCTACTTTCGCTGCTAGCCCACCTCGTACCCGTGATTCATAAAGCGTCAATTCTTTATGGTGTGATACCGTGGTTACCCGGTTCGAGTCCCTTTGGTGGAAAATGTCTCACAATCAGAATATCAGCCGACCGGGTACGAGAGGTTGTTGTATATTCACCAGATTACGTGCCAAAAGCTTGGAATAATGAGGATATATCGTCGCTGCATCGGCAAAATATCGTATCCGACAATGCTATTCCTATCCATTATTCTCCTTATTCGCAAACGTCTGGAAGAAGCGAGAGGTGTGGACCACGACATAATAGCCCGGAAGACTTTTATTATACAACAACGAAAATTGTTCTGATGGATTGCATATCCATATGTGACGGGCTGTCGTAACCAGTCTTAAGGAGACTAATGGATAGGAAGAGTAGCCTCTTCTTTTCATTCACAGTAATTCCATTCTACCACAGGCGGCAGCGCGTCGGCCTCTCACCGCTGGATACCGTGGTTCACATCCCGGTCACTCAATCTGGGATTTGTGCTGGACAAAGCGGAGGTGAGTCACATTTCTCTCCGGGTACTCCGGTTTTCCCTGTCATCTTCCATTCCAGCAACACTCTCATTAACATTTCATCTGCCAGGCATTGATCATTGCCCCAGAGGAGTGCGACAGGCTTTGGCAGCCGGCACAATTCCTATCCTCGCCGCAAGCTGGGGGCTTCATTCATCCCATCCCTGACCCGGTTATTGGCAGGAAAACAGGTTGTAGGTTTTCATTTCAATGGATAGGAAGAGCATTTGGGGATACAAGGTTCTACCGGTACAGTGACGATATGACGCTGTTAATACTGATTCTGATATAGATATATCTTAGAGCTGGGGGTCGTCCGAAAATCTGCGAAGTGGAATAGTGTTATGTAATATAATCTGTCTGTGACCGAATTGTAACCTGGAAACCGTGCGGGGTGATATGTAAGGTATGGTATTGCCTACCAACCGGGTACGCTATATCTTATGGCTGTATCTCATGTCCCTAGGATGTTTTCAACATTGAGTTGCGACCAGTGATGGATGGCCATCACCAAGAGATATATAACACTTATCTTATGATCATTCGACTTTCCCGTGAGGAAATTTGACACCAATTTTAAAGTTGCAATCGTTTATTAGCAGAAAAAGTAGGGGTCCACATACTAGGTAAAATTAAGCAATTTCCTCAATTGTAATTAAAGTTGAAGGGCTAAAGGGTCCAGAAATGGTAAGTTAATTAATCAACAGCCAATCATAGGCAGCCGATCGCTCCGATAGAGCGCGTTAGACTCCAGTTCAGGTTAGCAGTGTTGTCGATCTGTTGTTTACTGTAACCACGTGCTATCAGCTCTGTGTTGTATTGTGCTCAATTCTTTTCGCGGTCTTGTGTGCTCTGTGACAGGTTGTTGTTCGTTTATAATTCGTAGTGTAGAGTTTATAAAAGTATTGTTTAGTATTTTAAATAGTATAGCGCGTTATATTGTGGCAAATAGTGAGTAACAGGTGATCTGTTTTTATAGTAGCTTAATTTAATTCGTTCGGTACTTATATAGTAGGTTATAGGCCCGTGTGTGAATTTGATATTCTATCATGTCGACGCCTACGTCTAAGTATGAAGCTCCCAAGAGGAGAAAGCCCTTCGGACGCGGTACCGGTACTCCACTAAGGAGTCAGGCCCGGGAAATTGTTTGTAATGTTAGGGAGTCATTCTTGACAAAGCGCCAACAATGGCGGCTAGAAAGAATGAGTTTATTAAGTGGTTGAAGGAACACAATATTTCGGTTCGCGATGACATGGGGAAGGGGATCTTATGCATCTCTTGAAACAAAACAAGACCCAGTGCCCAGCTTATGTGGTGGATAGCCAGAAGGAACGGGCATAAAGTAGTTCACCTTTCACTATACTATTGTCATTTTAACGCCATAGAACTGATTTGGGCCCAAGTGAAACATTATGTAGCTGAGAATAACCGACTCTTCACAGTTTCGGAAGTTGAGAGACTTTATTTTCGAAGTCGTAGCCGTATAAGTGCGGAGGACTGGAGCAACGTTGTGACACACACGAAATCCGAGATGATTAAAGCTTGGGAGAAAGAAAGTCTCACAGAGGATTGTGTTGAAGACTTATCTCTTTAGGGTCAAACGAGAGTGAAACCTCAACAGACGATGGCAATGCCGACAGTGACTCAGAAATGAGTGGTATATTCGCTTTGAAGGATTATTTCCTTCATTACGGGAAACTGAATCTAACAGCAACGCAAGATCGTCTACATGGTGAGTAGAACTTTAACTTAATTTTAACACGTTTTATCTGCTCAAGCATTGCCATACTTTTTTCCTGTAGCCTTATCCTAAATATCGACGGTTTTCTTTTAAAACCTCGTATGTCCCAATGCTCTTCCTACCCATTATATTCCTTAAGACTTGTCACGCCTCCCAGGCACATATTTATATTTCTTATGCAGTCCATCAGAATAATTTAATTATGTTCATTTTCCTCTGCTACTATGTAAAGGAAAACGAACCTTAAATACATCATACTGTAGGAGTGCATAAATTCACCATGCAAACACCATCCCTACAATACGGCATGATAAGGTTCATTTTTCTTCACAGAGCAGCACAGGAAAATGAACACAACGAAAATTATTCTGATGGACTGCATATCAGTACGTGGCTGAGTGGCGTGACCAGTCTTAAAGAATATAATGGGCAGGACGAGCATTGAGACATACGAGGTTTTAAAGGAAAGCCAACGATATGTTGTGTATTATTGATCTTATGTGAATCATGTATGTTGCTACAAAGAATAACCGATTATGGACTTATATTTCAGTATTTACATTTCTGTTCGTGTTGTGTATCGTAAATCAGCTGTTTGTATTCATAGAAATTTGGCACCACCGGCTGACTTCCGGATAACTGTCAAGTCGAAAATCATAAAAACGGAACTATAGAAATCTCATAAAAGTGATCAACAAAAGCATTACATTGACCATTGTTCGTTCTGGTGTGCTTTGTGTCTTCTGTTTCCACTCATCTCCTATAGATTGGATTATTGCTGCGTACCAAGTTCTTTTCTTTTAATTTTCCTTACATCGCACCGACACAAATAGGTCTGATGGTGACGATGGGATAGGAAAAGGCTAGGAGTATGAAGGGAAGCGGCCTTGGCCTTAATTAAGGTCCAGCATCAACATTTGCCTGGTATGAAAATGGGAAACTGTGGAATACCATCATCAGAGCTGCCGACAGTGGGGTTCGAATCCACTATCTCTCACATGCAAGCTCACAGTTGCGCAAACCTAACCACACGGCCAACTCGCCCGGTCGTACCGAGTGTAACAGCCTGCCTGAATTGAATATTGGCAGGAAGTAGCTGGGGCGTTGGATAACTAGGTTTTTTAGCTTGCCATTTCTCTGATTCATCAATTTTCTGATACCACTGGTACGTAACACACTGGTTCATCATAGCCTTCCAGTTATTCAGTCTCTACTCTGAGGCACTGATTGGAATGAGCAGTGTGAACTTTTAACGGAATAATGGCAGAAGAGTGTACACGGCTGTTTGCGGCCTGGTCATTCCAGCTCTGGAACTTCGGACTGTTAGATCGGAACCGGAGTACTGTTCGTTAAAAGTGAGAAAATGTGCGGCTTTTCATTTGATCGAGTATTCTATATGATAACACTTTTACTCACTACTTTCCTACTGACGTTTTTGTAATAACCTATGTTCACTTCAGTTAAGAAAACCACAAGGTCAGTCTTTCTGAGAATCCCGTAACGAAGCACTGGTACATCAGCTAGTATTAAATAATGACATAACGTCGCATCACCGGTAAAACGTTGTATCCCACAATACTCTTCCTATCCATTATTCTCCTTAAGACTGGTCACGCCTCCCAACCACATATGGATACGCAGTCCATCAGAACAATGTCCGTTGTGTTCGTTTTTCTATGTCGATGATTAAACGGAAATGAACCTCACATGCATTGTACACTAGGAGTGCGTAAATACGTAATGCAAACGTACATTCCTACAGTACGGTACTGTAAGGTTCATTTTCCTTTACACATGGGCATAGGAAAATGAATACAACAAAATTTGTTCTGATGGACTGCATATCCATACGTGGCTGGGAGGCGTGACAAGTCTTAAGGAGAATAATTGATAGGAAGAGCTTTGTGGAATAAAAACTTTTACCGGTCGAGCGACAATATTATTTTATGCAGTCTGGCTCCATGTCTAAGTGGTTAACGTGCTGGCCTTTCGTCGAGGAGTCCCGGGTTCGATTACCGGCGGGGTTGGGAATTTTAACCATAATTGGTTAATTTCTCTGAAACGGGTGGTGGGTGTATGTGTCGTCTTCATCACCATTTCATCCTCATCACGACGCGCAGGTTGCCTACGAATGTCAAATCAAGAGACCTGCATCTGGCAAGCCGAACTTGCCCTCGGACACTCCCGGTACTATAAGCCACAGGCCACTTTTTTCTGCAAATTACAATACAATATCCGGAATTTTAAATCATTTCTTCACTTCCAATGCAAAGCAAAGACTCCATATTGAAACCACCATTTTTCAATTTTTACTAATTACTACAAGATTCTCATTACCGAGCGAAGTGGCCGAGAGGTAATGAGCTCGACTATGGAGCCGAGCTCTTTATTCGGGAGGTGAGTGGGTTCGAATCCCACTATCAGCTGTCCTGAGCGTGGTTTTCTGTGTTTTTCCATTTCACTTCCAAGCGAATATAGGGACAGTTCCTATTCATAGACCACAATCGATTCCTTCCACCTCCTTACCCAGTTTAATTCACAGTCATTCATTTCCTTAGCTGCATTAGCACCTCGACAGAGGTTGACGTCACAAGAGGCACACGACCATGAAAACATTTTATATACATTCATCTCACCTCACACCCGAATCCGTGTCAGGTTAGCGGTACTAAAGGGTACATATGCTACAAGATTCTTACTGTCAAATTATCGCTTTTCGGTCAAGAGGTCATATCTCACAACGCTCTTCATGCCCATTACTTTCCTCCCAGCCACATATGTATATGCAGTCCATCAGAACAATTTTCATTGTGTTAATTTCAGTATGATAATGTGTAAAGTAAAATGAACCTTAGGTACATTATACTGTAGAAATGCGTAAATAAGTCATGCAAACATACATTCCTAGAGTTCGGTACAGTAAGGTTCATTTTCCTTTACACTTACGCATAGGAAAACGAACACAACGAATATTGTTCTGATGGACTAAATATCCGCTCGTGGCTGGGAGGCGTGACCAGTCTTAAGGAAAATAATGGATAGGAAGAGCATTTGGAGATATAACCTTTTCCCTAACAGCGACGAATTATTAACCCAGTATTCATAACAATTTTAATGCTCGTTTAGTGGATTTGAGGCTTTTGGCCACCTTTGCTAGCATTTTCCCCCTGTGTGTCCTACTAACTACGTTTACGATTTTCAGAGATTCCGATATGCCGGGATGTTGTTATATAGGTGTTTCTTGTATGGCTTAAATCTACTGACCCAAGGCTCCCATATTTGAGCACCTTGAACTCTACCATCTGCGCTACTCAGCCCGGCTAATTAAGAGAAAGAACAACCGTTAGCATAATATAATTTTATTATCACTTGCTCTGCTCTCATGTTGAAAGTACGAACGGAGTACACCTGAAAATATTTTTTCTTAACTTAACTCGCGAGTTGTCGCTAGCCAAAATGTAACGCGAGTGGTCGCGCGTGAGACTTTCTCTCACATTAAAATTAATATGACATTTTTCACAGTTTTGTGGGGCGTAGGGCTGAAATTTACCACGGAAATCAAACGCAAGTTCTACCTTATATATTTTAGATAAAAATGAAATAAAGAAAAGGACATGGCGTATGGCTTTTAGTGCCGGGAGTGTCCGAGGACAAGTTCGGCTCGTAAGGTGCAGGTTTTTGATTTGACTCCCGTAGGCGACCTGCGCATTGTGATGAGGATGAAATGATGATGAAGACGACACATACACTCAGTCCCCGTGCTAGTGAAATTAACCAATTATGGTTAAAATTCCCGACCCTGCCGGGGATCGAACCCGGGACCCCTGTGACCAAAGGCCAGCACGATAACCATTTAGTCATGGAGCCGGACATAAATATGAAATGATTATCTGTTTATTAAAGACACAAATTGCTACTTAAAATAACATATGCAATATATATAAAAATAACTTCCGCCCTCACACATGCATTATATCTAGTAATATTTACGTAAAAAGCAAGGTTTCTGAACACAATAACATTTTCAGAAACAAGAAGTGCTCATAATACAAATACTAACGCGTAAAACAGGAGTAAGTTTTCCGCTCCACTTCAACATAACACCAACGCCATTGATCGCGCGATGAGAGAAACTCTCACGCAGTGCGCACGGTCATATAGGAACCTTTGTTCTGACTAGTAGAGGAGGTGCTTACCTTTCAAATGTGAATCGCTGTACTCACGACAGTTACAAACTCAGCTAGAAGAGGGAACAGTCACCTCCCTGTCATCACTGTCAAGTAATATCACAAAAAAAAAAAATAATGTGAGAGAAAATCTCATATAGCGACCACTCGCGGGTTAAAGTGTGTCTTGAAGTATTCTTTTCTAATTGTTTGGCATTTCACACTTATTCGTAAATAGACCTCTCTGAACAAAATTGTAATAATTAAGGACTTCTAAAAAAAAAGGCGATAGAACTTACCTTTATATTTGCGTAGACACTGTACATCTGCTAGGTCACAAACTTTTTCGTGATCTGGAACACATTACAATACAATGTTGTCGTAATTACTCCATGTGAACTACAGAAAAGACAATCCCACTTTACCAACATGCATTTAGAGGAAATGTTGCTTTCTACTTTACGAGCAACATTTCTTCCATGCTTAATTAAATGGGAAGACTTAAGTGGAGGCTCTGTGTTACATTTTACAAAAATAGAAGACTAAATCTGATCACCACAGTAGATAATTCATTGCAATAAATAGTTCGGTTCTGGTTGGTTGTTATCGTGTCACAGCTCAACCACGGTTTGTAGACTAGTTTGAAGCTCTGACACTGACGTAAATTTGGCCTCAAGAAAACGACAGAGATAAGAAATGGGATTAAATTTTACTCTGAACCATCCTAGAAATGCTCCGTAATTTACCCTTCAACTCCAAGGGATACTTACATTATACCTAACATTCCTCTCCACAAATTCTTCAAACTCATTCTTGAGACAAAAGCCTAGAAATTAAATATTCCGTGGTTTTAATCTCAAGGTAAAAATGGCCTCGAATTCTGTGATGATCACTCAGTTAAGATTCCTAAGTATTACATTGATTAGAGGCGCATATTTCCCTTTCCAGCCCCAAACCAGTCACTATGTACCGAGCTTTAAAAATTAAATAGATGTAAACTAATTTTACCTCAGAATCGTCGGAGATTTGCACGAATTACTTATATATCTCACAGCAATTACAATGAGGGAATGGGATGGACTCCATTAGGTATTTAAAAAGATCTGTTTGCAAACACAGTGTATAGAGAAGGATAGAGACTTGGATAGTAACATATATTAAAGTGTACACAATAAAATGTCAGTCCGGGAAGAGGGTTCAATAGAAATAATGTACAAGAACTAGCACAGGAACAAAAAATAAAATGACAGTTTCCATATTCTTATCCCGAGCCAACTTCTATTAGGTGAGCTAACTCCTGGTCAATTTCAGAGTGGTATTTCATGTTTTCCATTCGCTCTTCCTTCGTTGTTTTTATTCTAGCACAATTTCCTATCTAGGTTACTATATCTCAATATATGAATTTATTCGTCACTAGTATGAGTCTTTCCATTACCTATATTGGTCGATTTGGCTCCTTTCTCGCTTATCCCACCGTGCGTGTCTGATGTTCTTAATTTTGTACTGCCAGAAGATGATTATATACTTTTGTCTCTTATTTTCCTGTGTTTGTCTCACTTCATATACCCTACACTTTTCACGTTAAGACTGAAGGTATATCCAAATGGGGCCATCAATGTTTTGATGATGATGATGATGATGATGATTGTTGCTTAAAGGGGCCTAACACATCAATGTTTTGTTGTTCGCCCTTCTTCTAAAGCTAGAAAACAGAAATGATTTAATCAGGGGTTGATAATGAATGCAAAGTGATCTTATATTATTTCATTGGTTTTAATATCGTAACCGCAGCGACAGAGTATCCATTTTCACCAAAAATTCGAGTCTCAGAGGCGCAATGTTTTATCTCAAGTATCCCATATGCATTACTTTGACGAGAAGCCACTGACAAAACCACTCGAGTATCACGCCCCTCGTGCCAAGATGAAGTGAAAGTATAAGAAATAAGATTGATCAATCAACCCATCTGTTTGAAGACGGCCGTGAATGATGTGGAGACTGTTTCAGTATTGTTTTTCTGGTATTTAATATTTGTCCCCATATATGCTTTTCCCTATTCATGTACTAACATTTCATTTCCTTTGTCATATGTTCCTATCAAACCTCACGTTCTCCTATACACTACTTTACATTTATTTAGGTACATATCAGATCCTACTATTAAAACTCAGAGTCTCCTAGTTCGTTATAAATTCATGTATTCTCCCAAAAATACAGGGACATTATTTTATCTATTCAGGGGATTGTCGCTCACCCGGTCGTCTGCGCTGCGAGCCTGTCTCCCGCCAAGCATATTCCCGTATTGCGATGCTCGGCGCCACAAGCTTCCCTCCTTTCAGTCTTCTGAGAGCTTTATCAGCGCAAGGTTCAGTTTAGTCAAGTGTTCACGTGTTGAGTGCTCAGTGTATTGCTCTAATGATATTTTCATTACGGGAGTGAGTGAATACACATAATATCTTCATGAAATACAATAAATCTTGTGCGGAAACACTCTATGACTCAGTGCCGGGCGAGCGCTGGCCGCATTACGGCAAAGTACTTGGCGGGAGACAGGCTCTCAGCGCAGGCGACCAGGCGAGCGACAATCCCCTGAATAGATAAAATAATGTCCCTGTAGATCTTCTTTGTACTGTATTGATCATATCTCCTGGCTATAAATAATTTCACCTGAAGTTGGTTGTAGAGGTGGTGCACATCCACACAGCTCCAACGTCCGGTTATAGCGACACTCCACGAGGCAGTTGTGATAGCTGTAGCTCTTGAAGTGTTTGAGCTGGAGTTCACGTTGGAAAAGACACCCTCGCTTGCTGACTGAGTACTCAGTAGAGCGTGGAGTAGAGTACATCACCTCCGGAGATAGAGATAATAACATCTCGTTGCCCACGGGAAGCATCCACGAAGCCACGTTATCTGATGGGAAATCGAACGAGCCATGCAGCAGTACCTGCACAAAACATTATTTTACTGACATTGTATTCTACTGGAAATCCTTCAAATCACACAACATGTAGATAAACATCAGCAACCATTTAAAAATTAAAAACTTTGAAGGTTATGTTCATCTACGGCATATACACATATCGTCGTAAGCACAGAGCCGTGATCGAGCCTGCTAAAAGGGGACTCAAAAGGCAGCTCTTCTACAGTCTGAACAACTCAACACAGTGAATCAGTTTAATCTGGGTGGCATTCGTTAAACTGAGCTATATCCTTCGAGAGCAGAGATTTCCCACGGACCTCAAGGGGATCATCTACGATATGCTAGTCCAAGCGGTCGCAACATACGAGCTCGAAAGTGCTTTTCATACAGTGAAAAATATTAATCGCCAGCAAGTCTACCAGTGAGCGATTGAGCGCATGATGCTGGGGACCTGCTTACTTCACCGGCTCCAAATTGGGGAAACCATATGGCAAGAAATGCCCTGAAGCGAAACAGAACTCTAATGCTGAGGATAGTCCGAGAGCCGATGAACTGCAGCAGCCTAACTCAAAGCAGATGGCAGAGAGATATCCAGCGCCACGTCTGGAAAATGTGAAGTGAGGAACAGATAAACACTGTTTCCAACTCTATATCTCTATATACCAGGAGGTTACAAATGAATTCTCTATTTTACCTTTCCTACGTTGGAAACGAGCGGTCGCGTGAAAACTTGCAACCTGTTTTCCAGTCAGTGACCGGGTCACGGATGGAATAAATGAAGCCCCCACCTCGCAGCGAGGATAGCAATTGTACGGGCTGCCTAAACCTGTCGCACTTCTCTGGGGCAATGATTAATGACTGATAGATGACATGGATTGATAGTGGAGAGTGTTGCTGAAATTTTATTATTGCTAGGGGCTTTACGTCACACCGACACAGATAGGTCTTATGGCGACGATGGGATAGGAAAGGCCTAGGAGTTGGAAGGAAGCGGCCGTGGCCTTAATTAAGGTACAGCCCCAGCATTTGCCTGGTGTGAAAATGGGAAACCACGGAAAACCATCTTCAGGGCTGCCGATAGTGGGGTTCGAACCTACTATCTCCCGGATGCAAGCTCACAGCCGCGCGCCTCTACGCGCACGGCCAACTCGCCCGGTGTTGCTGAAATTAAAGATGACGAGGAAAACCAGAGTACCTGGATAAAAACCTTTTCCGCCTCCGCTTTGTCCAGCACAAATCTCACATGGAGTGACCGGGATTTGAACCATGGAACCCAGCGGCGAGAGGCCGACGCACTGCCGCCTGAGCCACGGAGACTTTAGCTTATAACAGCACAACTCAATTTTGACTGGCAGTAGGGAAGGTGCGTGCTATTTTAATAAAAACTCCTCAATTTTAATCTGTCTGGAAGGGCCTGCCATTGTAACGGAAACTCTTCAAATCAATTGTGACCACGCAGTAGGTAATGGGGCCTGCCATTATAATGAAAACTTCCCTAATCGATTGTGAATGGCAGTAGGCAAATGAACCTGCCGTTATCATCTCAACTCCGCAACTCGCACTTTACATTGGAAACAACGTATGCACCCCCCCCCCCTCTTGCTGTTTCAGAAGACAGACATGCAATTAAAAAGAATCTTATTCACGGCATGTACAGTAATTTATTTCGATATCCGTATACTGTAGAATAACGTAGCGGAGCACGGTTACATTTGCTAGTGTATCATAATCTGTGAGGGTAGTGTAACCTAGCAACCGCGCAGACTGTGATGTAAGGTATGGATGGCCAGACATTGTTACCTAGCAACAGGGTAGGCTATGTCTTATGGCTGGCAGTCATCTGGAATTTGCAACCATTGATGGTTGGCCATGACCGAGACATAAATAAGACAACTTTATGATCATTTGATTTTCCCATTGGGAAACTTGACACTATTTCTCGTCGGACGAACGCGTTAAACCTTGGTCAGCCACTTGGTGTAATTTAACAGGAGTAGACTACGTGCCAACATAGGATTTCTCCCTCCCCCTACCTCGTTATGATCATCATCGCGTAGCACCCACACGCTCTAGTAACCCATGGACTTTAAATAGAAAGATCTGCACCAGGTGAACGGAACATATCTTCTGACACTCCCGGAACTAGAAGCCATATGATAAATAAATAAATAAGAAGACTAATGTTCTATGGTCACGTAATCAGGATGGACAGCCAAAGACTCACTTCAAGGATCTTCAACACTATATCTAGAGGGAAAGCAACAAATGCCAAATGGACAAATTTAGTTCGGAGAGACCTACAATACCTAAACATTGATCACATTGACATTTAAAACCGAGATAAGTTCAGAAAGTTTGTCAAAACATCTGACTCTCTCCAGTCACTAACAACTAAATCACTGCGTCCAGGAGTAGGAGTGAAATTGACTCAAAATAGAAAAGACATCCATAGCGCTAGAATGAAGGAATACTGGGCTAAGAGGAAGAAAAAGGCTCACCAGAGTTAAGAACCACGTGGTTCATCGTAGGCCTAAACGAAGAATATTAATAATAACATAAATAAATAAGTAACTACAGAAATAAAATTCCCACTGCTTGCACTGAGAACAGAATGCTTTACTGCGAAGGCCTGGATTAAGATAGGACTCCATGCAAAAGTCATATTGCTGTAGCATTGTCCCCTATTACAAGGAATTAACGACTTGGAAGTTCACTATCGTATCCTAAATCATTAGCTGACTAGTGACGTAATATTCATTCACCTCCTTGACGAGGGAGATAAATTTTACTACTCCTCTCACTCCATGTGTTTTAATCACTGGGTAATCATTTGCATCTGGAGAATAGTCCGCCCTTGCGTGAACTCAGTCGGTGTAGCACGCAAGACTGATCACTTTTGCGAAAGGTTGGAGGATTAATTAGCGCAGGACTCCATTAGGCGGCTCGCTGAGTACTTCGGTCGGTCAAAGGGCGGGAACTCAGCAGATGTGCAACAGGGCTAATGAAGCTATATCTCCCTGGGTGATTTGGACGAAGAATGACGTGAAGTGATATGCATATTAGGTAGATATAGAATGAATAATTTTGATTGGAAACTTCCTTGTAACCAAGTGTCCAAATTAATGGTCTTCAAATCGTAATCCGCAAACAAATATTAAGAAAGGCGAATATGACAGAGAGGTAGGGAGAAAGAAAAAGAAAGAAAGAAAGGAAGTAAGAAAGAAAGAAAGACATACCACCATCAGCACTAATTGCACTGATCAACAATAAATGACTTTCCGTGGATATCTTGGTACCCAACACGCATTCTTCTAAGACAACTGAAACATGTTGATTCAAAATAAGCAAACCATTTGTCTCTGTCACCCACCGTTCTTGAGATATACGACATCAAACACATACGTTCCACATAGTATCAAGGAACACAACTCACAGATAGAAGTTTCACTAGAGCACTGATTGCTACATGGAGTACTAATGAATATGGCTTTAGCTAAGATTCGTGCAAATGGAACACATTGCCTATACTGGATTTTTTTGTTACGTAGCCGCACACGTAGCAAAACAGATCTGGTGATTTTATGCAACTTCTGGACACCATATTGTCCACTGTCACTGACGAAGCAAATGAGAATATTAGGCTTTGCGTGAAAAATAACGAAAAACAATTAAAACAATTCTCGATGAATGCTGCTCCATGAAAAATAAAACTTTGTCAACATATTGAAAATCTGACATGATAGTTCAAAACGGATTTCATATTTGAAACCAGCACGAAAAACTGCACTAGAAACAGTAAACATCATGTCAGATATCTGCCACTTGTTATTGGATAAAGTTGAGCTGCGGACTTGAAGGTGACTGTTTGCAGCACCAGGCAGAGAACGTACGCAGCCTGTCTGGTGATCATAATCGTTGGGCGTCACGGGCAGGAGAGGTTGTGGAGTACAATTTATAATCGCTAGATTCCGTGCCAAAATCCTAGATTTGATTCCAAACCTCTCCGCAGTGTCCATATGGAGTGAGGGCATATGACGCTGTTGATGGTGATTTGTCCTTTGAATGAAGACGTCAAGCCTTGAGCAGAACCCTTGGTATTTTCTCGATAAGCGTTGACGAATTCCGTAATGTGAGTGAGCAGGCTCTGCCTTGTACAAGAAACTTCGTGTTATTGCGGTGAGGAATAATCTTGTGTGTGATGTGTGAGTTATAGGAATGTTGTAGTATTGCTGAAATACCCAGTCCCCGAACCAAGGGAATTAAATGTTTAAGGTTAAGATCTCACGACCCAGCCGGGAATGTAAGTTCGTCCCTCGAGACTCGAAGGTCAAGACACTAAACACTTAGCCGTGGAGCCGCATACAAAATTAATTCAACGAAAATTAAGCTAGACAAGGCGAGTATGGGAAGATTGTGGTCGAAGGGTCTGCATTGCTGGAAAAAATATTTCTGTGAGAAATTGTGGGAAAGGTTCAATAGATATAGCATACCAAGTGTTAAAACATGTATATGTGTTACAAATTGCGACGGACTGTAGTGTGTTTTATATGCTTTTTACTCACTTCTAAAATTGAATAAGTGTTACTTTCCAATGTAAGCAAAATAATGAATATCTCTTTCAAGGGAGAAGGGTTTTACGGAACGGTTCAATAAGAAGGATATTGCATTGTTCTAAGAAAATTTAGGAAGCATTACCTTAAACATTCCAGATGTTGTATGGGAACTATAATCTGATTGATGTAGTAATTTTGTGAAAAAGTACTTAACTGAATATATTTAACATTCAAATTCTGTAATTTTTACATTGCAAACTTGTATAGCGTACGGCTGATTATGTCCTGTCAGATTTCCTAACTATTACTTCTTTAACAAATATAGTGTTGATACAGTCGTTTTCAGCTACGATGTGAAGAAAGGCGAAAAATACCCCTTCCATACATCCCAGAATCACTTTATGGAAAGATTCGGCTGGAAAGGTAAAATACATTGTCTAGTTGGCTGCTGTATGACGAGCAGTTGGTAAGTTGACAGAACACAAATAACCGATATATGATGAAAAATACTGCACCGACAATTAAGAAGTATCTTTGGTTTATCAATATTTTTTTCCCGAAGTACCTACCGAATACACACCTAGGGACTCACATCTTGTAAGACGTAAATGGAATAACAGGATATCAGCTGAGTATAACGTTGTTCCCTCTTACTTGCGCTGGACTCAATTTTCATCCTATCTGGTCGATATTAAATTTATGAGGCAAAGGATTGTCTTCTATTTCACGCCTTTCATACCTCTATCGTACCTTCCTTTGAAGCTTTTGATCTCTTTTGATCTATAATGACTGTTGTAACCTGCTGTAAAAGCCTTTAATCGAAATAATCAGTAGCTGGCCTGCTCCGTGTTCCGAGAAGTCATTACTTCGAGCAGCTGTGCTCCGTGCTCGGTAATCTGTGTGTATTGTGCGCAGCGTGGGGTTTAAGGGCTGATAACGTCGTGTGAATAATGGCGGTACGGCGCCTATCCATTCAGAAAGTGTACTCGATTCTTCACATAGAATGGTGGCACTATAAATTATTCTCAATTGACTTAAAATCTCAATCCATTGTAATGAGAATGACATCTCTATAGGAAGAACTGTAGCCGTAGAAAAATCAATGGAACAAAATACTTTGTTTCTTAATAATCCGAACATAATAACATAAAAATCATTAAACGGGTAACTAAAAATAGTTATGATGTGTAAATGAGGCTGCCAAAGGTACCTTAATGAAGTGACACGCCGTTTTCTACTTAGGAACTTGTAAACAGGCATTGTTATTTTTTAAACTTTATTTCTTCCACGCAATGTACAAACTAAATTTATAGTCCTTTCTTCTTCTTTCTCCTCTTAATTTTCTACCGCTTTTCCCACACATGTGGGGTACGAAGTACTTTTCACATGTGGATTTGGCCCTGATTACTGCCGGTTGTCCTTCTTGACGCAATCCTACCTATATGGAGGGATGTAATCGCTATTGCGTGTTTCTGTGGTGATTGGTAGTGTGGTTTATTGTATGAATATGAAAAGGACAGTGTTGGGACATACACAGATACATAGTCCTCAAGCCAGAAGAATTAATCATAAGCGATTAAAATCTCTGACCTGGCCGGGAATAGAACATGGGATACAGTGGATCGAAGGACAGTACGCAGATCATTCAGCCAACGAGTCGGAAAAACTTATATTCTTTTCTATATTTATAAAATCAAATGGAAGTTTGTTCTTATTTATATTTGGTGAGGCTGGTGAATTAGAATTTCACCAGGCAAAATACTGAAAACGCACAGCGAAAAGCAGACAAACTTATATGCCGACTTTCAAACTTCATCAGTGATCCTGTAATAGGGCGCACTATCCCAGGGAATAAAGGCAGGCTCGATTCAACCAGAACGATGTGGATTCGATTCCCGTCAGAAAGTCACAAAAGGGATTTCCACTGATAGAGATGCACATGACATCGCCCTAAGGCCCTAGGTTTAGCAAGTTTTCAATGGTTAATCTTGCCAGCTTTTTCCTGAGAGCAACAGTGGCCGAACCTAGACTTAACAGCTGTTAACAGGTGAAACCTTTACCGTCCAGTTCTCCAACGGTCTCCATGGCCTGTAAGGAGATGGATTTTTGTTTTTGTTTTTAATGATCTTGTAATAATAATAAATAATAATAATCGTAGCTGAGGCAGCTACCGTGTGCAGACATTTCAAGTTAACGCCATCTGGCTGTCTGCTCGTCAATTTCGCCGTCCCGTTTTACTCTAGGCCCACTAGATGGCAGACCGAGTAAACCGAAACTCTCTTTGGCGTCTATGGCTGAGATTTAATTAATTTTGTCGGGTAAACACCAAATGTGTCACCACAGATCTTTTACATGCCGACATCATACGACATGGAGTGTCTAATGGACTTTTTTCCGCCCTTCAAAAATCCGACTACCTCTGCCGCGTTTGAACCCGCTATCTTGGGATCGGGAGGCCGACACTCTACCAACTGATCCACAGAGGCAGCTTATGATCTTGTAATGAAGACAGTATACATGCCTTTTATGATACCAATCCATCCACAGTATTTCTGACTAGTTTTCTCCGTCAGCCTCAGATCTCTATTGATTTGAAGTGATCGAACATGGTATTTCGATTAAATGACACAATGGTATTGCCTTAAATTTACAATTTATAGGAGAGCTCAATAGATCAGCCTTCAGTTAAACTTTCTAAAAAAAACTGTACGGTTTGGAGCAGGCGAGAGACTTCTGCTGGATTTTCGTGACAACGTTGCGAAACGTAAATATGACTGCGCTTTAAATGAAATACATTTTAGAGGGTTAATTCAAAACAGTTTTATTTACACGACTGGAATGATTTTGTCTTTACTGCTGTTGTGTTATTGATACTATTGTGAACTAACGTATCTACCTGGTCACCTATAGCATGAATTGCCAATTACACCGATGGGCCATCACATTATGACCATCTACCTAATACTATGTAAGATCACATTTTGCATGCAGAACCGCGGTCAGTTGGTGAGTCATCGGTTCAAAGAGTGGCGAAAGTTACACTGGGGTATGTGGTACAGCAAGTCCTCCAGTAGGCGTACGCTGCTGAGAGGTGGTGACGTAGTATGAATCCGCCTCTCCAAATCGATCTAAAAATGTTCATATCGGGGCTATTTTGGGAACACGTTATCAAAGCAAATTAACTACCACGTTCCTCAAACATTTACGGTACTTCCCAATGCTGGCAGTGTGTATGGTGCATTGTTCTGTGACCGTCACCTTAAAGGTAATCTCTTGAGAAGAATGGATGGACTTCGTTCCCAATAACGTCGTGATACTGGTTTGTTAGGAATTGGTTGACTGCAGGGCCTATCAGGATGCATGTACCGGTGCATAGCGCGCCGCAAAGTGCAACAGACGACTTTACTAGGTTGACCAGAGTGCAGACCCCACTCCTCGATTTTCAGCAACAACGCTTTCTCCCTCTTTCCCAATGCCTGTCTCGCTCGCTCGGTCTGTCTCCCCCTTCCGCACTTGTTCTTCAGCGCTCTACCATCCGAACAGAGTCGAGTCGGATCGACGCACAGTGCAGAGAACCCCTGCGCCTCACTTTGTACATGTGAGATTTTGGGCGTTTGAGATGCCCTGGCTTACCTCAAAATTGTCATTTAACTTAAATCCCATCCACTGAGGCCGACCGGGTGTCATGTTTTCTCTCCTGTGCCGCATTTCAAAGGTACCTCGACCACTGTTAGTTCCGAAGCTATTAGCACGACTGTGATCATCTGAATTTGGTTACAGTAAGGAAAGTGACCTTGACTACACTTATGGATTTTCACTATGCTAGTGTTCGTCTCTAAATGTTCAGGATTTGTCATTTTTCACCCTGTTCGTACTCTCAGCTGTGTATCAACACAGGTGCTATGGTAGGGAAACGAGTGTTTGGAATTCGCTTCCTCCGCATGTTAGGCCATTTTCCAGAAGAGTATTTAAAATACCAATAAATACATAAGATTTCTTGAGTTCTTCATTCATTGTAAATCTACAATTATAAATGGATTTTACAGCGTGACAATCTATAAAAGTAGTTGTAAAAATGAGAAAGACATTAATTAATGAGACACTTCTAGGTGACATAAACACTTTAACCATACATCTCCAAGATTTTTCGAAAACAGGAATATCACCAATGATTCCCGAGGGGTTGAACTGTGGAGATCAGGAGTTCGGAACACGTGCTCGGAAGCAAAACGGCATATGTGTGCAAGCGTAGGCATTCTTTTTCAGACACCTGGTTATTTTTCCAAATTATAACGTGTCTGTTCTAAAGAACATTACACGAGTACTGACTTTTTAAGTAAGACAGAAAGTATTTAAATACTGTATATAGGAAAGAAATTATATGTATACAACTCACTGGATATGTGTTGCCTCTTCAGTTTGAATTGAATTGAATTTGAATTGAATTTGAATTGAATTTATTGATCATGATTTACATGCCACTGAGACTGAAAAGCCCCTTTATGCAGCGTCTTCTTATAATACAATGCAGATTTATGAAAACAGTAACTACATTTTTATAATATTAAAGTATTAAACTAAACAAGAAACTTAAAAAAATGAAAATACAGATACCACATCCAGTAAGGTTAAGACATACATTATATAATAAGTAAGAAAGTAAATCATTAAGCCCTTCTGTTATTCTAGACTACATGGGTTTAAAGAATATAAAGCTAAAGCAGAGAAACAATTTTCTTCGAAATATACATATTCATGATTGTTCGACACAAGAATGCCTGATCTCAGCCTCTTGCGTACTCCTCCAGAAAGACAGATGTTAAGAACTGCTTTAGTTGGGTACAGTTAGTGTTACTTGCGAAACGGTGAAGATTAAAGACGTTGAAGATACGTGATGCAGTGCAAACAAAGGATTTGTTAAATTTAGTGGTACGATGAAGGGGAATTTGAAGGGTGGTTTCTTGTAAATCTATTATCTCTGTTATGTACCGACTCCATAGGTTTAAATGCATTATAAAGGTAGGATGGTGTCTTCAGTTTGAGAATTTTCTGCGTAGCAACAGCTACTGAGATTTCCCGACGTTCATGGAGTTTCAACCATTGTAGCTGTATGTAATAGGGTGTTATGTGTTCATCACGCCTGGCATTTGTAACGTAAAGAACACATGCGTTTTGTACCCTCTGTAGTTTTATGTTCAAAGTTTCAGATAAGTCGTTGTATACGACTGAACCATAGTCAATTATTGGAAATATAAGACTTTGAACAAGTAGTTTTCGCATGAAAGGTGGTGTACATGACACGTTACGTTTCAAAATATGCATGGATGACACAACTTTTCGGATTACATTTGACGTATGATCAGACCAGGATAAGGTTCTGTCGAAAATTAGACCTAGATTGTTAACGGTGTCACTATAATGAATATCTGTCTCTAGAATTTTTATTGCTGGGAGGGATTTGAGGTCAACAGTTTTCAGGAGTTTTGTGTAACCTATGCAAATAAGCTGGGTCTTAGCCACATTTAATTGGAGGTTATGATTTGCGCTCCATTCAATCAATCGAGAGATGTCATGGTTAAAATGCGTTATAGAAGAAGATGCGTTAGTGAGACAAAAGTGGAAGTAAGCTTGTAAGTCATCCGCATACAGGTGAAAGCTACTGCTTTTAAAGACTTCAGATATGTCATTAATATAAATAGAAAAACATAAAGGACCGAGGACTGATCCTTGTGGTACGCCACAGTTTACTGATTCCCAGCTAGAGAATCGTCCGTCAACGAACGTGACTCTTTGTGATCTATTTGACAGATATGATTCAAACCACGACAGAGCACTCTGGGAGAAGCCAATTGACTTCAGCTTAGCAAGAAACAACTCATGATTAACAGAGTCAAATGCCTTAGAGAAATCAAAGAGACATAAGATAGTAAGCTGCCTGTTATCGGTGGCCGCGCGTATATCATCTGTAACCTTCAGAAGAGCAGTAGTAGTACTATGGCCCTTCTTGAAGCCAGATTGGTAGGGATTTAGAATGTTGTATTTAGACAAATATTCACATATCTGCTCATGAACAATTTTTTCTAGTCCCTTACTAAGTGCACAGAGAATGTTGATAGGCCTAAAATCACTACAGACTGTTGGTATTTTCTTTTTGGGCACAGGACGTACATTGGCACGCTTCCACTCTGAGGGATAAACTCCATTCTGTAGAGAGAAGTTAAATAAGTGCACAAGGGCAGGAAGAAATATGTCCATGCAGGTAGAAAGCATGGATATTGGAATATTATCTGGACCTTTAGCTTTAGTTCGTATTGATCTGACTGCTTTCTCTACCTGTGAAGGGTGTACGTACATGAAATAGAATTTATCTCTGTTACTTGGAGTGAGATGTCTATAATGTTTGGCAGTCTCTGGTACTTTCGGAGTGTTGGAGTTAGAGACTGATGTCATATAATATTCACTTAATTCAGATGGAGTAACAGGCATCTGACTATCTAGAGAGTGACTGACTCCAATACCAAGAGATTTTGCAGCACGCCAAGAAGCTGAGGTGCTCTTACAATTACGGAAGATTTTGTACGTATACTTCACTTTAGTGTTCCTAATTACTTGTTTTGTCTCGTTACGTAAGATCCTGAATTGCTCGTAATCATCTAGAAGTTTAGTTTTAATGAATTTCTTCCTAGCTCTGTCCCGTTTCCTTATCAATTCCTTAATACGCTTACTGAACCATGGTGATGACCGGTGTTTTACGAGAATTCTTTTTTGTGGCGCATGCTTGTCATAGAGTAAAAGTACAAAGCTGTTGAAGAGAGATACTTTTTGATCTACGTCATTAGACTGAAAAAACATACACCAGGGTAGTAATTCAGCGTCAGCACGAAAATTGTTCACGTCAAATTTACTGAAGTCTCGAACAAGAATAGTTTTAGGAATTTGTTTTGGTGTGGATAAAGTGAATACAGCATACAGCAAGTCATGACCAGAAAAACCGGCAGCTGGTTCCTGTCCGTATTCTACTACCAACTCATTGCAGTTCGATGAGATTATGTCGAGAGTGCTATCGGAAGTGGCAGTATGAAAGGTTGGATTGAATGGAAGGCAGTCGAGGTTACAAGCGTTGAGCACATCACGTATTTTTTCGCTTTCAAACGCCCTCATTAATATTATTATGTAGCTCGGACTAACGCGATTCGATCACGGAAAGAACGAGAACAACCATGCGTCTGGAAATTAATGCCAATGAACCGTAGAAAGGTGGATGGGTCGCATCAAGGACATAGAATATGTTAACGCCACTCCAGAAGATGCCTTGGATCGGACTAAATGGAAACGGATGTGCTAACAGGCGGGCTGGGCTTCTGTGCGGAAATAATGCTAGGGGGACTATGATGATGAAAATGATAACGACGACGATGACGATGAAACGAAATGTCGTATGGCTTTTATTGCCGGGATATCCCAGGAAGGGTTCGGCTCGCCAGGTGCAGGTCTTTCTATTTGACACCCGTAGGTGACCTGCGTGTCGTGATGAGGATGAAATGATGATGAAGACAACATATACAACCAGCCCCCGTGCCGTAGGAATTAACCAATTAAGGTTAAAATCCCCGACCCGGCCGGGAATCGAACCCGGGACCCTCTAAACCGAAGGCCAGTACGCTGATCGTTCAGCCAACGAGTCGGAGGACGATGACGATGATGATGTAACATGGTTTATTCCATTGTTTATGCATGCTAATTGTAGACATTTTTTTCTTAAAAATCACTAGAATTGTACGTGGAGCGAAGGACAAGGGTAGATTTGTAATATAGGTCTACGTATACTGAAAAGAGAAAAATGTCAGCAATTAATCACGTATTTAAGTGCAAACTAACACCAACATCCTTGGACGGCTTTAGAAGGCTCAAACCTGTTTTAAGTGTTTGAAGTAGGTTATGTCATTCATATTGAAAATCAGCGGGCATATCAAAGCAAAGTGATATGCGTTAATTAATTTTGAACGGAACCATGATAGTTGGAACCGAATGGACTGGACTTAATATTTGTGGAGTTATTGCTTTCAATACTCATCGTTCCAGAGAGTTACAATTGTTTCGTGAATACATCAATGAAGGCATCATAATCCATTGAGGACAGTGCAAAACCCGGCAACGGTTGTTTAATATACGTGACGACAAGTGTTTAACTAGAACTGTTTGTGCAATAAGGGCGGCAACCGAAGCAATGAATACATTCTTCACGGGTAAATACTTGGATACTGTATACAGTGTGATTCAGGAGCCCTTCGAATATTGTTTGCTGCAGCCCAAGTAACGTGTACATGGTTATAGGGGTGTTATTCCTCTGCAGGCGTACTGTATGGTACTAATGTTCAGTGAGCACATTTTGCAGACGATTATGAACCCTATCGAAAAGTTATATCATCCGTTCGCAAAACATAACGCATAGAATTTATGTAACAACGTCCTTTTACCACGTCGTGCTCATGAACGAGTGTAACGAAGAGTGGGGATGCATAAAACTAGGTAAAAGTGCAGTAATTAATATCTTAAACATCGAAACGTTGGCGTATATACTCTGCTCTCGTCGTACTACCAGCATGATTCCAGTAGTGTAGCGTAGCGGATATGGTAAGGCATTCGCCTAGCAATCGACAGAATGTGCCAGCGGCGGTAAATATCCTGCATCGTTCACATATTTTTCCATCAGTATGATGTTTGAATACATAAAAACAGGCCAACGTTTGCCACATTCAAACAGTAGAATAACACTGTTATTCATCTTGTGCCCTGCGCATACTCCGCTGCTTAGGGCCTGAATGTGCAATCACCGCTGTCATTCGGCATGTTTCCCAAAGAGGAATACGTTGACATGGTCCTCATTTATGGGGAATCAAGACGAAACACGTGCGAGGCGTGATTTCCAACCAGCCACCAATCCGTGATAGGCCCGTTGTATCGGGTGAAACAGAAGAGGCCGTTCTGGAGTCAGCACGTAATAATTCACACATCAATACAAGGGCGATTGCACTACAGGTGAACACCAGCCAGCCGTCCGTCTGCCGAATACTGCATGAACATTAATTTCACCAATACCATATTGAGCTACACCAAGAGCTCCATGGTCGGGATTTCGAAGCTCGAATGGAGTTCTGTCGGTGACTATTAGGCAGGCTAGACAACGACGCAACATTCGTATCGCACATCTTTTTCTCGGGCGAATCGCGCTTCCACAAAAATGGGAACGTCATTCGCCACAACATGCACTATTGGAGCTCGGAATATCCTCACGGGGTGCGACAGGCGGCCCATCCAGTACGAAGGGTTGTGAATGTTTGGTGCGGAACCTTGGGGGATCGCCAGATTGGGCCTTATTCCTTTGAGGGCCATTGGACGGGCCCACGCTGGCTGCACTTTCTGAGTCGGGAACTCCCACTGCTGCTGGAGGATGTGCCCTTGCACGATCGTTTGACTATGTGTTTGCAACAGGATGAAGCTCCACCACATTCGACTTTGCCGTTCGTAACCATCTGAACGAGGAACTGCCAGGGAAATGGATAGGACGAGGAGGCCTTGTTTCTTGGCCCACCAGATCACCGGATTTAACGCCGTCAGACTTCTCCTTGTGGGGACATTTAAAGAACATCGTTTACACTGGCGTGGAATGACATCAGTAGAAGATAAGTTTGAGTGGTGTCTTTGAAAGTAGGAAAGATCACAGTATGAAGATAAAGTTGGAATTTAAGAGGACAAAATATGGCAAGTATTCGTTTATAGGAAGGGGAGTCAGGGATTGGAATAACTTACCAAGGGAGATGTTCAATAAATTTCCAATTTCTTTGCAATCATTTCAGAAAAGGCTAGGAAAACAACAGATAGGGAATCTGCCACCTGGTCGACTGCCCTAAATGCAGATCAGTAGTAATTGATTGATATTGAAACTCAAGCCCCGGAAAACCCCGACCAGCTCCGGTAACTCATCACCGACGCCTGCCATTCCATTATAGCTGTATTGCTTCAGCGCGCAAGACGATCTATTGGACACCGGGACCGAATGTGCATAAACCAAAACGGTCATCACATCGAACATTTGCTGCGATAAATCATTGTTAGGGCAGTTGTGTTACAATTATTTCCGGTCTGTATATGTCCGGCCTGCTAATTAATCAGCCATACGGTTCTCCAAGGCAAAATGGGCAGCTTATAGCAAGTGTTAGGTTTACTGAGGTCACAATATCAATTTAGTGTTTCGCCGATGTGTGAGGTTCATATGAACTAGAAGAAACATGCGGGTCTTCCAGTGATTAATACGAATATAACATTACGGCGTCCTATCATGGTGAGGTGGCAAATACCAAGATATCCAGTTGTGTTGTCTGAGCATACCGGCAGGTCAGATGTTTCCAGGACGGAATGAACATTGTGGGTTGCATAAATCTACATTTGAAGGGGCTGCTGAATCACGCTGTATTGTTGAGTCTTCACTTCGAAGGCTGACTGGGTCATCAAAAACTCCACCATCAACAGTCGCAGATAGCCTAGGCGTCACTGAGCATGTGTATTGGAAAAATGAGAAGTGAGGTGGTGCACTTTTGTCATCGTCACTGAACCAGAAATTGCTATTGGATATCAGTTTACCAAGCCCACTGAAATGCACGTACCAACCGACCGTATCAGCGACTCTTCCACATCGTTCATCACAGGGCATCGCTGCATAAGGAAGGGACAACTTTCTGATGCCGGGCAATGTGGACCTCAAGCCACCCAGAGCTAGCTTAGAGCATGTCTTTTTGGTTGTATGTTTGCCCCTACGGCTATGGCATTTTCTTCTTCATAACGGTCGAAGGTTCTCCGGTGGTGGTGGTGGTGGTGGTGGTGGTGATTATTGTTTTAATAGGAAGTACAACTAGGCAACCATCCTCTATATTAAACTAATCAGAGAGTAAAAGTTAAAGGGATCCGACACTTCGAAAAATGAGATATCGGCCAAAGGAACACACGGGACACGAAGGCGTGAAATTACGAGACTTCCTAGACCTCGAGTGCTCTAATACCGTCGGTGTCGGAAAAGAACAAGAGTTGAGCCAGAGATATCAGATGGAATTGATGAAAGTGAGGAGCCTTGCACAAGTAGGTAGAAGCAATGCCAGGACTCACCTGGCGTGGGCGCCAACCTACGATACCAAGTTAAGAACCCATTGGGCCTCTTTTAGTCGCCTCTTACGACAGGCAGGGTATACCGTGAGTGTTTTTCTCCCGCCCTCACCCACAGGAGGCGATGCCCCTTCATCTTCGCCGGCCGAGTGCACAGTCTGCAACTCTGCAAAGTGGCTAACAAATCTGCGCAAAACGTTCCTCAACTTCTGTCACAACTTTTCTAGAGAGAGGTTTGCGCTTGCAGAGACTGGCTGTCAAAATCTTTACTAAGTTCAGTTCCACGTACCTGCGTGAACAGCTGTTTTTGCAGAATGACATTAAGTAAAAACTAGATTCGTTCTTCCATGTCAGACGTTCACCTCGAAAATAGTTTGAGACTAACCAGTACTCAGAACCTGACTCCAAATAACTAAAAACTCATCCAACAGAAAAGTTGCCAGAATTCTCGACGTTGCCACTAATAATTGTGACAAATACATTATTACTGAAATTGCGTGCCGTTATGCGTTTTATTTATCCTTTGATCACTAATACATCCATCAAACTTGCTTGAATATATATTCATCACGTTTATAATGTTCAGTGTATTAATAATATGTAATATTAAACACAATGTGTAGGTATGATTTTAAAAATACAGAAATTCACTGTCAGTACAAGGTTTCATTTTTTGCATCATGTGAAAGAGGAAGTGTTCTTCGTCTGCAGTCGAACATATCGATGGCCTAGATTGAATACCTCGTATCTCAAAAAGTTCTTCCTATCCATTATTTCCCTTAAGAATGGTCACGCCTCCCAGCCACACATGAATATGCAGTCCATCAGAACAATGTTCATTGGGTTTATTTTCCTATGGTGTTGCGTAAGGGAAAATGAACCTTATAAAATTATACTGTAGGAGTCAGTAAATACGTCATGCAGATATACTATCCTATAGTACGGTACGGCTGGTGTGGCTGGGAGGCGTAACCAGTCTTAAGGGAAGTAATGGATAGGAAGAACTTTGTGAGATACGAGGTTTTCATTCTAGGCCATCGATATGGTACAGTGCATAATGTGACCCACAGATTCCACAAACACATTCGCTGTATATCTGATTAAAACCTTTCTCTTTACAGGTACGGTAATAAAAACCGTGAATTGATCCTCTAGTGTAGAGGTTACGTAGCTCAAAATTGGCTGATTTCCATTCATTGTTGTTCATGGCGTGAGTATTAAATAATTCTGGGTCAATTTCCACAGTTTTTTGACCGTTCGTCCAGGAAATGTTTGGTAGCTGAGGTTGGTGTCCGATTATAAGTTGTCATCCGGCCTTATTGGAAGGAAGATGTTGTATACAAGTCGATTAGGTGAAAAACTTTAAGATGCATAATGCTCTTCTTATGTATCTGACTTTAATTCTATCTAAAGTTTTCAGATTTCTGTATGAAAGGTGCGGCCTTGTTATCTCAATTGCATATAGTGCTACTGGCGCAACTTTCAACTTCAGTAATGACATTGCTATTTCTTAGTGAAAGGGATATGAGATTGGAAAATCTCCATAGCAGCCGTTATTGCAGCTATCATCCTGTATTCAATGTGCCTAGTGAAAGTGAATCCAGTTACTTGTAGAGTCACCCCTCCATATTTGAAAGTGTTGACTATTTCAGTTGTTTGGTTTCCGTAGGTAAATGTATCCGTAATGTTCAATGTCTTGTTGAAATGTTCATCACGTTTGATATTCTTATGAATTTTTTCTCTGATTTCGACCTGAATATATTTTCATAACCTTGCAGTACAGTATTCTAATCCACAAAAGTATATTTTGTAGGTTTTTGTTATGTCGTAGCTCGTGTTGCATACATCTCCTGGAAATATTTTCATGGAATTCACAGAAAGGAGACTATTATTCGATTGCAGCGTCATCGGCTGAAGATAGTTTACTATCTACAGTGGGATGACTGTATCCAGTGCTTCCTCCGTGAGCATGCGCTAATTAGTATAGTGCAGCCCATACAGAAAGTATGGTTCACTGCTGAATGTAGCTGTTGCCCAAGGATAGCCATCGTGCTGGCCTAGCGCAAGAAATTGTATTACTGGCGGCGTTCATACCTTAGTCACTTCCTCTTTTTTCAAAACCGAGGATGAGCCTTAGATAAATGAAAGCAACACATTTATTGTAGCCCATGCCCTATAATCAGAAGACACTCTAAACACAATGTCTCACCGGAAGGCTATCTGAACAATCAAGAGTAATGTAGGAAGCAATTCACACAGGATGACTTAACTTCTGTGTAGAGGCCTTTGTTCTTCTTGTGAAAGCTGTGACACCTCCATTTGACGAACTTCTGTGGGCTATAAGGTGTTCTGTACGTTCTCGGTCAAGTGTGTCAGGACTTTTAGAACATTAGTGTATTTCTGTAACCTTATATATTTTCCCTCCATTTTTAAATATACAGTGCTTAAATATAGGCTACCGTATCTTGGAATGAATGAGTGAATGAACTGTTTAACCATCATAGTGATCGGAGAAATACACGAGTAGGGCTCTCCAATACTTATCTGGTACAGGTATAAAGTAATGATTATCATTATAAATGTAGTCCGGCTCCATGGCTAAATGGTTAGCGTTCTGCCCTTTGGTCACAGGTGTTCCTGGTTCGATCCCCGGCAGGGTCGGGAATTTTAACCATAATTGGTTAATTCCCCTGGCACGGGGACTGGGTGTAAGTGTCGTCTTCATCATCATTTCATCTTCATCACGACGCGCAGGTCGCCTACGGGAGTCAAATCAAAATACCTGCATCTAGCGAGCCGAACTTGTCCTTGGACGCTCCTGGCACTAAAAGCCATACGCCATTTCATTATAATTGTACAACGAACATTTTGCAAAATATTGCATCTGAAAAGGATTTAATTTTACTGAGTGACTTGGTTGGTTGAGAGCGATGCCGAGCATGGTATCTGTAACTCGTGCCGTACCTACAAGATGCTCCGACTTCTCGTCAGACGCAGGTAGTATTTAGTGTTTAGTTTTCGAACAAAGCATGCCCCCAACACACTTGGAGTCGAGAGCGTGCTCGAATTCCATGCGCCCAGTTCACACGTATTCAAAATGCCATAACAAACATTAATAAAATAAAATAAATATAATAATAAAATAAACCTGGAGGGTGCAAGGATAACCCACAAACCCGATAGTCAACACCCGGATAATAGGGAGCTTGCTGTATTTGACCAAACACGAAGAAACTTTTTTTTTTTTTTTTTTGCTAGGGGCTTTACGTCGCACCGACACAGATAGGTCTTATGGCGACGATGGGATTGGAAAGGCCTAGGAGTTGGAAGGAAGCGGCCGTGGCCTTAATTAAGGTACAGCCCCAGCATTTGCCTGGTGTGAAAATGGGAAACCACGGAAAACCATCTTCAGGGCTGCCGATAGTGGGATTCGAACCTACTATCTCCCGGATGCAAGCTCACAGCCGCGCGCCTCTACGCGCACGGCCAACTCGCCCGGTACGAAGAAACTAACAGGCACTAAAGAGACTGCCAGACTGACGAATGTGTGCAGCAAGCTTACCATGATCATGGTAAAAAAATATACCCGTGCTACCCTTCCCCACACTACATGCAAAGTGTCCACCACTTGCTGTGATGCTATACAAATCGGTTAGCAGCAACCAAAGATATATATATTTTTTTTCATATTTCTGGTAAGAATTTTGTCAATAAGTAAGGTAAATAATTAACTGATGAGAGAACAGGGCTTGTAAAAAATGGCTGTTTTAATAATTCCTATCATTCGTATTTCGGCCGGCTAAAATGCAATGAAAAAGTAATATTTTGTCCACAAAGTTATACTCGAAGAGGGACTATCCTGCTGACAGTTTTAAGAACAACGATTCTGTAATTGAGGATTGTCTTTACGAAAGGTGATATTTGCACATCGAAAGAAAAATCAGTATACCGTCCACATTTATTACAGTAATTGAATAATATCGAATGTCATGAGCAATCCAGACCAGGAAGGTGGAATTCGTTAAAAGGTGTACATACCCGGTCATGGGTTCCTTCCGTGCTCCTTTAACTATATTTGCTTGAGCTTTCGCCACAACTTTCACGTGGTGGAAATAGCACCTTTTGAACAGACACTTCTCAATTGAAGCCTTAAAATTCCAAAAGGGCCATATACCATAGTTTCAATAATACAGGGGGTCGGAAACAACGTGAATCGAGTATATGATTGTTAGAGCATTGTTCATGCTGATAAGTAATTTGAAAATAATACGTCGATATCTCGCGCCCTTTTCATGTTATCAGCTATATCTATTAACTTGATCATGATGACCACAAATGGTCCGTATTGACTTAATTATTACAGTTAATTGTGTCCACGTTCCGCCTTATCATTAAAATTCACAATGTATTATTAATTAAATTATCATTTACTTATAAACACACAAGCACATGTTTCGAGAAAAAAAATTCTCTTCTTAAGCTTGTTGGTAAAATCACACGTATCAAAGACTTTATTTGAAGTGAACTATGTGCCAACACACTGTGGACAAGATGACAATACAACAATACAACAATATTAAACATTCAAACATGAAAATCCTTCATGTAATATCCCAATTCTATGAAATTTTTGTATGCGATATATTAAAATACAACTGGTTGACTGTTGATCCATTGTATTTAAATTTGGAATTATTAATGGTCTTTCATAGTTCCGCCGTTTGGTGTTGATACCATCTGCTTATCATTACAGTATCTTAATGGAACGTAAATCTGTTATTTGTATATTAAACCTGCCAGGTTAAAATGGACTTTTTCATTTGTCTGCAAGGAAAAAAATAACTTAAATGTAATTGTTCTAAAGGCAATACGACGGGCTAAGAATCCAACGTTGAAAGTCTGCCGATTGAGCTCATAGTGCCCACACACCCGCAAGACCTGTGCATCTAATGTAAGTTACTTTCTATTTCAGCGTTGGATGGTCAGCCCGTCATGTTGACTCTATAACAATTATATTTAAGTTATTTTCTTTTCTCTTACACTCAAATGAAGAAGTCCATTTTAACCTGGCAGGCTTGATGTGCAAATAACAGATTTACTATCCGTTAAGATATTTTAATGAAAAGCGAACGGTGTCAACACCAAACGGTGGCACTACGAAAGACCATTAATAATTCCACATTTAAATACAAATGATCAACAGTCAACCAGCTGTATTTTAATAAACCACATACAGACATTTCATAGAACTGGGACATTACATTAAATATTTTCATGTTTGAATTTTTAATATTGTTGTAGTTTTGTATTGTCATCATGTATGCAATCTGTTAGCACATAGTTCATTTTAATAATAATAATAATAATAATAATAATAATAATAATGTTATTTGTTTTACGTCCCACTAACTACTTTCTTAAGGTCTTCGGAGAAGCCGAGGTGCCGGAATTTAGTCCCGCAGGAGATCTTTTACGTGCCAGTAAATCTACCGACACGGGGCTGTCGTATTTTAGCACCTTCAAATACCACCGGACTGAGCCAGGATCGAACCTGCCAATTTGGGGTTAGAAGGCCAATGCCTTAACCGTCTGAGCCACTCAGCCCGGCTAGTTCATTTTAAATAAGGTCTTTGATACCTTCGATTTTACCAAGAAGCTGAAGAACAGAATTTGGTTTTCTCGAAACATGTACTTGTGTGTATATAAATGTGTCTATAAGTAAATGATAGTTGAAATAACAATACATTCTGAATTGTACTGACAAGGCGGAACCAGGACTCATTTAACTGTAATGTTATGACCTGCTGAAGTTAACCAATCAGATCGCTTAGCGGGCGATTTCAGACGGGTTTTGCGAGACGGTTTGCTATATCTGCACGTGGCTTATGACCGGCTTTGAGTGCGCTAATATAGGAAATAAACTTCTCCAGGGAAGGGACCTAAATAAGGACCTCCCAGCTGATAGGCTCGGCCAACAGCAAGCACGCTACGGCGGCATTGGCTGAAGCCCGCGGTGTGTTAGTGTTTGATGCTCATTTCTCGGCATGGTTCTCAAGCCCGAGCAAGCCACGTGCAGATCTAGCAACACCGCCTTGTAAAGCCCTTTTGAATTCACCCGCGAAGAGATCTGATTGGCTAACTTCAGCAACTTATAAAATTACAACGGTGCGAAGTATCGACGTAGTTTTTTCATATTACCTATCAGTATAACCAACACTCTAAAGCTCATGTGCTCGGTTCACGTTGTTTACGACCTCCCTGTATACTTTGGTGTTTTCATTACCAACGTCACCACATGGGTTTATTCTAAATTCGGAATTTCCATTTGCTATTACGTTTCCAGTGAAGTACCAGAGTTTCAAAACACATTTCATTGTGTTCTAGTTTGAAAAATCACGTGTTTTGCTGGTATTCTAGGACATACCATTTTCTCTTCAAGGCTACCGAAGATGCGCCTAGTACCCACCATATATCTAATGCAAGTTTACAGCTACCAAGGCCCATACCAAAAATTTCAATCGGTAAGCAATGGAGAGAAAATGAGGAATGCTTATTACAGAGTAATTCAGAAGAGACGTAGTGTAGCGAAAAAATCAGGAAAAGAGAAGAATTTACGCAACGTACAAGAGAGCATTCCCGTAAATCAAATTTGCACAGGATGTTTATGTTAAATATTACTCCAAAGAAATATATCGTCGCTGCCGGGACAAAACCTCCTATGTGAAATAATTTTAGCTTAGTACTTTGGCTGGTAAGGTTCTGACATCTAAGGTGCAATATCGTGTGCATATTGTCAAGGCATTCTAGCTCTTCACAATGTATGTGCTGCGGGTCAGTATATCTACATAACATATTATCACATAGGAGGTTTTGTCCCTGCTACGACGATATATTATATCGTCGGTGAAGAAACAGAACCTCGAACTTTCCAATGCTCTTCCTCTCCATTATTCTCCTTAAGACTGGTCACACCTACCAGCCACATATGAATATGCAGTCCATGAAAACAAATTCCAATCAATCAATCAATCAATCAATCAATCAATCAATCAATCAATCAATCAATCAATCAATCAATCAATCTGCATTAAGGCTGTCGCCCGGGTGGCAGACGGGATCCATTTTTTACCTCATATTTATAGTTATTCACAAATGTTACCTAGAATTTTCTTAAATATTTTCAACGAACTTGGTAATGTATCAAACATTTCCCTTGATAATTTATTCCAGTCCCTTACTTTTCGTCCTAAAATGAATATTTGTCCTAATCTGTCCTCTTGAATTCCAACATCTTCCTATTATAAATTTTCTTACTTTTAAAAGCTCCCCTCAAGCTTATTCTTCTACTTATGTCATTCCACGCCAACTCACCACTGACAGCTCGAAACATCCTACATAGTCGAGCATCTCGTCTCCTTACTCCAAAGTCTTCCAAGCCCAAAATTTGCAACATTTTAGTAACACTACTCAAAACGGAAACCACCCTGAACAAATCGTGCTCCTTTCCTTTATTTTTTCCAATTGTCCTATCAAGCTGTCCTGGTGGGGGTTCCATACACTGGAGCCATACTCTAACTGCGGTCTTAACAGAGACTTATATGCCCTCTCCTTTACATCCTTACTACAACCCTTAAATACTCTCATAAGCATGTGAAGAGAACTGTAAACTTTCCCTGTGATCATTATTCTAGGGTTAAGTGTAAAGGAAAATGAACCTTGCCATACAGTATTGCAGGCAAGTATGCTTGTGTGGCGTATTTACGCACTCTTACAGCATACTGTACTTAAGGTTCATTTTCCTTTACACGTCTTCATAGGAAAATGAACACAATAAACATTGTTCTGTTGGATTGCATATCCAAATGCTGCCTGCAGGCATAACAAGTCTTAAGGGAACTAATGGATAGAAAGAGCATTGTGACATACGAGGTATTGTTTCTTCACCGACGATATAAAAATAGGGCTCCTTTAAATAGTGGAATTTCATAGTAACATGCGGAATACGTTTGTCAGAATGTTCTGCACTGTACCGTACTGTAGGAATGTGCAGTATATTAGCAAGACATACAGTATTTACACACTCCTAGAGTATGATGTACTTACAGTCCATTTTCCTTTACTCGTGCGCATAAGAAAATTAACTCAAATAAAATTGTTCCGATGGACTGCATATCAATATGTGGCTGCGAGGGTGACCAGTCTTAAGGGAAAAAGTGGATACATTGTCACTTTCGCGGTTTTAGCACAGCAGCGATCTTTGCTGTTCAGGTGAAAGGCATATTTCACACTGCTCCTCCTAACCACTATTTTCCTTAAGACTGGTCACGCCTCCCAGTCACATATGGATATGCAATACATCGGAACAATTTTCGTTGTGTTCATTTTTGTATGCTAACATGTAAAGGACAATGAACCTGCAGTACATTATACTGTTAGAAGTGCGTAAATAAATCATCCTAGAGTGGAGTACGGTGAGGTTCATTTTCCTTTAAACGTAAGTATAGGAAAATGAACACATCGAATATTGTTCTGATGAACTGAATATCCATATGTGACTGGGAGAGTCCCAAGGAAAATAATGGATAGGAAGAGCAATGGGAGATATGATCTCTTCCCGAACAGCGACAATATATTTATGAGATAGAAATTATATGGTAAAACTGAAACTATATCGTTTTCGAAAGCAACTAAACTATGTAGTAAATTCTTGACTCAGTTTAACTTATGAACGAGGACAAACTATTTGTATTTAAAAAGGAGAATCGTGGAACCAGCTGACTGCGTAAACACGTTCCCGCTTACAGGTGTGGGGTAATATAAACACTGCATCCATTTTTATCGCATACAAGATTGCATATTTCTCTTTTATCTTATTGTTTGCGCCAACAAAACATAAACTCTAATGGTCTTTTTACGGTCACGTTTGTTTAGAAGCTATATTTGTCAGCACTGCCCTGTTGGTGTTAAATTAAATACATGGGTATTTCAGTTTGCCGATGCGACAGTACAGAAATATTTTGAATGGATAAAGAAAAACAATAAAATATCACCAATTTGGTTGTAACAGACCAAGTAAAACGACTTGCGAGTAAGTAATTGACAAGAAACATAAATGAAATATCTATTTCCTAACACAAAGGTAATGGGACTCTCATACAAAACAATAGGCTTCAAACATTCTCACTTGTCCTTTTCGATGGTCTTTCAGAATATAATATTTCTTGCCTTATTTTTTAACCCTTTGAGATATAGTGTCCTTTTTTATGGATACGGACAATGGAACTACATACTGTAAGCGCTATGGATTATATTCTTACATCGATTTTTCTGGTCATCCGTCTCCAGTTAAGGAGATTTGAATATACATCTAGTACAAGTGCTCTACTTGTGTCCCTCCACCAGTTACTTGTTTTTGTCATTGCGAGTGTGTTATTAAGTACGAAACTATATTCCATTTGTGGGTTTCTAAAGGAGTAGGGAATTAGTTCATTACATTCGGGATGGAATCACTTCTGTGTGCGTGGTTGAGACTTGACATTTCTCCATCTACCTCCCCTAGATTGCACATGTAGAATTTAATAATAATAATAATAATAATAATAATAATAATAATAATAATAATAATAATAATAATAATAATAATAATAAATACCGATTTTTCCACTTGTGTGGGACCGCAGGTGCGAACTGTGCCACACATGTGGATTTGGCCCTGTTTATGGCCGGATGCCCCTCCTGACGCCAACCCGGTGTGGAGGGGTGTAATCACTATTACATATTTCTGCGGTGGTTGGTATTGTGGTGTGTTGTTTGAATCTGAAGAGGAAAGTTTTGGGAAAAAACACAAACATCTAGTCCCCAAGCCAGAAGGTTAATCAGAAGCGATTAAAATTCCCGACTCGACCGGGACCCTCTGAACCGAAGTCTCTAACGCTGGTCATTCAGCCAAGGAGTCGGGAAATAATAATAATAATAATAATAATCATAATAATAATAATAATAATAATAATAATAATAATAATAATAATAAACTTTTCTTACAAGATCCAGACAGACAAACTGAAACGTGGAAATTAAATTATGTGTAATTTGTAACAGGCAAGACACCCAAGATTAAGATTGCTTTTGGACTCAGCCGTGAATCTCTTATTAGTACTGGACACATTTTAATCTGCTACAACTTCAGAAAAAAATTGTCCCTTTGTCCATAATAATAATCGTCGCTGGCGGGACAAAACCTCCTATGTGAAATATTTTAGCTTAGAACTCTGACCGGTAAGATTCTGTCATCTAAGGTGCAATATTGTGTGAATATGGTTAAGGCATTCTCGCTCATGACGTATGTGCTGCGGGTCAGTATATCTCCAAAAATATTAACACAGGAGGTTTTGTCCCGGCAACGACGTAATGTTTCTTGCTTTACGTCCCACTAACTACTTTAACGGTTTGCAGAGACGCCGAGGTGTCGGAATTTACTACCGCAGGAGTTCTTTCATGTGCCAGTAAATCTGCAGACACGAGTCTGACGTATTTGAGCGCCTTCAAATACCACCGGACTGAGCCAGAATCGAAGCTGCCAAGTTGGGGTCAGAAGGCCAGCGCCTCAACTGTCTGAGCCACTCCGTCCGGCGGCCCTTTGTCCAGGTGGACTCCAGTGATATATAAAACGGGTACATTTCAGTGATAGGAATTAGGAAAGGATAGGCTGCGATTTGGGTGGAACTATCTTAAATTGGGCACAGTTCCAGAATGCATCTGGAGTTCAAATGGGAAACCTAGGAAATTCACTTCGACTATGGCCAGAAATTGATATTTCAAATCGTCCAGTCTCCGTTGCACTGTCAAGGCTGCCTGCACTCATTAGGGCACCCTCGTTAGATTTTAAATCTTTTAGAGCCGATTATCGCACAAGGGCCCTTTAGGCCCTGAGTTTCAACATAATTATGTTAACTCCGTACCCCGAAATTACTAAGGTTACATGTACTTAAATATACAATGTGTGTACTTTATATTGCTTTCTTTGTCATCAATATTTCACCAGAAATTGGAGTTGCCTGCTGTTGATGACTAATAAATGAATCTAAGAAACTATCTGATACTAAATGTAAAATTACAAATGAACGATTCACTAAACGAATGAAATTTTTGATAAATGTTATTGATATTTACCTTAAAGCCGCGTGAAGCCATCAGAGTAACATAGTAATCGTCCATCCGAGTGCGCATGAACACGGATAATCCCATTTCAGCACCACACGCACTGGTGCGCGCCGCTTCTTGTTTGTAGGAGTTCACCGCCGGTACATGTGTCCTGCAATAGAACTACATTTTAGCTGGGTATATAAATAACGAACTATAATAATTAAGTACAGTTTGCTTCACGTACGGAGTTTGGGATTTCGTAGTCGATAACCTGATATACATTGTAAACTGCCAAGGAGGAATGTGGACAAGAAGTCACATATTATTCAGGGAGAGTCAATTAAAACTCTCAAGTTTGCCGATGGTAAAATTAATTAAATTAATAATAAGCCTTTCTTATAACATCCAGTCAAATTAGAAAGTATGCATTTTTGAAAACTGAATGCTAAATGAAAATGAATAAATCAAAAACAGCAGTGATGGAATATAGTAGAATAACATCCGCTGAAGTACGTAATATAAGACCAGGAAATGACATCATTGAGGAAGTAGGGGAACTTTGCTACCTAGGAATAAACTAATCCAAGACGGAACAAGTAAGCAGAACAGAATGTAGGTTAGCATTAGCAAAGAAGGCCTTCATGAACATTAATGTTTACTCACCATAAACATTGACATGAATATCACTGGCGTTTCTGAAAGTATCGTCTAGAACAGGGCCATCCAAACAGCGCTCCCCGAGCGCTAGCGCTCTGGCCGCGCTCCAAGCCAGTGCTCCGAGCGCTTTGAGGGAAGGTAGTTTCGGTAGTGGAGGGAGGAGCTTGGCTGGCTTTTTTTAAAAAATTTATTTGGCTTTTGGTCCATCGACCTAACAGCCAGCCAAAAAAAAACATTACAAATTCACAAGTCACACAGTAATATATATACATATGACAGACACAGGAATGAAATGACATAAATGGCAGACAGAAAAATCGCCTGAAAGTCTCTTTCACTTCACAAACTCCTGGATGTTCTGAAATTTACATTTTTTTTAAACATGACTAAAATCAATATAAATGTCTGGTAAAATAAGTGCGGTCAAAAAGATACAAATTATATATTTAAAACGCTATATTTGAGAAATTGTGCTGAAGTCACTTTCATTCTCTGTTTGATAGGAGAAAGAAAAACTGGCACGCTGGTTAGAGACAGTCTCCTTCACACACATATGCCTTGGATATTCTGACACTCACAATTCATGATTTGCACTTTTTTTTAAAGGACACTAATTAGATATTTAGATCACTATTTTTGAGAAATTCGGCTAAAATCGCATATCCCTTTAAGACCTGAAAGAAAACTGGAGGTGTGAATTTTTGTTTGTATGTCAAAAACTGACTAAAATGCTCCTCAATACACATATTGATAGTTTATTTTACAAAATAAAAACTAACATCCAAAAAACAGGACCCACACAATCGTGCGTATCAAAATTCAAAACCTCGTTGTATCATGTACGATGGTGTAGCTTCAAAATTTACGTTCACTAACCAATGTACACACTTCATTGAATATATTCCGGTATTCAGTAAAGCTTCTAGATTAATATAAACGCAGTAAATAAATACTTACTTTCGGCACTACTGCTTCCTGCCATCTCGCCGATCAACTGTGCTTTTTAAACTCTTCTTCCTTCGCCCTGGCGGTCAAGCGCATACTAAAATCAATTGAAATACACGCCACGTGTCCTGCACATTCACTGCAGTCCGGTGTAGCGCCGAAAAAACATCAAATACGGTCAGGGATAACTAAAATACGAACTCGCACAATTGTGCGTACTCGGTCTGAAAGGGACTCTCCGGTTGGCAGAAGCAAGAAGAGCTGGCACACTGGTTGGAAATGGAGTTCCAATTTTAATCAATTTTGAGAGCATTACTGATCGTGCAGTACTGTACTTTGAACAAACAAATACAACGTGATTCAAATCTGCGACACACGGAGGGTCATACTCACACGTGGGAGAGTCCAACACTTTTATACGGTAGAGATGGTCGGCGTAACATCCGTGTCCGAGTCGCATGCGTATGAGAGATGTGATGTGACGTCTGGCCAGTTTGATGCTGTCGAACCATGGTTTGTTAGGGATATTAGCTTGAAGTGCGGCATAATATCGTCCTTTGTGCAGATCCTGTGTATTCCATTCCGTTGACCATTTTCTTTGAGCTTTCATACGGATAATGGGGAGAAAGTCTGTATAAGGGAGTTGGATGGCTCGTAAGTTGGTTGCAGTTGTACTTTGTTTAGCGAGGAAGTCTACTGTTTCATTGTGTTCGATACCAGCATGACCCTTGATCCATAGAAAGTGAACTGTTATTCCTCGGAGTTCTGCGTTTCTCACTAATTGCAGAATGTTAAGGATCTACTTATTAGTCTTTGTGGTCCAGTCAGGTTGTTTTAAACGTTGTAATACGCTGAAGCAGTCTGTTAGGATGAGACTTTTCTGGAATTGTTGTGAGGTACCATAAATTATAGCTGCTTGAATTGCTAGCATTTCCGCTGTCTGAGCGAGCGGTCTGCCCGCCGGGCCGAAGAGAGCAGCCGATTTTTAGTGTGCCACTGAGATTTTATGTGTTAAAGAAAACACAATTTGTAACACCACTACCGTGCCAACCACAGGGATGATTACGGTGATTTGACAGACGCCAGTCGCCAATCGAAGTGGGAAGAATTGAAATAAAATTTCAAGCAGCACTGTTCTGTAAGTATTATTGTTTTAATTTTTAAATGCTTGTTTACAAACGGGAATGAATAAATGATTGAATTATCTGAAGATCACTAAAGTTGTGACTTGCCGTATTTTTGTCTGACAGGAGATTGAGGAGAGTGAGTTTGGTGGACCCAATTTACGAACAAGCTACAAATGTTCGTCTCAAATTTCCAAAGCTGGGAAACCCTTCGCGGAAGGGAATGTAATCAAGGAGTGCCTAATGGACGATGCGGCATGTATTTGTCCTATGGAGCTAGTTGAGAAATTTCACAAAATCTCTCTTTCTCCTCAAACTGTGGCTCGCAGAATAGACAATATGTCCGTTGATATGCAACAGCAATTAATGGAGAAGACATCAAATTCTGTATCCTTTTCCATCGCCCTCAATGAATCAACCGACATTACGGAAACAGCTCAGCTCGTTATTTTTCATTCGAGGGGTGGATGACGATATTCGGGTCACCGAGGATTTCCTAGACTTGGTAGCTCTCAAAGACACCACTACCGATTTAGATATTGTCAAAGCAGTGGGGGTGTTTTTGAGTCAATGGGATTAAAATGGGAGCGGTTCACGAATGTAACGACGGATTGAGCATCTGCATTACGTAGTCTACGAACGGGGTCCCTCAGCTATGTAAAATTAAAAATGACTGAGAGCGGTACTACCCTAATGGCGGCGATCCAGTGCTTGATACACCAGGAGGCAATCTGTGCAAAAGCCACCAAGCTTAAAGACGTAATCGGAACAGTTGTGCGAGTGGTAAATTTTCTTCGATCCTATGGACTCACGCACCGTCAATTCAAAGAGTACCGGGCGAGTTGGCCGTGCAGTTAGGGGCGCGCAACTGTGAGCTGGCATTCGGGAGATAGTGGGTTCGAACCCCACTGTTGGCAGCCCTGAAGATGGTTTTTCCGTGGTTTCCCATTTTCACACCTGGCAAATGCTGTGGCTGAACCTTAATTAGTACCTTAATTAAGGCCACGGCCGCTTCCTTCCCATTCCTGGGCCTTTCTTGTCCCATCGTCGCCATAAGACCTACCTGTGTCTGTGCGACGTAAAGCAAATAGCAAAAAAAAAAAAAAAAATCAAAGAGTTCTTGGATGACTTCGAAGTGGAGTATCCGGATATCCCGTGCCATGCAGAAGTAAGATGGCTGAGCAAGACGAAGGTGCTTCATCGAGTTTTTTGCTTGCGGAATGCAATAGATACCTTTTATTTATTTAATAGTGCACAAATGTGCATTAAGAATACATTAATCTTTCGCATATTCTAGTAAAGATTTTGTTCTCTTGTTGCACTTGCTGAAATGATAGCGATCGCAATGTTTGTCACACAACATACACACACAATGTAGAGACGGTTCATGGAAGGTATCTATTCCATGAATAGATACATTTTATGACACAAAAGGGCGGCCCGAAATTCTTTTGCGTAATCCTAAGTGGGTGGTGGACTGGGTCTTTTTAAGTGACTTTACTGCCCATCTTGAACACTTCGCTTACCGAGCTCGATAGCTGCAATCTCTTAAGTGCGACCAGTATCCAGTATTCGGGAGATAGTAGGTTCGAACCCCTCTGTCGGCAGCCCTGAAGATGGTTTTCCGTGGTTTCCTATTTTCACACCTTAATTAAGGCCACGGCCGCTTCCTTCCCAGTCCTAGCCCTTTCCTGCCTGATCGTCACCATAAGACATATCTGTGTCGGTGCGATGTAAAGCCAATAGCAAAAAGAAAAAACTTGGCTTCAGGGCGAAAAGCACAATATCTGCGATTTGGTGGAAGAAATTTAAGCGTTCAAAAGAAAATTGATTTTGTGGGAAAACCAGTTGCGTGCAAGGAACACAGGACATTTTCCATTGCTTGAAGCAGTGAAATAAGGTGTCGACTTTGATGAGTACTTGCAGGCAATTCGCCAATTACAAAAAGAATTTGAAAAGAGATTTTCAGAATTATCAGAACCCCAAGCGGTGTTAGATGTAATTGTTCGAACATTTTCTCTTAGTGCACACAGTGCTCCACAGCTATTTCAATTAGAGTAGCTTGAACTGCAGTGCAATGTTCGTCTTAAAGACCGCTTTCTAATGTCACGAAGTTTGGAAGAATTTTATAGTGGCTTTCCGCAAGAAGAATACCCCCTTTTGTATAAACATGCTTGTAAAGTTCTGTCAATGTTCGGCTCAACGTATATTTGTGAGCGTTTCTTTTCAGTTCTTAAGCTTACCAAAAGTAAACATCGCGCAACGATGAGCGATAGAAACTCACGTAATTGTTTAAGAATATTGGTATAATATTGGTAAAATTTTTATTTTTCCTCTCAGATATGTTCAAATTTCAGTTTTGAATAAATCGCATTACTGCATTCCCTACTTAACACTTGATTTCGTTTCCTGCATATTCCATACATCGGAGTACCTTTCGATTTGTATATGCGGTATATTGGTTATGGCAAAACAGCCTTATCAATATGATGTCAACAAACCCACAAAAGCCGACGGACGCACGACTGTACGTACGTATCTAGTCAGCGCGGTCCTAACATCGTCCGTCTCAGGTCTCCTCGCTGCCACACTGTAGTGGTGGTAGGGGAAGGAGCGCTAGTCTGACTGCCCAGTGCTCCCCGAGCGCGGGCGCGCTCTCGGAGCGCAATAGCTGGATGGCCCTGGTCTAGAACATGACACTTTAGTGGAGTGAAACAAGGGCGAACACTGCTCCAATGTTGTATTCCACAAAGCTCTTCCTATCAATTATTCTCCTTAAGACTGGTCACGCCTCCCAGCCACGTATGTATATGCAGTCCATCAGAACAAATTTTGTTGTGTTCATTTTCCTATGTCAATGTGTAAAGGAAAATGAACCTTACAGTACCGTACTGTAGGAATGTACGTTTGCATTACGTATTTACGCACTCCTAGTGTACAATGCATGTAAGGTTCATTTTCGTTTAATCGTCGACATAGGAAAACGAACACAACGGACATTATTCTGATGGACTGCGTATCCATATGTGGCTGGGAGGCGTGACCAGTCTTAAGGAGAATAATGGATAGGAAGAGTACTGTGGGATACAACGTTTTACCGGTGAAGTGACGATAATAATGTTTAAGGTGAGATGAGTCGACCGGATCACAAACGAAGAGGAATCTGAAAGTAGTAGCTGCGAAGAGAGTGAATCGATGATATTTGATATGATTTAAACGGCTGATTGCTCAGGACTTAAGCATTCGGCTTTTAATGGAGGCGTATGATATTAATGTCGTCGAAGGAGACCAACGGACCAGTCCCATAAATGTACTATGTGTTAGTTATGTAGCGACGATAAGGATAAGATAGTGAGGAGAAATTGGATCAAACCAACCCAACCAGCCAGGCAATGTCTTAACGTTCACGGTATCTCCTCAGAAGGCCGCGGAAGGGCAAATATCTGCACACACCAACGCGGCACGCGGGAGCGGGAGCGGGAGCAGTCCCGTCGCGAACTATTATGAGTACAGCGGTATATGGATCCATTCACACCGGTGCGTCACTCTCCCGCCTACATGGCGGGATTGCTGCGAACCATTTTCAGTTCGCTGTATGCAGCGTTTTCCCGCGTCCCGCATTCATTGTGACAGTAGCGATGGCGACTGAACTGTTGATAGAGTGCGTTAAGAAACATCCAATGCTTTACGACATGAGTAATGAAGATTACAAGAATGTAAGGAAGAAATATATGTTGTGGAATGAAATAGTAATGGAACTGGGTCTACCTGGTAAGTATCAATTCAATTATCACTGTTTGTTTGTGACTTTCTTGCACACATTTATCCGTTCGTAAACATCCAGATACATGTAAGATGCATTATTATTATTATTATTATTATTATTATTATTATTATTATTATTATTATTATTATTATTATTATTATTATTATTATTAGGGCTAAATGGTGTGCAGCATAGATGTAAGAAGGGTAGTCTAATTACAGAGCATGACGTAGGTCGTCACTGTTATTATTAATATTACTACTACTGCTATCAAATAAATTTCAACTGTGAGATATCCCTGTGTATGTATATTCTCACAATACTATGGGAACGACTTTAAATGAAAACATAAATTAACTAACGACAATCAATTATATGAAAGCCAGACATTGGAAGAAATTATTTAAAAAACAGGAATTTCATGATAACGAAAGGAGAAGTATAAAAAAGCAATATATGAAAACAATTTTTATTTTCGTAAATTTAAAATTTTCTACGCATTTCATTCCCTGCGTATTTCATGTCATCGTACTGTGGATCCCCTCTACTGAGACTAAGTCTGCCTATTAAAGTAGTTTTATTGCTGGGCAATGCAGGGCCACATCCAGGGGAACACGAACTTGTATGTGATGGAATTCGTGCTTTATTTTTGCCCCCTAACGTAACCTCTGGATCAGGCCGTTTTGGAATGTCTAAAAAGGAAGTAACGGCACCGCCTGCTACATTCACTCCTGGAAGCAACAGAACGTGAGGAAACCATCACGAATTTCCTCAAACAGATAGCCATGAAGGACGAAATGTATTGGACGAACTTCGCAGTGACCGCGGGATTGTAGGTTTCGCTCCCGCTCCCGCCTCCCGAGTCCCGCGTCGGTGCGTACAGACCTTTATGAGTAAGCGGGATATGAGTCCACTCACACCCCGCCTACATGGCGGGACTGCAGCGAACCATTTTCAGTTCGCTGGAGTCAGCGTTTTCCCGTGTCACGCGTCCATTACGAACAATCACAATGACGACTGAACTGTTAATAGAGGGCATTAAGAAACATCCAATGCTTTACAACAGGAGTAATGGAGATCATAAGAATGTAAGGAAGAAAGACATCGTTGGCTTTCTTTTAAAACCTCGTATGACCCAATGCTTTCCCTACCCATTATATTCCTTAAGATTGGTCGCGCCTCCCAGCCATATATTTATATGCAGTCCATCAAAACAATTTTCGTGGAGTTCATTTTCCTATGCTGCTCTGTAAAGGTAAAGGATTCTTAAATACATTATACTGTAGGAATGCAAAAATTCGCCATGCAAACAACATTCCTAGAGTACGGTAAGGTCCATTTTTCTTTACAGTAGATCATAGGAAATTGAACAGAACGAAAATTATTCTGATGGACTGCATGTAGCTGGCAGGCGTGACGAGTCCTAAGGAATACAACGGGTAGGAAAGGCATTGGGACATACGAGGTTTTGAAAGAAAGACGTCGATATGTTGTGGGATGAAACAGGAGAAGAATTACATATACCTGGTAAGTATCAGTTGTTTATTTATCACTGTCTGTTTGTGTCGTTTTTCCACACATTTCTCCGTTCGTAAACATACAGATAGATGTAAGATGTATGCTAAAACTCTCTATACACTGATGTTATGCATGCCAAAGAACTCCACAAATTTCTCACTATCAGTGAAGTTTCAACGGGTGCTCGTCCTGTATATTATCAACATTTTCTAAGGCTTCGAGTTCTCATTCCAGTGAATCTAAATCTTCGTAATATGCCAAATTTTCTGTCAGGTAGTTGTGCACAATGAACGATGTTCTATCGATAAGGTTAGTTGCGTCCACATTTACATAAATTCTCCATTTTTATGCTAGTATGTCGAAGACATTTTCTACGACTATTCTTGCTCTATACAATCGATAGTTGTAATTTGCTTTACGCTTGTCTCCTTTTGCTTCTCTGCATGGAAATGGTCTCGTTAAGTTCCCTTTCAGGGGAAACGTTTCGTCGCCAATTGTGAAATAAGGGGCAGGCACTTTCTGTCCACGAAGATTTTTGTCTTTCGGAGCACGAAGCGCACCCGCTTCTAACCTAAGTGTTGTCCCATTTCATAGCACTGTACCCTCCGATATCCATACATAGGAACGTATAATCTCGACCAATAACTGATAAAGGCACAATAGAGAATTTCTCCTGGTATCAAAAATAATTTGATTCACTTTTCCTCGGACATTTTATAGTAACGTGTTTTCGATCGATAATAGCAATACAGTTCGGAATTGTCACATTCTCTAATATCTTTGAGCTTATTCTACACATGGTTCTGTAAATTGTTTTGGCATCTGTATTCCTTGTATTCTGTCACATATAGCTTGGCAATCATCTCGCACAATAGCAACAATTGTTGTCAATCCGACGCGGAAACCGTGACAAATTGTACAATGGGAATCTCCAGTAGCCATAAATCTGAAGGAAACATTCCAGAGGCCTCTTTTACATTTCCTTTTCCAAATTTAAAATTATTTTCTACAGCACTTCATTCCCTGCTTATTCCCGACATGTCATCGTAGAGAAAGAAGAGTCTGCCTATTAAAGCAGTTTCATTGCTGGACAACCTGGAGTCACAGAAATAACCCCATAAATAACGGGAATAAACTAAATAAAGTAGTAGTAAATAATAATAATAATAATAATAATAATAATAATAATAATAATAATAATAATAATAATAATAATAATTAAACATGCTCAATAACTGCTAGGAACAGAAGCGCTTCCTCATCGGACGCTAGTGTTTTCGCTCCGGTGTGAACGACGCAACGAACTTCGCAGCGACCGCGGGATTGTAGGTTTCTCTCCCGTTCCCATTCCCGCTTCCCGCGTCCCGCGTCCCCGCGTTGGTTTGTGTAGACCTTTATATGTATGATTAGATAATCCATTTTGAGGTGATATACTTGATGACCTTGTAGGTAAGCACAGAAATCTGGCCAAGTTCGCTCCAAAAGACTGGCAGGTTGAATTTCGAGGGTCACGCTGTCTGTAGTGGTGTTAGTATGGATATTAATTGAAATAGTGGGGTAGGAAAGAGTAAGGTGAGATGGGTTGGAGAATTACATAAGAATAATGCAAGGATGAATGTAAAAAAGGGGAGAGGGGAATTGTTCGATAGAAATCTGATACCTTGTGCGAAACGAAGTCTCTGGCGGTCATTAGTGTGTGGATATATTACGGTGTTAAATTAAATGGAGATGAATCAGTCATATAATAATAACAATAATAATAATAATAATAATAATAATAATAATAATAATAATAATAATAATGTTGGTTCTACGTCCTTTTAAGTACCTTTATAGCTTTCAGAAATTCCGAGGTGCCGTATTTCGTCTCGTAGCACTTCATTAATGTCCCGGAATGTCTATCGCATGACGATGGAGTAATTGATCACCTTCAAAGACCACCGTACATAGCCAACACCAGCTTGGGCTTAGAAAGCCAGTATTATGATGTCTGAGCCTCTTAACGCGGCAGATGGCTCCATGGCTAAATGGTTATCGTGCTGGTCTTTGGTCACAGGGTTCCCGGGTTCGATTCCCGGCAGGGTCGGGAATTTTAACCATAATTGGTTAATTCCGCTGGCTCGGGGGCTGAGTATGTGTCGTCTTCATCATCATTTCATACGTATCACGACGCGCAGGTCGCCTATGGGAGTCAAATAGAAAGACCTGCATCTGGCGAGCCGAATTTGTCCTCGGACACTTCCGGTTAACTGCCAACACCAATAAAATGAACATCAAGATACTTTCCCATCCGGATGTTTCCGCATTCTCCAAATTAAACATCATTAAACATTATTAAACAGAGTAAAACATCCTTCATCTGAAGACGATAAATAGTTGTCTATAAATGTGAAATGTTTCTCAAAATATTTGATTTTCACGTAATGAATAACTGTATTTCCTCTAGATAAATATACCATGCAGTTTCAATAAAGATTTCTTAACTCAGACTCGCCATAATAAACTACGTCGAAAAATGACGTTAAAAACAGCAGCTCCCTTACTGGCTCTAAGAATTTAGAAGATAAAATAGAACAGAGCAAACGGCGAGGTAAAGCAAGCAGATAAATGTCCTAAAGTAAGTAAAATAAATAATGGAAATCCATCTTAGGTAAAGAGAATGCTCGTCTCCTTCGAAGTAGTTGTGACTTTGAGGAAGAATACACGATAAGGGAAGTAGATATTTTCTGGTATAACCGCTAGAATTTATATTTCTCTTCAATTTAGATATCGTCGCTGGAACGGTGAAAGGTTGTATCCCACAATACTCTTCCTATCCATTATTCTCCTTAAGACTGGTCACGCCTCCCAGCCACATATGGATACGCAGTCCATCAGAACAACGTCCGTTGTGTTCGTTTTCCTATGTCGACGATTAAACGAAAATGAACCTTACATGCATTGTACACTAGGAGTCCGTAAATACGTAATGCAAACGTGCATTCCTACAGTACGGTACTGTAAGGTTCATTTTCCTTTACACGTGGTCATAGGAAAATGAACACAACAAAATTTGTTCTGATGGACTGCATATCCATACGTGGCTGGGAGGCGTGACCAGTCTTAAGGAGAATAATTGATAGGAAGAGCTTTGTGGAATACAACCTTTTACCGTTCCAGCGACGATATAGTCTTGAAGGGTAATATTAAAGAAAATATTCTCATGCGCCATAAGTAATATTTCGATCGAGCTCACTTCACTGCACTGAATATATTTGCATTTCATGATGCGATCAAATATCAACTAATGCTGTTATTATACTGATGGAAATGGAAACGGCAGATGGCTTTTGGTGCCGGGAGGGTCCGAGGACAAGTTCTGCTCACCAGGTGCAGGTCTTTTGACTTGATGCCCGTAGGCGACCCGCGAGGCGTAATGAAGATGGAATCATGATGAAGACGACTCATACACCCAGTCCCCATGCCAGCGAAATTAACCAATGATGGTTAAAAGTCCCCATCCTGCCGAGAATCGAACCCGGAACCCCTGTGAATAAAGGACAGCACGCTAACCATTTAGCCATGGAGACGAAGAATGCTGTGAGTGATAATCAAAGGTATTTTTAAAGGAAATATAATCTTAGTGAATCTTAATTATAACAATGTTGGTTTTACGTCCTCTTAAGTACTTTTATAGTTTTCGGAAATTCCGAAGTGCCGTATTTCGTCTCGTAGCACTTCTTTTAATGTCGTTTAATGAACGTTGACTAAAAATGAGAATGAATGATATTGCAATGTGTATGAAGCTGTGTAAAACACATTATATGAGAGTTCAGGTGACCTATTGATGTTACATGGATTCAGTTGTATTTCACTGTTGTTACCTAGAGTATTTTCAACCGGCCAGCATGTGGTTAACTTTCGAATTGATTTCTTTCTTAGAAAATTATATTAGACGAATTAATGATAATAGAGGGGCACGAAAATATGTATTGAAAATTAGGACTCTCAGTTTTTCTTTTTTCATAACAGGGAAAGTAGGTACGTAAAACTATTTTATGCCGTAAATTGTCAAGTAAATTGTACGGATTTTGTAGCATTGGCGTCCAGAGGTATTATAAAATAGCCTACACTCGTTGATAACAATACACTGCCGATTAGATCGCACTCCAACTGATCACACAAGACGATAACCTAAACAGCAACAATGGCGGCACTGCGCACCTGAACGGCATAAATCGACCCATGTAAGCAAAGAGGACACACAACTCAACAAGACCATTAGGTTATTTGTGTTGGACGAAATCCCGGTACCTCCTTCATCGCACAAAATACAGCAGGCAGCTGCAAGTGAATGGAGAAAGTATAATTCCAGCAAATGTATTCATTCAGTCTTTTGTAATTAACCAAACTCGCGTCTGAAATTAGAGAAGCCATCTTGGGCTCATAATACCACCAAAACGCCGGTGTCATAACACATCAAAATTGTGGAAGAAGGTATGGAAAGCCAGTACCAAATTCCACAAAAATCGATGTAGAAAACCCCATTCAACCTCCACCAGGAACTCAAATCCCCAAAATTCATATGGTGTCGGCATAACTGTGCACGGAATAACATATAACGTATTGCATTGTTCCACCACTGGGGCATACTCGATCTCCCAAAGTGAGATTTTGAAGCAGAAGAACAAACAAAAACTTCTACCATCCATGAGTACCTAAACTGGCTGATAAAAGTGGTCCTCAATGGAAAAATATTTGAGAAACCTCGATATGACTTATAAGTTCCAAATATATAAAACTGAAACAGCCAAAAAATGTAGTTCCGTAATTTGCACATATTACTGTTAAAATGTTCTGCGGACCACCCCACCGTTGCTCACTTCGAAGACAATTTTAATATACCTTTTCACTTTTTTGAAGTTACTGTATAGTTAATGAGTTAACATGTCGTCATTGCCGGGACAAAACCTCCTATGTGAAATATTTTAGCTTAGAACTTTGGCCGATAACGTTCTGTCATCTAAGGTGCAATATTGTGTGAACATTTTCAAGGCATTCTCTCTGTTCATAATGCATGTTCTGCGTGTCAGTATATCTCCAAAACTATTATCACATAGGAGGTTTTGTCCCGGCAATGACGATATACGGGTTTTGAACTGCCTTAATTACAATTCCCTTCATCTTTTAATAAGATTAATATGAGTGTTTTTAATAATTGAAGGCCATCAAGTTTTTAAAATAGAACTTGCAGATTTTCTACTACTACTACTACTACTACTACTGTTTTCATTCCTCCCCTAAATGGGGAGGCGGGCCTCCCAGACGGTGACGCCGTCTCTCAGGCCGGAAGATTTGCATCGGGGAAGGAGATTACGGAGAATGTGAGAGAGATGGTGGCCGTGGATTATACTGGGAACTGTCCCGACATTCGCCTTAGTGCCGGAGAATGGAAAACCACGGAAAACTATTATCAGGACTTCCGACGGTGGGGACCAACCACTCTGCGTCTCCCGAACACAGAGGCGTAAAGCCATGATTGAATCGTAGCCACCCCTCCTCTCTTTGGTTGGCCGGTTGGAGTGCAGAGCTGTCGGTTAGAGGTCAGTAGCGGAAGGGTAATCCGTACAACAACACACAAACAATTTTAAGAAGTTCATAACTTACCAAATAACGAAAAGAGTTGTTTAAAGTGCCACCTTCTTTCTCCACACATTTTTGGCACTTCGTTAGAAAATTATTCACCACTCGCTGCAGCTCACGTTGGAGAATCCCAGCAATTTCCTACCAAATAATTATGTTTCAGTTCTTGTATGGTTGTAAGTTCGTCTTGTACACGATATTTTTTTTTAAGTTTAGGTGGATAAATCAGTAGAGTTGAGAGGCGGGGGGGGGGGGGGGTTGCACATATCCCTACTAATAACTCTGTTCTGTGGGAACAATTCGTGAATTTCTCCCATGCAAGTCATAGCAGTGTGAGTAGTGGTAGTTCTCCAATCGCTGTCTTATATCACAAGAGATCATGTCCCTTCTTACTTGCGAGGAGTTAAAGCAAATTCTTTCCGTTCGACATTATAGAGGTATGTTAACCAATTAGTGCCGCCCCGTATGTTACCCTCCGTAGTTGAGTGCGCAGAAGCTACTTTTTCCACGAAGTAATTTTGGCTTTCGGTCTTATCGACCATGCAGCCAGGTAAAATTTCGAATTTTCCTTATCATTAATTATGTCCGGTCCCACGGCGTAGGGGGCAACGCGTCCGCATGTCACTCGGTGGCCTCGGGTTCGATTCCCGGCCGGGTTAGGGGTTCTTAATTGTAAACGATTAATATCCCTGGCCTGGGACTGGGTGTTTGTGTTGTCCTTATTGTTCCTTACCTCACATGTAACACTTTGCACTTCCACCATTCCAAATACACGAAGGTTCACAACATATGGTGCAAGGTAGGGGAAAAAGATCTTCTTAGGTCGACGCCCCGAATAAATAGCGTTTTATTTAAATAAAAAAATATCCTTAATTATGAATTGAACTTATACATTTAAGACGAAGACAAACACTCAGCCCCCGACTCACAGAAATTAACCAGACGAAGTTAAAATCCCCAACCCGAGCGTGAATCGAACTCGGGGCCCCCGAACTGAATTTCTAAGAGTGTTAAAACCATGCTTCAGTACTTCCTTGGCGGTTTGGGTCACGTAGCTATCACCTTTCTTTCGGGTTCGAACCCCACTTTCGGCAGCCCTGAAGATTATTTTCCGTGGTTTCCCATTTTACCACCAGGAAAATGCTGGGGCTGTACCTTAATTAAGGTCACGGTCACTTCCTTCCCACTCCTAGCCCTTTCCTATCCCATCGTCGCCATAAGACCTATCTATGTCGGCGCAGCGTAATGCAGATTGAAATAACAACTTCCTTGGACTGTCCGATAACCTGGTTTGTTGCCCGTCGATCAATTGTGAGACAATATAGGACGCCAGCTTTCTCCATGTCGAATGCTGTTCATGGTATGCAGACTTATTTGCAGCAACTATGGAAAATTTGCTACAGAATAACCCATGATGTCTGTTCTATTTCACACCATATCATATGCAAACACAAGGTATTACTCGCGCCAGATGGGAACATGTATGAAGAGAGGAAGTGTGTGAGAGAAAGGGCTGAACTATGTGAGTGAAACACCCGACTTCCCCTCCTCAACTACCACACAGGCAGCCCTAGAAGTTTAGTGGCTCACAAGATGCCGAAGATATAATACCTTCCTGCAAAATTTATGATTTTTGGAACAAAGAGGATATACTCTGTTAGCAAAATTTATTTTACTGTTTATAGAAATACCACCTCTTTAAATTAAGTGATTACTTCCCAATTTAAGATAAAGTTTACCATGTCAAGAGTGTTAAATATAATAACGGGCAGTTTGTGTTGAAATAGATTGTAAAAGTGATTGCGAATAATTTGAAGTGACCGCTGGATCGCTGATATTGATACATTTAGAATGACGCTGCTAGGAACCCCTCAGATTTCACAATGATGTTTCACGCAAAATTTAGGCATTATTACTCTGACGCTGATCACCTGCCCAACAAATTTAACACAAGAAATTCTGTAGGAATGTTTGAAATATTCTGTTGTTGGCTCTTAGATGGCTCTCTTTTCCTGGTCTATCTCCTCAGACTGGCTGAATATCACTTCAGAACTGATAGTTGGGTCCAAGATCGGTGGCGATTATGTCAATCCGTCTGTTGTTCCCTCCAGCGGCAATATATGGAACTTCCTCATACCTACACTCCCATACCTTGCTGGAAAATGGCAGTTGCGATCTTTGTCTGTATTCTGTGATGTCTGGGGTTCTAAAGTACTCCTCTCTTGGACAAGAACCAAAAACGTGTGCAAGGATTTCGGTCTCGCTGCAGTGTCTGCAGTGATTTCCATTCGGCTTCTTCCTGGGAGGGCACGCACTAGAACGAAATTGTATTGTAGCTCCAGGCCTTCCTTCTACAAACTGTTCATAGTCTCCAGCCATCGGTTCGATCGCGTATATTCTTGATAAATTATAACTGCTTTCCTGTGTATACTCAGTTCAGGCCATTTATCATACTCTCGCTTTCTAAATAGCCCTTTTAATTCATTGCTATCTTTGGTATGTTCCTCTGCTTCATTGGTCAGACAAAGATTCACAAAGTATTCATTTCGTGTCTTTCTGGGAATTTGTCATATGTTTAGATGTTGTAACACTGCCTCCCATTCAATTCTACAAATACCTAGCCCTTTCAGTTTCCTAGGAGAATACAATACGCAGTCTGGTCTATCAGCAAGAAGGTGGAGAATTTCCTTAAAGTCGCTTCTGATTAATTCCTCAACATTCTGGAAGAATGTCTCTGGAATCTAGCATTATGTAGTGGGTAGATAAGTGTGGGTAAGATAAACTGATTAATAACCAAGAATGTATGACTAAATTTTAGAAGAGGGCCTTTCAATATAAGATCGAGTTTCTGTTTTAAGTCATGCCTTATGTCTGCAAAAATGAATGTATCAGGTTACGGATTTTATCTTTTTTTGTCTTTACAGCGAATTACGAAACTGTCACTTACAATCATGGGTGAACTATGGATCTTTCCTTTCACGGTATTGAAATCTACAGATTTCAAAGGGTTGAGTTTAAGCCCTATTTCATTAAATAATTCAACAGTTGTACTTGTCACTATTGTAGCATGTTCTTAGCTGCTATCGACAATGGCTGTATCGTCAGCGAAACCCATGCATGTTAATTTTGGAAGGTCAGGAACGAGATGATATCCGTACTGTGAGGATACTGTTCCTTCAGATAGTTCTTCTGGGACAAAATCCATTTCCAAGTTTTGTAAAACCGGCAAGGGTTTTCACCCTGCATCACTCCATACTTCATTTCGGCTGGTTTTGTCCTCAGCCGGTTAGCATCGATAGCTGTCAAATTTCCTTTCTGTAATTGCAAAATGACTGATCTAAAATTTTTTGTTTAATTTCTATACTGTCGTTCTTTTCTGTATATGTTCGACTGATTGTATCAAATGTTTTGGAAATATTCAGAAGAACTATTGTGACGTTATCCTTGTACTACTTAGCTAAATGTAGAACACTATCCAAAACCGCTACATTCGAGTATGTTCCAGTAGTCGATAAAAGTTCACGTGGATTTTTTAAACGTAGTAATTTCGGAGAATCGCATCTAATATTCTCTCGAAAATACTTCTAAGAATAGAGTAGATAGGCAATGGCCTCCAGTTTTCAATGTTATTATCAGCAGCTCCCTTGTGAAATTAGATTGTGTAGGAGGAAAAACGAATTAACAGACATGAAATTATAAATGAGATCCCTTGGTGACCCGAACGCCTGTCAGTGTAAAAAGTAAGTAAGCGTGAGCTGGGCCTTACCTAGCCCCTTGAGTTTGTTTTTCACACATGACATATCTCGGAAAACTCTCTTTGGTACAACATGGAAATCTATCTTAGTTACTTTCTAAAGGGATATGGCAGGTTGTTGCCTTTGCTGGCGGGACCTAGTGTTTACAGTGCACTATGTCTTCTGGTATGGGCTAGAGCAATCTTGTTACTTTCATTGATCTGTCTCAGCTTTATCCTTCGCTTTGACAAAATGAAAGTGACTGAGGTATGAGTGATGCTAGTAATGCCATTCCTTCTGCAGCCAGTCCCTGCTATGAATGGTGTGAAAATATTGTTCATAGGGTCGGTTGGTGCATGCATTTCAGTGGGCTTGGCAGACTGATATGCAATAGCAACTTCTGGCTCGGTGAGGAAAGCAACGGGAAACTACCTCACTCCTCATTTCCCTAGTACGCCTCTTCAGTGATGCCTAAGCCATCTATGACAGCTGATGGCGGAGCTGTTGAGGATCCAATCAGCTTTCGGACTGAGGACTAAACATACATACATGGCAGGTTGAAAGGACATTATATTTTCTCTCAATAAAAAGATATTTCTGCTTCCCTGCGTTCAGACCGTCGTTTCATCTTCCATGTTACAATATATATCTCTCTAGCACAGAACTTCTTTTTACCTCATCACAGTACTAAAAAAAAGACGCGTGTCTCACAGCAACGCAGTACGATATAGGACAGCATCAATCAGTGCCTCATCATCCAACATCAACCGAAGGTGCAAATGACTAATATGAACACCCAGACGCAACTAACTTCCATGTGTGGGACTCAGTGACGAGTCACGAAGAGGGCACAGACGGTAACTGGTGTATGTTACCTCTTGGCTACCTGTCAAGCCTAGTCTGAAGTGGTCGAGGAGTTTCTCGTTTGAATACCCTGACCTGCCTTCCCCGACACCCAACGTGTCACATAGAGGCTTGGTTCCCAGAGTCTAGTGCGAAAGAGGTCTAAATGATGTTTTATTTAAAGAATACGATAAATATCCTTTTTTTAAACATGACAAAAACATGGAAATCTATCTTTGTAACAACTTGATATGAATCATGCGTTTCACTGAAAAAAATATACATCCCCTCCAAAATCCCCCCATACAAGGCCTCTGTTCAGCATAGCAGTTGAGGCAACCTGGGAGAGGTACTGGTCCTCCTTCCCCGTTGTATCCCCTGACCCAAAGTCTCACGCTCCAGGACACTGCCCTTGAGGCGGTAGAGCTGGAACCCCTCGCTGAGTTGGACTAGTCAAATAAATGTTCCAATATTGAAACCAGTGAAGGATCCCAAAGATCCATCATTCTATCGTCCTATAGTACTATCATCCTGCATCGCTGAGACTTTTGAAAGGATCTTAAAACTTTGGCTTGAATGGTGGATGGAACATCACGCAGTACTTTCTACGACGCAGTTTGGATTCCGGAACGCAAAATGTACATTTGACAACCTCAGCCTATTAACCACTGATATAAAACGGAGTTTCTTGAACAAATAATATTTATTTGCTATATTTTTGGATATTTCTAAGGCCTACGGTAGTGTGATAATCCCTGTACTATTATCAAAACTCATACTTTTAAGCCTCCCCAATATATATATATATATATATATATATTTCTGGGATCAATAACCTTCTGATCACAAGAACAGTGTATTTCCGTGGTCATGACAATACACTTTATGGCCCTCGTATTGTTACGAATGGACTTCCTCAGGGTGATATTGTCAGTCCTTTATTATATGTCGCCTACACGGAAGATCTGGATAAAGTGTGTGGGCCTACGATCAGAGTGCTTCAGTATGCGGATGATGTATGTATCTACACCGCCTCTACTACCTTCCGGTTGACATGTACAGTATGTGGCTAGACACGGCAGCTTCACACCTAGCGCAATGGATAGCGCAAACAGGACTCACCTTATCTGCTGAGAAATCATCTACTGTTATTTTTATTCGAAAAAGGATTCTATGTACTTCACACACAATACGCCTCGGTCCGTTCTTCTTCCCACCAAAATAATCAGCGAAACTATTAAGACTTCATCCCGATAGTAAGTCACATCGAGCACCGATCGAGCTTTGCATGTCTCACTAGCTGTTTCTACTCTAGAATCTGGTGGGGTGCGGACACTACAACATTGTTAGTACTGTATCGAGCATTAATATGTCCCATATTAGACTACGGCAGAATTTTTTATGAAAATGCACCACAATGCGTTCTCAGAAAAATTGATATAGTACGTTATCGTGCTATCCGAATATGTCTATGAGCAATGAATTCTACTCCCACGAACGCACTTCCAGTGGGAGACAAGGAGATGCCTCTCACGATAAGAAGACAATATCTGGCGAATACCTTCATTATTCACCGGTCAACACTGGCGACCAATAAACTGATAAGCAAATTAACACTACTACAAATGGCAATCGACAAAAATAAAAATCGGTCAGAAATACCGGACTACATTATTATGTGAAATCTTCAAGTATTTCCAACACTTGATTCCCCTCATACTTCAGTCTGAAAGACTCCCTGTATTTCAACAAAAGTAGGAACTTCTTATATTTCCACATTTCATATGCTTCATTACTAACAGTGTGTCCATCAATGAAAGTTTATCAGCTTTTCTCAATACCACCTGGCCCGATTTTGTTCATACTTATACTGACGGATCCAAGACCACAACAGGCGTATGTTATGCATTCTTCTGTGTTGCATCTCAGGTGTCAAGAAAGTGCTCCTTACCTCAAGAGACGTATATTGTTACTGCAGGAATTTTAGGTATCCATTCAGCCATTAGTTATGAATTCGTCACTTCCGAAAAGTTCTAATATTTTCTGACTCACAGTGTGCCCTTAAAAGGCTACAAAATTCTCGTTGGTACCTGTCTACACATCAGTATATATCAGACATTTTGAACTTAATCTATACCGCACAGAAACAGCTCAGGCAGTGCATCTCCTATGGATTAAAGGCCACGCTAGAAAAACGATGGACGAGATAGTAGACCAGCTAGCGAAATAAGTTACAACTTGTGAATTCCGCATTTACAAACAGTTGTCATATTCTGATTTCCCACTCATAATCAAACAACAGGTCTACAAGTAATGGTCTGAGTACTGGAAAATATCACAGCTTAAAAGAGGCAAGCACGATGATAAAATTCCGCCCACCATACCAACGCAAATCTGGTTCAATAAATTGAAACTACCTCTCTTTTCACCTTTAATAAGAATGCGTCTGGGGCATGGATGCTATCCGAGTCATCTACACAGGATCAAGGTCTTCGGCAACTCTCACTGCCAAGAAGACCCTGGAGAAATAGCCGACTTGAACCACATCATACTGTCATGTAAGAAGTACTGCAATCAACAGAACCATCTGTACTCTTCTCTGGTGAAGTTAAATACCCCACTGCCAATTTCAGTTGCCATCCTGTTATCAAACCTAACTCCACAATTATGCGCTGTAATTTGCCAATATTTATCAGACTGTAATATTAATTTATAAGATATGACCTTACTTTTCAGCCACGAAATGTATGTACCATAAATGTACGCTTACTCTGTCAATGCTGGCCGCATGGTCTTCCGAGGCCCAACGCCATTAAAATAAATAAAAACAATTTTCTACGCCGCCGAAGATTTAAACTCAGTGCGGGATCACTTCTCTATTAATCGCAAGAAGTTTCTATTATGTTCGGCCATGTGACTGCAGGTCTGCACACTGATTGCATGTAGCAGAGTGCCACATTGTCTGCAGCCTATTACAACACGCAAACTATTACAACACAAGTACTGCGTAGTCAGCTCTCTCGGTAGTAGTTAGTAACCATAGAGTACGTAGCACGTGGAGTAGTGATAAAATCGCGTATTAGAATGATGTTCTCTTCTTAAGATAGCAAGTATGTGAATAAATACTGTCCTGTTCCCTGATACGTGGGTCGGGATGAAGTGAGATGAAATTATATCACATGATCCTTACGCCCGAATACCCTTCCGGACATCAACCTGCGAAGTGATTTCCAAGATGTGCATAACAATCATCGCCATGTCAAAGGAATTTACTTTTTTCAGGTCTGCAGCATGAAAGAGTTCACGACTTGGCTTTATACAGAAAAACTGTAAATAAAAGACCACATAGGCCCTATTACTGCGATAAGGAGACAGACCGATACTCCTACAGGCAGAACAATTACATTTTTGTCCATAGCTGTTCTTCTCTTAAATTTTAATAATTTTTTTAAATGTTATTTGTTTTACGTCCCACTAACTACTTTTTAAGGTCTTCGGAGACGCCGAGGTGCCGGAATTTAGTCCCGCAGGAGTTCTTTTACGTGCCAGTAAATCTACCGACACGGGGCTGTCGTATTTGAGCACCTTCAAATACCACCGGACTGAGCCAGGATCGAACCTGCCAAGTTAGGGTTAGAAGGCCAGCGCCTTAACCGTCTGAGCCACTCAGCCCGGCCCTCTTAAATTTTAGGAACACAGCTAAGTGAATTAGAAATGACTGAAAAAAGTATAACATTTCTGAAAATATTTTCTATTCCTTCAAGATGTATCTTCTTCTTCTCCTTCCACCGTTTTCCCACATCTGTGGGGTCGCGGGTGCGAACTGTGTTGCACATGTGGATTTGGCCCTATTTTACGGCCGGATGCCCTTCCTGATGTCAACCCTATATGGAGGGATGTAATTACCACTGCGTGTTTCTGTGGTGGTTGGTAGTGTAGTGTGTTGTCTGAATATCCTTCAAGATGTCTGTGCTGGATAATTTTTGGATCTCTCAACAATTATTATTTTGGCCTAAATTATGTTTATCTGCAGCCATTCCTTCACTTATCCTCACAAAAATTACTACCAAGCCACGCTATTCCATTTCGTGCCCAAGTTGCGAATAGTGGAAGCCCTCATATTCCACTCCTGCAAAAACCACCATCGCCTATATGGAGATTATTTTTCCTCTACTTTCCTGATTTCATACAAACATTGATTTATTATTGATTGTAATCCAGTGATCCAACTCACCCATTTACTTTGCTCTTCTCTCCAAAATAATTGAAACTGCAGCAAAGTCCTTCAGATGTCCGCACCATCTTGAACAGTGTGCTGCAATCTCTGACCCGGCCTTTGAATCTGCAGTGAACCAGAAGAACGTTACAAGGTGCCGTCAACTGAAACATACAGCCAGAGCAGACGGTTAATATCGCAACAAAACTGAAGTATAATAATTCAATCTAATCTATCTAGGACGACCTAAGAGATTTAGTTTCTGACGTACTACACCAACATATTACAATGCAATGGACGTCAGTTATCCACATTTCCAGAAAGGTACAACACATCTAACTGCGAGTAAATTTTACCCACTGCTTCGAAAATTATTTTCATATATTAAATGTGATGATTTCCGTACCTTGTATCGAACAGTATTGTAATGATAAGTGGTGCTGAAGATTTATACATGGACGTTTAATATTATCGATTTTTGTGAGCAATCCAGACCCGAAAGATGTAATTCTTTAAAAGTAATAGCATACTCGATTATGGGTACGTTCCACGTCACTTTTATCATAATCGTTTCCTTGCGTCTTTTCACAAATTTCGTACGGTGGTAAGAGCGCCTTTTAAACAGACAATCCTCAAATATATTGGCTTTTCCTGAGTTTGATAGTAAAAATATACATAATTTAGGTATATATACCCTATGTAAGACAGTAATGTGATAGTACTTCCACCTAGCGAGTTCTTTTAAGATTTGTTGTGCCGTAACTGAAGAGTTACGTTTAAAAGTTCAAGAAAACAACAGAAATGTGAGAAACCGGGTTTTCATTTCGTAAACATCTGGGCTGTGGCAGACACCATGATAACAGTTACGTTACAAGAATGTATCGGGGGTTAAGAAACAATACCACATATCTGACAATGCCCTTCTTATCCATTATTTTCCTTAAAACTGGTCACGCATCCCAACCACACATGGATACGCAGTTCATCAGAACAATTTTCGTTGTGTTCATCTTCCTATGTCTATGTGTATATAAAAATGAAACTTAGCGTGCCGTACTCTAGAAATGTATCTTTTTATGGCGTATTTACGTACTCCTACAAATAATACATTTAAGGTCCATTTTCCTTTACACATCAGCATAGGAAAATTATCAACAGTGGTTCTGATGGAATGCATACCCATATGTGGCAGGGAGGCGTGTGACCAGTCTTAGAGACAGTAAAGAGCAGGTGGTATTCTTTCTTAACCCGATGTATGATACATTCGATGTACAAAAAGGAGGCTGAAAAACATGACAGTGCTGTAACTTAAAGATATTTCAAGTCGTGTTGTGATTCAGAGAGTACAACACATATTTGAATTGGTGATTACAAGGCTGGTGAAAGGTTTGTTTGTGCGTACTACCCTGTGATCACAACTTTTACCTTCTAGTGCTGCAGAACAAGCAGCGTGATAGTAAATACTTGATAAGGGAGTGGGAATTGACCTGCAGCAGTACATTTGTAGTCAGTCGGGCCTTTAATTATTCACCATCAGCGACGGAGATCAACGTGTAATTCCCGAACATGTAGAATTATCGTACAGGTACGCAAATGCTCCGTTCAGAGAGAATGAGAGACTTCTGTCTTTCTATTCTGGTCAGATGAAATGCACAACCATTCGTATTTTCAGAATGAATATATTGTCATATAACGATGATGATTACAATACCACATTGCAGATATTTTTATTTTACACAGTTCAGCAGCCTTCTTGTCAATTTTGACGTTGTGCTTTACTCTACAAGATGCCAAAGAAATCTGGTCTCCGCTGGACAATCTATGACCGATCATTAAATTAATTTCGTAGGGTAAACACCAAATATGTGACTAAAAATCCTTTACAGTTCATGCTGACATCGTATCACAGGTAAAAGTCCGACTATATCTGAACCGCGATTTTTAAATCCGGAGGAAGAAACTCGATCACTAGTCCAAAAAAATAGCTCATTTATTTTCATTAGATACTGGGAAAAAATGGGACGAAAAAACGACTTGAATTAAGCGAACAAAAGACACAAGACGTTAATCTTGAGAAATATTTGACTTACACGCCAGTGTCCCCATACATCAAGAAAAATCTGGTGAAATATGCCATTTACGTTATATTAGTAGATGCGAGAGGAACTCTACTAATGTCGATGGTTAATATCTAGAGGAAATTTCAATTAAAGGAGAGATTCCTATTAACGATTGCCAATAGTGAGGATGAAGTGAAGTGGCGTATGGCTTTTAGTGCCGGGAGTGTCCGAGGACATGTTCGGCTCGCCAGATGCAGGTCTTTTGATTTGACACCCGTAGGTGACCTGCGCGTCGTGATGAGGATGAAATGATGATGAAGACGACACATACACCCAGCCCCCGTGCCAGCGAAATTAACCAATTAAGGTTAAAATTCCTGACCATGCCGGGAATCGAACCCGGGACCCCTGTGACCAAAGGCCAGCACGCTAACCATTTAGCCATGGAGCCGGACATAGTGAGGATGAAAAGTTCAGTAGAATAGTTGTTTAACTCTCCTGTGCCTTAAGACAAGCCCATTGGGGATCGTTTCCATTATACAGATTTATATACAGGGAATACGTTCTGATTTTAAATACGAATTTAAAGAATTATTCATCATGCATGGACACCAGAACCTTGTCAAGAAAGCCACGCTAATCACGGGGCACTACAATATTTGGAAATCAGCAGTCTTCGTGCCCGACTAAGGACCTCACTAGACTGCATGTGGCAATAGTCTTTTTATGCTTTTGCTGGTGGACCTAGTGTTTACAGTGCACTATGTCTTCTGGTATGGGCTAGAGCAATTTTGTTACTTTCATTGATCTGTCTCAGCTTTATCCTTGGCTTTGACAAAATGAAAGTGACTGAGGTATGAGGTATGAGTGATGCTAGTAATGCCATTCCTTCTGAAGCCAGTTCCTGCTATGAATGGCGTGAAAATATTGCTCATAAGGTTGGTTGGTACATGCATTTCAGTGGCCTTGGCAGACTGATATGTAATAGCAACCTCTGGCTCGGTGAGGAAAGCAACGGGAAACTACCCCACTCCTCATTTCCCTAGTACATCTCTTCAGTGATGCCCAGGCCATCTATGATAGCTGACGGCAGAGCTGTTGAGGATCCAACCAGCCTTCGGGCTGAAGACTAAACATACACATGCTAACAAGTACTGTAGCACTGTTATTCATTGTTTTAATACTAATCGATTGAGAAACACTAACACACTCTAGTAGACGCAACTTCTCACACACTTCGTTTCTACTTACAGATGAATACGGCCTACAACATAAAAGGAAGAAGCCTTCACGCTATCTTTTAAAATTCAAGACATCAAGTATTATAAAACAAATTGACACTTGACAAAATTATACAACATCAAATTAAGAAGCACGTCACTAAAAACAAAAACAAAATTATTCTTAAAAACGCATTTTACTACCAACTCAGCATTAGTATATATTATGAATCTTGTACATATATATTGACAATGCCTCGAACTGAACACTAGACACACCGGGCGAGTTGGCCGTGCGCGTAGAGGCGCGTGGCTGTGAGCTTGCATCCGGGAGATAGTAGGTTCGAATCCCACTATCGGCAGCCCTGAAGATGGTTTTCCGTGGTTTCCCATTTTCACACCAGGCAAATGCTGGGGCTGTACCTTAATTAAGGCCACGGCCGCTTCCTTCCAACTCCTAGGCCTTTCCTATCCCATCGTCGCCATTAGACCTGTCTGTGTCGGTGCGACGTAAAGCCCCTAGTAAAAAAAAAAATGAACACAAGACAACTACCCAATTCCTCAAAAAGAGTGTCCAAGTCATTCCAAGACGCTCACACTACCAGCAGAGGAACACGGTGAAATAAACAATATACTTATCGCAAGAATAAACATCCGAAATGTTTTAATCAATTAGCCATACGTTTTAACGCAAAAATAGTGGACACTTCAAGAATAGTACTATCAGTGCATACATAACATTGCAAGTTCCAATTTTCATGCTGATCAAAATAACAAAAACATTTTTAAATGACATGTCTTTTTATACTACGTAATACTTTTATAATCCAAGAAAAGAGGACTTAGTGTTATTATTTTAATTGTATAATTTGTTTTAGATGGTCTGTTGAATTGGATAATTGTCACGACTGTACAATATTTCCCATTGTGATGCTTTTTAAGAACTATATTTGTAATTGTCAGCTGAGGATGACCCTTGAAGGGTCGAAACCGGTACTGTGAATGATAGTATGTAAACAAATGTATTGATAAGGTGGGGGCTTCAGAATAAATCTTATGTTGTAGCTACAATCAGTACGGAAATGAAACTTATAAATTATGATAAACACTAACAGATCCTAATTCTATAAATGTGAGGGTATCGACTAAATATAATTAGGGATCATGGAAGTATACCTTGGCTTCGTAAATCTAGGACTGTCCGTGTCAGAAAACCAGTTTTGATCAATGGAAGCATCATCATCATCATCATCGTCGTCGTCGTCGTCAGATCAACATTCAAGTGGCCTTTGATAAACGTCCAAGCTAATACCGTATTATTTTAGTCCAGTGACATATGGTCAGTAAATGAAATGTCTAACTAAAAGTGTCTAATATCGTTCTATGTTCGGTGCTAGAAATTTCTTAATTCTTTAAGTCTAATGACGTATAGTCTACGATAAATATGTCTAAGTAAATGATATCCATGGAAAAGTGCACAATTTTTTTCAGGTTGTTGTTGTATGAGTCATCAATCCATAGACTGGTTTGATGCAGTACTCCATGCCATCCTATCATGTTCTAACCTTTTCGTTTCTACATAACTGTTGCATCTTACATCTGCTCTAATCTGCTTGTCATATTCTCACCTTGGTCTACTCCTACCGTTCTTATTACCTAAACTTCCGTCAAAAACCAACTGAAGAAATCCTTGGTGTCTTAAGATGCGTCCTATCATTCTATCTCTCCTCATCGTCAAATTTAGCCAAATCCATATCTTCTCACCAATTCGATTCAGTAACTCTTCATTCGTGATTCGATCTATGAATCTGACTCTCAGCATTCTTCTGTAACACCACATTTTAAAAGCTTCTATTCTCTTTTTTGAAACAGTAAAATGCCCATTAAAATTAGGTATTATATGTCTATAATGTCCAATACCACGACACTTGGTCCATAAAAGAGCATAACTGCTATGCATAAAATACCTTACATTCAGACATTGCGATACTCTTATTAAACCATCTCTCTCTTTTTATTATAACATAGCTTAAAAAGTAAATGAGGTTTCAGTTGTCGTTTTCTTCTGCTATTTCTTCTCATTCCAATTTCAGTATGCAACTTATTGATGTTAACTACACTGAAATTTGACCTTGTTTTTTGTATGGCCGATAATTTGAAACTACAATTTTCATTTGAGGAAGATTCATTATTGTATGTGTGATTTTTATTGGATGATGAAATCTTTCATGTCTTCATCAAAGCTGAGTGATATGAATCTCATTCACCAGTTGATCCTTTTATTTCTAAATCTTGTTGTAAAGGCTCAATCCTGCTGTAAAGTTTTGATGAATAAATTGCGAATATCATAATTATTAGATAAGCGAACATATTATTCTTACCCCCAAAAATAACAAACTGTTTTACTTCATATGATTCACTAATACCCTTACTAATTGCAAAATTATGAGAATGAAAATCAGCAGCCTGTTTACAGTCATTCGATCGGGTCAAGAATAGAATGAATGAAGGCCCATTCAGCGGCAAGGATAGGAATTATGCAAGCTGCCGAAGCCTGTCGCACTCCTCTGGGACAATGATTAATGACAGACAGATAAAATGGAATGATGTTGGAGAGTTTTGCTGGAATGAGAAATGACAGGGAAAACTGGAGTACCCAGAGAAAAACTGTTCCTTCCGCCTCCGCTTTGTCCAGCACAAATCTCACATGCAGTGATAGGGATTTGAACCAGGGAACCGAGTGGTGAGAGACCGGTGCACTCTTGTCTGAGTCATGGAGGTTACTAAATAAAACATGATATTACTTTAAAAATAGGATTAAGGTACTGTACTGAAATAGAACACTGGTCTTTAATTTGTTAATATTTTAGTTTATTTCCATCACACTGACTAAGTATTCTTGTCTGGGTAACTCCTCTTTGAATGACGTTGGCAAAGAACGATTCCTGTCCCGTCGCACATGAATTTGCCCGACAGGGGTACAGCACACTTGTAAACATGTCTGCCAAGAGGAATTACAGAACACCTTAGAGCTCTTGTTTTACAAACTTGTGGTGCTCTCCAAGTTCCTCTCTCCCAACGTACTACAGACTTCTCGGACCGTGTATGACTTTCTCCCGCAAGCCATTCATCAAGATATTTACAAAAAGATGAGGCAAGGACGTCGTGGCCAAAGCACGGTGTCCCTATGACTGCTTTTTTCTTGGTGGTACTTCTAAACTTCATTTAACAGTAGAAGAAGGAAGGTGTAAGACAGCTCAGTATTCGCGGTGCTCTGGTAACTGTTTGATTCCCTTTCCATAAAAGTATTTTGGTTGGGCAAGTTCCCCTTCAATCACACTTGTGATCACTGTGTGGTTAACCTCAAAAAACACTTTCAATTATTCCAGTTATGTCTCCCAAACTGGTAAAGATCTCTCGGGGCATATTTGGGCTGTAAGCTGGTTGAGGTAGCAGGTTGCTGATAGTGCTCCTGGTGGCTTTTCTTTTAGTTTGAGGGCTAGTATAATCCAGGGGGATGATATTGCTATATATTCCCGCTGGACTAGTTTTTAATATTAACGTTTCCTGTGCATTGCTGAAGGAAATCAGAGTCTCAAACTAATGCTACAATAATTTTTCCATCCTATATTTTTCTTCTTTGTTCATCGGACCTCTAAGAACTGCACCATCATTCACTGTCGAGACTTAAGAATGAAATGGACCAAAGTTTCATCATTGGTTGCTAAGGATTCCACAAACTGCTATCTTTATATGTTATACTACCCCAAGGGATAAGTGTCTGTTATAATTTTGTTTCCTTCGGCCAATGTGCGTGAAACCCATGAGGCGTTCTCCTTCCCGTACTAAGAAAGTCTCTTGACAAATACTGTATGTCTTATGACTGGGGGTCATATGAAAATTTTTGTTACGGAAGATACAGTAGAGTTACGGAAGTGTAACCCCAACAACCGTGCAGGCTGTGATGTGCTGTAAGGTATGGACAGATGGACAGGCAACGTTACCTAGGAACCGTGCAGGCTGTGATGTGCTGTAAGGTACGGACGGATGGACAGGCAACGTTACCTAGCAACCGTGCGGGCCGTCTTATGGCTAGTAGTCGTCTGAAATTAGCATCCGTTTATAGATGGCCTTGACCGTGAGATATATTTATGATCATTTGATTTTAGCAAAGGGAAAAGTGGTTTCTTTTTCCATTATAGCGTCTTTACTACCAGTATACATGATATTTAATAAAAGGTTCTGTGTACTGATGCAACAGATCTCCCTTATAAGCAAAGTTTATTGAAGTAATTGAAGTTCACAGTCCATGATCATGCCTATCTGAGCATTTTACACCACTCACATATGCAGGTTTCCGAGATACATTCTTTTGAGTGTGTGGAAAATTAATGATTAATGATGGCTAGACTTCTTCCTTTATAGTAAATTTCATGACAATGCGTAATTTAATCCTGCGTGTTATGTTTCACGCATCCCTCGTGCAGATCTCAGACAAGAATGAGCTGGGTCTCAACTACCTGAGATGGGGGGGAATAAGCGAAAGTTTTACCACTCCAAGGTGACTAGCCTCTTGCGTGGAAAGTGTGTTTTTATGGAAAATATATTAGTTCCTATTATATTTGAACCACCATTTATATTTGATTCACCATTTATTACCTAATTTCTAGTCCTTTGGTACCTAGCACAAGCCAAATCCCAATACACAAACTGACACATGAAACAAGAAACCAGAACCCATCTCGCAACAGCCCCGAAGGCCTGCAGATTATGAGGTGGAGTGTGGTCAGCACGACGAATCCTCTCCTTCTTGGCTTTACTTGACCGGGGCCGCCATCTCACCGTCAGATAGCTATTCAATTGTAATCACGTAGAATGAATAGACCTCAATCCAGCCCTCAGATCCAGGCAAAACTCTCTGAGCTTACAGGGAAGAGAATGCGGGACCTCCGGATAAGAGGCAGGCACGCTACCCCTACGCCGGGGGCCAGCTAAACAGTCACATGACTAGTAAAATTTAACAGACACCTTTCACACACCTAACACGAGTGATTCACAGTTCTTTGTCACGGAATATTGCATCCGTTTAATAGGGGAATCTTATTTTTACCAACTTTTCGAGCCTCTGTTGGGCAATATTTCATATTTTATTTTAACTCAGATGATAATGAATTCACAAAATGAAGGTTTTTTTTTCTATTTTCTCTTTGTCGAAAAGCTATCTGAGTTAGTGCGATGTTAAACCATTTGCAAAAATAAATATATCTTCTTACTTTTCCTCAATCGGAGGGCCAATTTCCTCCATACTAAAGCTCTTAAAACTTATCGCAGATTAGAGTACCACCATATTCTTCTTCCTTAATTCCCTTTGCAATTAGGTCCAACTACATACTTCTGTTGCCGGCCCCGTGGTGTAGGGGCAGGGAGGCCCGGGTTAGATTCCCGGCAAGGTCAGAAATTTTTACCTGGACCTTAGGGCTGGTTCCAGGTCCAATCAGCCTACGTGATTAGAATTGAGGAGCTATCTGGCGGTGAGATAGCGGCCCCGGTATATAAAGCCAAGAATAACGGCCGAGAAGATCTGTCGTGCTTACCACACGACACCTCGTAATCTCCAGGCATTCGGGCTGAGCAACGGTCGCTTGGTAGGCCAAGGCCCTTCATGGGCTGTGGTGCCATGGAATTAGGTTACATACTTCTGTTCCTCTGGATCCTACCTCGTACTATCTCCCGCCAGCCGACACCTGTTCCGATCAACTACATATCTTATCAAACCGCTCCATCTCATTTGTCGATCTGATAAGACGTTTCCTTCCGTAGGAAACAGCATCCTGTTTCTTCTAGAGCATTAATTCGTTTAACGTGCCCGTGACACACAAGGCAGTGTCTCATCAGGCCTCAAGATTTGGGTCACTATGCACTTTTCCATAATTCGCGAATGTAAAAGCGTTGTGAATCACTACAATCTCTTAATCTGGACCCATTCTGCGGTATAGTTCCCTGCCCAAAACTCAATGTTCTATACACCACGAAAATCACATTTGTGAGTAGGATCCAATTAGATGAATCATTCAATCGTCAAGGTCTACACACCCGATTGTCACGAGCGTTAGTAAGCAGTAAATTTGGAAACTTCCTCATCGGTATTTATTCTGAAGTTCTTAGCAATGTCTTCTGCTGTACTCAGACTCGAGCAGCGTTTTTTGACAGTTAAAGTCAAGTAAATTTCTTCCTGAGCTACTGAATTCCACCAATGTCCACTGCTAAGATTTCACTTTGCACTCCTACAACATGAGATCCTCTGCCATTTCCAAAGTGATACTGTGATTACAGGGTACAGAAATAAAATGGCTTGAGTTTAGGCTGTTACAAGTTACCAGGTGATTCTTACTTTCATAGTCAATATGGGCTTTCTGCTGCTTAACAGTCAAATATACACAAGTCAAGAGCACTTTCTTGTGCCCCCTAGTATCTATTCCAGACAATGTTTACAATGCCCAATTAAGACCCACGGACAAACCTCTTGTTTAGATGATATACGACCTAATATGGTTTCAATGCCGGTTTGACCTGCTCAGCCCAATATATCGTCCCTGTTCCGCCAAAACGGCGAATGTTACAATGCTCTTCCTATGCATTATTCCCCTTAGGACTGGTCACGCCTTTAAGCCATATATTGATATGCAGTCCGTCAGAACAATTTTTGTTGAGTTCAGTTTCCTATGTGCGTGTGTAAAGGAAAATGAACTTTACTGTACCATACTGAAGGAATGTGTGTTTGCATGGCATTTACCCACTCCTAGAGTGTGATGTATTTAAGGTTCATTTTCCTTTACACACCCGCATAGGAAAATGAACTCAACGAAAATTGTTCTGATGGACTGCATATCAATATATGGCTTAAAGGCGTGACCAGTCCTAAGGGGAATAATGCATAGGAAGAGCATTGTAACATTCGCCGTTTTGGCAGAACAGGGACGATATATGTTCAAATTACCAGTTCACAAACCGTGAATGACCACAAATATCTTGAATTTTTAAAATTTAAACGATAAGAACAGAAAATCTGAAAATATCTGAAAAGAAAGGAAACATAGACGATTATCATTTAGGAAAACTTTAGTAAATTCCTTGTATGAATATGCCAGGATATTTAATCTTAATAATTCTCATTATACATAATTTTCAGTCAGTAACACAAAATTGATACTTGGTAAGTGATTTAAAGAATGAAAAATTGATTCACAGTAGTGACATTATTAGCTTGCAAATCAACATCTGAACAGATTTTGAATATAAGATGTCGTGATATATTTCCAAACGTATGGATCCTCCTTTTATGATCAAAGATATCTCGAATTGAAGACGAATTTGAGGGACTGAATTAAGTTGAACATATACTTCTAGAACTCTACTCATGTGAATTATAGAATAAAATTCCAATTTTAGTCACCTTAGAAGCATATGTGATTTGTAACTTTGTGATATTAATACTCACATATCGCTAAGAATTTGCATTTGGGAGATAGTGGGTTCGAATTCCACTGTCGGCAGCCCTGAAAATGGTTTTCCGTGGTTTCCCATTTTCACACCAGACAAATGCTGGGGCTGTACCTTAATTAAGGCCACGGCCGCTTCCTTCCCACTCCTAACTGTTTCCTATCCTATCGTTGCTATAAGATCTATGTGTCACTGTGACCTAAAGCCAATTAGGAACTTATCCAAATTCAATGATACTTTATAAGAATAAATGACAACCTCACTAGCATTTTAAATGGTTCGATAATGGTAGCGTTACCAACTGTAAATAGTTCACGACTGGATATTTGCTGTACCGTTCCAATAATATATAAACGGATTAAAAATAATGTTGAACTTTCCAGTGCTCTACACAGTAAGTAATATGTCACTGATTTAAAACGTACAGTCCAATCCCAATCCAACTTCATATGAATGATGAGAAGTTTAGATTAGTCAAGTATTTCGTTTACATACTCCCTACTAATCCTAAATGATAATTTCCATTCCCTAAACTTACAAAATACCTGTCGAAAAATGAATGAAATTGTTTAAGGCTGCGTAGAACACAGCAATCGTGTGCTTAAACGCTTCAGTTACGTTTCTACCACACAACCATAGCAAACTATTTCAACACTTAAGTATAATAATTTTGTGTGGCTATTTCTAGCCGAGTGCAGCCCTTGTAAGGCAGACCCTCCGATGAGGGTGGGCGGCATCTGCCGTGTGTAGGTAACTGCGTGTTATTGTGGTGGAGGATAGTGTTGTGTGTGGTGTGTGAGTTGCAGGGATGTTGGGGACAGCACAAACACCCAGCCCCCGGGCCATTGGAATTAACCAATTAAGGTTAAAATCCCCGACCCGGCCGGGAATCGAACCCGGGACCCTCTGAACCGAAAGCCAATACGCTGACCATTCAGCCAACGAGTCGGACAACATTTCAGTGATCCCATTGGAATAGTTGCCCTTCCGACATGACCTTATGTTAGAATATATCAATGATTCCAGTTCTCGCAATCTGCATTTCCGTATACCAGTCCTTCGGATACATCATTTTAATAATTTAATAAATGTTGGCTTTATACTGCAAGCAGTGTACGGGAAGGATGAAGTCATTATGAATTGCACACATCTAACAACGTTGCAGTCAGTCGGTAAGAAAAAAAAAGAATATAAGAAGTCATACCGGAAAGATAAAAAAGAGAGAACTGGTGCACAAACAAGCAGAAGCAGTTGTTTCTCTGTGGTTAGAGTAAACACATCGTGCAAGCGGTGATCTCTTAGGGCAATATGAAACAGCGTTCTGTTTAATATCAGTGTCACTCGGCCGCACGTTTAATTTGATGTATAGTTTTAGAGTTGAGTTCTAACTCTCTGGACCACAAAAACGCTGGAGAGATGTCGTTCAGTTCTCCTAACCTCAGGTATAGCGGCACACAATTAACGAGCCGTACAACCCCTTGTATATGGTCAATTTGTCTCTTGTTTCCAGTTTCCTCCCTATTGTTCATCATGGTATTGTTCGTAATTTAGCTCCCCAGCAGGTCACTATTGTTTCCGAAGCTACATTATGGATGATAGTAGGGAGCCGTACACATTGCCTGAATTGTGATCACCAGTACGTACCAAGCAAACTAAAGGAAATAATATTTGCCTCCCTTTCTGTCCATGAAGGCCTATGGTGGAGTGGAACCTTAGCACTAACAAGGAGAGGTACTGAACTTTTACCTACCGATTATGCCAGAAGAGCTGCTATGTGGTTGAAAAGGTACAATGGGAATGTGCCTAAAAATTTCTACTTCACCTCGTGACGAAATCAAGTGTTATCTCTATGAAATTCCATTTTGGATATGTTGTAGGAAATTAAAAATATAAGATGCACATATTTTACCTCCTGGTGAAAAAATACTAAAATATAAATACTACTAAATGTATACTGTACAGGCTTACGGTAGTAGTGAAACTGCAAACATCGATGACAGCACAGTAATGAGGTGCACTAGGCATGATGAGGAGTGAGGTAGTTTTCCATTTGCCATTGCTTTCCTCTCTGTGCTAGACAGTGGTACCGTAGCACGACCAGGTGCAGATGTGCCATACTAGTATGGATTCTTAATGATGTTAACTTCCTTACCGTCAAGTGTAATACGTTTCAGTTGACGTATAAAGGTTTATTATTATTATTATTATTATTATTATTATTATTATTATTATTATTATTATTATTATTATTATTATTTGCTTTACATCGCAAGACACAGATAGGTCTTATGGCGACGATGGGATAGGAAAGGTCTAGAAGTGGGAAGGAAGTGATCGTGGCTTTGAATAAGGTACAGTCCCAGCATTTGCCTGGTGCGAAAATTGGAAACCACGGAAAACCATCTTCAGGGCTTCCGACAGTGGGGTACGAATCCGCTATCTCCCGAATGCAAACTCAGGGCTACTCGACCCTAACGTGTAAAGGTTTAACGTTACCAAAAGTCCGTTTCATATTCAGCGAAGTAAACGCATATAGTTTGCTGTTGATCAAGATTTTTTAAACTACATCCTGGATGCCGTCCCTGTTATCCAGACTGCCTCCTTTCGTTACACCCAGACGCACTGGTCCTGCTCTTTATATCATTACTCAGCACTACCCATAACTAAGCAGCTTCAATGCTGTTACAGACATAAATCACAATGAGACTTCTGTGGAAGCTATTGTTTGCTCTGGTTTGTACCAAGATACAGATGTAAAGGTACTACATCCATCAAGAAATAGCAAAGAGCAAGGTTATTCCATATAAAAGTTGCTGTTATGTTTGAAACGAATTTTATAAAGGATAATGAAAGTACTATTTAAGTCGAGGTTCTCAAACTCGTTTATGAGGACAATGTACCCCAGCTAAATATGAGAAGGAAATTATCTCTGTACAGTCCCTTGGCGTGGTGGAAGGTAAAGGCTCCCACTACCCGTAAACTCAGCACTTAGGCTAATAGTGGTTATCTCCACGCCCGTTCTCCTTTGCACCCAGGAATTAACCTGGTACTCATATTTTGTGTAGGATGAGTGAACCCCATACCCGTGTGAACCTTTTGCAAGAAGTTTTTCTTCATGTTCTTATGATATATTCTCCTCACAGAATCTCACGGGGTATGTTTCTTCCTTTCACTTTCCCATAGCCTTATTATGGACTTGCAAATGTAGCCGTGCTTCGCTACGGTATTCCACAATGTATGATGAATTCTACGAAAACTGATGTACACGCAGTGAGTAAGATTATTTTATTTATTTATTTATTTATTTATTTATTTATTTATTTATTTATTTATTTATTTATTTATTTATTTATTTATTTATTTATTTATTTAGCGTTTTCCGAGAAACACCACTGGGAGGACCCCATACGTTGTTTGTGATGTAAAGTGCGCATCGGGAAGTTTTGATGAAAATGGCAGACCACGCTTCCTACCGCAATTCACAGCCGAGTTTGGGAGTTTCTACTATAACGGAAGGTTCACTTGACTATTGCCATTTACAAAGGAGATTTAGAGTTTTCATTATAAAGGCAGGCCCCTTTTCCTAACGCCATTCGGAATCGAGTTGTTAGGTTTAGATTATAATCGAGAAATGCAGCTCTATCTAAAGCTAAAAACGAAGTGGCTGTATTGCAAAAATAAAATGTCCCTCACTAAACTGTGATGATTTCCGGATTTAAGAAAGCGTTAACAGGGGAGAAATTTAGGCGCAGGGTTTCTTAGATAAGAATATTACTTACGGTGTTATTACCCAAGCCTAAAGATATACGACAGGGGCAAGAAAGTAAAGCAGAAATCGAAAGTAGAAGAGAAATGCACTAAAAATTGTAGCAAATCCCAGAAAACACCCTACGGTGTGAAATAATGGGCTACACTTCGCGTACTATTGAAATATTAAGAATCACCCTTAGAGTTATTCGAAGACGATTGTATTCCGCCAATATCCCACAGAATGGCAGCTTCAAGTCTATCTCGCCTTCTACCTAACAAACAAGCACGAGTTTACAGGAATAATGACGAAAAGAGCAGTACGTTACTTCTCTGCTGGCAAGCAGCCATAGATGTTGCCATGGTAACAGGTAGGTTCGTTGTTGGTCTGTTGGTCACTCTTAAAACCCGCAGGAAATAGTAATTTTCTCTGTCATTTGAAGAGTAAGCGAAATTATGTACATAACAAACGCTGTTTAAAATGAAGGGGTGTTTCACATATAGGCCATGGATTTTAGAGAAGATCAATAGTATAAGAGGAAATGAAGGAAAACTCTTCTAATTTCCATATAAAACCCAAGCCTCTACAGAAATTTTTAAATCATATGCACATCTAAACATTCCCTTGGATGAGTGTACTCTAAATATGACGTTTCGTAGAGATATATCTAGCCGTTTAGCCGTGATGGTGGAACAAACAAACAGACGCGAAAAATTAAAACCGCCGGTACGGTCTTGAATTGACGTAAAACGGATAAATATCTGAAAAATTGGCAACACAAACGAAATTACAGACAGCGGGCACCAACGATTTTATTTATATAAATGTCGAAACACTGCTGGCCGATATGCACCGAGGATAAACATATCCACCCAAGTCCAAGATCCCCTTCTCTCTTGCTTTCTATGATCATTGCATCAAACTTGTTTTTTAAATTTCGGATGACCGAAGTAAGCCTTTTCCTACCTTTTGCGAGGATTGGGACTTGTTATGATTCGTAATGACGAAGAACTCCCCCGTAGGTGATGCCGTCTGACCATGTGACACATTCACCTTTCAAATGCTTCAATCGGTCGGTTCAGTCTCCAGTCTTAGACACTGTAAATTAATCACCGTCGGTAACATATAACAGTTCAAACACTCCAATGGGTTTCGAACCTGCTGTCATGGTTGTACACAAGATACTTCAGAATACCTAATACGGATTTAGTTTTTACATTGTCTGACTCGTTGGCTGAATGGTCAGCGTACTGGCCTTCGGTTCAGAGGGTCCCGGGTTCGATTCCCGGCTGGGTCGGGGATTTTAACCTTCATTGGTTAATTCCAATGGCCCGGGGGCTGGGTGTTTGTGCTGTCCCCAACATCCCTGCAACTCACACACCACACATAACACTATCCTCCACCACAATAACACGCAGTTACCTACACATGGCAGATGCCGCCCACCCTCATCGGAGGGTCTGCCTTACAAGGGCTGCACTCGGCTAGTAATAGCCACACGAAATTATTATTAGTTTTTACATTTGGATCCCATTCTTGCAGTAGTGAACATCGTAGGTAATTGAAAAGTGACTCCTTTTCGATAACATCCCCCCCCCCCCAAGTTTAATAATAGCGTTGCTTACAATTTTATTACTGATAGCTATGGATTTTACTTCATTTGGATATTTTCAGCTCAGTCTCCTTATTTTTACTTCATTGATCCTATTCAAAAAGAATAGAAGGTTTGCTGAATTGTCAGATATCAGCATGGTGTTATCTGCATAACGGACAGTGTTTATATATTTCAGACTGAGCTTGAAGTTCATCAAGAGAAATTCGAAAAATATATTTCTCTATCTTCATCTCTTCAGTGACGTAGTCTCCTATTTCGATATGAGATGTGTCATTCTAGTAAGGATTTTTGATGATGTTAACTTCCTTACCGCCAAGTGTAATACATTCCAGTTGACGTATAAAGGTTTAACGTTACCAAAAGTTTTTTTCATAATCAGCGAAGTAAACGAATACGGTTTGCTTTTGATCAAGAATTTTTTTAAGCTATAAGCGTGATAGACGTCCCTGTTGTCAAGACTATTTCTAAAGTAAAATTTCGACAATGTTTTCCTCCATGAACCACCACGGTGAAGCGCTTCTAGGTGGCCAATAGTTGACCATTAACCAAATACAGTTAATAGCTGCATTTACAAAATAATCTAATAAAATTACGTTATACATCGTCTAGAAAGTCATCGTTACATGGAAGATCCAGGAAATGAAACAATTTTCACGGTTGGAATGCTAGAACAACAATAATTAGACTGAAGAAATACCTACATGATGCCTTGCTAACATAAGTCTCTTAACCAGTTATCATTCAGAGAAATACACGCATAGGATAAAAATCCCTGTTCACTTACAGATTAAATCTGAATATCTACAACATTACCTGCTGGATGACGCTCTGTATACCCACACCATTGAAGTCCAAGACATGCTGCAGTCTCTCCAGACGGGCAACATCAACATAGGCGCGGCTCTGGACGAGCTCCGAGAGTAATGTCAAGTCAGCAAGCACTTGATCAGGACTAGTGTTGTTAGGAAGCCTCCTGTCATCAAAATTATTTTCTGTTACTTTAAGACAAGATTCAGTACTTAGAAATCAAGTTTTTAATCTTAGTATTTTGGTGAAATCCTCTATGCAGGTCACGATACCTAAGAAATGCAGGCTGTTCAGAACATGATTGTAGAGGGCACAGTGTTCATGTTTTCACACATCGTAGACAGGAAATCTTTAGATAAATAGCCATAAACATTAAGGAGAAGAATCAATTATATTTAAATAAAATACTTTTGTAGTAATACAACAGAGTTGTTGTTTGAGTCACATGTACGAATACACGTGGTACCGTAGCTATACTGAAAGTCAACTCAAGACCTACGCGGTCCCTTTGATGTTACCCAGACTTCTGGTCAGTGAAGAGGTTTCTGCAGCCGTAAATTTTACCTATGTTGCTTGTTGAAGATGTATCCAAGAAAACTATTGGCAATACTGGCTGCAATAGCATGCTCAATATTCATAATTGCTGCCAGCCGTGAGCAACACGTGGGTGATGCTGTGATGCTTGTTGCTGCAGTCAGGAGCTTCCCTCAATTTGGTTAAATATTCTGGTGAACTGACCTACCCAATTAAAAAAATTGCGCTGTAAAAATATGGAAAAAATTTCACAAGTTGTACGTTATTTGGGTTCGTTACCAACTCTTATGTTTAATACGTAGACGGCTGTGAATAATTATTGTTCTCGGTAGTGTATGTAACAAAATAAATACTTATTTAACATGAGTTTGATATCTCACTGCATTGTGTACTTTTAAGCTCTGTTCGAGTTCATTCCACTGCTGTATAGTTCGCATAATTTTTACGGCGTTGAAGATGGATCCAAGAAAACTGTTGGCAATACTGGCTGCAATAGCATGCTCGACATTCATAATGGCTGCCAGCCGTGAACAACACGTGGTTGATGCTGTGACGCTTGAGTCGCAAGTGAAATACTCTAAATCTAATATAAAAGGGAAGAGGGGGGAGGGGATTAATAGGAAGTCTAAAGAAATTGTTACGAACGTTTAGAGTAGCCTATGGGACGAGAATCCGCCATGGAATGTGGGAATAAGTGGTGAAAGAACCGCGCAGCTGACCGGCGTTTCTAAGTACCGGTACAGTGTTTACATGGCTCACGCGGAATTTAAAGGAATTCGTATGTTTTCTTGTGGTACCGTATCGTATATGCTGGCCAGGGGTTGTTTACATATGTCGTGAGGGTTTCTGACGATACGTCTCCCTAAAGTCGCGGAAAATTTTGTTTTAAGAAAATGTCTTAATTATGTAAACAAGCAATCAATGCGATAAAGAAAGTGAAAGTAGACGTAACTCAACTAAGCTGCATGCCAGATTTATGTGACAGAAAACGTTTCTTCATTTGACTGTTAGTCAGTAGGCCCATGTGTCAGTTCAGTTCGAACTATGTACTCGCCGTAAGTAAAGCAGGAAGGGCCTTAATACGGTATGGGCATAGGATCGTTAGCTTACTCGAAATAGAAATACAAATAAAATAATAATAATAATAATAATAATAATAATAATAATAATAATAATAATAATAATAATAATAATAATATTTGTACCGGGAGGTACACCTCTACGCCGCACATTTAAATCTGGCGCCTTAAAGAACTCCTCTACAGTAGAAACCGTGAACTTGAAACTGGACTAACTTATAAATTTTATCTGAAGATGGCATCACTAAAATTTGTTATTGTGAACTGTGTGAATTTCTACTTGTTTTTGTTTTCCATTCATCAAGAAGTTTGAACATTCCCTCATAGATGTCACTACTAGCACCCTGATGCGAAGTGAAGGAACCTTTTGAAGAAACTTTGTATTCATAAGTTTTATCTTTACTAAATTTCGTTCATTCATTTTAGGGTTGGCAATATTTATCTTTTCTTTCCGCCAGTTTTGAATTTAGCCAATCACGAATTTCTGTAATAAAGTTTCAACCAATCCCATATTTCTTCTTCGATTTTGAATGTAACCTTTTCATTCACCAATAAAATTGAGAGGGTGTGGCTTTATTATACATTAAAGGTCTCGAACTTTCCCCGAGGGTTTATAAACTGCGGATTTTTACGTCTCCTGGCCATTTGATCAACATCTAACTTAGTGTATGTGTCAAGCTGGAGGCGGGAGTTGCCTCTTTCTTCAGGTAGCAGGTCTTCAGGAAGGTAATGCTAGCTCCGCAGTTTAACCTGGGGGAAAGGTATGAAACCTTATATATGTAACCTACTTCTCTACAAAGGTGATTCTCTGCCGGCGTATATAAAAAGTTCATAAAATCTTTAGCTGTTAATCGGGGATAGAGAGTGATACACCCTCTCGAGCTCCCTTTCATCTTGATTTGAGGTACCGCATTTGTTTCTACAATGTATTAAAGTTATCTCCATCCGAGCAACCTCAGTAGTTTGGGATTAGCCCCTGTTTCATCGGCCAAGTGCCCTATAGGTCTTTATATTTTTGTGGAACTCATTCTCCGACTCCACTCCAGTTGTACTCGTACCGTTTATTGAACCTGTTCTTTTTCACTAAGGCCCCGTAGGTTGGGTACTAGGTACCTCTGTATAATAAGATTGCTATTTGTAAACAGTACCTTGTAAGGCCAGTGATTATTAGATTTTCACATTGTGTTACCTTGAGTAGTCTGGGAATACTGAGAGCACGTCTGTTCTTTTCAAGTATTGTAAGAATGCCTCTGGGAGGCTTGATATCTGGGAGAAAGTACTCCATGTAGTAGGGAATTTCTGCCCTTCGAACAAATTGGTGCTTTTGTAAAGTTGATCTAGGAGCTCAAAATTATAAAACTAGGGGCTTGTAGCCCAAAAGTGTTAAAATTCTGAAGTCTTGTATCTTTCTAAGTCTTGTTTCTAAATTGCTGTGTCATTGTTAGTTCTCTAAGTTGTTTAAATTTTGTTGTTTGAAGTAAATATAACCTTTGTTAAAATTTTAAATTAACTTTGACTTTGTAGTAGACCCATTCACCCCGGCACCTTCTTTCACCTCTGCTGATCCACAGGTAGCCCCATAACAATAATAATAATAATAATAATAATAATAATAATAATAATAATCATCATCATCATCATCATCATCATTTGTACTTTATTTTCGTAACTGCCCACTATCTGCAGAAATGTTGTCATGAGGGGATCATGAGTACGTTTTTACCTTCCGAATAAAGAGACTACAATATTTACAAAATTTCTGGAAACACTATTTTGCAATCAATCAATCAATACTGATCTGCATTTAGGGCAGTCGCCCAGGTGGCAGATTCCCTATCTGTTGCTTTCCTAGCCTTTTCCGAAATGATTTCAAAGAAATTGGAAATTTATTGAACATCTCGCTTAGTAAATTATTCCAATCCCTAACTCCCCTTCCTATAAATGAATATTTGCCCCAGTTTGTCCTCTTGAATTCCAACTTTATCTTCATATTGTGATCTTTCCTACTTTTATAAACGCCATTCAAACCTATTCGTCTACTAGTGTAATTCCACGCCATCTCTCCGCTGACAGCTCGGAACATACCACTTAGTCGAGCAGCTCTTCTTCTTTCTCTCAATTTTTCCCAACCCAAACATTGCAACATTTTTGTAACGCTACTCTTTTGTCGGAAATCACCCAGAACAAATTTCTTTGGATTTTTCCAGTTCTTGAATCAGGTAATCCTGGTGAGGGTCCCATACACTGGAACCATACTCTACTTGGGGTCTTACCAGAGACTTATATGCCCTCTTCTTTACATCCTTACTACAACCCCTAAACACCCTCATAACCATGTGCAGAGATCGGTACCCTTTATTTACAATCCCATTTACGTGATTACCCCAATGAAGATATTTCCTTATATTAACACCTAGATACTTACAATGATCCCCAAAAGGAACTTTCACCCCATCAACGCAGTAATTAATACTGAGAGGACTTTTCCTATTTGTGAAACTCACAACCTGACTTTTAGCCCCGCTTATCAACATACCATTGCCTGCTGTCCATCTCACAACATTTTCGAGGTCACGTTGCAGTTGCTCACAATCTTGTAACTTATTTATCACTCTATAGAGAATAACATCATCCGCAAAAAGCCTTACCTCCGATTCCACTCCATTACTCATATCATTTATATATATAAGAAAACATAAAGGTCCGATAACACTGCCCTGAGGAACACCCCCCTCAACTATTACAGGGTCAGACAAAGCTTCACCTACTCTAATTCTCTGAGATCTATTTTCTAGAAATATAGCAACCCATTCAGTCACTCTTTTGTCTAGTCCAATTGCACTCATTTTTGCCAGTAGTCTCCCATGATCCACCCTATCAAATGCTTTAGACAGGTCAATCGCGATACAGTCCATCTGACCTCCAGAATCCAAGATATCTGCTATATCTTGCTGGAATCCTACAAGTTGGTGGGTTTTCAGCTTGTTGAACTGTGAGAAACTGCCACTGGCAGTCGTTGCACGAGGGAGGAATCGTATACTTATGTCGTCATACTTTTCGTTGTAAGTTACATGTGCCTCACACAAATAGCATTATGGAATAAAAATAAACCTTGCTTCTCTTGCCTCGGTATTCGCCAGTAATGTGTAGGTTTTACATGTTCAGTAAAGGAATAAATAGGTATAGTGCTTAATCAAAGTACAACTATATGAAAGTAAGTGATTTCTTTTATGCTACACTATTGGAGAATGAAGTACTTGTCAGATAAATGCACAACGTTAATAATAAGCTGGCTATGGTGGAGAATGAGAACCGAGACGGGAAGGGGGAATAGGGGACGTGCTCACATGCGAAAGGATACTTTCCTCAGTTCTTGAGTTGACTTTCAGTATAGTGTGTTACATGACTAGAAGAACAATTAGAGTAATACTGTACAGTGTGGGCAAACTTAAACTGACCAGGAAAATATATATAAAACTGACGCTCAAGTGACCCTTGATAATGAACTGTCCATCACCGGAAATGCTGGAAGCTGTCATTTCGATGCACCAGTCGGTTGTTGTCACATGGCATTGCGTACGCATCTCCCGTTCACCTCGCCGTGTCATCACGTGTGAGTGAGTGAGAGGAGCAGACGTGTGTAGTGACCAGTCTAATGCAACGCAAAATGGTGCTCACAATAAAACAGCGCGTGTTCATAATCGAGTGTTATGCGAAGAACGATCTGTGGAAACCTGTGCAGAACTGTTTGCGCAAGCGTTTAAGTCTAAAAGGTTGGGTTTTTTTGGGGCAAAATCTCCAACAAAGTCTGTAATACAAACCTTACTAGCAAAATGTCTTGAAACGGGCTATGTAGCGAATATAATCCGTAACTATCCGAAAAATGTTCGAACAGCAGATACTATTCCTCCAGTGAAGGAAAGTCTTGAACGAAGTCCGAGGAAATCTCAATGTTGTTTATCTGTGGGAATTAAGAGACCGAAACATTATCAAAAAGGGCCCGCATCTGTACTCTTACAAATGTACGGTTGTGCTTGAGTTAAAACGTCCAGACGAACCTTCGCGTGTTGAGTTCTGTTGAGTTAAGTGGAGTCAGGACTTTTGTATCCTTAGATTTTAATTTCTTCAGATGAGGCATTTTCCAACATCTTGTGTGATGTCCATTAACAAGAGTCAATCCTACGACACTCCTATTGTAAATATTATCCAAGCCAATTTTTATTTTGCCCACCCGGTAGATACATTTCTTAACGAACCAGAGGAGGATTGCGAGAACTCACTTTCGAATGAGTACACTACCATATCCAAAGACCTTTACTTGTTCACGTACGTAGTAGAGACTGTTCAAAAACTGTTGACAACTCATGACAACCTCCATTATGATTGATTTTCGTAGCTCACTCACACATATAGATTTCGAGAGTCGACGTCCAAGAGTATTTCCATAATCAAAGTTTCCATCATGAGCGTGAAATTGACCTTGTGAGATTGTAAGAAAATATAATAGGACGACAAGTAACCTATTTACTGGACCAAAACAAGGTTGCGTATATGCTGTACTTGAAGTGAAAAAATTATATTCTTGACGAATATTTAAGGCTTCAACAGCATGGGCTTGAATTATTAATACTGAATTGATGGATACACTGAGCCCTTGTGCACATGACAAAATGTAATCACAATGTAAAATGTTGAATGGCGGTGATAGGTGCATCGTACACCTCGCCCTAAAATACATTTCATGTACGTGCGTATTATCGAATGTAGTTATGAATTCTAGCACACTGAACAGCTCAAACATTTGCCAACATGTAATATTTGCATATTTTCGTGGCTATAGATATTTACAACTTAAAATACAAGCTGTTTTACGTCCCATCCACAATGGGACAATAGGATAGGACTAGAAGTGGGAAGGAAGCGGGTATGGCTTAATTAAAGTACAACCCAAGCATTTGTTTGGTGAGAAAATTGGTAACCACGGAAAACAATCTTCGGGGTTATCATGAGTGGGGTTCGAACCCACTGCCTCCCGAATACACGCTCACAGCTACGCGCTGCTAATCGCAAGCTAACTTACTCGGTAACTGAATATAAAACCGGATACAACACATACATTTAATGTAACATTACAGACAATTTAAAATTTAGTTTTGAGGACAATTTTCCGATTTAATCCTGCGTAACTTATCTGCTGCACTCCAGGCAAACGTGGAATCTTCGAAGCATTATTTCATGATAATCTATATCATGTTTGAATCATGTGCAAATTCATGTATTTTATTACAATACATTCGTATGTATTACGGAATGAGGGATATCAAAAGAAACAAATCTTTCACAACGAAGCATTTAGTAATATTGGCTTGTTTCTGTGTATAGAACTTCAAAATACACTATGTAGCAATTGAAGGGCTGAGAACCATAGTGGGCCAAATCCACCAACCATCGAAATTGAGTTAATGCCACCTAGCGGTTCATTTCTGACTTAGGTATTATATCTCCAACTGGGCTATCTCTACGTCTTCCCATTTATGTGCTACAGGGTCACAAAATATCAAACAAATTGAACTAGCCGCTGGAGGTAGTGCCATAGTGGGCCAAATCCGCATGACCGATCCCTCGCTTGCTCTGAGTCACGTGAAATGCCTAGTATCATTGCGGACATCGACCACGAGGAAAATAGAAGCAGTGATTTGACATGCAGCAAACCCTCCTCCTTCCCTTAATAACAAGTAGCGTTTATTTTTACAAGAGGAAGTTTTGGGTGTATAATGTAGGAAAGGGTACATGTACTTGTGGGGTGAAGATACAGCACAAAGGGGCCCATCAGAAGTAGGTTCATGATTGTATTGTATTACCTGAGGAACGTAAGCACAACGGCAAATCATTTAATAGCCTATTCAGACCTTGTGGTGGTCAGAATAGAAATCAATATATTGTATCTTTGTGGGCCACATTAGTTCATTATTCCCATTTTAAAACTATTGATCATAAGTTCCTAGAACCTGGCCATTCATATTTGCCTAATGCCAGAGATTTTAGTACCATCGAAACTTCAAAGCATAAGGCAAAATCACTGTTTTCGGTAGAAGATTATGTGACCTTAGTTAAGGAATGCAGGAGAAATAAGTCCTTTAGTGTGAAGAAAATGGAACAGAAAGAATTTGTGAACATTAAAGAGCTCTCAAAAAACTTTGTGTATCGTAAGGAAACAGTAGATGGGGAGAAGTTTGAGTGGCTCAAAATTAGGTGGTTTCGTTTCCACTCTAATGAACCTCTTAGGATTAAGTTCAGGTACACCCTCAACGAAATGGAAGAATGGAAAATCCTTGATATTTCACCTTCTCGTAAGGGCAGGCCATCTGTAAAGGTAACAACTTCAGTACCTTCACCATGGGAACTGAGTCCTGCTTACACAGCACAGCTGACAAAATCTAAATATGATGATTTAATTGCCATACTTCCATTCATTCCACCAGTTAATCATAAATGTCTTAAGGATTTGCAATATTGTGATGTAACTACGGCAAAATGAAGTACCTTACAGTGCCATGTGGAGTTGGCCCACTGGCGTATTGTTAAAATTCGTCCTTTCTGTTTAGAGCCAAAGTGGGCCAAATCCACTCCAGTGGAAAATGATGTTATTCATTTAATTTTTATTTGTATTAAAAAGCCAGATAATCTTTGTATTTTGCTTTGTTGTGATTAATGGATCTATTAACTATAACGTGCAGATGTTGTAGTCTCTGTAATCTGTGTCTGTGAATTATAGCAGTGACTAAACTTTAACCTTAATTTTCTCCATTTTTAAAAAATGGCACTTGGCCCACTATGGTTCTCAGCCCTTCAAACTCTACGTGTATAGTGAGTTATAAGTAAATTTAGAATAATAATTTCATAAATTTCAGTAAACCAAGTTATTTCATACAATTCGGATAGCCTACAGAGAAATATGTGTACAATTATTAAACTGCAAAATACTGTGAAATTAAAGAGCAATGAAAGAGAAAACATTTTTATAAGAAACAAGTTTCAATGGTAGTAGTAACAGCGTGTGGCCTCCGAAGAGGCCTGGTTCAGGTCTTTCAGTTGACGCCGTCTATGAGGATGGGGCTCTACCAATGATAAATTCTAATGAGGAAGATGGCACACACACCCAACCCCGACACATCAGAATTAACCAATGAATGTTAAATATCCCCGACCCAGCACTCTAACCGTTTAGCCACGGAGCCGGACAGTTTCAGTGATAAGAATCGGGGAATGTGAAAGAGAAGCCAATATTCAGAAGGGAGCGTGTTAGTACCTATCTGATATTCATGGTGATGCTTATCTGAAAGAGGCGGTAAGAGAAATATGAAAGCAACTTATCGATGAAGGAATACACTTTGAAAAAGGGGAAGGTAAACTTAACATTGATCGGTGATATTGCTCTGTTTAAGAGGCAGTCGTGGAGAAGAAGTACAATATTAAATGTAATATATGTATAAGGTATGCAGGTGATTTAAGAATGCGACATAAAGGGGGGATTGAAGAAAAGACATGAGAACGACAAACATTAGACGAAGTTGTGATAGTATGAACAACTGCATCAACTAGTCTATGGAGTGACAAAAGCAACATAATCGGGATATCAATTAATAGAGAATTAAAAAGGACACGCCAACAAATCATGCTTTATTTTTATCATCGGTGTAATTGCAGCAGCTGTTTCTCTCACTTCCTCACTCAATTATCTGCTGATCCCGATGGTTTGACAACAAATTACTCTTTCATTCTGATCGTTATTATTATCTAGTTAATTCTCACTCATCCATTATTTATTTTATATTGTAGGTTGTCACGCATTATTGAAATACCCTTCCATTTAACTTCAAAATTTGGGAGAAATTGATATGATTTACGAACGAACCTTCACTGAGAAAACAGGAAATATGGAATTTATTTCCCCTACCTGTATTCCTTCAACTTCTATCTTTCCTTTCAACCTTCCTTTCGTCTGCCTTCTTATCACCGAAACTTATATTCCCATACACGTTGAATTATATTTTATTCTTTAAGTAAATTAATTCACATTTTTCCTTTATTCGTCCATCTCCCACCTTTACCTCTCATTCACAACTTATAACACTTATCACTATTTCTTCAGTATCTTCTTTTCACATTCCCTTTTACCTCTTTCTTCACTCTCTTTAACCTACCCTTCTGTACATTCTCAACATAATTCTACCATTCTAACCTCACTCCCACTTTTATATAAATATGTTATCATTTATTTCTTCCCGCTTCCTTTTCCCTTTCTCCATCCATCATCTCCACAGCCACACTCCTTCCACTTCTCCATTTCTCATCACTTAGGCATTACTTCATTCACCCATTCGATTCATTTCACATAAAAAGCTTCGACTATGTGGTAACGGCTTACATTCGTAAGAAAGATTGGTTCTAACCACACCGTTAGTGACGCAGTAAGTACTTTTTTCTTATCTCCTTATTTTCCACTAGGAAAATATTGATTATTTTCCTTAATTTAGGATAAATCCGTTATCATGTCAGTTAAGCCATTTCACATCCCTGCGTTTTCGAAAATCTGTACTCGTTACTTCAATGACCCTACATCAACAATATTCATGTCACCTGGCCTTTCTCTTCACTATCATTAGTTTCTTCTTTTCACTTTATAATTATGTTTCACTTTTTTCTTATAAAATTAGCTTTATTTTATTTCCTTCCCTAATTCACAACTTCATACTTTCCTTCTCTTAATAATTAGTTTTTGTTTCCCTTTCTCCTTCTCTCTTTCTCAGTTTTCTGCCGAATTACATCATGAGCCTGTCCTCAATGTTTTGCAGCCTTCGGAAGATTATCCTCTGAGTATATATACGTATAATGTACATTTAGAGTTTAGAACACTGAAGCCATGTAGGGCCCACCTATATGGAACTAAATGTATGAATTACTTGCAGGAAGAGGGAAAAAAGTGCATGCAAATTTAAATATTCAGCTGGAAAGACTATGTTACTGATCTTTTCTATTATTTAGTAATAGGGAACTGTGTCCTTCTGCTTGTGATGCAGATGAAGGACCATTAATAATTCGCCAGGAAGTAGAATATGTCTTCAAGAACTGCAAGGGCAGAAAAGTGCACGGACCGGATGGTATACCTGTAGAAATATTAAAAATTCTTCAAGAAAACCAATCAATAGATATACTGATAGAGCTATTAAATCTAGTACACACCACTGGATCGCTCCTTTCTGACTGGTTGACGTCAACTTTCATCCCTATTCCAAAGAAAACAATAGCTAAATCTCAGGGTAATTACAGAATCATAATCCTGATGAACCATGTTCTTAAATTCCCCCTAAAAGTAATGCATTCTAAAATATACAGCAAATGTGAATCCTACATAGGTAGCACCCAGTTTGGTTTCCATAATGGATTTGGCACCAGAGAGGCATTTCTGGGGATGCAGGTTTTGGTACAAAGATGCATAAATATGTAATTTGATATATATGATTGTTTTATCGATTATTAAAAAGCTTTCGATCATGTGAAACATGAAACATTGCTGCATATCCTACATGATATCGGCATGGATGGTAGAGATATCCGAATCATTGTCAAACTGTATTGGAATCAGACCGCATCAGTTAAGGTTGACATCACAAACACCTGTGCTATTGAAATAAAGCAAGGAGCGAGGAACAGCTGTGTTCCATCTTCACTCCCCTTCAATATTTACTCTGAAAGAGTATTTTCTGAAGCACTAGAATGAAAACAGGAGGGCATCGTTGTTAATGGGATCACAATACATAGCACTATACAACAAATTTTAAGGTCACAAAAACTTTTTTCTAAAATGTAGACGTTCGTTATTTCGACCTCCTGAATTCGAAAATGATACTAAAAACATTGTATCACTCACAGTTTTGCACAAAACGCATAAATTTGTAATATTAATAGTAATGATATTTAATGGTATTATAATAATATTCGGATTGATATTCTGAGCTTCATGTGGGGTTTTAGTGTTTATTATAATAGACATGAAAACACCATATGAAACTCAGAAGCGGTACATCGCTTGCAACTGTTTAACACTTGCGCTCCTAGTGGCATGTAGCGAACTGTCACGTTGCAAATGACGTTGCCTTTCCGTCACTGTGTTGTGTTTGTGGAAGAAAGTACGTGTTAGTCTCAGTGCAGAATGTCTACCTGAGGTTGTGTAAACTCTCCTAACAGTTTTTGTTATATACGTGGTGAACTTGTGGTGAAAAAGGACTGAAGAAACACTACTAATTTCGTTAAAAAGGTCTACCATGCCTATTTCTGAGTGAAACTCGGCGACATCGATAAACCATGGGCTCCAAAGGCCATGTGCATTGTGTGTGTAGAAGATTTACGACGGTGGGTGGCAGGAAAGCAGCATCCCTATGGTCTGACGAGAGCAACAGGATCATAAAGACGACTGCTACTTCTGCTCTTGTAAGGTAACTGGTTTCAACAAGAGAAAGAAGAAGACTATTGAGTATCCGAACAACATTCGCTCAGCTATTCGTCCTATTCCACATGGCCCGGATTTACCTATACCACAGCCTCCAAAGACATTAGATACGTATGACAGTGATGACATGGATGCCGTGCAGGAGACGGTACAGATGAGGCTCCTCTTCTGTTCACTCAGCCAGATCTACTGTAAATGATTTATAGTCCGTGATCTGGGACTGTCAAAGGATAAAGCAGAGCTCCTAGGGTCAAGACTGCGTGAAAGACATTTCTTAGCACCAGGAACGTCCGTTAAATTTCATAGAAAAAGGGACTTGATATTTACGCAATATTTTTCTCAAAATGACGTGTTAGTGTACTGCAGTGATGTAGAAGGTTTGACGGGTCAGTTCAACATTCCGTACGCACCCGTTCACTGGACACTGTTCATTGATTAATCTAAAAGAATCTTGAAGGCAGTTCTGCTGCACAATAGTAACATGCATGCCTCAATACCTGTCGGCCATTCTGTGCACCTGAAGGAAACATACGACAACATGAAGGTGCTTCTTAGTACCATTCATTATGAGAATCACAATTGGATGGTGTGTGGCGATTTGAAAGTGTTGGGTATGCTTCTAGGACAACAGACCGCGTATACCAAGTTTCCTTGTTTCAGCTGTGAATGGGACAGTCATGCTCGTGACAAAAATTGGGAGCAAAAGTAGTGGGTCCGAAGGTTGGAATTGGTTCCAGGGGACAAAAATATAAAGTGAGACCCTCTAGTGGAAAGAGAATACTCTTGCCACCTCTGCACCTCAAACTGGGCATAATGAAGCAGTTTGTCAAAGCATTATCTAGGTGTAACAACTATTTCAAATATCTATGTAACAAGTTCCCCAACCTCTCAGATGCTAAGCTGAAAGAGGGTGTGTTCAATGGTCCCGATATTCAGAAAGTAATGCTAGATGAAGATTTCCTTAATTCAATGAATGGCGTGGCGCGAAAAGCCTGGACTGCCTTTAAGTGTGTGGTTCAGAACTTCCTGGGAAACAATCGCAGCCCAGAGTATGTCGACATAGTGGAGAACATGCTGACGAAGTTGAAAATGCTGGGATGCTCAATGAGTTTGAAGTTACATTTTTTACATTCTCACCTTGACATTTTTCCTCCAAACCTGGGTGCTGTAAGTGAGGAGCGGGGTGAAATATTCCATCAGGGTGTAAAGGAGATGGAACGACGATACGAGGGAACTTAGGATGTTCGGATGATGAGCGACTACTGCTGGATGCTTCACCGTGAGCACACAGAAATGCCCCATAAGAGGAAAAGCAGAGACCACGCCATAACAACTAGAAAGCACGGAATGAATTACGTTAGTGCATGTTTTTACCACATTCTCTGTATGCATCTGTTCACTGTGTGCATATTTCAATATCGATGGCTTTCTTTAAAACCTCGTAAGTCCGAATACTCTTCCTATCCATTATATTCCTTAAGACTGGTCACGCCTCCCAGGCCCATATTTATATGCAGCCCACAAGAATAATTTTCGTTATGGTCATTTTCCTCTGCCAATTTGTAAAGGAAAATGAACCTTAAATACATTATTCTGTAGGAGTGTGTTAATTTGCCATGCAATCAACATCCCTACAATACGGTACGTTAAGGTCTATTTTCCTTTAGACATTAACAAAGGAAAATGAACACAGCGAAAATTATTCTGATAGACTGCATACAAATATATGACCGGGAGGCGTGGCCAGTCCTAAGGGATATAATAGGTAGGAAGAACATTTGGACATACGAGGTTTTAAAAGAAAGCCATCGATATGTTGTTGGTTTAAACTTGTATTCTAGTTCAGCATGATTCGTGTCCCATATATATATGTACTACTTCAATATGTGATATCATTATTAATAAAGTATACGTTTTGTGCTAAAACTGTAGGTGTTACGATATTTTCAGTGTCATTTATGAATTCAGGGGGCAGAAATAAGTAAAGTACACCTACTTCTGTGAACAAAGTTTTTTTTTTCTCTTGCATAGTGAATCTGTGATATGCAGATGATACTGTTCAGCTTGCGAAAAGTGCTGATGATCTGCAGACATTACTAAACTGTGCGGTCGAACACAGTGCTGCTGCAGATCTGCGTTTAAACACGAAAAACACCAAAGTAATGCCCATAAGCTTACGTGTCATTCAACCTGTTAACTTGACAGTAGCAGGAACATCACTGAAGCAAGTCCAACGTTTCAAGTATCTCGGCGGCGTACTTGATCACAGATGGAAAAATGCTGTTGAAATTAGGCCCCGGATTGAAGAGGCAAGGGCTGCTTTCAAGAGAATGAGCAAACGTCTCTGTAACAGTATCTTTAAGGTCAATCTCCGTCTCCGTTTACTTCAGTGTTATGTAATTTCTGTTTTATTTTATGGTGCCGAGACTTGGACCCTAACAGAGAATACTACCAGAAAACTTGAGATGTGGTGCTACCGATGCCTGCTCAGAATATTATAGGTTGGCAGAATACGTAACACTGAAGTACTCCAACGCCTTAACAAAGAGCTAAAGATCATGCACAACATCAAAGATAAGAAACTTGAGTACTGTGGCCATCAACAAACTAATTTAAAGCACCACCTAATCGATACTTTATTTCTTGCCTTTTGGAAGAATTAGAAAACACATTATCATATCGTCGCTTCACCGGTAAAACGTTGTATCCCACAAAGCTCTTCCTATCAATTATTCTCCTTAAGACTGGTCACGCCTCCCAGCCACGTATGGATATGCAGTCCATCAGAACAATGTCCGTTGTGTTCATTTTCCTATGCCCATGTGTAAAGGAAAATTGACCTTACTATACCGTACTGTAGGCATGTACGTTCGCATTACGTATTTACGCACTCCTAGTGAATAATGCATGCAAGGTTCATTTTCGTTTCATCGTTGGCATAGGAAAATGAACACAACGGACATTGTTCTGATGGACTGCGTATCCATATGTGGCTGGGAGGCGTGACCAGTCTTAAGGAGAATAATGGATAGGAAGAGTATTGTGGGATACAACGTTTTACCGGTGAAGCGACGATATACAGGACATGTTTCGACCACTTAGTGGTCACCTTCAGCTGTCTTTAAATAGCTTAGATGAAACAATTCGATTAGTAAGTACATTAAAATCTTAAATTACTTTCCCATGGAACTTATACTATTGCTTAAAGTGCTTGAAATTTGGGTAGGGGGAAGGGGGGATAAGGGAAGGGGGGTGTTAGTGATGTGGTGTGTGGAAAGGTACTTAAATTACAATCATTGTCTACGGTAATATTAAAAATTTATTTTCTATTTGAATATATTTAAAAAAACTTAAAACGTCTGTAATGAGGCATTTTTTGTAAAAACACTAGGTGGCTTGATCTTGCTTATTTTAAAATCGATGTGTATAACAGTCCTCAGGTTTCTTATTCATTGTCTGTTGTGTTGATTGTCTTCCTTGAAAGTTGCTTTTTATTTTTAGTAACAGCTTGAGTTGAACTCTCAATTTACAATGGTTCTACGGTGACTTCTCTATTAAGTTACGTAAAATGGCGGTTTTCAGATTTGGGCAGCTTGCGTCACGATATTTCTGGAATGGTGTTTATACTCCGCCGCCTTGGGACTGTTTTCGTGTACACGACCTAGTGTTATAGCGATGTGTCAAGCGATGTCATGAAATGGACAGTTTGCAATAATTTGGCCATATCATTCGAAATGATAAAGACTCCTTCAGCTTATCTTACAAGGTAAAATTTAAGGAACGAGAGCTAGGGGAAGAAGGAGAATATCTTGGTTACAGAATCTATCCCCCTGTGGGTGGGGAAGTAGAATAACACCCACGGTATCCCCTGCCTGTCGTAGGAGGCGACTAAAAGGGGCCCCAGGGGTTCTGAACTTTGCAGCGTGGGTTGGCGACCACGGGGCCTGCAGCTGAGTCTTGGCATTGTTTCTACTTACTTGTGCCAGGCTCCTCGCTTTCATCTATCCTATCCGACCTCCCTTGGTCAACACTTGTTCTTTTCCGACCCCGACGTTGTTAGGTTTGCGAGGGCTAGGGAGTCTTTCATTTTCACGCCCTTCGTGGCCCTTGCCTTTCTTTGACCGATATCTTCATTTTTCGAAGTGTTGGATCCCTTCCATTTTTCCCTCTGATTAGTGTTATATAGAGGATGGTTGCCTAGTTGTACTTCCTCTTAAAACAATAATCACCACCACCACCACCACTTACAGAATATACGAGAATGTTTTGCGCTCAGTACCCCCATTCTTTTCAGAGTTGCTGTGAACAACAACCAGTTCGCTTTGATGACAGCCGACCTCCAGTGAAGATATGGTACAAGAAGAATAATTATAGAGTTTTATGCTTTTCAGCGTTCAGTCTACAAGCCTCTGCGAATTGTATAGTTACGTCCACAATCCCGAGTCCATTATTCTCGTAGGTAACCTATCCTAATCCACTCGCTTTACATTCTCACTATAATGAAGCCAGTTTATGTAAACCATTTCATCCATCGAGTTCATTCCCATCTTAGCTTTTACCTCCTCATTCCGAGTACACTAAAGGCTGTCGTTCCCGGATGCTTGTACCTGTCTCTTACTCCTGACTTTCGGAAAAAGACCTTTCACTCCCGTACAGAAAAGTTGGTGTATGAAGACAGACCGGTGCAATGATAGTTTCCTACGGGAGATTATTTTCTTCTTACACAATACTAAATTTCCAAATTGGTATTCACGGAAGTGACGGCAACATCATGACTTCAGATACAGCAGATTTTAAACAATGTACTTACAGTTTCACCCGCTGACGCTTCGTAATAGTACACTTATGGTTTTCACAGGAATATACTGAGATTAACTCTTTTTTTTTTATTTCAAAAGCCTAACCTATACTGAATGAGCAAAATTTCGCAGGTATTTTAGCTTCGCCGAAGTTTTGCAGTTTCACTCGCTTACTGAGCGTAGGCACAGCAACGACAAACGGGGAAAAATATTCCCCACGACGTATACCAGTGTTATATTTACGAAGAATGCCGAAAAACTCGCGAAAACTTCACCTATAATCTAAGAGGAACGCTACAAACAATCACAATATAGCACCATTACAGACAAACCCACTCTTACAGAGCAACAAAATAGTACTTGCAGGCTACTTCGCGCTTGGCATTGTGTTCATGGTGGGCAAGCTAAAAAAAAAATCCGCGTGCATCGAAAATCGTACTCTACGCGTATCATCAATGAAATATGCCGAAATGATCAGAATTGGGAGCTGACTTCAATAACTTTGCTGCACCTTGATTCAATATCACTTACTATGCACATCATAAACACTTGAAATTCTCTACCTGATCCAGTTTTGTATTCGCAATCTCACATTCAGATCTCCTAGGTTTCTTCCCCACTGACATCACCTTAGTCTTGGAAATGCTAATTTTCCTATCAAACACACTGCACCTATTGCAAGTTCCAAGATATTACATTAAGACCAAGTTGTCGGCGTATTTACTACATTTTCACTTAATTTAATCCTTCCCTGCCACTATATAACATTCAGTAGATGATTATTGTAAACTATGACCAACTGAGGTGAACGATTGCAGCTTCTCTAACTCCTATAAGTGCCACGACCAATGAATTCAACCTGCTATCGACTGTTATGCGATAGCCTAATTGTCAACATACTGTAAATGCCTTTGAGAATCGCTAAATTATTATCCCTAATTTTTCTGTCATATGCCTTCTCTAGTTCTACCGGTAGCATTTTTCAGTTACCTGGCGCATACTGAAAATATTTTCCTGATTGCTCTTCTGTAGTGTGAAACCACACTGGTTTTCATCCATCTTAATCTCAATCTCCCTTCCAAATTGTCGGTGGAATTCATTTACAACTGAAATAGTGAAGATTAGTATAGGCTTTGGTACTCACCTGTAGTACTTGAACATTCAAGTTACTACCTCAGTAATTACTTCGAAGGAACAAATTGTATCGCAACGTACGTAACTTGGTGGAGTTTCGGGATGAAAAATGTAAAACATATGAGGAATTGTTTTAAGGCTGAACGCATAAACTTTGTAGAGGGATGCATTTACTATGGCATCTGTCTGTGGTGGTTGGTAGTATTATGTGTTGTATGGATATAAGGAGGAGCATAGTCACCCTTTCTCCGAGTTAAGATGAAGACGAGAAGATGCTAAATGGAGTAACTTGACCGTGCGCGGTTATCTCAAGGCAATCGGTAATTCTGGGGTTATGTCATCAATTTCAGACGTCTTGTCCCTACTTAGCTCTGTCAATAATTCCTCAAATATTGATCTATGTAACTGAGTCTTCATCTCATCAGTGTCTAAACTCTTCCCATTTGAGCACATTATATTCTATTTTCCCCAAATGAATATGATCCAACTTATTATTACCTTGTCGTCTTTGTTTTGGAAGCTCCCTCTCTTCCCATCTCAGAAAAAAGTATTTTCTACACGCAGCAACTATCATTTCTAGAGCCATCTTCAATACTTTAACACGTTTTCCTGTCTGTCCATTTTTGCTAATATACAATTTGTGACTAAGTAATTTAGTCACCAATACACCTTTTTGCTTTCTGCAATTTCCGTATTCCCTAACTTCTGCTGTTCACAAGTAAGAACATTCCTTTCACACTAATCAATAAATTCAAGTACAGTACACATTTTAATCAATCCGTCACCACTCGTCTGCATTTAGGGTTCTCGCCCAGGTGCATGTTCCATAACAATTGCTTACCTAGTCTTTTCTTAAACTATTTAAAAGAAGTTCAAAATATATCAAACCTCTCCTTGGATAAGTTATTCCAGTCCCTTATTTTGTTCTCTTGAATGATATCTTTGCCTTCATAATATTATTTTTCCTATTTTTAGAAACTCCACTGAAGCTTATTCGTCTACAGATATCATTCCAAATCATCTTACCACTGGCAGCTCGGAACATTGCCCTTGGTCGAACTGTTCATCTCCATATCCAAGTTTTCCCAGCGCAAACTTTGTTTTCGTAATACTACACTTTGTTTTTTTTTGGAAATCACACAGTAGGACTATAAACCGCGGTGCTTTCCTTTCGACCTTGCCCGGTCCTTGAATCGAGTAATCCTGGTTAGGATCCCGAACATTGGGTCCATACTCTAATTGAGGTACTACCAGTGAATTGTACGCCTTATCCTTTCCATCCTTACCACAATGTATTCTGATAACCATACGAAGAAATCTGTACCTTTGTTCAGAACCTCGTTAATGTAATTCTTCCGATTGATTCCTTTCCTTACATTAACACCTAGGTACTTACAGTTATCCCTATAAGTATAACCCCGTCAGTACAGAAATTAATACTGCGAGAATTTCTCCGCATGATGAAACTTGCATTTCACCACGTTTACCATCCTACCATTTCTGTTATCCATCTCACAACATTGGGCGACTATCACAGTCTAATATATACAGTCTCGAAGCTCTAATAAGAGGAAGGTTCATCCACTTGACAGCTGAAGCGTTGGTATATACCTATTTCCAACCGGTTGCCTTCTAGAAGCGATTTTATGTTATAGTCCGCGAAAAAAACTCCTTAAGATTCAATAAATATTTCGATATTATCCTCAAACTTCTCATCGAAATACATTGTTTGACCTCCTCCACTATTTCATGGGGATTACAATAACCTTATCAGGACATTATTTGCACGAATGGTTCAGAAGTTATGACCATTTTAGACTGTAGTGGTAATTCGTTCCCTGTTGTCTGCTAACAACTTGCCTCTACCTCGCCGCTAGAGATGCTATACCGACATCGAACCTGCCAGGTTGGTGTAAGAAGGTCAGCGCTCTACCATGGTCGGTCACTTGCTTTCTTGGCTTACGCTGCCTGAACCGTCAACGATAGATCCCAAGTGTAAGCTTACGAATTGTAGAGCATAGAAACCTCTACCAAAAAAAAAAAAGTCCGCGATGGTATATACCTATTTCGAAAATTGTCAATATCTGTCATTGTGGTGTAGTGGTTAGCGTGATTAGCTGCCACCCACGGGGGTCCGGGTTCGATTCCCGGCTCTGCCACGAAATTTGAAAAGTGGTACGAGGGCTGGAGCGGGGTCCACTCAGCCTCGAGAGGTCAACTAAGTAAAGGTGGGTTCAATTCCCACCTCAGCCATCCTGGAAGTCGTTTTCCGTGGTTTCCCACTTCTCCTCCAGGCAAATGCCGGGATGGTACTTTACTTAAAGCCACGGCCGCTTCCTTCCCTCTTCCTTGTCTATCCCTTCCAAACTTCCCATCCCCCACCAAGGCCCCTATTAAGCATAGCAGGTGAGGCCGCCTGGGCGAGGTACTTGTCCTCCTCCCCAGTTGTATCCCCGACCCGGTGTCTGACGCTCCAGGACACTGCCCTTGAGGCGATAGAGGTGGGATCGATCGTTGAGTCCGAGGGAGAAACTAACCCTGGAGGGTAAACAGATTAAGGAAGAAAGAAAGAAAGAAAGATAGAAAGAAAGAAAGAAAGAAAGAAAATTGTCAATGATTGTGAAAGTCTCATATAATGAACAAGTGTGACAAATTGTATGAATGTTCAAGTTCATTATTGACACTTTAGCAGGTATGAATAAGTTTTCTGTATTTAGTTGAGAAGTAATTTTTCTTCTATAAGTCTGTTATTTCTAGCGTCTGAGCTTGGACTGATTTCAGATCGCTGGGTTCTTCCCTAACTTGCTTACACAAACGTGGCTGTAGTGATGTTATTTATTATTATTTTATATGTTCGCAATATTCAAATCTGGGTTGGTGCCTGTGAAATGGCGAGAGCTGTCATATACGTGTTCTCCGAAGACTGAATGCGGTTTTATCTAACAGCATTTTAATGTTCTTTCGATCTTGACGAAATATTAGAGCGTCAATTTGTTAGCATGACAAATTACGTCGTATTGCTTGGCTTCTGCGAACAGTTACGCTGCTCTTTCTGTTAGAAAGCTCCTTAGTTAGCTTCACGAGGCTACGTTAATCCCGTTCCAGTCCTCAGGCCAGAATTGAAATTCCTAAACTGACCGGGAATCACACCCGGGGTTTTGTGTTAAAAGACAGTCACAGTACCCTCTACACGAACCGTAAAATATTCTCGAGGTTTAGGGACTTGTTCGTTTTACTGCTGTTCATGACATTTTCTATTCTTTGCCCGACCACTCACTTACTCTATTGGTAAGATGTCTCTCTCTCATATATCTTCCCGTACTGTTAAGGGGGGGTCTCCCATAAGTCCAACCCCTCGTCCACGTCTTGGGAGATGGGCAACGTCATAAAGTAAGGGATTGCCTGGTGGGGTCATGTACAGTGCGGACTGCGTGTGCCCCGTGACCGCTTCGGTAGCTGTGAGGGCCCTGCAAGAACCCTGAAAAGTGGCGGCTAACAGGGCTATGGTGAAGATGCTACTGCCTTGTAGAAATCCCCTGATTAAAAATTACCCGTCCTCCGGAAGAGGTTGGACCTAGGGCTGTCACCCTAATCGACCATCAGTGCATGAAAGAAAGAAAAGAAATATCTTCGGGAAATGGGCTATAGGAATTGGAAAGTTTTAGCGTTGGATCGGGATAAATGGCGGAAGATTGTTGAAGAAGCCAAGGTTCACAATGAACTGTAGAGCCATAGAAGAAGAAGAAGAAGAAGAAGAAGAAGAAGAAGAAGAAGAAGAAGACTGTTAAGGGGATTGATGATATCTCTGCTTGATCTACTACTAGACTTCTCAAAGTAGGCCATCGACATGAGCAGGGATAATCTCCAGGTCAATAGCTTAGCAGAGTAGCTATGACTATTAGCGATTTGTGGTCCGATAGCTAAAAGATTTATCCATTCAGAATAATGTAAAGATAATTCTTCATAGAAAATTACATTATCGTCGCTCGACCGGTAAAAGGTTGTATTCCACAAAGCTCTTCCTATCAATTATTCTCCTTAAGACTGATCACGCCTCCCAGCCACGTATGGATATGCAGTCCATCAGAACAAATTTTGTTGTGTTCATTTTCCTATGCCCACGTGTAAAGGAAAATGAACCTTACAGTACCGTACTGTAGGAATGTACGTTTGCATTACGTATTTACGCACTCCTAGTGTACAAGGCATGTAAGGTTCATTTTCGTTTAATCTTCGACATAGGAAAACGAACACAACGGACATTGTTCTGATGGACTGCGTATCCATATGTGGCTGGGACCAGTGTTAAGGAGAATAATGGATAGGAAGAGTATTGTGGGATACAACGTTTTACCGGTGAAGCTGCGTTATCATTTTATAAATGCATCATATTCCATAAGATGTTCCTGGAGCCCATGATGGCTCGCTCATGAAAAGATATCGAGTAATGGGAATGGAATAATTGTAAAGGATACTTGATGCAATTGAAGTACCGAGACCCAACGACTTAGGAAGGCCAGACCAGGAGGAGTGATGACATAAGGTTGAAGCTTTGTCAGGCATTGACAATGGGGCCGTAAAACTTTACGGTCCGGACAGCACTTCCTCGGAAAACGCAGAGCAATGGAAGTAGCCGGGGGCGCTCGACCCATGAAGGCAAGTTTTAGAAATCTGGAAGAAAACCTTTGCAGTAGAGGAAAAAAGGGAATGTCTTGAGAGGATTGTAGTGTCAGGAAGGATTTCTTTAAGAAAATTGTGATAGGCCGGAAGAAAGATTGTAAAACTGCACTATGCGAAAAATTAGGCCAATCGACACACTCACAACATGGTGGAGCGGAGACGATAAAAATACGACGGGATTGGAAATATATGGTACAGCGGAACGAATATTAAGAGTTGATCTCGAGAAGAACAGGAATACCATCGCCAAGGTAACCAACCAATGAGATGGGATCAAAGGAACGAGAGTGGATGCGATTGGACGACACGTAAAATCCTGATAGAGAAGTTATAGATACAGAGAGAGTTTTAAAAGACAAAATTTGGTACTGCGGCACATTCCCTTCGAATTCGTACGGGCATTCCATTCGTATTTGTACTGGCATTCTGAGAGTAGTCGCAATGGAATTTTGATTTCTTGATTTCTTTTGATTTCTTTTGATTTCTTGATAGTTGGAGTGTTAATTCATGAGTGCGTAGGTTCGCAGAGACAGTTACTGACTCAGTCGAATTTGTACTGGCATTCTGAGAGTAGTCACATTGGAATTTTGATTTCTTGATTTCTTTTTATTTCTTTGTATTTCTTGATAGCTGGAGTGTTAATTCATGCGTGCGTAGGTTCGCAGAGACAGTTATTGACTCAGTCGAATTCTGAACTCATTCTCGAACTTATTCCCAGAAGCAGGCATAGTATTATTTTGTGCTGTACGAGGAGTGTTATTTTGGAATCAGTTAAATATGAAGACAATATTAAAGTATTCGCACAGCTCATATGAAGATAATTCAGAAGGGACACGGTATAACCGTGAGGGATTCGAAGCAGTAAATAGGTGTAGGTGATATGATATCACTATGATTGATTGACATGAGCAAGGCATACAACGTGTGCGTCCAAGTATCGAAGACCGTCGCTTTACAGAAACGAAACTGAAGTGTGGGAGTTTCTAATGGACATCCTCGGAACGGTATTCGCGAGTGAAGATAAACATTAGGAAGACAGTAGGAAGTAGTGGTGAGTAGGAATAAATTACGATAGCCAGTCATAATGATTAAAAAGTCAAATGTTATATATTTGAGGTCCGAGTGACGTTACAGACCGTCACAAGGTTACCAGGCTATTCGTGCCACCTGTACGAGTCCGGTCAAATCAGCGAGGGAACACAGCAGTAACATAGTACCGAATCCTGAAAAGAAGACGTCATGGGCCAGCTCAGTATCCAAGGAGCAGTTGATTAAGTGGGAACGAGCGATGGCATCATGATGGAGTAGATGCAGTGGGGAATGATACTTTACGCTGGAGAAGGAATGACGGTCTAAGGATGAGTAGAACAAAATCTTAGCGTGTAAAATCTCACGTAGATGTTTTAGAGGGAACGTTTTCTTTTGTAAATATTAGACAGTAGGATTTTATTAATATAGAGATTTGAAAAATCGTATTTGTACGATACAGTAAATGATAGGAATTTATAAAAACAGGTCAACTGAGTGATTTCGTTCATTTCATTTCATTTCATTTCATTTCATCTTGTGTTATGATGGGTGGTTTAGTTCAAATGCATGCAACCACTTGGGATAAGTTAAATGTAAATATATCGTCTCTTCACCGGTAAAAGGTTGTAATCCACAAAGCTCTTCCTATCGATTATTCTCCTTAAGACTGGTCACGCCTCCCAGCCACATATGGTTATGCAGTCCATCAGAACAAATTTTGTTGTGTTTATTTTCCTATGCCCATGCGTAAAGGAAAATTAACCTTACTGTACCGTACTATACGAATGTATGCTTGCATCACGTATTTACGCACTCCTATTGTATAATGCATGTTAGGTTCATTTTCGGTTACTCACCGGCATAGGAAAACGAACACAACGGACATTGTTCTGATGGGCTGCATATCCATATGTGGCTGGGAGGCGTGACCAGTTTTAAGGAGAATAATCGATAGGAAGAGAGCTTTGTGGATTACAACCTTTTACCGGTGAAGCGACGATATGGAAGTCAAGATTTAAGTGTTATGTGAGTCAAGGAATGAAATTAGAAACATACATGGGCGTAATATAATGTCAAGCCGTAGAGAATATTGGTTGTATTGCAAGCATACATGATGAATTTGTGCTAGTGCGAAGGTGTCGATTTATTTATAGAAGTGATTATTATGTGATTATTATTTCAGAGATAACGCTGTTTAGAAAAAGCTATTAGAAACGCACAGTATCACGGCTAGAGTAATCTAGTTAGTTTATTAATCATGTGTAGAAAATGTAACGATTGTGAAGTTAATAAAGGTAGGTTATTTCAAGAATTACCGTATGCAGTTGATGAGATGGAAATTAGTATCATTATGAGTTGTGAGCTAGGAAAATTAGCGCGGTGACTGGAAATTGCATAAAGGTTGTGATAATTAAATAAACGCTATCTCATCTTGTGTTATGATGGGTGGTTTAGTTCAAATTCATGGGAACCACATGAGGTAAGTTTTAAATGTAATTAATATGATAAGATAAGGATTTCAGAGAGCCCATAGAGGTAAGATGGTATGAGGAGGTTGACAAGCCTTGGGACCGCGTGTGTTATTATGGAGTGACGTTCTCCAGGTGTATGTGCAGGCGAATATCCTGTGAAGTGAAGGTATTTGAATTCCCGTCCGTGTACGGCTGAAGATATGTGTGATATTGGTAATCGCTCTCAGCTGATGTTATTTGCCAGCTGGACAGCAAAGGTAATTAAGGAGCGATAGATTTGCAGAGGGCTATATGATGATATTGTTAGCACCGCACTACTCACGAGTATAATGTATAGATTTCCACAAGCGAGTATTTAGACCATGAAATAACTGCAAGAACGTAAGATTTGAGTAGAGTTGATTAGTTTCTGTCATGATTATCAGCTTTTATCGGCATGAATGAAGATTTGCTTAATGTTGAATGAGAATGTACGTGAAAGTGTATTTGCAGTAAGGGAGTGGCGTTATTATTCTTAATGACCTGCGTGCGTTGATTGGTTTTTAATTTGTGTTGTGATTTATTGCTTTTTGAATAATTGTGTGTGGTAAATGATATACACGCGAGGGTTGCAATTCATGTTTATTTGATGCTTTGTGTGTAATTATTAAGATAACGATTTACTCAGGATGTACAATGTAGCAGATTAGCTTAAACTGTAGTATCCCCCTAAAACATCTGCGCGAGATGGGGAGGCGCTCATCGATGATAGGCGGATCATGATGAGAAATAATTCAGTCCTTCGGAAAAGTGATCAAATATTCGACGGCTAACGATGTTAGTAGTTTCGAGTGCACAGACATTGAATTCCAGACATTTGGGAGAGGAATACATATCGTCGCTTCACCGGTAAAACGTTGTATCCCACAGTACTCTTCCTATCCATTATTCTCCTTAAGACTGGTCACGCCTCCCAGCCACATATGGATACGCAGTCCATCAGAACAATGTCCGTTGTGTTCGTTTTCCTATGTCGACGATTAAACGAAAATGAACCTTACATGCACTGTACACTAGGATTCCGTAAATAGGTAATGCAAACGTACATTCCTACAGTACGGTACTGTAAGGTTCATTTTCCTTTACACATGGGCATAGGAAAATGAACACAACAAAATTTGTTCTGATGGACTGCATATCCATACGTGGCTGGGAGGCGTGGCCAGTCTTAAGGAGAATAATTGATAGGAAGAGCTTTGTGGAATACAACCTTTTACCTTTCCAGCGACGATATGTTGGGAGGCGTAAACTGGTCATCCCTGAGGTACTGAGCAAACGTCGGAGCAAAACAAGATTTTGGCAGCATATGGGAACACCTGCAAACGAGAAAAGCCCTCACTCAACAACAAAGAAGCATTAACATTACAATATCGGCGATGGATTATTTCCCGGTCGCCGCATGCGAGTAATTAAAAATGAATGCTGTGTCATTTAGGCCGGTGCTGTCTATGTCCTAAAATTATTCACGAAATAAGCATGGTCGGAGAGCAATGAATAGCAGGGTATTTATGCATATGTTCAATTGCCAGTTACCAACAGTTTATGCCCTGAGGGTGGGTGCATCGAATATATTCCTGGCGCCTTTCTCGTGGACAGTCAAGATTTTCTTCTGATGACGCACAGCAAATTTCTCTGCGAAACGTAAAGAATTTCACCTTATTTTCTTGACACAGCATAAGCCCAAAAGCCTATACAATATCATTCTTATTTTTCTTAGGATCGGACCTCTTCCGTCTTTTACTCTTATCTGTGTGAAGAGTGGTTGTCCTTACCTTTTAAACAATAATCACTAACACATGACCTAAAGTGAGCTCCAGAGATGTACAATCGCAACATTACTACGTACAATACAATATAGTGTATTGGCGTTAAATAACAGACAGGTGCTACAGGTGTTACATTAAAAAATATAAATACATCTAATTGTCATTAAACAGAGCACTACACATGGAAGATTTATATACACTAAAAAGTAAAATGAAAGCTTATCATGACACTATTGGATTGTAACCGTGAAGCTGATCATAACTCTCAGTGTTACCTACCTATTAAGAAGATACTGACTTTCATAATCACTTCATGACAGTAACGCTACTTTTTATTCAAATTCAGATAGAGAAAAAAACTGTTTAATATCAGCCATTTTAGATATGTTTTGAAGTTACTTTCCACTGGATAGGTAGCATATTGAATAATTTAATCCCATTGTATCTATAATTTTCTTGTGTATTTTTTCAATGTAACGTGTGATACATCTAAATCGTTCCTTCTCCGTGAATGGTATGAATATACATTTCTACGAGATGTCAGATCGTCGAGAATTTCTTCAATATCGAGGATGCAATGAAATGTGTATAGAGATGGAAGAGTTATGATAGCAAGTTCTTGAAATATAGCCCTGCATGACTCCCTATTGGCCTTGCCTTTCATACATTTTACTGAATCTTCTGCCACTTAAACACATCTTATGAGGCTGTCGAATTTCCCTAAAAGAAACAGCCGTGCTTATTGACAAATCAAGGTAGTTCTTGTGCATCTGACATTAGAATGACAAAATCTTTCAAGCGTGACGACCAATCAAAGCTCCCTTCTTAAGGGAAAATGTAATTAATGTGAATATGTAATGGATCACAATGTTGCTGTCGATTTGTGATCCGATTTTATTTCCATTGGGGACAGCCAGCTGATGCTGTAGAGAAACGCTCACGTAGTCTGTAACGTTATGACTCGAACAAAATAGAAAAGAAGAGGACATAGCCTTAAGACTCACTCAAACTGCACATACATGAAAACTAGGTGAATTCATGGAGACTAAGATGGCCAGACATTGAGTGAACTGTTTTAATCTACTTAGTGCCGACGTTATAAATAGTGGAAACTTTTACCATCCAATCCTCCAAGGATCTTCTTTACCTGAACAGATATCACTTGACATTATATTTCACCGAGCATGTTGGCCATGCAGTTAGGGTTGTGCAGCTTTGAGCTTGAATTCGGGGATACTGGGTTCGAATCCCACTGCCAGCAGCCCTGAAGATGGTTTTCCGTTGTTTTACATTTTCATACCAGGCAAATTCTGGGGCTATACTTTAATTAAGGTCATGGCCACTTCCTTCCAACTCCTAGCCCTTTCCTATCCCATCGTTCCCGTATGACCTATGTGGGTCAGTGCGACGTAAAACCAATTGTGAATAAATAACATTACATTTATACTGGTAAAGATTCAACTGTTTTGCTACAGTTTAAAACTGAGCGTTCTGTTTCAAAAATTTAAATTTTGAAAATCCCATTGTCGATGGAGCGTGTGGAATACATATTCAGTTCTTACATCCAACTGCTTTCTAAGAATATATAATTTGTTTCTAGATTTAACCCACATTTGAATCCCCATAGAATGGATCTGTTTTATAGCCCTTTCTTATTTAACATTTAGGATATAGAAGTGTACCATGGCTAGAGATTTACTTAGTACACCGAATAGTTTCGGTGGAATGAATAGTTTTGTTTTAGGAGATAACCATTCTCTAACCCAGTAGGGTTTGAATGTTTTAAAATATTTATTATCTAACATCTAGGACATAGAAGAAAAACCATCATGTGCGACAAATGGTATTGGAGTATTTTTACTTTCGGATCAAAACACCAATTTAAACTGCTGAGGGATGATCTTCTTCGGTCCTATATTTAGGAAATAAAAATGACCATCATGTAAAATTTTAAGAACGTACGTAAACCATTTCGGAGTCCGGCTCTATGGCTAAATGGTTAGCGTGTTGGCCTTTGGTCACAGGAGTCCCGGATTCGACTCCCGGCAGGATCGGGAATTTTAACCGTCATTGGTAATTCCGCTGGCACGGGGACTGTGTGTGTGTGTCACCTTCGTCATCATTTCATCCCCATCACGAAGCGCAGGTCACCTAAATTAGGCAAATCAAAAGACATGCACCTGGCTAGAAGAATATATCCTCGGACACTCCCGGCACTAAAAGCCATACGCCATTTCATTTCAACGATTTTGGAGGAATGATTATCTGTATACAGTATTTGGAACCAATCCCCATGTGATGTTATCACCACTGTATTGTAATTTATGTGAGGGGTTGGAGAACCATTGGACATATACATTGCAGAGTATAGCATAAAGTAATCACTAAACAGAACACGTAGGTATGTTGGACAAACATGAAAGTTAATATTACGTGACTGCACACATAAAAATCATCACACATGATTGGAAACATTACACATTCTCGTAGAATCACCTTCTCCTTCTTTTTTCTTTTCCATAATTCATTGAGGTTGTCACGCTCCGTGAATTTGGCCCAGTTTTACGGACGAATGGCCTTCTTGACGCTAACACAGTGTGGAGAGATGTAATCAATATTGCGTGTCTCTGTGGTGGTTAGTAGTGTGGTGTCTTGTATGTAAATAAAGATGTGCTTTGATACAAACAAAAACACCCAGTCTCCGACCGAGAAGAATTAACCATAGTATTTAAAATCACCAGTATGTCTGGGAATCGAATTCGGACCCTCCGAAAGAAGACAACGACGCTGATAATGCTGCCAAGGAACACTTTCGTACTGTACTATAATGTATTTAAATAAAAATTTGGTATAGTGTGCATGATTCTTAAGACCGGAATATAGAGTTATACCTGAAATTAATGCATTTTCTGTATTACAATGAATGGAGGGAGAGTTAAACTGAAGCCGACTTGAGTGAAGGTTAATTTGGTGTCCATGGAATTGTAAGAACACGTGAAGAAATGCTGATTCTACACGTGTTCTTTGTGGTAAACCCATGTACGTAAATTTCTAGATCTGAGAAATAAGTGTCATAACGATGATATAGACTGTTTGAGATACAGAAGCTCTTCGGTATCAAAAACCTAAAATGAACGGTTCTACAATCCGTAAGATAATTGAACTTCCATGGTAAGAATCGAGGGATATGATAAACAACCAACTGGACGTTGACATCGTAATGAATGTTAAGCAAAGTGAAATAATAAATGTACGATACCAATAAAATAACTCACGGAATAAAGCTAAGCTTTTGACGATATGAAGCTATGGACCTCGCCTTCGAAGGTGGCTAGCTACTCTGCCTTTGTGGTTTGTATGCTTGTTGTTCGGCGATTTATATATTTAAATAAAATCGTAAAGACCGTGTGTCTGTACATTGACTATTTTGGCGAAATTTCCGTGCAGTTGTCCATTCCATGTGTAATAATAATCGTCTGCATATTTTCTAGCTTTGGTATCTGTTTCTCTGTTGGTTTGTCTGAGTTCTTATAACTTGAAAACTACTGGACATATTTCTACCAAACTTGATATTTAGAATCCACCAGTCCTTGGGTAGGTTTTAGGGCCAGTATCATTTCTGAATATCTAAATTTTATGGGGGTTCATCCGAAACCGGAAACATGATCTTGTACTCCCACAAAATATGCACATCCAAAATTAATGGAAATCTACCATCCTTAATAGAAATAAATTTATAAAACTTTTTATCATGTGCATCATTTCGATAGGATGATTATTAAGGGAAATATCATTAATGGACAGTTTTCAGCGCAAGTCACAATGCACTTGACTCAAAAGCGGGTGCGTGTAAAGCGTATGTCTTATAACTTGAGAACTTCTGAACGAATGAAGCCCCCATTTAGCGACAAGGTTAGGAATTGTGCCTGCTGCCGAAACCTGTCGCACTCCTCCGGGGGCAATGATTCCTGACTGATAGATGAAATGAAATGATAATGGAGAATGTTTCTGGAATGAAAGATGACAGGGAAAACAGGCGTATCCGGAGAAAAACTTGTCACGCCTCCACTTCGTCCAGCACAAATCTCACATGGACTCACCAGGATTTGAACCACAGAACCAAGTAGTGAGAAGCTGGCACTTAGTGACATATTCAGCAATATTGCTTGTACTTCGTCTCCTTTCTCTCAGAAAGCTCTTCTTTTGGTCTCACCAGGCTGAGTTAACTCAGTTTCAGCACTCAGTTCAGAATTAAATTCCTTGGACTAACCGGGAATGGAGTTAGTTCTAGCCAGCGGGGCTAACTGAGAAAGAATTGTTCCCACACAGTCATCCTGCCTAGCAGTGACGACGTCAAGTGAGGAGATTAGGCACGAAACTGCATGTTCAATATAGTGTGATAGTTAGCATTTGGAGCTTCTTTTTCTTACTTGACAAGCCGCTTGATCGGCATTTTACTTCTAACTGTAACGGTAAATTCTGACAACTGGGATATTTACATAATTCTGCTTATATGTAGAAGATATAAAATAATAATCCTTTTTAATACATTGCTTTTCTTCAGACGTAACAGTACCTCTATTTTGGATCAGGTCATTGCTGAGAATGACTTACCATGTGTCTGAGAGACGTCGTGCAGCTGACAGTCCAATTTTGTTGAGGTCGCAGATAGTAATGGCTGGGAAGGGAATATTCCAGATGGGGAAGTGGGACGTCTCGACGGTGATCAGTATAGGCCGGGTGAGGTTGTCAATCCAGGCGGTCCAGACGAGGTAGAAGGCGATAATCATGGCAGTGACAATGATGGCAGCCCAAAATAATCTACAGAGGAATGGAAATGGTTTCAATTAATCCACTTCATGTTTTAGAATTAGTTTAAAATGAAGTATTAAGAAATTTCCCAATATTGACTACAAGCAGCGTTGCCAACCCTACGGTTTGAACCGTACATTTGAGGTTTTCAACCCTCTATGTACCTATGTACGGTTCGGATGTCAAATCGTACGTGTTATATAAGGCTCTGCAAAATTTTAAATTAACGTTCCTAATTATTGGATATGTTCAGATTGTGTATGCAAAATTATATTTCTCCTGTTTGAACATACCTCACTTTCTGAACATGTATGGTGTAGCCTCCATTCCTCCAGGGGGCTCCCACGCTTCAAAAGTTGTGATTCACATTTCAGCTGGTTTCGGATGAAGCAGTGTAGTGCCAGAATAGTCACATACGTGGTAGTTTTCTGTCTAACTTTCCGGCCAGGATTACCCTACACCAAACTTTACCAACAGCCGTATATTTTCTCACATGTTCATATTTGAATGGATGAAAACCATAACGGTATAAGTAGCATTTTGGTTATTTAGAGATAAAGGTATTTAAACATCTTAACACTCGTATAAAGCATGCTATTTGTAGTTATACCACCCATCACTAGAGCACAGAATATTACCGCTATCACTTGTATCTCTTTGCTAGTGAAAAGATACATCCTCCCGGAGTTACATCCTGCACTTAACTATTTTTTTAAATGTCACTATACCGTTATGCTTTTCATCCATTCATTTTTGAATCACCCCACACCGAACTCCATCAATCATTTCTTAACCAGTGTGAAGTGTGGTGTAACATCAAACATGTAACAGTGCAGCATCTAGCATCTTATGGATAACGTAATTTCATCAAACTTATGAATAATATTGTGATATTACAAAATCCTTTGCGTGACAGTGCAGTGCTTCAATTTCTTGTTGATTAGCTTACTATATATTAATTAGGTAGATATTATCGAAACAGACTTTCAGCCTATTAGGTCGTGTTACGTACATATAGTACGTATGGAAGAGATGTTAAGTACAGAACAAAATGGCCAACCGGACACCAGTGGGATCCGAAACCACTACCACCTCATTTAGCGTCGGTTGCTCTATCAATTGAGTTATGGTGGCCTAGGTCATCCTTGTTCTGTTGGAAAAGATCTAAGCTACAGGTCTGGTACTACTGCCATCACACCGTAGAGTGCGTTTAAGTCGCCCGTTGAGGGCCAAGTCAATGAATATTGAATTTTCACGACCGCTTTGTCATCGAAACAGACTTTCAACCTATTAGGCCATTTTTGTTCTCTACTTAACATCTCTTCTACACGTACTAAATGTACGTAACACGACCTAATAGGTTGAAAGTCTGTTTCAATGACAATGTGGTCGTGAAAACTCAATATTCATTAGGTATATCGTCGCTGGAAAGGTAAAAGGTTGTATTCCACAAAGCTCTTCCTATCAATTATTCTCCTTAAGACTGGTCACGCCTCCCAGCCACGTATGGATATTCAGTCCATCAGAACAATGTCCGTTGTGTTCGTTTTCCTATGTCGACGATTAAACGAAAACGAACCTTACATGCATTGTACACTCGGAGTGCGTAAATACGTAATGCAAACGTACATTCCTACAGTACGGTACTGTAAGGTTCATTTTCCTTTACACATGGGCATACGAAAATGAACACAACAAAATTTGTTCTGATGGACTGCATATCCGTACGTGACTGGGAGGCGTGACCAATCTTAAGAAGAATATTTGATAGGAAGAGCTTTGTGGGATACAACCTTTTACCGGACGAGCGACGATATAAAGTGGCTACGTCCTGATCCAACATGTGAAGAAAGGGCAAACTGTAAGTTGTATGTTGCATTTTCTAACTTCTAGTATTGTATTTCAGTTAAGTACTCCTAATTGGTAGTATTGCTACTTGCTATTATTGCATGCATTGTATTCAATTTTAGTTTTTTGTTGCTTTACATCGCAACGACACAGATAGGTCTTACGGTGACGACGGGAGAGGAAAGGCCTAGGAGTAGGAAGGAAGCGGCCGTGGCCTTAATTAAGGTAAAGCCCCAGCATTTGCCTGGTGTGAAAGTGGGAAACCACGGAGAACCATCTTCAGGGCTGCCGACAGTGGGATTCGAACCCACTATCTCCCGAATACTGGATACTGGGCGCACTTAAGCGACTGCAGCTATCGAGCTCGGACTGCTAGTTGCGTCCTGAATATTGTTCTCAATAACCCTTATATACTTAATACATGTGAATTGATTTATGCACCCAAGTGCAGTTTGAAAGGTTTGAAAGTAAACGAGTAATCCTCTTGTCTGTATGAAGGATTTTTTTTTAATGATTTGTTCTTGAAATAAACGAATGAACAAATAAAGTAGTCCTCTCTTCCAATCATGGGTGATTGCCAACTCAAGAGTGCTTAGTTATTTATTGCGATAATAATTATTACATGAAGTTAGTTCCTTTCATAATACAACATACAGTATTATTGTTTATTCTCCAAGTAAATTAGCTTTATTTTGACTAAAATTATGTTACAGCTATAGTTTATAAGAAAACAATATTAAATGTCATTAAATGCTTTACCTAGTAGAACAAAATACTAAAAAGAATATTACGATGAGTCAAAACCCTTATTAAGAAACAGATAGAAACAGAAATATATCAGAAAATGGCGGGAAAAAGTTTACATGTCAGTAAATCAGATGACGTAAGAAATTGCTCCTTTTGATAGCATGTCGTGGACAATAGAAAATTAAATGAGCTACTGCTTGTTCTGATTGGCACGTTCAATGGTATCCCTCTGGTGATAATATTTTAAACAGTTGGAAATAACCTCTCCCAAAAATCAAAAATGTTACACAACTCTTTAAATTACAATTTACTAATATATCGTACATGATGTAAATACATCTTGGGTGCATCTTTATTGGTCAGACAAACTTAGTCTTTGAGGAAATTCCTAGACATTAACTGTCATAGAGTACGATTCGCCCTCGTGTATATTCTTTGTAACAGCTTATCCATCTTCTCTGTTTTTGCCTTATTTCCATTTCTTTTCCGAAATTCCTTTCATAACATTACACATCTGTGATATTTTCCTGGTTTCTCCCATTAAGTGCTTAACATGAGTGTCAATTTCAGGTTCATTTTCAATTGTACCTATCCCCTCCACATCTACAATGTTCTGCAATTTCAGTGTTATTTTAATCCTTTACTGGGTGCGACACTTACGTTCCTTTTCCATAAAATTAATCTATTTCCATTATTCCTTTTATCATATGGTTTTATTCTTACACACCTCCATCAACCACCAAATTATTCGTCTCATTTCAATTTTAGTTAATATTTCAGTTCTTATTGTCATATTTTTACCTATTTTAGAGAATATACTAGTATTCACTTGCTCCTTCATTCTATCCTAATTGTTTATCTTTCTATATATTTCACTTTTTCTGTCTTTTGAAAGTCACAGTCCCATTTCATCCCTTGATGAATTTATTTCCCACTAATACCCCATTAATTTGTCTTCACATCCCCGTACAGTAGCCCTCATTTTAGTGTTTCTTTTGGTGTTTTCAATCACTTCCTGTCCCCGTTTTTAGCCTCAACCAATAGTTAAATATTCAACTGACAATTTCTGTTCGTACATGCACATCGTATTCACTCCACTGTTAGTAGTCAGCTTGGCAGTCCCATGACTATTTTGGCAAATTGAATTATGGCTACATCCGATGCTACAAATCCATCATCCACTCACAAAGTTTGGCCTCATACAATCATTTTGCTTTAACTACTGAAGTAAATACTTTTTGATGAATATTCTATCTTCTGGCACATTTCTGTCCAGTATATTTATACTAGCCAAATCCCTAGCTCCATTTCTCTTTGCTCTCTTCAGCTGCTCTGCACACTTCAATTTTTTTACCAACTTCTAATTTTTGTGTTACACTTCAGCCACTGTTTAATATTTAAGTCTATCAGCCCTCTTGCACACGACAATTTAAGTTTTCTATGGACAAGTGTTTAGTTTCTACTTTTACAATATTTTATTTTATGTACGACCTGTTATTACCATATTACCACTACTATTTATGTAACTCTCAATACACAACAACAGAGAGGGCTTGAGTATTCTTGATACTTGTTTGCACTCAAAACCTAGGCCTAATATTCCATAAAATATGTAGCCCTATAAAGATTTCTTCACACACTTTTATCGGGTCACCGTATCTCTAACATGACATTAACTATAACCGATCTGTGAAAACAGAATTCTGTAGCAAGTAAGTGAGTCAAAAATGGTACAACGATCGCATCAGAACTGTTTCCATTCGGAACTGGCCTCTCACAGTCATATCAAGGGGAAGATACTGACTACCGAGCTCGATAGCTGCAGTCGCTTAAGTGCGGCCAGTATCCAGTACTCGGGAGATAGTAGGTTCGAACCCCACTGTCGGCAGCCCTGAAAATGGTTTTCCGTGGTTTCCCATTTTCACACCAGGTGAATGCTGGGGCTGTACCTTAATTAAGGCCACTGCTGCTTCCTTCCAACTCCCAGCCCTTCCCTGTCCCATCGTCGCCATAAGACCTATCTGTGTCGGTGCGACGTAAAGCAAGTAGCAAAAAGAAAAAAGATACTGACTGTGTGAATGAAGACGTTTCCCCTATTATCATCATGGTGCGATGTGGCAGCATGGAGTCTCCCCACCCTAGGCTTCGCTAAATGCTGGGGCTGTACCTTAATTAAGGCCACGGCCACTTCCTTCCCACTCCTAGGCCTTCCCTAACCCAACGTCGCCATAAGACCTATCTGTGTCGGTGCAATGTAAAAGCAAACAGAAAAAAAAAAGGCTTCCCTAGAAATCTTTACACCACGTTCGCTTAGTTTGTAATCAAACTTTATATAAAAAGCTTCTTTCGACTTCATTGAAAAGCATTCAGAGTAGTCCGTTCTGCTAAGATGTGCATTGTTATAGCCAAATGCTCTCGCAATGGGATAGCTTCCTTTAACGTTGAGCCATATTTTTTAATGTGCCTTCCAAGCCAGGTTAACAGATATTCGAATTTACCGTGTGACATACAGGGGATATTTTTATAATGTCACCGCGAACCGACTGGAATTACAAACTTCAAACACCATGATTTCTATGTATACAAAAAATCCGCTTCATCCACCATTTCCGAGGTCTTCTCGGTTTAATACTTTAAAAATGAATCAAAATATGGCTTTTGTTATCTGGCTGGAGTTGGAGAGCCATTACCACTACACTGTCCGACTCGTTGGCTGAATGGTCAGCGTACTGGCCTTCGGTTCAGAGGGTCCCGGGTTCGATTCCCGGCCGGGTCGGGGATTTTAACCTTAATTGGTTAATTCAAATGGCCCAGGGGCTGGGTGTTTGTGCTGTCCCCAACATTCCTGCAACTCACACACCACACATAACACTATCCTCCACCACAATAACACGCAGTTACCTACACATGGCAGATGCCGCCCACCTTCATCGGAGGGTCTGCCTTACAAGGGCTGCACTCGGCTAGAAATATCCACACGAAATTATTATTATTATTATTACCACTACACTCAGCTGATACTACTTCATGGAAAACTGAACATTCAACATGCTTGATATACCTATGATACGGATTCATACTGAAAATAATGCCTTATGTCACATTTCAACATATGAACGTATCATGATACAGATACCGGATACGGTGGTCTGATTAAAGTGTGGACACACCTTTATGAGTGGATAGTGAACAGATGTTTGTCATCTCGTTGAGTCGAACAGCACTACTCAGTCAACATAAACTTAACTGACCAATCCTCCGAAATACTTCATATTAACGTACCGAATAGATGTAAGTACTGTATGTGGAATGTGTGAATGTTGTAAGAGTAATTAATCCCCCGAAGACGTGGTAATAATAATAATAATAACAATAATAATAATAATAATAATAATAATAATAATAATAATAATAATAATAATAATAATAATAATAATAATAATAATAATAATAATAATAATAATATGAACTCTGAACTCTGCCTGTGCGTTTTCTGCTTTACTGTATCAGATGGCAAAGAAACAGAATCTAGCTTCGACGATTCACTGCTGAATTTGAATTAACTGTGTTGCTTAATCACAAAATGTGTCACCAAGGATCTTCTACATACGAAATCTTACGAAAAAGTTATCGAATCGACTTTATAAGCAATCAGTTTTGAGTGAGCCCACTATCTTGGAATCCGGACGCCAACACTGTACCGATGACCCATGGGGGGGGGGAGGGGAGCTGGGAGGTGAGAAGGCACTAACAATAGCACTTAGATACGGTACTCATAAGACAAGTAAACATCGTTCGGACGATGTGCAGTATTTTTTAACTATTTGTGTATAGCTATATCTATCCAAAATGAATATAATAATGCTACAATTTCAAAATAAATTATAAATATTTATTCAATAATTATTTTGATATGATGATGATCATTGTTTTAAAGAGCCAAAATCGATTTTCTATACTACTACTACTACTACTACTACTACTACTAATAATAATAATAATAATAATAATAATCATAATAAAGAAAGGGTAACAATTGGTTGGCAAGAAAGCCTCTAAACCCTCCACTAATGCAGAAATAGCTAAGCAAATTTGGTATTACTGAAGAAACCATTCAAGATAGAACAAAGGTTAGAAGTTTGTTGTGAAAAGTAACTTTGGAGGGAAACCTAAAAGAAATTATACCGGATGGACAGACTAACGGAAAAAGGAACTTTTTACTTAGGCTTAGAAATTTATTAATTTTAATAAATTGTTTTCAAAAGTGAAATCAAGCAATAGTGCTCAGTTTAATTTAGGTATGCACCTCAAGTCTTAATTCACTCATATTCAGCATAATCCTCTTCAGAGTTTACTACTGCAGGTGGAATTGTTCCACAAAACCCGAAGTGTTCCTGAGGAACGAACTGTAGCGGACTTTTCTTTTTTTGCTAGTTGCTTTACGTCGCACCGAGGCAGATAGGTCTTATGGCGACGATGGGACAGGGGATGGCTAGGAGTGGGAAGGGAGTGGCCGTGGCCTTAATTAAGGTACAGCCCCATCATTTTCCTGTTGTGAAAGTGGGAAACCACGGTAAACCATTTTTAGGCTGCCGACAGTGGGGTTCGAACCTTCTATCTCCCGAATACTAGACACTGGCCGCACTTAAGCGACTGCAGCTATCGAGCTCGGTGTAGCGGATGTTCAATGTCCTTAAGCTTTGCGTATTTAATTGGGATAAGACCACCGTATTTCTGCTCTGGATAGCCTTTGATGAAATTTTTGCTTATTCTTTCCTTATATAAGGACGTCTTTTGAGGTCCTACATGTCCAAGATCGAAACAATGCTTGGTGACAGGTAGACTTTCCTGATACAGATAATTGCAAAAATTGAGTGCAACATTATTAATTATATAGCACGGTAATGCTAATGACATACAACATGATTAAAAGATCATGAATAAGTTAATCCTTGAATAATAGCTTACGTGCAGGCTCAAGCATTCTAACGTACCCTTATAAGGCTGAACGACTGCATTCTTGTATTATCTACTTGATAATTGAATCTACTGGATTTTTTATTGGCAATCCGACTTATTTACATCGTGTATTGAAAATCCTGAAGTGTCACAACTTGTCAATGGCTCAAACGCGGACCTATGAGCCTTTTACGTTTGAAATTAGTACACCAGCAGTTACAAACTAACACCTTCCTCAGAGACCATGTAAAAATGTCATTTCTCCATAAAGTGGACTTAACGACATATTGCATTGGAGTCTCCATCTTGACATAATTTATATTTCTACTGTTATTTAATACTAGCGAATGTACCCGTGCTTCGCTACGGTATTCTACATTGTATTCGAATATCGAAGCAAATAGTGTATATGCAGTAAATAAGATTGTTTTAAAATTGCATGTCTCTTAGCGTTATCCGAGAAAGAGCATGGGGAGGTCCCCATACGATGTTTCCAATGTGAAGTGTTTGTTACGGATTTGTGATATAACGGCAGGTTCACTTGCCTACTGCCATTCACAATCGAGTTGGGAAGTTTACATTATAATTGCAGGCCCCATTGCCTACTACGCGGACAGAATCGATTTGGGGAGTTTTCGTTAAAATGGCAGCCCCCTTTCCTACTTCCAGACAGATTACAGTTGAGGAGTTTCTATTATAATGGCAGGCAATTACCCTACAATCGCTCGAAATTGAGTTGTGCAGTTATCATTATAATGCCAGGCCCATTTTCCTACTGCCAGCTAGCTTACTGCCAGTCACTCCAAGTTGGTGAGTTTCCATCAAAATAGCAGGCCACTGTGCCTAATGCCATTCACATTTTAGATGAGGACATTTCTTTATAATGGCGGGCACCCTTGCCTACTGCCAAACACAATCGGGTAGGGGAGTTTTAAACAAAACTGCAAGCTCACTTGCCTTCTGCAAGTCAAATCGAGAAGGGAACTATTCATTACAATTGTAGGCCTTCCTTACTAATGACAGTTACACAGGAGTTGAAGAAGGAACCCTTTCCTACTGCCAGTCAAAGTCGGTGTGTGGAGTACTGATTACAATAGCAGATCCACCCTTTCTCGATCGCTACAAATCGACATCACTGAATATATATAGATCGACATACAAAAGTATATGCGTGTTTACAATATTGAAGACCTTCATTTACAGATTAACTGCTACTAAACGTACGTCATATCGACAAAGGATTATACCATAAGACACGCCGGATTTAGTGGCCTAAATGGCTGGTCCTATGATATGTCATCTATTCTTGGGTCAGATTGAGTTAGAAACGTGGAACAGGGTAAAGGTTTTGTAAGATTATCTCACATTACATTACTTTTCGGATAATTATGTGAAAGCTACTTACATAGCATTTCTCTCACATATGGCTACTGGGTGGACCAATTTTCGTGAAGAGTTTGATGATTCTGTATTTCATATAAGTAACTGAAAGTATGAATTATGCATGTGAAAATTCCAAATTGACTTAACATCGATTAATAGAGAAAAATCAAACGTAAAAGGGATACAGATACGGCAAAAAGTCATAAGACCAAGGTTGTAGATCATTCCAAATTGAACGAATATTGTGCAATCCGTTATGTGATAGGAATTTCCGAAGGTCTGCACCATCATTAAAATTGCCTGCATATTTCGATATTCTTCGCGGATAAAAAGTGAAAAATTTAATGATCATGGATGTTTTCCGTTCGTTACAGGCTAAAACGTATAATTTTGTCAAATTTCAATTATCTTCTTTTTCTTCTGGCAGATTATGCCGCAATCTGGATTTTGGGCGAGGCGGGTAAAAATTAGGACTTTCAGGAAACTAAACCAAATATTATGGAGATGTCATTATTACCCCTTAAACGGAAAGCTGTACGAAAATTTCGCCAAAATAGTCAGTGTAGAGGCACACAGTCGTTACGATTTGATTTATATTGATAAGGAATCTGCTCCATGTAAAACACCTTTTGCGCTATGTCCGCTGGACTTAACCTGCAAAACTGACCATTCATGATATCTCCCTTATTAATCCTCCTTACGAAAAAATGCACATGAAGAAAAAGTTTTAGAGGTGGAATTCCATCACGTTTGGTCGATTTCCAGTCAGGTTGGTCTTGTTCTGTATACATTGTGGAAGAGTAAAATCACCATATCGGTTCGCTATAAACCGCCAGTCCATTCCGGAACATGAAATATTATTTACGTTTAAAACCTACCTTTGGACAGGCGGATGCTAAATATAAATTTTGGTTCGAATGTCTTCAGTAGTTTTCAAGTTGTAAGGAATACGCTTTACACGCACCCGCTCGTGAGTTAAGTCCGATGGGACTTGTACAGAAAAACGGTCCGTTAATGATGTCTCCCTTATTAGTCCTCGTATTGAAATGATGCACATGAGAAAAAAGGTTTAGAAATTAATTTCTACCAAGGCAGGTAGATTTAAATTAACGTTGGTTGTGTATATTTTGTGGAAGTGCAAAATCACTGTTTCGGTTTCGTATAAACCCCCACTCAGTTCAGGGATTTAGAAACAATATTTGCCCTAAAACCTATCAAGGACAGGTGTATTCTAAATATGAGTCTTGGTGGAAATACATCCAGTAGTTTGTAGCACTCGCGTACATACGGCGTAATTAAGGAGGAAAATAATACAGTTAAGAAAGTTGAAAGTAATAGAAAATGGATTATAACTGAGGACAGTCGGATAACGACAAATATGTAAATGCCAAGTTAATGTATTGGAAAATCAAATGCCCCTCAATAAATTATGCTAGTGTGAGTTATGGATATAATAAAGCGGTAACAGAGGAGAAATTTAGGTCCAGTGATTCCTAGGTAAACAAATAATAAGAAGATGACTAATGGTGTTATTCCTTAATCTATTCGAGGGCGGTTATAATATCCAACGATATTCCGCCAATATCCCGCAGATAGGCCGATTGACGCCTCTCTTGCCTTCTACCCAAGGAACAACCACGAATTTAAAAGCATGATGAGGAAAATGGCAATACGTTACTTCCCTGCCGGCATGCAGTCAGAGACGTTGCCATGGTAACCTGTAGGTTCGTTGTCGGTCTGTCGGTCACTCAATGCAGAGCATGATACCAGCGGAAAATTGTAAATTTCTCCGTCATGTGAAGAGTAAGGTAAATTGTGAACATAACAAAAGTTGTTTATAATGAAGAGACGTTTCACGTACGGTAAACGAAGTTGACAGAAAATCAATAGTATAAGAGAAAATGGGGGAAAACCATTCTGGCTTTCCTATAAACCCCCGTCTGTTAAAGGATTTTAAAATGATATGCATATTGAAACCTTCCCCGGTGTGAGTATACTCTAAATATGAAGTTTGGTTGAGATCTATTCAGCCGTTTCGACGTGATTGTGGAAAAACCATTCTGGTTTTCTAATAAACCCCCGTCTGTTAAAAGATTGTAAAATGATATGCATATCAAAACCTTCCCCGGGATGAGCATACTCTAAATATGAAGCTTGGTTGAGATCTATCCAGCCGTTTCGACGTGATGGTGGAAAAACCATTCTGGTTTTCCTATAAACCCCCCGTGTATTCAAAGATTTTAAAATGATATGTATATCGAAACCTTCCCCGCGATGAGTATACTCTAAATATGAAGCTTGGTTGAGATCTATCCAGCCGTTTCGACGTGATGGTGGAAAAACCATTCTGGTTTTCCTATAAACCCCCCGTGTATTCAAAGATTTAAAAATGATATGCATATCGAAACCTTCCCCGGGATGAGTATACTCTAAATATGAAGTTTGGTTGAGATCTATCCAGCCGTTTCGACGTGATGGTGGAACAGACAAACAGACAGACAAACAGACAAACAGACAAACAAACAGACACGAAACGTAAAAACCACCGATTCGGTCTTGAGTTGACCTAAAACGGATAAATATCTGAAAAATTGGCAAAACAAAAGAAATTACAGACAGCGGACCCCCTACAATTTTATTTATATAGATAGATGACGGATAAGCATGAGCACGTTGAAAAGTTCAGACTTCCACTTCGAGATTCATATCTCCTAAACGGTTTATGATATTAAGAAACGGTTTGCGCCATCAGACGCCTCATATATCGCTCTATATGTTTGTTTCTAAACCATATCCTCGTATCTCCCATATTAAGGGGGTAAATTGAGTTCAAATTTTGAATAGGGTGAAATTTGCGTGCATTTTTAACATTTTACATTACGTTTTGCCTACTTATGTATAAGCTAGAATCATGAAATGTGGTACACATATGTCCCTTAATCGTGCCAATGTCCGCACCTAACGCGATGATCCTATCATTCTTATAAGTGTGTCAAACAATGAAATATACTTGTAAAAATCACCAAATTTACGAACAATCCAGAAATACGGCCAAATTTAACGTATAAGGGAGAGAGATACGACAAAATGTCACAGGTGAAATTTGTAGATCACTCCGAATTGAAGGGACATTGTGCCATCCGTTTTGTGATACGACTTACCGTTTAGCCAAAAAATAGCTCAAAAGGAATGTCTGCACAGTCATTAAAATTGCCTTCATATTTCGATATCTCTGGGGGTAAAAAGTGAAAAATTTGAACATCTTGGAATTTTCCCGTCGGTTAGGGACCAAAAGCTATAATTTCACCAAATTTCAATTGTCTACCTCGTCTGGCAGGTTGTGCCGCCATCTTGATTTGGGGGGATAGGGGATATAAATGAGGAAATTCCCGAAAATTTTTAAGCCCACGAAACCTATAGGTTATCGTTTTGGATATACTATACGACTGTGTTCTTATGCTGAGCCCAAAATTTGAGCCCCCCCAGCGTGCCCCCTTCAGGGAATTTTGAGAATTTCCGATTTTTCTAGGGATCCTGGGGTCATCAGTTTCCCTCGTACCAAGTTTCAAATTTCTGAGATTTCTGGAAGTGCCTCATTAATTCACGTCTTTTTTCATTTTTAAATATTTATATATACATCGCTCCAGCCCGACTTGCTTTTATATATATAGAAGTAGTGTACCTTATTTCTGAAGTTGTAGCTTCTGAAATTAAAAGATTGCCAATCCTTCTTGAGCTTTACAACCTAACTAGTATTCAGTGCTTCACTTGTGCTTTCTCCACTTTATTATGTTTCACACATTATGAAAGCACTGTGTTTCCCTCTTTTTTAATTCCTTGGTGCTTCGATTAGACAAGATTTGCTAATCGTCTTGTAGGAATTAACATATCAAATACTTAAAAACGCCTACATATGACATCCTGACCTGTAGGCTACACTACAGGACTCTGAGACCTTGTCTAACTTTCTCTTCTATAATTTCAGGGAACTTCGAGCATCATCTCCTGGTTCTCCATTTCCTCAAAAGGTAAGTTTTGCATTCAAAATATGTATCATCAACACTACACCTTTGTGTTTCATAAGTAAAAGAGCAAACTCAGATCTCATTCTCATCTTCAGTCATTAGCTTTGATGCCATTACAAGTACCTCAAGCCGGAAAATGAAACGTACCTTACCGTACTGTAGGAATACATGTTTGCAGGACGAATTTATTACATCCTACAGTATAGACTATTAAAAGCAAAAGCAAAGCAAAGTCATCTCCGTACAGACCACGAAGGTCCTTGGAGGGGTGCAAGGTAAAGACTGCATATTCATATGTGGCTGGGAAGCACGACCAGTCTTCTTCTTCTCTTTCTTTATCTGTTTATCCTCCAGGATTGGTTTTTCCCTCGGACTCAGCGAGGAATCCCACCTCTACCGCCTCAAGGGCAGTGTTCTGGAGCTTCAGACTCAGGGTCGCGGGATACTACTGGGGAGGATGACCAGTACCTCGCCCAGACGGCCTCACCTGCTATGGTGAACAGGGGCTTTGTGGGGGGATGGGAAGATTGGAGGGGATAGAAAAGAATGTGGGAAGGAAGCGGCCGTGGCCTTATGTTTGTTACCATCCGGGCATTTGCCTGGAGGAGAAGTGGAAAACCATTGAAAACCACTTCCAGAATGGCTGAGGTGGCAAACGAACCCACCTCTACTCAGTTGATCTCCCGAGCCTGAGTGGACTCTGTTCCAGCCGTCGTACCACTTTTCAAATTTCGTGGCAGAGCCGGGAATCGAAACCGGACCTCCAGGGGTGGCAGCTAATCACACTAACCACTGCACCACAGAGGCGGACGGTAAGAACTATACAAATTCTTTCTTTCTTTCTTTCTTTCCTTTTTTCTTTCTTTCTTAATCTGTTTATCCTCCAGGGTTGGTTTATCCCTCGGACTCAGATAGGGATCCCACCTCTACTGTCTCAAGGTCAGTATACTGGAGCTTGAGACTTTGGGTCGGGGGATACACCTGGGGAGGAGAACCAGTACCTCGCCCAGGCGGCCTCACCTGCTGTGCTGAACAGGGGCCTTGTGAGAGGATGTGAAGGCTGGAAGGGATAAACAAGGAAGAGGGAAGGAAGCGGCCGTGGCCATAAGTTAGGTACCATCCCGGCATTTGCCTGGAGGAGAAGCGGGAAACCACGGAAAACCACTTCGAGGATGACTGAGGAGGGAATCGAACCCCCGTCTACTCAGTTGACGTTTCGAGGCTGAGTGTGGACCCGTTCCATCCCTCGTACCACTTTCTAAATTTCGTGGCAGGGCCGAGAATCGAACCCGGGACTCCGGACCTCCACACTAACCACTACACCACAGAGGCGGACTACAAATTGATTACTCATGAAAATGGATTCAAAATTGAATTCAATAAGTGTCATCTGTCTAAGGGGAAAAGTTTAATAAATACCGTACATATGATTCCAATGTATTTGGACGGAACCCTTTATAGACAAAATAGCTAAATCTAAAGAAACTAATTTTCAAACTCCTAATGAATTTAAAGGATTAGGAACGAATTTTGTGATTATTCCCCGAGCACTTATTAAGCCCTGTTACTCTGATATTACTAATGTGGTATACATTTCTAGATATTGAACTGTAGGCTCATAAATTGCATTATTTCCTATATCTACCGATATTTGAACTAATTCTGTATTGCTTGATGTTTCTGAAGAAGCTACCTCAAGATCATGAGCCGAAAACTTGGGTAAGGGTTTCAGGCTCGCTGCCGTGTCTCTGTCGCGACTACGTCCTGGAAAGGCTCAAACAGGAACAAAATTACACTTTAACTTCAGCACATCTTTCCATTCGGAATTCGATAATTCACTTCGAGTTACCTTCCATCTGTTAACTGGCGTGCATTCTTGAAAGAGCTCTCTAATCCTTTACCGTAGGCGTCAAAAATTATAATAATAATAATAATAATAATAATAATAATAATAATAATAATAATAATAATAATAATAATAATAATAATATAATATTTCCTCTTCAGTCAGTGAACGACTTGAACGCGCCATTAATGTTTATTAAATACGGTATCTGCGATTACTCTCAGACGCATCCTTAAAGATACAAAAATACTGTAATAGCTATAGTGTCCGCCATGCCAACTTGCTACGGGCCCGCCTCGTCACCGTATTCGGCCCACCCCCTTACTTCAGCCACGCCAATCACGTGCAGCACTTTAGTGCCGGGCCAGCCACTCTCGCCTCCGCCCGCGGTCCCGCAGCAGAGGACTACGGAAACGACTGGAAGATTAATCTGGAGTCTTCTATCTCGCGAGGTTCCTGGATACATCTAGCATCCGGACTGTTCTGGAAGGCCCAGAGCAAGTATATAAGGAGAGGAGTAACTTGGAGTCAGTCAGTCAGTGAGAGACGGAGTTAGTGAATAAGAGTGAGTGAGAGCGAGATTGAGTTCGCTGGAGCGCAGTCAGTGAAGGCCTGGGAGAGTGCAGCCTGATGGAGTGTCTGCCTGTTGGAGCCGAAGACTCGTTCCTGTTCCCCTGGCGTCGTGTGTGTGTGAGTCTCTTGTGGCCGGCTGCTAGAGAAGAACCTTGGATGTTCTGGAGTGGCGAAGAAGGGTACACTGGGTGACAACGTGTGTAGACTGCGAACGGGGTTCGACGGATTGAGTGAACAGCGGATACTATCCCGACCTGCGAGACTGACGTGTAGGCTGTGGACCGTGACAGCGCTAGCGAGTGTGGCTGAGTGAGTGTGGTGTAAAAAATCGATAACTCTGTGCTTGTGTGTCATTGTAGATGGAACATAAGAGAAACTAAGAGAGAGAGCGTGCGAATCATATAAGTGTGTAAACGTGTACTTGTGTAAGTTGTAAGCTCGGCTATCGTCTGTATGTGTGTAAATGTGTAATTGTAGTGCTTAGTTAATAAATCTTAGAAATAGGTTGCTGCCAGGTTCTGTACTCATTTATTTACTTATTTACCCCGCTAAGACGTTACAATACTGTTCAGTCTGCATCGATGAACAACATCAACGTATGGCATAATTCAAAAGGAGGAAAACATAAGACATCAGACGTCGTATTGCAGAAGGGACTGTACATGCACTTGCATAGTAACTGAGGTAAAATTCTCCGAAACCTACCGGTATGTTCATAGGCCATGTGACACAGGCGGTAGCAAACGTACGTTACGAGTGTAGCAATTTAAAGGTTAAGCTGGTTATTCTTCACAGTAGGAGATAAGCTCTGTATTTTACAGCATAATAAAAATGCTTGAGTAACTCGCAATTCAAATCTTAATCTATATTCAAACGGGACTTTCTGTTGTAACCAAGGTTGAGATTTACAAAACACAACTTTATTATTCGCTTCAAATGCAAAATACACTATTTACACAAATAAAACTGAAATTTAACTTGAAGCAAAATGAATTAGGAATCTTGAGAAAGAGTCTATCTTCTGTACACTATATACAAGTTTACAGTATTTACATCCACTTCTATCTCGAAAAGATAGTCCTTGATATATGAAAAGTCGATAGTCGAAAACTATCAGAAGTACTGACATAAATGTTTTGGAAAGTCCTTCCTTGCTGAGTTCATAAAAGCAAGTTCAATGTAGGAAGAATTCTTATTTGGCGAAACCAAGGGAGCTTGCATTAATTAGGGAAATATAACGGTATGTAATAGTATGACTGGATATGGGCAGCGGAATAGGCCAGAGGAGCGGTGACCAGAGGTGAGACCTCGTACTGCCAGAAATTCAGTCCACCTGGTCGAAGCACATTTTCAAGAGGAGTAGCCTCCGTGCTCGACGTAGGGTGTATTCTGGAGCTGGACACCGGGGCAAGTGGGCATCAGGACAGGCTGGGAGTTCCTCTTTATAGTACACACACGATGGTTCAGGCACGCGCACTGAGGGCTGCGCGTCGAGGCTAGAAGAATGACACTTGGCGCGCGTGTAGCTGGCTGGCGGAGCGAGAAGGGAGCGCCGGACATACAACACTTTCCATATAAAACCTGACTGCTGGCACGTAGCTGAAACAAGGCCGCAGATAGCTGGCTGGCTTCCCTCACTCCCGCGGCGAACCTGCCTGTCTGGCTTGCTTCCTGTCCTTCACTTCGCACGCTGTAGTCATTAGTCAGTATTTGTTTGCAAAGATGGGTAGGCAGTTTTCGTGATGTTGTCTAGAAGTTGAGACTTCTGTTTCAGTTCTGGACCAGAAACAAACGTGAAGACATATAGTATTACACGAAACTGGCGCAGAAATTCAAAACTCGCAATGAAAATCACTGCCGAAATTAGCACTACAAGTTCGGGTTTTAGTAACTTCTGCACATAAACCAACAAAATTATGAAAACTCAAAACTTACAAATGCACACGTGTTCATAATTTAAAATCATCTGATTGCACAGCACGTGTGTGTTATTGTGAGTGGTTTCTGTCATCTGTTAATCGAAATACAGTATGTTTGCAAGGTACAATTTCTGTTTAGTTGCGGAAGGACGACATTTCCAGCATTTGCTATGAGGTAAGAGTTTAGTAATTGTATATCGTCCCTGTTCTACCAAAACGGCGAATGTTACAATGCTCTTCCTATGCATTATTTCCCTTAGGACTGGTCACGCCTTCAAGCCATATATTAATATGCAGTCCATCAGAACAATTTTCTTTGAGTTCAGTTTCCTATGTGCGTGTGTAAAGGAAAATGAACTTTACTGTACCATACTGAAGGAATGTATGTTTGCATGGCATTTACCCGCTCCTAGAGTGTGATGGATTTAAGGTTTATTTTCCTTTACACACCCGCATAGGAAAATGAACTCAACGAGAACTGTTCTGATGGAATGCATATCCATATGTGGCTGGAAGGCGTGACCAGTCTTAAGGGAATTAATGCATAGGAAGAGCATTGTCACATTCGCCGTTCTGGCAGAACAGGGACGATATGCAGATCTAGGCAGTCAGGTTTTATATGGAAAATGTTTTTATCTGACAACTGAGACCGTGATTATGACCACGAGACCTCTAGGTTTACATGAAATCCGGACCTCCAGGACGGAATGTTTCATTTAAAATTCCCAAACATTTGAACCTTGACTGCTTTGGTCAGAAGCCAGTGACACCGCTGATCGGCTATTAACCTTTGAACTTAGTAAAAGTAGCTCCGACTGCTTGAGTTCTCATATGTAAAAGAAAAAACAAGATATCTACAGTACGCAGTATTCTGCAATATATTGACTCCGTTGTTGGAAGTGTTTTTCTTTACCTTCTTTGCCTTCCATCCCTCCAAGGGCTTTCATGTCTACGGATATGACTGACTTTTAAAGATCAATGTTTTATTTTTCTAATAACTTTATGGTAATTTTCACTCGTTATGTGATTATTATTAGCATATTCAAACACTTCTTGTAAGAGAACTTTTCGTATAGTGTCCAAATTTAGGCTGCTCTATCCAGTAAAACCTAGGAATTTGTTTTAAGAATGTTAGCTTCAACCTATAGAATGCACATTAAGTAACGTCCTCCTTGTTCGTATAAATGTTAACGTAGGACAATTGAAACAATCTGTCTATTAATTTGGTCATTTGGTTTCCTATTTCAAAGATATTAATTACAAGTAATGGACGTGGTTTCTCTGTCGAAACTGGATAAGTTATTCTACAATCGTGCTACAGAAACCATACATATATTAGTGTATAAGAGCAGTGTGATGTGCCAGAATTACTGCGAGTGTATCCACTGTTGCGTGTCCTCAGGAAGTAAAATCGGATGACAGCCAAGTGTTAAATTAAGAAAAATACATGAAAATTGAATTCCGAGAATATTGTGCTAATCAACTGGTGATCGACTGAAGACGTTCAGACATAAAATTGACGTCACTACGAAATACCGCCTATTCTCGGTACGGAGTGTCGGATGAACTTTTGTTACGAATATGACGGTAGTAACTTTCTAAGGTTTCACGGAGAATGTAAGATAAATTTAGGTTTTAATTGGAGTTTTAAGCCTGGATGCCCTTGTAATCAATATGTGCTCATTCTAGTGAATATTCCACTAAAGTTCACCAAAATTCCAACCTGGGACAATTGGAAATGTGGGTCGAGCAGCTAAAGTACTCTCCCAGTGCTCGCCCTGGTATTTTATATGAATCTACTATTCTTCGAGGATCAATGTTTGTGTCCATTAACTTTATAAGATATGGGTTTGCAATCGTAAGTAAATAAAAAATGTGTAAAAGTGTAACGGAGGATATGGAATCTGTAAGAACGTGGTAACTGTTCACTATTTGATAATGCAGCAGATGAACAGCAGGATTGTAGCTGATTTTATGTACATACATTGAATTTTAGAATGATTCATATTGTAGTATACTCACCTCTCAATGTAGAACTGTCCGGACATCCCAACATACTTATACCCATGAAATCCTGTTAGAACACAGAATTCTCGGGCCCAGCTGACCACCATACGTGCAAAGCCGTGTTGGGTCTTGAGTTGGCTCTTGGAGCCTGGGCGTCTGGAGTCCGCCAGCATTTACACCTCCATCCACCGGTTCTGAAAATGGTGAGAAACACCAACAGAGTGGCGGATTTATCTGATGTTGACAATGTACCTATTATATGTACATAAATATCTATGGAGCATAATTAAACGCCAAGACTGGCAAACAATCAATTTGAAAGTATTTTTGCAAAACTGAACGTGATCAGATTTTGATCAACATAAGTCAAAACATAATAATAAATATTCTCGCTACCTTTTCGGGATTTTATTGTAATTTCAGGAAGGTTAAGTTACCTATGACTGTAATATTTCTTAAGGTACACGTGTTCCCTAGGTGGTGTTAAACGGTCGATAGTGATTAGATGTTGCCGTACTGCCCTTCTGGGCCTTACGGCTGAGACAGCCAAATAAACAACAGTCCTTTAAAGGACTTGTCATTTAACACACGGATTTTGGGTCCTACGTTAACTATCTGTCAGCTCCACATTGAGAATATAAGTAGATCTTAAAATGAATACATATCCATAATCCTTCTGGATTTCTCTGTTGATGTGTTGGAAAAAATACCAAGATGTAAAAGAGCAAGAGAACTTCAGCATCCGACGTAAGGCAGCTCCATATATGTTAATAGTGGCATTGACAACTATACTTACTTGCCTCCACACACCGGCCATCCATCAGCATACAGAACGTTCCTATTGTGAACATCTATAAAGTTCCAACAGTCCTCTGGCAGGTTCCTATCATATTAGTGCATGCGGAAGACAGTGTAATCCTCGGAGACTTCATTAGTCACCATAACTTTTGTGGATATGATAAACATGATGAGAATGGTGACAGGTTATATGAACGGACGGATATACTCGTACATAACATTGTTCTGAGGAAAACCTCGCTTAAGTTGTGAGTTAGAACAAGACTGCAGCCGTTTGAATGCAGTCGAACCGTTGAGAACCCTGGGCAGTGTAAGGAGCGAAAAACGGACCCTGACTGTGGAAATCCTTATTTCACACCCTCAAGCAGGAGAGCGCAATATTTCATCCGAAAACTGGATTCAACCTTTGTGTCTCTGAGAAAGCATGCCGGTATCAGTGTAGAAACCACTGTAAATTGTTTTCTTATCCATGACAAGAACCAACACAGATCCGATCAGTACGTAGGAAGTTAAAGCGAGATATTCAACCGCACCCCTATTTTACTGAAGCATTTTCCCTGGAAGAAGTACAACATGGGCCGAATTCTGTACAGAATAGTAAAGCAGTAACATTTGATGGGATGTATCCAGAATATTGAACTAACCATTCTGTACCACCATCCCATTCTGACCCGATATTAGTGGAAGCCTTATCGGTGAAACGAGACGTACACCCAGATGAAGAAATGCAAGACCTTCAGAGATCCAAAAACCAACACTGTGAGTCTGCCTGAAAGAAATCAAAACTGAACAGAGCTCTAACCAAGAATAGAATGAAACATAACATGGGCGTCAGGGTTAAATATTAGTTAGCATTGTTTCCTGAATTTCTCTGAACTACCGTGGTCCAGCAAGCAAACGATGGCTCGCCTCTTTCTTCAGCATAACACCCCAGTCAGGATGTCTAACTTCTGTATTAAATAAGATCAAAATAATAGCATTATTTACGCCGGAAAACGATCCAAGCCTAGCTCAAAGCTACAGACCTGTCGCGTTACTGTGTATCACCTATAAACTACTAGAAAAGCGTATACTAAACGGGATAGCTCCTGCTATTGAACTCCTTCCTATAAAACAGGTCGGATTCCTACAAAGGGACACTGGTCCGATCAAGTCCTTGCCTTAAATGTTTGCCTCGGGATTAGACTAGCTTTGATAAGAAATGAAGAAATATATCTGTCATCCTAGACCTATCAGCGGCATACAACACTGTGTGGAGAGGACTCATTCTTAAACTTATCAAGAGACAGTTCCATGCCGAAAAGACGTTAATGTTATTGATAAAGTTTTGAGTAAATGGCTATTCCTGGTCTTGGCTGAAAATGTGAGGAGCAGGTTCCTTAAACAAAATAACGGACTAATTCAAGGTATAGTCTTATTTCCTACTCTTTTTAATTTCTATATCTACGAAGTGCTCGAAACTATTTCGGGAATTCATCTATCCTGATGATATAAATCTCACTGCCCAGAATGCCTCCTTCAGTGAAGCTGAAGATATATTGGATGAAGATCTCCGGAGGAAGGATGACAACTTCCGGAGGCGGAAATTCCACCCAAGTCCATCTAAATCTAAAGTAGACATGTCTCATCTCAGCAACTACTGGTAATCTTCCAGCCTGGGGTTGAGTTCAGGATACACTATCTGAATCACATTAGCACTCCAAAATACTTAGGTATGACTCTGAACAGATCGCTAATATGTAGAAGTCACCTTAAAAATAAAACCAACGGTTGTGAAATTAAATGGGCGCAATAATTGATTGAGCAGGCTACCTGTGATATTACGGGGTGCTGACGTTAACACCTTAAGAACAACTGCCTTAGCCCTAGTTTATTCTGCAAAAGTGCATTGTTGAACAGATTCACATTGACTAAACGTTGACGGACAATGCGTATCATCTCTGGCACGCTGCTTTCCACCCAAGTCCAGTGCCTGCCTGTATTTAGCAACAATGCACCTCTTTACTTTAGGACACAGCAACACGTTGCCCACATATGTACAAGGATGGTGAAGAATGAGGATCTCCCTATACACCAGGACCTAATACGGCCCACTGCAACTGGGCTAACTTCTTTCTTTTCTTACAATTGGCTTTACGTCGCACCGACACAGATAGATCTTGCGGCGACGATGATATCGGAAAGGGTTAGGAGTAGGAGTAGGAAGGAAGCGGCCGTGGCCTTAATTACGGTACAGCCCCAGCATTTGTCTGGTGTAAAAATGGGAAATCACGGAAAACCATCTTCAGGGCTGCCGAGAGTGGGGTCCGAATCCACTATCTTCCGGATGGAATCTCACAGCTAGGCGCCCCTAACCACACGGCCAACTCTCCCTGTGCTAAAATCTCGAAAGGGCCTATGGCCTAGATGTTAGGCTCCTTTAAACAAAAAGTAGCAACAAAATCTCGAAAACCATCATGAAGAACGGCTTTGGATCTCGCATGTTCTCACTTCAACCTTAGAACTGCATGGAAAGAACGGTGGCGGTTCTCTCCCCGCGAACTCATTCGTTTCTTAGATCCCAGCGCAAAGCCGGCTGGCTTCAGCCTACACCGAGCCGTTTGGTCCTAGCTGAAGTTATATGTGACACAAGTTGGACTGGCTCAGGTCTATATCTGTGGGTTTGAGCAGACTCTCCTTCATTTGATGGCGGTTCTGAAACTCAGACAATCAATCGTATCGTGGAGAAATGCTCTTATATGCATTTCCTGGTTCTTTGAAAGACCTGCATGCAGCAACTCCAGGGGCGGTCATCTGGATAGATAAATGTTTATAATTAGATATTATTAGATATTTATATAATGTCAAAAACGTGTAATGTACTGAATATATTTGTAAATATAGGCTTTTAAATAATAATAATAATAATAATAATAATAATAATAATAATAATAATAATAATAATAATAATAATAATAATAATAATAATAATAATAATAAGTGTAAGTGCAAAATTACATTTTTTTTAACAATTTGACTTTACGTCGCACCGACACAGGTGAATCATATTGCGAGGATGCGATACGAGTGGGAAGGAAGCGGACATGGCCTTAATTAAGATATAGCTCCAGCACTTGCCTGGTGTGAAAATGGGAACCACGGAAAACCGCCATCAGGGCTGCCGACAGTGGAGTTCGAACCCACTATCTCCCGAACGCAAGCTCATAGCTGCACGCCCCTAATCGCACGGCCAACTTGCTCGTTAAACATTCAAAATATGTTTTAATACTAATATTACTTTGTAGGTATCTTTACATTTCTTTGTGTCTGGTGAGAGTAACAAATATTATTGTGCACAGTTTCATGTTCTGCATTCAGCTCCATGCAACATTCACATTATTTCAGATTCCCTATGGAAATCAACATCTATATCATCTGATGGCCAAGCTGGCATCAATTGTTGGTAGTGAGACAAAGTCTCTCATAATGCATTGGCACCGCCGATGGCTTCAAGTAGCCCACGCAGTGGCCTCCGCGGTATACACTAGCCATGCGTCTTGGTAGGTGTGCTAGGTTCAACTGATGAGCCCAACCTAGCACATGGGGGTGAAACCTGTCAACCAGGAATGAGTTAGCTGGGAAATTTATAATGTCCAATAACGTACCATTTATATCTATATATATAAAAGCAAGTCGGTCTGGAGCGATGTATATATAAATATTTAAAAATGAAAAAAGACGTGAATTAATGAGGCACTTCCAGAAATCTCAGAAATTTGAAACTTGGTACGGGAGAAGCTGATGACCCCAGGATCCCTAGAAAAATCGAAAATTCTCAAAATTCCCTGAAGGGGGCACGCTGGGGGCCTCAAATTTTGGGCTGAACATAAGAACGCAGTCGTATAATTTATCCAAAACGACAACCTATAGGTTTCGTGGGCTTAAAAATTTTCGGGAATTTCCTAATTTTTATCCCCCGTCCCCCAAATCAAGATCGCGGCACAACCTGCGAGACGAGGTAGAAAATTGAAATTTGGTCAAATTATAGCTTCTGGTCCCTAACCGACGGAAAAATTCCAAGATGTTCAAATTTTTCACTTTTTACCCCCAAAGATATCGAAATATGGAGGCAATTTTAATGACTGTGCAGACATTCCTTTTTGAGCTATTTGTTGGCTAAACGGTAAGTCGTATCGCAAAACGGATGGCACAATCTCTCTTCAATTTGGAGTGATCTACAACTTTAGTCCTATGACATTTTGTCGTATCTCTCTCCCTTATACGTTAAATTTGGCCGTATTTCTGGATTGTTCGTAAATTTGGTGATTTTTACAAGTATATTTCATTGTTTGACACACTTATAAGAATGAAAGGATCAACAAGTTGGGTGCGCACATTGGCACAATCAAGGGCCATATGTGGACCAAATTTCATGATTCTAGCTTATACATAAGTAGGCAAAAAGTAATGTAAAACGTTAAAAATGTACCCAAATTTCACCCTATTCAAATTGTGAACTCAGTTTACCCCCTAAATATGGGAGATACGAGGAAAGGGTTCAGAAACAGACATGTAGAGCGATAAATGAGGCGTCTGATGGAGCAAACCGTTTGTTAATATCATGCACTGTTTAGGAGTTATGAATCTCGAAGTGGAAGTCTGCACTTTTCAACGTGCTCATGCTTATCCGTCATCTATATATATAAAAGCAAGTCGGCCTGGAGCGATGTATAAATAAATATTTAAAAATCAAAAAGAGACGTGAATTGATGAGGCACTTCCAGAAATCTCAGAAATTTGAAACTTAGTACGGGAGAAGCTGATGACCCCAGGATCCCTAGAAAAATCGGAAATTCTCTAAATTCCCTGAAGGGGGCACGCTGGGGGGCCTCAAAGTTTGAACTCAGCATAAAAACGCAGTCGTATAATGTATCCAAAACGAAAGTGCGTCTTATCGTACAATCCGTTTTTCGATTTGAGGTACCGTTTAGCAGCAGTTATTCTGTAAATGAAGGTTAACATCCATATACTTCCGTATGACGACTATATTCTTTCAGTGAAGTCGATTTGTAGCAATCTAGAAAGGGTTTGTCTGCCATTGTTATTAAATACTTTGCAAATCGATAGTGACTGTCAGAGGGAGGGCGTCTGCTATTGTATTCAGTCCTCCCCACATCGACTTTGACAGGCAGTAAGAATGGGGTCGTCCTCCATCTCTTGTGCACTATTTTAATGCATAATTCCCTTCTCGATTCAACTAGCAGAAGACAAGGGAGCGTGCAATTTTTTTCAAAACTATTTTACCCGATCCTGTTTGTCAGTAGGTAAGGGTGTCTTCCATTATAAACAAATTGACCCATCTCAAATGTGACTGACGTTAGGCATAGTGGCCTGCTATTATAATGGAATCTCACCAACTCGGTGCGACTGGCAGTAAGCTGACTGGCATTAGAAAATGCGTCTGGCATTATAATGATAGGAACGCAACTCACTTTTGACTGGCAGTAAGGAAGATCCTTGCAAATATAATAAAAGTTCCTCAACAGTAATCTATCTGAAAGTAGGAAATGGGGTCTGCCATTGTGATGAAACCTCCCCAAATCGATTTTGGCCGCGCACTAGGCAATGGGGCCTGCCGTTAAATGAAAATTACCAACTTCTTTGTGAATTGCAGTAGATAAGTGGACTTGTCGTTATCATCGCAATTCCGCTAATCACACTTTCATTGGAAACAACGTCTGTGGATTTCACAATACTGTTTCTCGGATAAAGCCAAGACACACCCAATTTAAAAATTTACTTCATGTGCAGTAATTTACATATATCCGTATACAATGTAGAGTACCGTAGCGAAGCACGGGTACATTTGCTAGTTGGTATTATAAATTTACTCATTCGGGACAAATATTTCAGATGCCCTATGGAAATCAACATCTATAACATTCACATTAGTCAAGAACCTTTCGTGAGATATGGCAAATGTAAGCAATATGTCATTCTATTTAATTAATTGTTATATATTACGTTTTTTAAGTAAAAAATGTGGCCTTATTCCCTGCTTCCTGTCAGTAATTCAAAAGACTGAATAACATATTATGAAATGTAGTTTAATACAATTTTTCTAAAATGTGCTACTGGAAATGGTACTTCAAATTCATGAGAAGATTCTCATGTACATTCTCATTCACTTTGTGCGAGATAGCCTGATCTCTTAATCATTATAACCTTCAACAAACGAGTAAATAAAGTCCTTCATTAATTAATGATTTTATTATAGACATAAGTAGGTGGGCTTCAGTCTGCAAGTACCTATATAATCATAACTCCCCTACTTGAACTGTGGCTACTTCTGATTCCCCAGTTTTCAAAATATTATTTTACTGAGTTAGCCTTCTCCTCCTAAATCCTCCTAACTTATATTGATGAGGATGTCTTCTTGTAGTCCCAGAAATTCCACCCTCCTGCATTCATCACACAACACTTCTTCATTCAACATTACGAATCATAATACCGTATGTTCATTCAGTATGGTCGCAAACAAGGTGAACCGAATATATGAGCGTTAGAGCGTTGGTCATACTGATGTATTATTTGGAAAAAATACGTCGATATCTCGCGCCGTTGTCATTTTATCTGTTGCTAAAGTTAGCCAATCAGATTGCTACGCGGACGAATTCAAACGGGCTTTACAAGGCGGTGTTGCTAAATATGCACATGACTAGGTCGGGCTTGAGAGTTATGCCGATAAATGAGCAAATAATACAGCGTGAGTTTCAGCTAATGCCACCGTAGCATGCTTGCTATGGACCGAGCTTTTCAGCAGTGAGGTCCTTGTTCAAATCTCTCCCCCTGGGGAAGTATATTCCTTATATTGACCAGTATATTCAGCAGTTATTAGCATGGTTCATTAGAAAATCAAAATTAGAAATCGTTATTATTTATTTATTTATTTATTTATTTATTTATTTATTTATTTATTTAAGATAATTGAGTTCGCGTGCAGGGTTCAACATACATATTTGGATAAAACATTTTCCTTTTATAAGCACGTTAAAAAACGAATATCGGTGGACACTCACTGGTCAGCATAGTTGGCTTCCGGCAATATCATTTACTAAATCCAATTTAAGAGAAACGGCTAATAACGAAGGTATCGAAGAGCCTCACCAAGAACTAAGCTTGTTTCATGTCAGTGCTATCTGTGTGGAAATTTAATTTATTGCTGTATTAAATTCATTACTTCTTGAATATTTATCTACTATGCAAATACATTCTTATTAAATACGTAGGAGTCATCAAGTGGTACTGATTTTGATTAATATATAAAAGTGTCCTCAACTTACGAACTAGCCGATTTTGATTATACAGAAATAATTATGAATGTGCGATATTAATTTTTTGAACCATAATTAGCTGGAGCGGAAAGGAGCGGGGTGGTAGTAGTGTGTTGCGATAAGGAGTAACCCGTTCGAAACTCCAAACATAAGAAGTGGCAATCTGTGTACTGCGGGTTCGTATCTCGTTCGCTAGAGGCTCTCATTCCATAGAAGGTCCGATGGCTTATAACATTAATACAGTCGCTACGTAAAACGCGTAGCTTCTTAATTTTTCTGGAGCAAATATCATGAAACATAAAATATTGATACTCATAATTTGACAGGGTAGATCATGGAAGACTGTTATCGGCGAAGATGAAGGCAATGGAACTAGATAAAAGGGAGGTTGAATGGATGGCTAAATGGCAAATGGAACTCAGAGAATTAGAGTAGGTGAAGCATTATCTGATCCTGTAATGATTAAGAGAGTCTGTTCACAAGGCCGTGTTTTGAGAACTCTGTGTTTTATTTCACATTCGTAGGTATCGCTGATTTCGATATGGCCCAGCCGGTATTCTTGTTGATAGAATGGGATTATTGGTTCATATCTTGTTTTCTTTTCCTCACGTACTTCATTGGGTTGTGTTTCAGATGGCCCGAATCTGATCTACGGATCTATTATAAAGCCCTTTCAGCGGTCTTTGACCGTGAACCTCCTCGAAGACTGTAAAGCCTGAGTCCCGTAACGCTTGAGCAATGGCAGATCCTGTTTTATGGTGCCTAGCATTCCGTAGAGATTCTCCATGTGAGCAGTAACCGAGGACGTGAGAAAGGGCTTCTATCTCGTTGTGGCAGCGCCGACAACGGTTAGTGTCCATGGTCCTGCCTGGAATAACTCGTACAGCCGCTACGTTGCTTGTCATATCAAAGGCATCACGCCATTCGCTACAAGATAATCTTTGAAGGCCAGTGATTGGCTGGAGGATGTTGACGAGAAAGGATAACTCCTTTTCCTTACTGTAGGAGATCGCACCACTTACAAAATTCAACTTCTCTCAACTTGATTCTTATTTTCCGGGGATCTAAGAAAACCTCCTCCTAATTCAATTCGCTGTCATCTCGTATTAGACAAAGCCTTTTCAAAAAGTTGAGGTTTTCTTCTTTTGGTTCCCTTGTATTTAGTATGTAAGGATCTCTGGAATTAAAGGGCATTAATGGCTTGAAGAACAACCTCTCAACAGAAACGGAATATCCCTAATCCCTTGAATTTCCTAGGACTGTATAGCATGGTGTCCGGTGTATCAGCGGGAACTTTTAAGGTTTCTTTCAATGTGCATCTGATCATTTTATATGAATCTTAGAAGAATTTTATACGAATTTGCTCAGAGGGAATTGTTTGGAAATGGTAAATAAGAGATGGACAAACTGAGGTATTTAGAATACAGAATGTTTGATTCGTTTGTAAAAGAGGTGAGGACGACAGAGATTTTAACTTGTTGTTTAGATTAATCATTGAAGCTTGAGAGTTGAATATGATAATACTCTCAAAATTCGCTACCATATATTTCAATGATTCTCCCGGAGAGATACTCTTGGCGTCCCCTTAATAAGTTGAGATAACAATATTTATACATATTCGAATGGCGTATGGCTTTTAGTGCCGGGAGTGTCCGAGGACATGTTCGGCTCGCCAGGTGCAGGTCTTTTGATTTGACTCCCGTAGGTTGCCTGTGCGTCTTGATGAGGATGAAATGATGATGAATTCGACACATACACACAGCCCCCCTACCAGGGAAATTAACCAATGATGGTTAAAATTCCCGAACCCCTTACAAACACATGTAAAGTGCAACGGCATAGCTAGCCTATCAAATTTTGCAAGGGTCACGGCAGTCAAAAGTAATTCAAGCAACGGTAGACTTGAGTAATCTCCAGATGGGAAGTGGTCCATGATATCGGCCAGATAACCGAGGTATCTAAGATGCCACCATTTTCGATTTGGAAATTTTTTTTAAGGATTTGAGAGTGGATATCTACCAAATTAACTTGGCGCTATATCATATACAAGACATGATGATGAGATCCAGCTGGGAAAATATATGAATGAGCCAATGTTCCTGCGAATCAGACTCTGTTCTACATTTCGAAACGCTACAAAATATAAAACACTATTATCTCTTACAAAATCAGATGGTTTAAACAATGATAACGATGATCTCAACAGCGGGTATTACTGCACATGTCAACCGGGAGCTAGGGCTATAGGTAGGGGAGACCGGGGCTTGTTGTTACAAACATATTTTTGAAAGAACCAATGGGAGCAGCGCACCCCTCTCCATATCACCTGTTCACCTTGCAGTCCCTCACATTCCTAGGGAGTCTCAGGCTGCGTGTGGATCTGTGAAATTCTTGAAGTGGAAAAGTGTGGTTAGGCATTGTCTTGCATCTTTCCGATCTTTAACCATGTAATAAAATATACAGGTAAACACATGTTTTTCTGTTTGTGATTTAAACCCTCGTATATAAGCCTTAGTTTTCTAATTTAAGATAATTATATATTTCCTGTGTGGTTAACTGTGACACAAAATATAAGATGGCGGCTACTGGGGTTAATTGTTACTTACCACGCGGGGAATGTTTATACATGTAACAACGTGACCCATGCTGTTCTTATTTCGATTCTCTAGTTTCTTACAGAGAACATGGTTCATTTCTGTAAGACAACTGACAGGGGTAACACAGATATGGAGACATTTCGAGCAGCCCCTTTAGAAGTAAGATCGAATGAATCTTTCATTGGGAAAGCTGCTACAGCGTTCGTAATTCAGTTAATGACTTTGCACCGCTTCACTGTATCTCGAAAGAATTTCCACGGGAAAATAAACAGGCGAGGAACAGAATCAACAGCTGCGCTAACTGCGAACTAACTTTTATATTATATTAACTATTATATTAATTATGTTATATTTAATGAATAGGCCTAAACATTTTTTGAATTTAAAATGAAAATTATAAATATTTATCATATTTTCAATGACATTTTAATCTATGTAACAAAGTGCCCCTTGCATGTAACAACCTGAACCGCTGGTGGGGCATGTTGTTACAGAATAATTAAACGGATAAAAATGCCTCCTACTAGTAAATGTGTGCATGTTCTAGAATTTTTCTACCACTATTCTGATTATAGAGGTTCGTTCTTTCCATCAGAAATATGGACATTTCATTTATTATTCCCCTTAAAATTTTAAAAAGAATGAAAACCAAAAATCGTAACATGCCCCGGTCTCCCCTACGTGTTCCCTCGTTGCAAATGCTTTGTGGTTTCTTGCTTACACACGACGCACGATGTACCCTGATATCACCCTTAAATATGACATGAAATGCTGCTAACAGAGGGCTACCCATGAATCAGAGAAACGGAGATACGGAAGTAATCGATATCTAGGAAAAAGAACTAAATAAATGTACTGTATCGATGCACACTGTCAGAATGCTGTGCGTGATGTGCAAAGTCCATTCACGCAAGCTCCACGCGGTGCATATCTTGAAACGTTAATGGCACCAAAGTATAAATTGATTCAACATTACTTTCGTGCGTTCTTCTAACATTTTAAAAGTGCATATATTTATATCTAACATGCATGAATAATACATATCATGAGCTTTTTAAAAACATTGTACATTTCAGTTTGAATGATGAGCACTCGCACCTCATTCTTCTGCGAGATGCAAAAAATTGTCATTTAAAATGGCTTCGAAAATTATAGTTTTGTGGATTTTGTGCCCTTTGATAATTTTGATGTACACATTAACGACTATCACTTAGCAAAGGTTCAAGAACTTTGGCCGAGTGCCATGTACTATAAAAGTGTCAACTGAAAACGGCTGTAATTCGAAAACTAGCCTTTGATCTTTATGTCCGTTGACACATTCGATCTACATATAAAAACTATCATCTATCAAAGGTTGAAGAATTGTGGCAGAGAGCCATTTCGCTTAAGGATTCTGCGAGGTCCATTCCGCACACTTACGAACGTAAGCTTTTCTAGACATTGCCGATTCACAACCTCAATTATTTAATTTTCATAAGTGAAGAAACTCTCTCATATAAAGGGTGCTTGAATGAATTTCTTTGCCTTAGAAAATCACATTTATTGCAAAAGACCGGTACATGATATATTATTTAAAGTAGTTTCCTTTGGAAGCTAAGGCCCATTCCAACAATTCAGGTAACGAATGCATTCCGTGGTAGAATATTCTTGAGGCGATCCATTCATAGAGCTACTTTTGGATAACCACGAATGAAGAGAAGTGATGATCATAAAGGCCATGTTTTAGCGTCTGTTCGGTCGTTTTGCGGTAAGTACAGGTTTTAGATTGAGTAATAGTTGACCCCATGTGGGTGATTCACGCAGATGAAGAATACACCCACGGTATCCCCTGCCTGTCGTAAGAGGCGACTAATAGGGGTGACCTAGGGATGATTGAATTAGAACCATGAAACTACTTGTGATTAGTACCATCAAGTGGTTAAAACCATGGGTCGCCTTTACTTGCGAGTAGAACCACTATGTTAGGTACACAATAGGTTTGTGATTAGTACCAGCAAAGAGCGGTTCACTGTGGGTTTCCAGTATCTGTGATTAGTCTTCGTAGCCTATAATTAATACCCACTATGTGAGGAACACCATCGGTTTGCGTTACCTACGAATGGTGCCATTATGTGAGAAACAGAATAGGTCTGAATTACCCGTGTGACGTACAATACTTGTGAGTAGTACCATAATGTTTGGAACACAGTGCGTGTACGCTACTTTTAATTAGTACTACAACTTGAGAAATACCATGGTTCTACTTTACTAGCGATAAGTACCATTAGGAGGGGCAGTTAACCTGGATTTTGGACCTTTTTAGACAATGAGAATCATCAATTCAGGATTGTGCTTTGGAAGCAGTCCTTTGGTCAGTAATACTACTGTTTTAATATAGTTTATGGGAAGGTGAGGCATTGCGGGTCGAATTCACAAATTGTTTTAAGTTCATAATCATTGTTCATCGTCTTATTTTTGAATTCTAGTCAGTGGATCGATTTTGAATTATTTTTAACTTCCAGTATTGTGAGTTGGCTCCGCCGATTATTTTAAATTCATATCCATCCTTTTATTATTTATCATCACGTTTTGAATTCTAGTCAGTGGATGAATTTTGGATTTTTAAACTGTTATTGCATTTTGTCTCATTTCCCACCATTAGAGGCCCCTGACCTAGATGTTAGGCCACTTTAAACAACAATCATCATCATCATCATGAATAATTCTTGTGGCTGCCCTCCAGAATTCTTTATTTCATCCGGTTGTAACAGCTCATAATGCAGGTCACCGACTTTGCGTTGAAGTTGATTTTTCTCCGAGACGCATCTAGGATATTTTATACTAGGTTCATTGTGACGAATCAATATTTCGTCGTCAGTCATTATTCAGTGCTAAAACGACTTCCGTTTTTGTCTTTGTAACAGAAGTTGACAAAGGGTTGAACGTTTTGCCACGTATCTTTACCGTAATATACGTGAGACCCAGCTTCCGAGCTTCTAAAGGATTCTTAGAGGTTTTAGAGGTTTGCTAACGGTTGACTCAATGAGATTAGTGTTACAAACAGTTCCTTCAGAGTCTAACGTAAATTACCTTCCAGTAATGCCTGACCAGGGTGGACTTCGTACTTCAAGTCACTACCATTGTATTTAAAGAGTCCAAACAAATCTCTTCGAGATGTTTCAGAAAGTGCATATTCCTCATGGGCCTCTTCTAATAAACGATGGCTATCATCGTTCGTTGTTGTTTTTAGATGAAAGTAGAAGAGTAATACTTCCCGAAAATTCACTTCTATTTGTGTCACATGTTGCTTCTTACAGTCCAGTGACGGTATTTGAGAGCAGAGGAGCAGTTACTTTCAGATCGGTTAGCAACTCACAACTGTTACTCACTATTGGACGATGAAGCCATACCAAACACCATAGTGCTTCAGCCATGATGGGGTCTGGCCTACAAAGCGGGCGCTTCTCAGCTCGAAATCCTTCAAACTACGTGGTAACATGCGGTCAGAGTGACGAGTCCTCTCGGCCGTTATTCTTGGCTTTTAGCCCGGGGCACTATCTTAGCGTCAGATAGCTCATCAATTATAATTGAGGTGTTTCTGATCAAAAGTTGCTACTTCCACCGCAGGAAAGTTGAGGAATCCGCAAGAAACGTATCGTCGCTGCTGTGTCAAAACCGTGAATGTGACAATACTCTTCCTATCCATGGACCTTATTGTACCGAACTGTAAAATGCATGTTTTCATGACACATTTACCCACTCCCAGAGTACGATGTACACTGACTGACAGAGCAAATGCAACACCAAGAAGGAGTGGTCAGAACTTTATGCCAATTGCAGGGTAGACTGACGTCACTGAGGTATGCTCATGATGTGAAATGCGCCGCTGTGCTGCGCACGTAGCGAACGATAAATGGGACACGGCGTTGGCGAATGGCCCACTTCGTACCGTGATTTCTCAGCCGACAGTCATTGTAGAACGTGTTGTCGTGTGCCACAGGACACGTGTATAGCTAAGAATGCCAGGCCGCCGTCAACGGAGGCATTTCCAGCAGACAGACGACTTTGCGAGGGGTATGGTGATCGGGCTGAGAAGGGCAGGTTGGTCGCTTCGTCAAATCGCAGCCGATACCCATAGGGATGTGTCCACGGTGCAGCGCCTGTGGCGAAGATGGTTGGCGCAGGGACATGTGGTACGTGCGAGGGGTCCAGGCGCAGCCCGAGTGACGTCAGCACGCGAGGATCGGCGCATCCGCCGCCAAGCGGTGGCAGCCCCGCACGCCACGTCAACCGCCATTCTTCAGCATGTGCAAGACACCCTGGCTGTTCCAATATCGACCAGAACAATTTCCCGTCCCGTCGATTGGTTGAAGGAGGCCTGCACTCCCGGCGTCCGCTCAGAAGACTACCATTGACTCCACAGCATAGACGTGCACGCCTGGCATGGTGCCGGGCTAGAGCGACTTGGATGAGGGAATGGCGGAACGTCGTGTTCTCCGATGAGTCACGCTTCTGTTCTGTCAGTGATAGTCACCGCAGACGAGTGTGGCGTCGGCGTGGAGAAAGGTCAAATCCGGCAGTAACTGTGGAGCGCCCTACCGCTAGACAACGCGGCATCATGGTTTGGGGCGCTATTGCGTATGATTCCACGTCACCTCTAGTGCGTATTCAAGGCACGTTAAATGCCCACCGCTACGTGCAGCATGTGCTGCGGCCGGTGGCACTCCCGTACCTTCAGGGGCTGCCCAATGCTCTGTTTCAGCAGGATAATGCCCGCCCACACACTGCTCGCATCTCCTAACACTCTGTTTTTTCCCCAACTTTCATCCCTTTCGAACCACTCCTCCTTGGTGTTGCATTGTCACTGCCAGTCAGTGTATTTAAGGTTCATTTTCATTCACACACGTGCATTGGAAAGTTAACTCAATGAGAACTGTTCTGATGGACTGCATATCAGTATGTGGCTGGGAGGCGTGACCAGTCTTAAGGGATATAATGGATAGTAAGAGCATTGCCACATTCACGGTTTTGGCAGAGCAGCGACGATATAATAAAAGGCACACCGAACGTACCCCTGATGGGGTATGCTATAGTAACGGATTTTTGTTCAAATTTTCAAAAACATTTTTACTAGCCATATTTATTCCCTGAAGCCTCCCCTTTAAAACGGTATATTGAGCATTGCTCTATCACACTACTAGCTATGTTAATTTTAGATATTTCTCAGAAGTGGCGTGGCAACATTTTGTTCGCCATCTGTCTTTCAAAATTTTATGTATGTTGACAGTGCGTATGGCTTTTTGACTAATCTTCCACTAGCCCTTGGCATTTTAACTACAAGCTGATACTTTTCAAAACAGAACTTACATATGATGCGTGTACACAAACAGTAAGTTCAAAGAATAATAAGTGAAGACGAGCGGACATCGTATGCATGCTGGCCAACAGGGAAACTTACATCTTTCTCACTACTACCAAAATGTCTCACACTTCATACATGTCACATTGGAAAGCGAAATGTTTTAAAACATACATACCACACTACCAACCACCACAGAAACCCGCAAGAGTGATTACTTCACTCCATATAAGGTTGGCGTCAGGAAGGGCATCTGGTCATAAAACAAGTCCAAATCCACATGTGATAATGTTGACAACTACGTAGCTAAAAAATGGAAGACAGACCATTAGGGGTGCCAAAAGAAGACTGCAGGATGCCTTCAGACGTGGTGAAGATGATGCAAACTATGGAGCAGGAATGTTTTAATTTTAAACTCAATTTCCTGAAAATGTACTTTTTTTGCATTCAGGGAACATTATCTCAGTTTCTGCTCAACCTAAAATAAAGAAACTTTCAGGATATGTTTATTTAAATGTTTTACACACATGGAAACAATTTTATGTAGATGTGTAGTTTCTTCAAAAAGTTATTGGTCATAATATATTGAAAAACGGTGATGAAAAAATCTTAGGTAAAAAAAATATTATATTTCCCCCAATATTCCTGTTTAAAACATATTATCGTTTCAGTATACATAGAATAGCTGTTTCCATACAGAGTAAAAATTTGCGTTATGTACCTAACATGGTTCCCAAGAAAATGTTCCTATAAATTAACATTGTGAATATAGGCGATTCCATATCCCTTTAAAGAATTACATCATATTGGTCTGGACTGTTCATTGCATTCCATAGTATTAAACTACTGTATTGCATATGGACGAAATACCGATTTTGTTTTGAAATGAAAAATAGCACTTTTTGAACAGACACTCCACAATTACACAGGCTGATCGTACCTAAAACCAGCCCTCAGATCCAGGTAAAAATTTCTGACCTGGCCTTAAACTGAACCCGAAACCTCCGGGTAAGGGGCAGGCTAGCTACTTCTAGACCTCGGAATCGACACTATTGGGCAACAACGAGAATTAACTCATGCACTTCTTATAAGCGTGAAACCAAAGCTCCATCGGGCAGCGAGTATAAGGCCTCATAGCAAACATTTTGACCAGTCGTCTTTATGACTACTGCACCTCAGTAGTGGCGCAAAGAAGATCGCCACCCGCCCCCGCAATAATTGAAAAAGGGACCCTCGTTCCTTGATAAGGAAAGTTACAAGTTTATTTCGTAGTACAGGGTTGAATATTGTTACAACGAAGAGCAACGACAATGATAATAATAATAATAATAATAATAATAATAATAATAATAATAATAATAATAATAATAATAATAATAATAATAATAATAATAATAATTTACACAATTTACTTTTCAAATACGAAGGACTAAAAATATTACACGTATTTGGTACGAACACACATAAACACACACCAGAATGCATATTCCAACAGTAACCAAAACAACATTAAGAAATAATCTCCTTCCTATGACCAAATAATTTACAGATCAACCGTCCGTCATAGGCCTACTTAGCTACATTGACTGCCGAGGGCTATAAAGAGGCTCTAAACTTAGGTATTTCGAGTTTAGACAAGGGGGATGTCTTTGTTATAGCATATTACCTGACTACTGGGTTGTCAGAACTGGCTAATTACTTTAAAAGTCTTGTTGATTTTTGTGAGTGGCAGCAAGGGATGGTTATTATTGGAAAAGGTTGGGAAACCCGCATTCTTTCAGAAAAATTACCGCACTCCTATTGGCGAAAGAAGCTCTGCACTACGACGGCCTAAGTTTGGTATAACCCTCTGTAATGCAAATAATACTGTGTTGTGTGCTGTAGCTTTATCAATATGCAAAATCACTCTTCAGCTGCTGAATTAAGAAACAGTCATGGGCCCCTCACTAACTATGCCCCCCTCCCGTGCCCTGCGGGGTCTGCGGGGTCTTCATCGCCACCAATGCCGCACCTCCTACTTTTTTTAAATGATGGCCTACCTTGCGATTAACTTTACCTGAACATCTCATGAATGCTGAATTATCTACGCTTCATTTCTCAAAAAAGCACATGTCATATTTTAAATTGTTTGTGCACCTGAACTCACTACACAAAGAAAATTGTAATGCTGGATTCATGCTGAGCTCATGAAGGAACTGAAGGCACAGCATTCTTATAATTTATAAAATTCCTAGAAAAATTAAGTACTAGACGTAACGACTCTCCCATGCCTACTGCGGAAAGTGAAAACCTATTTTCTATGGAGTCAGTGCTGGCCTACCTTATATGTGTTGAACATCTCAGCTGACCTTCACTGAACGGTGAATTAGTTGTTATCAACACTCGTATATTACTTTTTTTAAGTCTATTTACCACTGTAAAATTTTGGAACATAAGTGAACAATTGAACATATACAGTGAGCCACAAACCATGCAATTGACTTGTTTTCCACCTCACCCACACTGCTCAAGTAATGCAGCAGACTCTCGTGTCTGTGATCTGATATATACTTAATAAATAAAGGACATCGTCCATTTTCATGCGGCAGTATATCAACTCAAGCCGTGCGATCTCAATATCGTGCAACAGGTCGGACGTTTGATTCACGACATGATGAGTATCCTAACTAATGTCATGAGTTACTGTAGTATTTCTCTCCACATCCACTGTAAGAAAATGCTCAATTCGTATGTTAATGATGTGGACGATACTAACCACATTTCTGTATTTCAATGTAGTTAGAAAGCAATCTTTCTTTCTTTCTTTCCTTCTTTCTTTCTTAATCCGTTTACCCTTGAGGGTTCGTTTTCCTTCGGACTCAGCGAGGGATCCCACCTCGGTACCTCGCCCGGGCTGTCTCACCTGCCGTGCTGAACAGGGCCTTGTGGGGGAGGGGGGATGGGAAGACTGGCGAGGATAGACAAGAAGAGGAAAGGAAGCGAACGTGGCCTTAATTTGGGTACTATCCCGGCATTTGCCTGGAGGAGAAGTGGGAAACCACGGGAAATCACTTCGGGGATGGCTGAGGTGGGAATCGAACCTCCCTCTACTCAGTTGACCTCCCAAGGCGGAGTGGACCCCATTCCAGTCCTCGTACCACTTTTCAAATTTCATCGCAGAGCCGGGAGTTGAACCCAGGCCTCCGGGGTTGGCAGCTAATTACACTAACCATTACACTGCAGAGGCGGACTAGAAAACACTCAATAATAGAAATTTCCAGACAGAATCCACTGTCATGCTACTACTACTACTACTACTACTACTACTACTACTACTACTACCATCACCACTACTACTACTGATACTACTACTACTACTACTACTAATATGTCTCATCTTCTCAGCTGCCATGTTACCGACATTTTAATTTGTCACTACTTTACCTTCCTGTATGTTCATTTCTACGTTATATTTTACTCCACCAGATGACAGGGAACCCAGAAATCTTTGAGTGAACTATGGCTGACAATAAATTGTGCCGTGTAAAAACCTAATGTGTTACCAGTGATCTTTTACATACCGACATCGTACGACACGAAGTCACCCTTCAAAAATCCAACACCTCTCGTGTTTGAAACTGCGGTCTCAGGATATGACCAGAAGGAGCTTAAATGTCAAAAAATGTTCATAATATGAAGCCAAACGTGTCTAATGCTTGTAATTTATGTTCTCTCTTTCTGATTGTTATGGACGTAATTGAGTTTTCAGCTGTGCGCTGAAGATTTTTACACAACAAAAGTCTCACATAATAAGTGACGATTTAATAGTGAAATATTGATTCGAAAATCCATGACTGGTGATATGTTTACGCAATATAAACAATATTTTACATACCAATTAATATTGTACACATATACGCATGACGTGTACATAATGTGATATGATAGAATCCGAATATCGTTGGCTTTCTTTTAAAACCTCGTATGTCTCAATGCTCGTCCTGCCCATTATATTCCTTAAGACTGGTCACGCCTCTCAGCCACATACTGATATACTGTCCATAAGAATAATTTTCGTTGTGTTCATTTTCCTATGCTGGTCTGTGAAGGAAAATTAACCTTATCATACCGTATTGTAGGGATGGTGTTTGCATGGCGAATTTATGCACTCCTATAGTATAATGTATTTAAGGTTCGTTTTCCTTTACATACCAGCAGAGGAAAATGAACATAATGAAATTCTCCTGATGGACTGCATATAAATATGTGTCTGGCAGGCGTGACCAGTCTTAAGGAATATGATGGGTAGGAAGAGCATTGAGACATACGAGGTTTTAAAAGAAAGCTAAAGATATGTTCATACAGAATGAAACATTTCACTGAGTTACTAATTCAAGTTGAATTTAAATGCATTTGGGTCACTAAATACTCTGTAAGGGAAAATCAATTGATACTAGCAGTTTTACAGTCTTACAGATCGTACACCACGCCGAAGTTCAAATAATTATTTCAACAGATCTCACTAGTTTTCAACCTATGTGTAGATCGAAGGAACAAAAAGTGTTTACTTCATTTCTTTCTTTACCAAACTGGTTAATCTCTTTTGAATAGAATTCATATACATTTTCTAATATGTTTGTGACATAATTATGCATTTATTGTCATTTTAACATTTCGTACGAAACACACATTTCTGTTTCTCCTAATAAAGAAGCTATGCCATAGCCGCTATTGCTATACACATCTTCTTAAGCCATCCTTAGTCAAGCATGATGTAAAATTATGGGAGGAAAGTCCTTACGGGTACCTGTCCAACGGAATGGGAGCAGATGCCATCTACTTTTTATCACGAGGCAACCTTATGTAAAAAAATCATTAAGCATTTTTATAATATTTGATTTTCCTGGATATAAGTCCTCTGATGGCTTTCGTTGCAGGAAAATCATTTCTGTAATAAAAATATAAATAAAAAACAGCGCTCATAATTGTACATTCGTCACGAAATTCAGTTTATCCTTTATATGTTTTCAAAGAAAATACGTTATTTAATTAAAGTGATAAATAAATAAATAAATAAATAAATAAATAAATAAATAAATAAATAAATAAATAAATAAATAAATAAATAAATAAATAAATAAATGTACGTATTTTGAGTTTTCAACCGAAAGCCGGTTGGGTCCCAAACAGCACCTCCATTATCTCTCAAAGATAACTAAGATGTCATTGAGGAGGTTTTATAAAGTACGGAAATGGAGAGTAGGGTAGTTCTTTGTTGCTCTCTTCTCCGAGCCAGGAAGTGCTATAACATAGCAGTCTGACCAGCTGACCTACGGAAATATGAGTGACACACATAAACCGTTCTTAGAAGGGACAGTTTTTTTCTTTTTGCTGTTGGCTTTACGTCGCACCGATACAGATAGGTCTTATGGCGACGATAGGACAGGAAAGGGCTAGGACTGGGAAGGAAGCGGCCTTGGCCCTAACTAAGGTACAGCCCCAGCATTTGCCTGGTGTGAAAATGGGAAACCATGGAAAACTATTTTCAGGGCTGCCGACAGTGGGGTTCGAACCCACTACCTCCCGAATACTGGATACTGGCCGCACTTAAGCGACTACAGCTATCGAGATCGGCAAGGGACAGGCTACAAAATGAATTGCATTAGTAGCATCACCCATACCTCAGTCATTTTCATATTGCCAAGACCAAAGGAGGCTGAAACAAATCACTGAAAGTAACAAATTTGTTCCTGTCTACACCATGCGGCATATTGCACTGTAAACACCATGTCTTACCAGGAACTGGTCTTAGTTGTAATAACTACCTCAATAAATAAGTGGAAAAATATATAAACGCACCAACCTATAACCAAGGAACTGGTAAATAAGCTCTCTACATACGATAATGTACAGATAAGAAAATTTTCAGTTTCTTCTCAAAAACTCTGCTCATTGATAATAAATAAATTAAAATTCATGCAGCTCTCATCCCTATTATATAGTCCAAGTAAAAGTATATGGAATCTTCGTAACAGAAGTTAAGATTCCCTTCCGCTACTAGCTCGACATTCAAAGCGATACTTCTCTACCTTGTGTGGCTCCACGCCCTCATCACTTCCGTCTGCGGCGAGCGCCACTCGGCCCAGCACTGACCGATCTATACCAACAACAAGGTAACAAATTGTGGATCGAATATGACCAGTAGAGTCCGGTTTGCTACAGCACACACTTAGCAACAACCATTCAGGATGATTAATTATGACTTTACCCACTTCTTTGAGTGAAGGGTATTGAAAGAATAGGTCTGAGTTAAACACGCAGGAGACATATGGTATAAACAGAATAACCATTTAACCTATATGTTCCCTGCACCTGATCTTACTATTTGCTTCTTTAATACTTCAAGAAATCGAATCTTTAAATATGCAGTCTTATTTTGAAAGTAAAAATTATCATATTATGGGAGACGTCATTAATTTACTAAGATTTTCGACGTTACACTTATTATTGTTTACCTCTTTATTTTAAAGTGCCAAAAGATAAAAAAATCCATGTATCTATTTAAAAATGAGCTAAAACATATTAATTCTTCATGTTAAATTGGAGGAATATAGTCTTGTGGTTGGCCCGATGACCTAGGTGTTAGGCCCCTTTATTTTTTACAATCTGCTTTCAGTCGCACCGACACAGATACTGTATGTCTTATGGCGACAATGGGATAGGAAAGGGCTAGGAGTGGGAAGGAAGCGGTCGTGGCCTTAATTAGGTCCAGCCCCAGCATTTACCTGGAGTTCAAATGGGAAACCACGGAAAACCATCTTCAAGGCTGCCGACAGACAGGTTCGAACCCACTATCTCCCGGATACAAGCTCACAGCCGCGCACCCCTAACCGCACGGCCAACCCGCCCGGGGAAGGCCATTTTAAACAACAAGCAAACATAGTGTTGCGGTCAAAGCTGAATTAAACACTTTGGGCGAACTGGAAATAAGCTTAGAAATTAAGTTAGTAAACTTGTTCCATCTTCAACGGATAAACATTTAGTGCTTTTGATGCAGTGATGCATCGCGAATATTTCAGCATGAACGGATTGAACAAGAAGGGAAGTGGTTAAAAAGTTGAAGTATGTTAATTTACATTTTTAACTACCAACATAATACAACAACAATGTAATTTCCTCGGTGCAGGCAAGTATGTTACCCAATGGCGGCCGGCGGACATTCAGGTCCGGGTGGAGGTGGCCACAATACTTTATCCCACAACTCTTTCTTGACAGCTTTGACAAAGAAAAAGAAAGATCAAAATCAGGTTTATTTTATAATAAATGAAAAGTATCACATTAATAATGTTTTCAAAACCGGATATTAAGGCTGCCCTTATCAGCTGTTTTTGTCATTTGGATATACGATGATGATTATAATTAAAGGATGGTATCACTAAGAATCTGATATGAAAATTACGTATAGACGATTAAGATTTTATAAAAACATAAATCCAGGGAGCATGTGCTCATTTTTCAACCATTATCACTATCCTTGTGAACTCAAAACTTGCGTTATTCTTGATTGTACGATTACAACATGTCACAATCGGAGTACAGTAATAACTAATAACTAGGATCCTATCTAAGAGTTGCTTGGCAGCTAGGAGCAGCAAAATACCGTACGGATTATGCCGCAAGCCAGGAGTGTGTCGCCTTACCCTCACAAGGTCACTCAACCCCACGCGGGTTATATCCTCTGCATTATTGAAAGTCAAGGTATTACCACGCCGACTGCTCAACAGCCCTTCAGCGCACAGTCGCACAAAATAGATTCACTTCTGAAAAGTATTCGCTCGGTATTTGAATGAAACCCTGCTCTACTTAGCATCTAGAAATATCCCAAGTGTCCTATATCATGATGAAACAAAATAAGTACATATGTGTATAATTCATAGGGTTAATGATACAAACAGTGTCTCAGAGGAAATAATGGGATAAATTATACAAAAATTATCCAGTACATAATAATATAGAATATTTATACTATTTTAGAACTCCAAAGTGATGAGCAAACAGTTGACTGTTAAAATAAAGACATTAGATTATCAGGCGAATACGGCATAGAACATGATTCATTTTCGTCTTCATTAATTATAATGACGAGGAAGTATACATGTGCATGTAAGAATCATTCATTCCGTCAACGTCAGTGTTCGAACTGACAGATGGGAAGAGTGTGGAAAATTTAATTACCGAGTCACATTCGTCGTTGATTTTTCAATCATTTCTAACCTGGGAAATCATGTCCCGTTTAAATTACTTTTTATTCTGCTTTACATAATTCACTAGCTAGCGTGAATGTAAGTACAATTTAAACACTGGAACATTATTTGAACGATAATTAATAATCATAATAATGTGACGGTAGAAAAAGCGCAACATTTAACGTGGACAGAATAAAATTTGTCCACATCTTTTCTTTTACAGTTTTCAGTTTGAACAAGGTTATAAATGCAACAGTGTAAAATACACTGGTAAGGCAAGCAAATAAAAGAAACCATTACAACGTTGTTTTCCGATAGAATCTACAGATCTCAACGAGAAAACGAACTCTGAAATTTAAGAAAACAACCAGGGCAGAAGAGTGTAAAAGTAAATGGGCCTACCTTAATTGATTTTCTTGTAGATGAAGTTCATTCGCCGCTCCTTTTATGACAATACATTTTTATGACAACATTTTTATGACAATGATTTTTATGACATTTTAATGACTTTTTATGACAATACTTTTTTATGACAATACCTTTTATGACGAGCTCATTGAAGTAATTTGTGGCCATGAGGTTCTTTTCAATGGAGCACATAGCTAACGCACACAGTCGGCCTTCCTTCATTGTATTCATTATAAAGGTTTTTATTCTTTTCAAAGTTGAAAAGCACCTTTCACTCTCAGGAATCGTGCATATCATTCGCGAAAGTTTTACTGACTCAAGTAATACTGTCGCGAGATTATTTTGACAAATGCAGGGGAGAAGTGTTAAAAACACCAGATGCAATGTCAAACTCATGCCTACTATATAAAAGTGATAATTCCTGCCTGAATTCAAACAGATTGAAAGTGAATAACTTAGTGACCATTTTAAATTCAAAGTCAGGAAAAGACTTCCTAAATTCTGAAAATAGGTTGGGCTGAAATAGCTTTATTACAGATAAATGCTCATTAAAACCAAAATGATCGGCAATACCTGTTAAAATTACGTCACACACCTCTTTTGCCACGACCCGCTTGGTGCTGTCAAATGGAGCACGCTTTTCACTACGGACTGGGTTTAAATCACATACGACCGGGCGAGTTGGCCGTGCGCGTAGAGGCGCGCGGCTGTGAGCTTGCATCCGGGAGATAGTAGGTTCGAATCCCATTATCGGCAGCCCTGAAAATGGTTTTCCGTGGTTTCCCATTTTCACACCAGGCAAATGCTGGGGCTGTACCTTAATTAAGGCCACGGCCGCTTCCTTCCAACTCCTAGGCCTTTCCTATCCCATCGTCGCCATAAGACCTATCTGTGTCGGCGCAACGTAAAGCCCCTAGCAAAAAAAAAAAGAAAAATCACATACGATGTGTTCTGTGTCGCACTGATCGAGTGAATTTCTGAAGTTCTGTGTAGAGGATTTGAAGGTAGACAAATTCATTACAGCTTTAACACTGTCATGTTCCCTGTGCTGTAGTTCATTGAATAAAATGTCAGCATGTGGCATGCATTTACTAAAACATTCGAGCCAAAAGAGGAATACCTGATCTTTTAGAATGTTTCTCAAACCTATTGCCTTTATGGTTGTCGAATAGTCATTACTGTCATCATCCACAATCTTTTCTAGGCACTCAATCAGTTCATTTTTGGAGACGAAGACTGTCCTTACGCACCGTGCCCTAAACTTCCGTCTAGTAGCCACATTTTTCGAGATACGTTTCTTAACTATTTCGTCTAGTACTGCTGTCCGTTTGGAAGATTTGGAGAAAAATGAGGAAATCCCTCCAAATTACTAAAAAAAACTTTAACTTGCTTGTTTTGGGGTGCATAGCGCTCGATAATCAAGTTCAACTGATGGACGTAACAATTAAAAAAGGTCGCATTTTTGTACACTTTTCTTGCCTGTACTCCTTTGTGTTGCCCCCTCATCAAAGTTGAACCATCATAGCTCTGAGCTATTAATTTTTCAGGGGACTTATTTACCACCATTTTCTCTAGTTCGGCAAATAAAGCTTGGCTAATTCCTTCTGCAGTATGATCACTGGGCAACACGAAGCTAATAAACCTTACAACCATTTCACATCTCACAATAAAAACAAGCTGAGACAATGTGATGCAATCCGTGGTTTCGTCAGCTTCAATCGCCAAGTAATCTGTCCGAGAAATCTCATCACGTATCAACTGAAGGCACACGGAATAGATCGAATCTAAACGGTCGTTCTGTATAGTTTTAGACAGTCCCATAAATACATGGCTGTTAGTTCTTTAAATGTGCTCCTTTAAGGTGGAGTCTAGCTTAATCATTGAATTAACCATCCCACGAAAGATTCCAGGATTATCGGATGAATCTAGTTCATCGTGTCGTCGCAGTGGGAGCTCAAATTCTCCTGATTATGTGACGATTTTTCTATACGTCCTCATTGAACTGCTTTACTTTCATCCTATACGCACTTACCAACCATCGCGAACTCAGTACTAATGTTAATATTGTTTTTACTAGATTTATGTTTTTTACTTTATCATGCAAGTGTTTTAGATCCATAACACCAGTTAATGTCCACACAAGATCACCAGAATTCATAGCCAAACACATGTAGCAATAGAACGCATTTCTTATCTCACACCCACACAACCAGTCTGCATACTAGTACAATGCACGATTGAATGTTCTGGTATAGCCAGCTTTACATTTGCAAGGATTCTGAATCTGTGTAATATTTCAATTAGGTTTCGGAGGTCCTAGCCTTTCCAATTCTAACATATTATCAAAATAAAGATGTCCTCTCTTTAAAATAGCGTCCACAGAATTCATTTTCAAAAGAATAAAGATGTAAGCATAGTTAGTAGAAGTATGAAAATAAAATACAGAGTCATTCCAAACGTAAGCGCTGTGATCACAATTCACCAGTTTCAACTCTAGAGCACAGCCGCAATATTATTATTATTATTATTATTATTATTATTATTATTATTATTATTATTATTATTATTATTATTATTTCTTCGTTATGCACATTTACAGAGTGCGTTGGAACTTGTTAGCTTGATGATGGTTTTCCTTTCTTCTTCTTCTCCTCCCAAAATCTCTTCATGAACTCGCTATGCTGTTTCTTGCGTTCTTCCGCCCATTGCTTCCCTGTGGTACTTTTAGCCTTTTCCGTGAACGTGTGCTTTGCAACCAGATTCCCAAAAGCCTTGCGATCCCTGATGATATCTTCTTTGATATTAATTTCTTTTAAGTATATAACGAAGAAATAATAATAATAATAATAATAATAATAATAATAATAATAATAATAATAATAATAATAATAATAATAATAATAATGATGTACAAAAGCTTATTAGACGTTATTCATTCTTATTAGTCCGCCGATGTGCAGGAGACGATTGAAATTCTATGTCCACATCTGTAGAATGAACGACAATAGATATGCAAACAAACTGCTTGGTATAATTAAATCAAAGAAGGTCAAAATAAGCTGGTTAGAGGAAATAAAGCGGGGCTAGATTTTCTAGTCTGAGTTCACAGAGTTTCTAGATACGTGAAGTTCTCAACTCTCTAAGTGTAATGCACGCACAGTACCAGGATGATGTGATAATTTCTAACACATTCATTTTGGTCCCAGTAGCGTTGCTATGTTAGATAACAGCCCTATGATATACAATTTTTCTTTTTCACATAATTTGACTGGTAAACGAAATGCAATAAGTGGTTTGGTTCAACGCAAATAATTAATTATTCCTTACAAAAAACACATGTGCACTTTCTGTCTCGTTATATGAAAGAACTTAATTACTTCGGTGTTGCCAATGTCATGTGATAGCACGTGCCTGGTGGCTGATTGTTCGCAGGACAACAAGCCCATTAGTTACTATCATGTACAACGTTAAGAGCTGTTCATATCGACCCGGCAAGACGGTCATCTTTTTACGTTGTAGTTTGTTCTATTGAATCCTGCAGCCGACCCCGCGGTGTAGGGGTAGAGTGCCTCTCTCTCTTACCGGGAGGCCCTGGGCTCTATTCTCGGTCAAGTCAGGGATTTTTGTCTGTATCTGAGAGCTGATTCAAGGTCCACTCAACCTACGTAATTTCAATTGAGGAGCTATCTGACGGTGAGATGGCGGCCCTGCTAGAGAAAGCCAAGGATAATGGCTGAGAGGAATAACAAGATGGACCCCAACTACTACCGTGGATTTTCATTAGTCTCCATAACTTACAAAGTTATGTAACAAGCCTTCCTGAACCGTGCAGAATCTCAGCTGGATCCAGAAATTGGCGAATACCAAGGTGGATTCAGAAAAGGCCGATCATGCGTAGAACAAATTATTAACCTTAAAAACTCGATGAAATATTTCCACAGTACGTCAAACAAAAGTTATGTCATCACATTTTTCTATTCATATAACTGCCAATTATGTTTGCCTTTATGTTATCCTTATCTGACCTTTTTGTTATATTCAATTCAGCAGTAAGTTCCTTCAATGTCTCCTTACTACAACACCCATTACTAACGGTATTTCTTTCTAACAGCTTCTTAAAATCTTTATGTATGTGTTACATAGTTGTAGTGAAAATCATCAGCAATTGTTTTAAACCCATCCTATAGGCTGTTTACTTTTTTATTTACTACTTTCCACTAATCGTATTTACTTTTCGAAAACTTGCCCATGTCCCTCTTATCAACCATGTGGTATTGTTTAATTGTTCTACTTTTAAAACCTTCTCTTGTGTCGCATTTTTTTTTGTGATACCATGCTTGGTGACGGACGTGAGTGAGTGAGGCTCCACAGTAATCAAGTGATTTGAAGGTGTTATACAGCAGTGAAAGTGACAAAAGTTTGCGGAATTGTTACATTTGTATTTACCAATCAATATACACAAACGTTTTGTTGGCATTGATCCTCTTTTTCTTCCAAATTCGCATTTTAAAGAAAATGGGTCGCCGAAACAACGGAGTTGGAAGCCCAGCCATTACCAGTGCTGCCAACGTAGACCGCCTCGTGAAGTGCGCGCTGGACGACTTCATTAACTCGGACAGCTTCCTTGAAAAAATTGTGCAGGCCATTTCGACCCGCATAACAGAAGTAGTCATAAAAGAACTTGAAAAAAGTTTAAAATTTCATATCGAAGCGTTGTCAGAGTTAACTGAAAAACTTGATAAGAAGGAGGCGGAAATCCGCAAACTGAAAGAGGATATGGACGCCATGTGTGATTCATTGGAGCAATATAGCAGGAGAAATAATGTAAGAATTTTCGGCATTCCTGAAAGTTCGAACGAAAACTGCGATGAACTAGTGCTCAACGTGTGCAAAGCAGTAGGTGCAGATGTGAGACTTAATGACATCGATAGGTGTCATAGAGTAGGACCTCGATCTCCAGGAAAAACACGACCTATCCTAGTGAAATTTGTGTCTTATCGCTCACGGCAGGACATCTTCACGAAGAAATTGAAACTGGAAGGATCATCTACAACAATCCGTGAAGATCTTACGGCTGTTAGAATGTCCATCTTGAAGACAGCAATCCAGCGTTTTGGACTTACAAACACTTGGACTGATTCAAGAGGCATCATAATCAAGAAGATGGACGGGATGAAATTAAGAGTTTGCCAGTTAAAGGAACTTCCTATGGCATAAGTTTCTGTTGCAGTGCTGCTTTATCACTTGACAATGTGAGTCTACTCCCATCCTTTACCGTAAGTCACAGCCGAGAAGCTATATTTTTATTCAGTTTAAGAAAATCTATCTATCTATCTATCTATCTATCTATCTATCTATCTATCTATCTATCTATCTATCTATCTATCTATCTATCTATCTATCTATCTATCTATATATCTATCTATCTATCTATCTATCATCTGTCTATCTACATATCCATCCATTTACCGTATTAATTGATCTAAATATCCATTAGATCTGTCTTCTTATCCTACCATCCGTCGATTGACTTACTCTTTAATCACTTTCCTAACTGGTTCTAATTTAAATCAGGCCCCCGTATTTACGTCTACATAGATCTAACATCTACACTACGTAGAATAAGCTCCTACTCGAGTTATTCTGTACGCGTAATCTGCTGTTGCACGTTATTATTATTATTATTATTATTATTATTATTATTATTATTATTATTATTATAGACAATTTAGGTATCTAAAATACGTAAATTGCTGATTATTCATTGGATGTATTCGCATGTTGTGTTCTACTTCTAGTTAGTTTTCATTTTAGCAATTGGCAATGCATACCACTAACAGCAGTAATCCCTCTGACCATTGCAATACTTTTCCTTGTCACACTTCCCCTTCCCCGCCCATCACTTCAACCTGTCTACCTGCTATACCTGCTAGTCCATTGACCCGAACCCCACCCCTTGAAGCTACAACACACATTCTCCAGTCAGCCCTAAATAGTCATAAAAGCGCACTTTACATATGTCACCTTAATGCCCAGAGTTTAGTTTCTCAAACTCATATAGATGAACTAAAAGCGATTTTCATTCCACTGTCCTTTGATATCATCTTATGCAGTGAAAGTTGGTTGAAAGTCAAACATCAAGCTAAGAATCTTGAATTACCTGGCTACTGCCTTCTGAGGAATGACAGACTTGGCAAAGGGAGAGGTGGGGTCTGTGCTTTTGTCTCTTCGCGCTTGAAACCTCAAATTATCTGTCAGTCGCCTCAACAGTACGAGCGTAAACCTGAGTACATGTTCATAGAGATACAGGTCGCTACTATGAAATGCTTGGTAGGTGTAGTATACAAACCGCCTAAAGCTCGCCGTCTGAATGACTTAGAGACTGATATTAACAGACTGTTACCTATGTACGAACATTTTATAATGATGGGAGATGTTAATACAAATCTTCTAGATCCAGATTCTTCCAAAGCCACCCATCTATTGAATACGTTTCAGGCATGCAGCATGGCGGTCCTCCCACTTTCTCCCACTCACCACACTAAAACTTCACACACACTACTGGACCTAATAGTAACGAACAACCCTGACAGAGTATTACATCACGGCCAGACATCTGCTCCCGGACTGTCAGCCCATGACATCATCTTTATGTCTTACGCACTGCAATGCCCTAAACATAAACCTAAGTACGTGACTTACCGAGACTATAGCCGTATTAACAACGAAAAATTATTGCAAGACGCTTTTTCGATGCCGTGGCAGGAGATAACTCATAAAACTAATATTGACGACATGGTCACCACTTTCAATAACATGATACTACATATTTTTGACAAACATGCCCCTATACGAACAGCACGCGTCTGTGAAAGACTCTCCCCGTGGCTAAATGATGATATTATAGCAAAGATGGCTAAGCGGGATGCAGCTCATAGGAAATATAAACATTACCCGACAGAGGAAAACTTTATCTATTACAAACGACTACGTAATAAAACGACTCAGACAGTAAGAAACGCTCGACTACGGTACGCCCATGACCTTATAAAATCTGACGTAAGACCCGCTACTTTATGGAAGTCAATCCGCCATTTTGGACTAAATAAACCGGACAAGGTAGACGATTTGGAAGTTTCTCTAGATGAATTGAATAATCACTTCGTATCATACCATGTACAATTAAACGAAGAAGCAAAATAAAATATTTTGTGTGCAAATTACAACACACCACCCGTAGGCAGAGACAAATTTTATTTTAGTTATGTCTCACCCCTTCAAGTGAAAGCGGCTATCATGCGAATTAAAACTAAATCCACAGGGGTGGACAATATATGTATTATAATGCTAAAGAAAATTATCGACGCTATTATTCCAGTATTGACATTCATATACAATTTCTCCCTTCAAAATAGTGTATTTCCAACTGTCTGGAAAATGGTCCTGGTGCATCCTTTACCAAAGACAAAATATCCTAGACTAAACAGTGACTACAGACCTGTAAATATACTGTCAATAGTAGCCAAGGGACTCGAACACATTGTGCATAATCAAATCACCAACTATCTCAACGACCACACCAATCAGGTTTCCGACGCAATCACAGTACATGTACTGCCTTACTAAGCGTGACTGACGATATAAGACTGGCTATTGATGAGCAAAAACTGACTATCCTAGTATTATTGGACTTCAGCAAAGCATTTGACTCTGTAGACCATGAGCTGCTCCTATCCAAACTTTATCACCTAGGGTTCTCCTACAGTACTCTGAGATGGTTGGGAGCTTATTTACACGAACGTCAACAAATTGTCATCAATCAAGATGCATTTTCTTCGTGGCAATATGTAAAAAGAGGTGTCCCACAAGGGTCAACCCTTGCTCCTTTGCTATTTTCTGTCTATATCAACGACCTAGCTAAACAGTTGACACATTGTAAACGTCACATCTATGCTGACGATGTACAATTGTACCTCCATGCAAAACCAACAGACGTTTTGACAGCAATAGAGAAAATTAACATGGATCTAGAGGCCATAAGTAAATGGTCCTACCAGCATGGACTTATTTTGAACCCAAAAAAGTCCCAAACTATAGTAATTGCCCACCCAAGACTTATTTCCGACAATTTCCGTATGTCCATCCGCGACGTACAACTTCAAAATCAAGTTTTGTCCTTTTGCAAGAGCGTAAAAAATCTCGGAGTAACCATTGACCAGCACCTCTCGTGGACGGATCAGATATCTGTGAGTAGACGAGTTTTTGCTACGTTGCACACATTAAACAATTTCAAATTTACTTTTCCGTTCAGTTTAAAGAAGAAACTAGTTGAAACCCTCGTTCTTCCAATATTCGATTATTGTGACGTAGTTTACAAAGATGTGAAAACCGAGCTTCGAGATAAACTACAACGTGCACAGAATGCCTGTGTAAGATTTATATGTAATCTGAAATTCAGATCACGTTATCCAGTCTTACGTCGAACTCGGATGGCTACGCCTTGAAGACAGGCGCAAGCTGCATACCCTGACTTCATTGCACCGAATCCTTACCTTACAATCCCCATCTTACCTGTATGAATGATTTCATAGCCTTTCTGAACACCATGATAAAAACACCAGAGCGCTGAGCTCGACATTGCTCGCTATTCCTAAGCATAAATCCTCAACCTACAACAATTCCATCACTGTTGTGGCAAGCCGTGAATGGAACTTCCTTCCGCAGGAGGTCAGAGGGATATCAAACCACGGAAGATTTGAAAGTATGTGTTCAAAATATCTCTATGAAACGAGCTCGTAGTGCGACAGTCTTCCTCTTATTATTATTATTATTATTATTATTATTATTATTATTATTATTATGGTCATTCTTCTTATTATTCTTATTATTCTCCCCATGGTCCTTCTTCTTCTTCTTCTTCTTCTTCTTCTTATTATTATTATTATTATTATTATTATTATTATTCATCAATAGTGTTAGAAAGTACTCAGCTGTGGTTTCCTGCATAGTTATCCTTATCCCTATCCCCATTTTGCAATGTAAACACATGAAAACTGTAATATTCGTCAATGTGATACATTTCTGGAATTGGACAAATTAATTGTAAATATTAGTAGGTTTATCTACATTATCATCATCATTATTATTATTATTGAAATTGTAACTCGTTCTTTGTTGTATGTTATTTTCTTCGTAGGCAGCAAAATCTTAATTTATATTGTGTATTATAATAGTTATTTTTATATACAGCAGGATAGCATAGTACCGTAGTAATTTGTTTCAGTCACTTTTCATTTATTCAGTATGTTATATATTTTTATTTTAATTATGTATTTCACTGGTCAAGTGTAAGATAGGGACACGTGTCCCTAACATTGCCAGTTAAAATAAATCATATCTATATAACTATCACCAGCTTATACTCGCTGTCACTTCAGTTTCTCTATAAAGCTCATCTGGTTTCACCAGCACCGCATGTAGAATATTTTACCCTCTAGAGTAGCTGGTTCCATCACTTTCTGATTTGCTGTTCATTCCAGATTAACATATTCACTACATGCTGGGCATGCTTTCTGTCATTTTAATTACCTTGCTAGTTAACGTTTGGAAAAATTGAGATTACCCTCTACAATTACCTTCTTTCTGTGCTGTTTCCCACATAGCTGAGCATCTTTCAAATAATTTTGCATCCGTGTCAACGCCGCCCTTTACAGGTCTGTACACCCCAAAAACATCAATTTGCCCACTATATTTACAGATGGACTTACATCTAGAATGCCATGTTTCTTATCCTTAACCTTTTCGTGACTTACTTATTATTCTTTCACCAGTATGGATTCTTCACCTTATTTCGATTTTATCCAGTCTGTACGATAAATGCTCGAGTTGGTACTACAAACACTCCAATTATGGGAGAGAATTTCTGTTTCCATAATATCACTTATCAGTCATGATTGAACTCCTATTGCAATATCTGGTACATAAATAATTACTTAATTCTAACCCTTTTTTACAATAATTCTACAGTTCAACACTAACAACTTCATGTGATCCTTACTTGGTTTCCAGCTTTCTGCACTCCCATCGCCACTCCCTTACCTTTTTGTTTCCCTGAATGTACCCTTTTTAAACAAACCCCTAACTCATACAAAACATTTTAGTTCAAGCAAAGGCATCTGAGCGTAGATTCACATGTCCCACCCTCCTCTATGGATCTAGAAATCTCAGTCCCAATTTCCCACATAACCACTCCAAAATATTTCCAGTCAGTATCCCTTCTACATATTATCCCACTGATAGCAAGCTTCGCTCCCTTAAACTTTTCCCAAGCTATCATAACTAGATCCCACTTATCGCCTACCATGCTAGTACCTGTCTTACGTTGTCGACACCAACATGGAAAAATCACGTTCTCCTTACCCGTCTCCTTCCCATCCACTTTCCACAACATCTGCCTTAGCCTTAGTCTAATTCCTGGATAACACTCTAACCTACATAATTTCCTCCAAACTCTTTCCCCGTTACCAACAATTTTAATGCTAGGAGCAGAAAACAGCATTACATTTGTTTACGATTAATTGTAAATTTACCAATCTTATTTACCCCGTTTATGGCCAGTACTTCATGCTTCCTCGAAACAGCACCTAGATAGTATTACTGAGATTATAGAGGTACAGTGCGGCAGAAATGACTTGGTTCCTAATATCTAGGTCTCCATTACAGTCATGAAGGTCACGTAGTTGACGTAATTCAATCGTTAATGGTGCCAGACATTATTAGTTCTGGCTTTTGTCCGAGTGAAGACTAATGGCACGAATGTGGGAGAACAGAAGGATATTAAGGAACGTGAACAGCAAAGATCTGTACAACGATATGCATTGTGTTGGCCTCAGAACTACTCCACACAGTCACTATATGGCCTGCCTTTCTAACCTCTACTCAATTCGGATAGTCTGAATGAGGTTGGTGATTATTGCTTTCAAAAGCAACTATTATGTTGAGTCCCTCATAAAATTAAAATAAGAAGAAAGACTAATATTGTCGACCCCTTAGAAAATGATTCATGAATTTAATTTCTTGTGGTTATTTCTAGCCGAGTACAGCCCTTGTGAGTCAGACCCTTCGATGAGGGTGGGCGGCATCTGCCATGTGTAGGTAACTGCGTGTTATAGTGGGGGAGGGTAGTGTTATGTGTGGTGTGTGGGTTGCAGGGATGTTGGGGACAGCACAAACACCCAGCCGCCGGGTCATTGGAATTAACCAATGAAGGTTAAAATCCCCGATCTGGCCGGGAATCGAACCCGGGACCCTCTCAACCGAAGCCAAGTACGCTGACCATTCAGCCAACGAGTCGGACAATGATTCATTAGAAAGAGGAAATAGCCATGTTAGACAGGTTCCCACTTTCACAACAGGCAAATACTGAGGCTGTACCGTAATTAAAGCCGTGGCCACTTCTTTCCTACACCTTATCCTTCTCCGTGCCATCGTCAATGAAAAACCAGTCTGACGACGTGCGAAGTTAAGCTTCTATCAAAGAAAGCTATGGGAAGCAGGTAGTTAAGGCCGCAGGTCATGGAGCTATCAACTTGCATTCGAGCTGTCGTGCTATAACCCACTCAATTATCATCGAGAAACTTCCTGATTTAGTGCGACTTTAAGGAGGCATGGAAATAAATAAATAAATAAATAAATAAATAAATAAATAAATAAATAAATAAATAAATAAATAAATAAATAAATAAATAAATAAATAAATACAATAGTCCATAGCCCTCGTAAACATGGGTATGCGGAAATTGTGTAAATTCCCGCTGCAAAGGATTTCATTTCTCGTTTATTGGATGATGATCCTTGTATTTCGGAGAATATATCGTCGCTGGAAAGGTAAAAGGTTGTATTCCACAAAGCTCTTCCTATCAATTATTCTCCTTAAGACTGGTCACGCCTCCCAGCCACATATGGATACGCAGTCCATCAGAACAATGTCCGTTGTGTTCGTTTTCCTATGTCGACGATTAAACGAAAATGAACCTTACATGCATTGTACACTAGGAGTGCGTAAATACGTAATGCAAACGTACATTCCTAGAGTACGGTACTGTAAGGTTCATTTTCCTTTACACATGGGCATAGGAAAATGAACACAACAAAATTTGTTGTGATGGACTGCATATCCATACGTGGCTGGGAGGCGTGATCAGTCTTAAGGAGAATAATTGATAGGAAGAGCTTTGAGGAATACAACCTTTTACCTTTCCAGCGACGATATAATGATGATGATCCTTGTAGTTCGGAGAATATATAATGATGATGATCCTTGTAGTTCGGAGAATATATCATGATGATGATACTTATAGTTCGGAGAATATATAATGATGATGATCCTTGTAGTTCGGATAATATATAATGATGATGATCCTTGTAGTTCGGAGAATATATAATGATGATCCTTGTAGTTCGGAGAATATATCGTCGCTCGACCGGTAAAAGGTTGTATTCCACAAAGCTCTTCCTATCAATTATTCTCCTTAAGAGTGGTCACGCCTCCCAGCCACGTCTAGATATGCAGTCCATCAGAACAAATTTTGTTGTGTTCATTTTCCTATGCCCACGTGTAAAGGAAAATGAACCTTACAGTACCGCACTGTAGGAATGTACGTTTGCATTACGTATTTACGCACTCCTAGTGTACAATGCATGTAAGGTTCCTTTTCGTTTAATCGTCGACATAGGAAAACGAACACAACGGATACTGTTCTGATGGACTGCGTATCCGTATGTGGCTGGGAGGCGTGAACAGTCTTAAGGAAAATAATGGGTAGGAAGAGTACTGTGGGATACAACGTTTTACCGGTGAAGCGACGATATAATGATGATGATCCTTGTATTTCGGAGAATATATAATGATGATGATCCTTGTAGTTCGGAGAATATATAATGATGATGATGATCCTTGTATTTCGGAGAATGTATAATGACGATGATCCTTGTATTTCAGAGAATATATAATGATGATGATCCTTGTAGTTCGGAGAATATATAATGATGATCCTTGTAGTTCGGAGAATATATCGTCGCTCGACCGGTAAAAGGTTGTATTCCACAAAGCTCTTCCTATCAATTATTCTCGTTAAGACTGGTCACGCCTCCCAGCTACGTCTAGATATGCAGTCCATCAGAACAAATTTTGTTGTGTTCATTTTCCTATGCCCATGTGTAAAGGAAAATGAACCTGACAGTACCGCACTGTAGGAATGTACGTTTGCATTACGTATTTACGCACTCCTAGTGTACAATGCATGTAAGGTTCATTTTCGTATAATCGTCGACATAGGAAAACGAACACAACGGATACTGTTCTGATGGACTGCGTATCCATATGTGGCTGGGAGGCGTGACCAGTCTTAAGGAAAATAATGGATAGGAAGAGTACTGTGGAATACAACGTTTAACCGGTGAAGCGACGATATAATGATGATGATCCTTGTATTTCGGAGAATATATAATGATGATGATCCTTGTAGTTCGGAGAATATATAATGATGATGATCCTTGTAGTTCGGAGAATATATAATGATGATGATGATCCTTGTATTTCGGAGAATGTATAATGACGATGATCCTTGTATTTAAGAGAATATATAATGATGATGATCCTTGTAGTTGGGAGAATATATAATGATGATCTTTCTAGTTCGGGGAATATATACTGATGATGATTCCTTTTATTAAGAGTTCAAATTTAGAAGTAATTTCGTGGTCTGAGGATTAGAACTTTATTATCACCACTCCTATCCTGACAATTTCGTCATTCATTAGTGGAAGTCAAAGTCAATATTTAAACCAGACCAACACGTCGCGTTCGCCTGAATCATGTGAACTACGATAGATGCCAAAAAAAATCCGCCTTCGATTGCAGTAATACCGATAGCTTCGGTGGCTGAATTCAAGCTTTTGAATATACCTCACTTGGACAGATTTCACCTAATTAGTATATTTCTTACCTAAAGTTCACGTTACGCTAACTAGAGCCTCAAACAATATTGAGATTCTCAACGTTATTTATGCTGTGGAACGCTTATTCAAGTGTTTTCTTTAAGTATATTACGGAGTTGCCATTTATAAGTACTATTTACTGTAACCGACTTTAGACGAAATCAAACTCACTACCTTGCCAACACAAGAACAACGACTAACTGTAACACTGAGATCTCAGAGAAGAGCTATTAACTTGTATGTAATGCAACTTGAGTTCCGCCTTTTCACTCACTCCAAATTGGTATCTGAGTTAAATTTTGTGGACATAAATTGAAGAACTTCAACACGATAAGTAAACTTCTTATTTGATTACTCTGAGCTGAAAGGAACGTCAATACGGAGGTAAATAGAGTGTCCGAATGATCCACTACCTTCTGAATTCGCCTTGACGCATACACGTACAATATATCGATTGCCATTTCCGGTAGAAATTTCTTCTTAATCTGACCCACATCACACCTTTCCCTGGTAAACGCTTCATTTATCATGATTTCTGATTTATAGATAGATGCCAGATAGAAGCAGGTGTATTTGGTATATTTCAGTTTTCTTCGATTTTTTTGTCTATGTAGCTCTAATTCATCATCATCGTCATCGACATTCCCATATTCCTCATTTCGTAGGGTCGGGGCTCTTATATAGTCCTTTTCCAGTCATCACAGTTCTTTGCTTACCTTCCTGGACTCCCACGGCCTCCAGAATTTGTCAGACAGCCGCCTTCCTCCTTGTCCTTGGTCTAGTGTATGTTAATTTAATTTCGGATTCCCGTACTAATGTGGGCAATTGCTTTTCTTTAATTCTAACTAAATAATTTCCCCACCTCATCCTGCACGTTATTACCTCCTCACATCTATTTTTCAATATATGTCATCTTCAGCAAAGTCCTGCCTTCTTCGTTTCTTCTTCTGACCTATGCTTCTAAGGATGTTATTTCCTGTTACACAAGATGCATATTATTATTATTATTATTATTATTATTATTATTATTATTATTATTATTATTATTATTTATATTTTGTGAATGAGCCCATTAGGACTACGCAAGGTACTTAGAGACAGGCATTTGCCTTTCTTTGTGCCCACGCTTCCTTCATTCGTTTGCTGTGTGCTTCTTTTCTCTCTTGAGACCATGTTGTTCCGGTCTTCTTCTTTGGTTTTTCCTCTTGATCAACTTGCCACTTATGAACTTTGGTTCTGAAGATAACCCGGCTTTGGATGTCTTCAGGTGTAATTCCTGCCAGTTTGAGATCTGTTTTAATTTCGCCAATCCATTTTATTGTGTCCGTCTTGGCTTTACTTCGGTTTTCATAAAATTCAACTATTTGCTTGGTAAGTCTATCTGGGTTCATCCTTTTTATATGTCCAAAGAATATTAATCTGCGTTTTCTGATGTCGCTGTGAATGTTAGAAAATTGTTTGATTTCCTCTAAGGCGGTACTGTTCATCTACAAGTTTTGGGCCTAACATTTTTCTAATGATCTTGCGTTCCTTTTTCTGAATATTTTCTAGATCAGTTTTTCCTGTTCAGAATTAGTGTCTCTGATCCATAGAGCCATTCTGGTTTTATTATTATTATTATTATTATTATTATTATTATTATTATTATTATTATTATTAACAGAAACCCACTGGGATTACAATTATGTGAGAGCAATGAATCAATCTCACATCTGTAGGAAAGTGACCTTAAAAAGGAAATGAAAGTGGCTTACTAAAATGGCCAGCTAGTTGGATCGAGCCTTTTCAAATAAAAATTTATAATATACTAGCTGTCGTACCCGTCTTCACCCAGTCCCTCGCCCTATAAAATAGCACACATATTGTCAAGTAATATTGTATATCGTTGGCTTTCTTTTAAAACCTCGTATGTTTCAATGCTCTTCCTACCTATTACATTTCTTAGGACTGGCCACGCCTCCCTGCCACATATTTATATGGAGTACTTCAGAATAATTTCCGTTGTGTTTATTTTCCTATGCTTACGTCTAAATTAAAATGGACCTTACCGTACCGTAATGTAGGGATGGTGTTTGCATGGCGAATTTTGGCACTCCTACAGTATAATGTATCTAAAGTTCATTAACCTTTACACTTGAACATAGGAAAATTAACACAATGAACGTCGTTCTGATGGACTGCATATTAATATGCGGCTGGGAGGCGTGAGCAGTCTTAAGGAATACAATGGTTAGGAAGAGCATTGGGACATACGAGGTTTTAAAAGATAGCCAGCCATATGTAGACTCAAAAACGATATGTCATGTCATAAGTGCACTCTCCGTGGGCCTTCCAGTCACTAATATCCGAGACTGTAGTACTATGGTCCCACGTCCTTTCCACTTTTAACAGACATCTCACCCTCATGGTAAGTACACGGTGCTCATAGCCTCAATGCCCAAAGCCCATCAGCAAATTTCCAGTATTTCACCTATATTTCTTACTAGCAAATGTACCCGTGCTTCGCTACGGTATTCTACATTGTATTCGAGTATCGAAGTAAATACTGTACATGCAGTAAATAATATTGTTTTAAAATTGCATGTCTCTTAGCGTTATCCGAGAAACAGCATAGGGAGGTCCCCATACGCTATATCCAATGTAAAGTGTTTGTTACGGATTTGCGGTATAACGGCAAGCTCACTTGCCTACTGCCTTTCACAATCGAGTTGGGAAGTTTACATTATAATTGCAGGCCCCATTGCCTACTGCACGGTCACAATCGATTTGGGGAGTTTTCGTTACAATGGCAGGCCCCCTTTACTACTTCCAGATAGATAACAGTTGAGGAGTTTGCACCGAAAAATCGGATCTTGGTGTTTCAGGCTTTAAATGTTATAATTGTGTGATTAATATTTCTTTCCACTTTCACATCTGTTCAGTAAATCCTTTCGAACAAGTCAGTATCCTTAGTTAGTGCGTGCAGTTGGCCAGACTGATACAGTATTCATTAGAAGACAACATGGCATCTCAGAGGAGCACTCTTCAGAGCATGTGGTAAGTATTTTGCAAGAATGTCACTTATTTATAACATATCTGAACTCTTATTTGTTGTAGAAGTATTGTTGAGAATCCATGCTTTTGTTTGATATGTATTTTGGACAACTACGTTCATACATTTTGGAAATAACGTGATTTATTTTCATGGATCCGAAAAATCGGATCACATGCAAAGCTGTCTTACATTGTTCTCCTTATACAATACCAACTAAATGTTGTAATCGTTGTAGGATGTTTCTGATCTCAACATAATGAGTACAATATTTGTTTTTCATTTTGTTTCAGTCTCCCTGTGGCCAAGATAATTGAAATGCTTGAGGAAGAGGACGAGGAAGACAGTGATGACACTGAGAATGTAATATACGCTGCAGTTCCAGCAGAGGGTAGGGAGACAGACATTGACAGGGATAAAACTGATGACGAACATGAGGGTAACCTTAACCACCTTGATTGGAGGATGATGATTAGCTCGTGTGAAATACAGACTAATGACGCAGACCTTGAAGAAACCGAAAATTCTCGCGGACTTACACCAGAACCTATCGCGTCTGGTTCAAAAGTTGTTCAGGTACCTGAAACAGATGGAAATGGCGGACTCCTGCGAAAGAAGAAACGTGTTCCTGTGGGGGGAAAACAAATTTTTACGTGGAGGAAATCAGATCCTCATCCTGTCTTGAATATTCAGTGCGAACCAATACCTGTGTCTGAGACTGCAGGAACATGCCAAACACCATTACAGTTTTTTCAGTTGTTTTATTCAAAGAGCTTGGTACGGAAAGTTGTAGAAGAAAGCAATAAACATGCAGCTCAGAAAAAGTTTGTTCTCGGCCTAACAGAGTCAGAATTTTTGGTGGTGATAGGAGGCCTGCTTTTATTAGGGTATGCTAAATATCCCAATAGAAGGATGTACTGGTCAGCAGATGAAGATGTTCCCAAGCTTTTAGCCAACAACATCCGATGTAATAGATTTGAAAGTATTTTGCACTACCTGCATTTCAATGATGATGACAACATTGACCCGAACGATCGCCTGTCCAAGCTGAGACCTATCATTGAGATACTGAACGAAAATTTCAGGAGCCATGGTGGACTTGAAGAGCACTTGTCTATAGACGAAAGTATGATTCCATACTATGGGAAACATTGTGCTAAGCAGTATATAAGAGGTAAACCAATCAGATTTTGTTACAAGAACTGGGCACTTTGTTCTTCATCTGGTTATATGGTGTCCTTCAAAATTTATACAGGGAAGGAAGAAAATGATGAGAAGCAGTTTGGCTTAGGTGGTGATACAGTTGTCTCACTAATAAAATCTGCTGATGTACCCCCACACAAAGGGTTCAAGCTATACTTTGATAAATATTTCACGTCAATAAAATTGCTCAAACACCTGTCTGATGAAGGTTACTGTGCAACGGGAACTATTCGAGAAATGCCCTCTCATTAGCACAGCAGAAATGAAAAAACTGCCACGTGGTTCCAGCGATTTCCGCTCTTCGGGTGAAATACTTGCCGTCAGGTGGAAGGATAACAATGTTGTTACCATAGTAACAAACCACGGTGAAAATAGAGAGGGAACCTGCTCTAGATGGTCCAAGGAAAAGAAAAGAAAGGTGGCAATCAAGCAGCCTACACTTTTTGGCTCCTATAATAAAGGAATGGGGGTGTAGATCTAATGAATGAGTTAGTGACAACATACAGAACCAGAATACGTCAAAAAATGGTACTGGCCACTCTTTGTTTACTTACTGGACGTTTGTATTGTCAATGCCTGGCTGATAATGCGTAAAGTCTTGCCGGATGATGACAAATCGCAAAGTCTCCTGAAGTATCGAAGGGATGTATGCGTTAGTTTGCTGAAGACGCATGGAACTGTTTCTAGAAGGGAAAAACAACCGTGTGATACCAACATAGTCGTTTTGACGGAAAGAACCACTGGACTATTTCCGTGAGCACTGAAAAGAAATGTCGCCAGTGCTCAGGTAAAGCAAAATTCTTGTGCGATAAATGGGATGTAGGCCTGCACCAGAAATGTTTCAAGGCCTACTATTCACACTAGAAAGACAGTGGTGGTATTATGCCTTAGACAGTTTCTTTGAAGAACTCAACAGAAGTGTGATAGAAGTACAGAATAATGAGCAAAAAAATTGTTTGTATCAACATTTGAGCATGTTTCTTGTATGTGAGTCTATTTGTAACTGATATTCTCACAAAATCAACAATAAAGAAATTATTGTTGTGTTGTACTGGTCTTCTATTTCTCTCCCTCTTCCTCAATGTATTTTATCCCTGCATTTGATCCGATTTTTCGGATCGCACCTCCCTATCAAAGTACGCAATATCCCGTGTTCTATGCATAATATATATTTAATGTGCTTACATATGGTTAGGAAAACACAAAAAAATTAACTAAAATGCAACCAGGAAACTTCATGCACTAATGGGTTAATGCCAAACACAATCAGGTAGCCGAGTTTTAAACAAAACTGCATGCTCTCTTGCCTTCTGCAAGTCAAATCGAGAAGTGAACTATTCATTACAATGGTAGGCCTTCCTTACTACTGCCAGTTACACAGGAGTTGGAGAAGGACCCTATTCCTACTGCCAGTCAAAGTCAGTGTGGGGAGTACTGATTACAATGGCAGACACACCTTCTCTCGATCGCTACAAATCGACATCAGTGAATATATATAGGTCGACGTACGAAAGTATATGCGTGTTTACAATATTGCGGGCCTTCATTTACAGATTAACTGCTGCTAATCGACAAAAGATTATAACTTAAGACGCCGTATTTAGCAGCCTAAATGGCTGGTCCTGTGATATTTTCTCGCATCTCATCTATTCATGGATCAGATTGAGTTAGAAAAGTTGAAAAGTGTGAAATTTACATAAGATTATCTCACATTGCATTTACTTTTCGGATAATTATGTGACAGCAACATTCATAGCGTTTGGTTCATATATGGCTACTGGGTGGGCCAATTTTCGTAAAGAGTTCGATGATTCTATATTTCCTATAAGGGATTGAAAGTATGAATTATGCATTTTAAAGGCCCAAATTTACTTAACATCGAGAAATAGAGAAAAATCAAACGTAAAAAAGATACAAATACGACAAAAAGTCATAAGATCAAGGTTGTAGATCATTCCAAATTGAACGGAGATTGTGCATTCCGTTATGTGATTTGACTTCCCGATGGTCTGCACCATCATTAAAATTGCCTCATTATTCCGATATTCTTCGTGGATAAAAAGTGAAAAATTTAAAGATCTTGGAAGTTTTCCGTCCGTTGCAGGCTGAAACGTATAATTTTGTCAAATTTCCATTTTCTTTTTCGTCTGGTAGATTATGCCGCAATTTGGATATTAGGCGAAGAGGGTAAAAATTAGGACTTTCAGGAAACTAAACCAAACAAATATACAGATGTTAATTATTACCCCTTAAACGGGTAGCTGTGCGAAAATTTCGCCAAAATAGTCAATGCACAGACACACGGTCGTTACGATTTTATTTATATAGATAGATATGGAATCTGCTCCACGTGCAACACCTTTTGGGCTATGTCCACTGGATTTAACCTGCAAAACTGACCATTCATGATATCTCCTTTATTAATCCTCCTGACGAAAAAATGCACATGAAAAAAGTTTTAGAGATGGAATTCCATCACGTTTGGTCGATTTCCAGGCAGGCTGGTCTTGTACTGTATATATTGTGGAAGAGTAAAATCACAATTTCGGTTCCCTATAAACCGCCAGTCCATTCCGGGAACATGAAATGTTATTGACCTTTAAAAACTACCTTTGGGCAGGTGGATGCTAAATATAAAGTTTGGTTCGAATACCTTCAGTAGTTTTCAAGTTGTAAGAAATACGCTTTACACGCACCCGCTCCTAAAGTCCGATGGACCGAGCTCGATAGCTGCAGTCGCTTAAGTGCGGCCAGTATCCAGTATTCGGGAGATAGTAGGTTCGAACCCCACTATCGGCAGCCCTGAAAATGGTTTTCCGTGGTTTCCCATTTTCACACCAGGCAAATGCTGGGGCTGTACCTTAATTAAGGCCACGGCCGCTTCCTTCCCACTCCTAGCCCTTCCTTGTCCCATCGTCGCCATAAGACCTACCTGTGTCGGTGCGACGTAAAGAAACTAGAAAAAAAAATAGTCCGATGGAAGGTACCGAAAAGCGGTCCGTTAATGATATCTACCTTATTAATCCTCATATAGAAATGATGCACATGAGCAAAAAGATTTAGAAATTAATTTCCTTTAAAGCAAGTAGATTTCCATTAAGTTTGGTTGTGTCTATTTTGTGGCAGTGCAAAATCACGGTTTCGGTTTCGTATAAACCCCCAGTCAGTTCAGGGATATAGAAACAATATTTGCCCTAAAACATACCCAAGGACAGGTGGATTCTAAATCTGAAGTTTGGTGAAAATACATCTAGTAGATTCTAGCACTCGCGTACATACTAAGTAATTAAGGAAGAAAATAATAGTTAAGAAAGTTGAAATTAATGGAAAATGGTTTATAACTGAGTACAGCCGGATAACGACAAATATGCAAATGCCAAGTGTATTTATTGGAAAATCAAATGCCCGTCAATAAATTATGCTGGTGTGAGTTATGGATATAATTAAGCGGTAACAGAGGAGAAATTTAGGTGCAGTGATTCTTAGGTAAACAGATAAGAAGATGACTAATGGTGTTATTACTTAATCTATTCGAGGGCGGATATAACCTCCAACGGTTGCCCGCCAACATCCCACAGATAGGCCGATTGACGCCTCTCTTGCCTTCTACTCAAGGAACAACCAAGAATTTAAAAGCATAACGGGGAAAATGGCAATACGTTACTTCCCTGCTGGCATGCAATCAGACACGTTGCCATGGTAACCCATATATTCGTTGTCGGTCTGTCGGTCACTCAACGCAGAGCATGGTATCGGCAGAAAATAGTAAATCTCTCCGTCATGTGAAGAGTAAGGTAAATTATGAACATAACGAAAGTTGTTTATAATGAAGAGACGTTTCACGTACGGTCCACAGAAAATCAATAGTATAAGAGAAAATGAAAGAAAACCCTTCTGGTTTTCCTATAAACCCCCGTCTATTCAAAGATTTTAAAATGATATGCAAATCAAAACCTTCCCCGGGCTGAGTATACTTTAAAAATGAAGTTTGGATGAGATCTATCCAGCCGTTTCGACGTGATGGTGGAACAGACAAACAAACAGACACGAAAAGTAAAAACCACCGATTCGGTCTTGAGTTGGCCTAAAACGGATAAATATTTGAAAATTTTGCAAAACAAAAGGAATTACAGACAGCGGACCCCCTGCAACTTTATTTATATAGATCTATTAAATCTAGGGCCGTCTTGGTGCGAAGAGTAATACAATGTGTTTCTGGTTTTAGGTATTGGAATGTGTTGTCGGTTTTGAAGATTTTCACCTGGCTAGTCATGTGACGCGAGTTTATTTTTATCTTTAATTAAGTTACTTTTGTTTTATGCGATTTTATTGCCTTTCGAATAATTCTGGAGTAAAGTAGGAATGTTGTAACAGAGAAAAGAAGATCAAACCGGCGCGAAACAATGAACTACGACAACGCAGAATAAATCTCCTAAATGCCAGGTTGCCCTCCAGTGCCGTAATTCCTATTTAAAAGTGTCCCGCATGCATTAGTGATGAATAGGGTGCCCAGCCGGCGGTTTACAATGGAGCGCTATAAAGTGCTATGTTTCGGATGTGAAACAAATAGCAGTCATTTTACTACACGTTCTGTAACAGAGTCCGTTTTTAAATACGCCAATGATGCATAAACTAAAGTATAATAATTCATCAATTTATACACGTACATTGCACTCTAACAGAATGTTGATTGTACGTTCCATGAAAGATCCAGTAGCTCGTAATTGGAAACCTTTTCGACAAATGCGTGTGTAGAGGCAGGTGGCTGTTTGGAAACTCCTGCGTATACCAACTTCCAGCTTCGGCTGAATTCCGACCGTATTATTCATAGATTCGAATTATGATTCGTTGCTGAACATACCAACCATTGTCGATATGTTGACAGAAACTCTAGTGCTACTGTACCAAATACCAGCATACTACTATGAGTTCAGAAACGAGGCTTACTAACTCAAGGGGGCGTATTAAACGCTTAGCGCTGAGGAACCTGCAGAGCTAGCGGCTGTCCAGTTGACTCTCCCTATTCTGAAGCAACCTCCCTGCTGGCAGTAGTACCACTGTGAAATCAGTTTTTAGATATCCTATTCATCATGCACACATCAAGTTGGCTTCACAGAAGTGTGAGCTATCGGTGAACGCTATTCTTCCCTCAGTCACATCTTTAGATACACCATTGCATCCTGCCATTCTAGCGAAAATCAAGGCCTATTGAGCTCTTAATCCTTACTCTAACTAACGACAATTGTGACAGAAGATATGAGGTTTCATTACATTTTTACTAACAATCCAACGCTACACTAGCAAGAATAGTACATAACAACGCGAAGCGTGACATTTTCGGGCGTATTGTTTCTTACATCGTTCACGCTGTGATGTATCCAAGTGGTACTTTGTTCAATATTGAAAAACCACAGCCTGTCTCCAGTGATTCGACCGGGTCAGAAATGGAATCAATGAAGCCCCATCTAGCGGCGAGGATAGGAATTGTGCCGGCTGCCAAAGCCTGTCGCACTCCTCTGAGGCAATGATTAATGAATGACAAATGAAGTGAAATTATATTGGAGAGTGTTGGTGGAATGAAATATGACAGGGAAAGCCGGAGTACCCAGAGAAAAACCTGTCCCGGCACCGCTTTGTCCAGCACAAATATCACATGGAGTAACCGGGATTTGAATCACGATACCCAGCGGTGAGAGGCTGGCGCGCTGCCGCCTGAGCCACGGAGGCTCCTTGTTCAATATTAAGGATGACAAATATAAGTAACAAAATCTCTTCACACTTTACCCTGGCTTAGGAGGGTCAACAATTTGTTCACGTGTATAGACTAATATTTCACAAACTTCGTCGGTTCCTTTAAGTACAGATTTTGACATGCTGAGTGCCGAAATTATATGTGCGTCGCGTGTTTAAAGGTTTTAATTTGGATGTATAACATTATTTTTAAGGAATTACTTACAGTATTTACAGTATTTAGGGAGCCTCCGTCTGGAATGCGGTTCTATACACACAACATATTATTTACTTGCTACACTCATAAATCTTCGGTTTAGACAACAATACTTTTCTAGATTTAGTCTGCAAGCCTCTCTGAACGACATAAGTGCCTCTGCTTCGTTATATGTTCAAGTAGTACATTTTCTGTTTCAATGCTCTAATGCATTCAATTATTTGTCTATAACTTGTATGTCACCTCCTACTTTCTTTACGGAATTGGTTGAAACTTTTATTCTTATCGGTAAAGTACTGTATTCCAATGTAGATATGATATGGGCTTTTGGGCTTATTCCGCTTGGAGGGATAATCTAGGATAAGGATTCAAAGCCCTACCATTGGGGAATGAGTGAAGGTTCACTGAAATTGGTAAATAGAGGGTTGAAACCACAGATTTACAAAAATATGCTTTTACTAAGCATATACACGTTTTCCGAAGTTATATATCTGACATCAGCAAGTTCATAAAGGGCAGCCATGTTTCAATTTGTCAAAAGAAAGCTGGTTGGAGCGAGTATATATGATCAGGTGACAGGAAGATTTCTACCCCCACCCCCACCCCACTATACAAACCAACACATAGCACACCCTGAATTGTGTCGTAGGATCGATCAAACCAACAACTTACTAGTAGGGAACTGGATCAGGACTTCTCTTAAAATGAAGTACAATTAAGAAGGGAAAACCCAAGACAGAAACACATTAGTGTAAAGAGGAGTTTATTAAAATTAACTTTAGGTTAAGGCAAAACAAAAAATTAAAGAGAACACATAAATTACAGGAAGCAACAAATGCATGAAATAGAACTCACGTGAGTCAGCATGAATATTTTTAAGGATATTAGATTTTTATGGACATCACTTTCATTACTCACTTGAATTAACTTTTCGTAATGTCGCAGACATTGTCATAAGACTGTAGTACATGGGTAGGAGAATTTTTATCAACTTATCGCATACAGAAACTAGAATAATATGTTTTCCTTATTATTCCTCCTTCAAACAGCCCTCAAAACAATTAACCACCCTTTTATATGAGGAAGGAGGAAAAGGTTACATATCAGTCTCGAATCGTAAAGACATTACTCTCTTGATAATCGCCAAGGAAGAAGAGGTTTTTATTTTTCCTGCGAGACTCCATGAATATGAGTATCGAGAGAGGAGCATATATTCCAAAGATTGTAAACCAAGGAAAACAAGGAGATTATAGGGAAAGGTAACAAGACGTTGCCATGGCGCCACATAAATAGACGTGATCTCTGAGAACCAAAGAAGAGTAACGGATAAAGATCCTCAAATATTAAAATGTACCCAAAGAATAGAACAACGTGGGAACAACCCGCAATAAAACGCCCACGCAAATAAGAAATAAACAATGTCAGTAAGGAAAGGCACAATAGATAGTACAAACCCATCATTCACACAATGAGCGTAGCTAGACCGACAGCCCAAGGTATCAAATTAAAAGGTAGAACTGAGACACAGTGCGGTAGATTTGCAGCAGCAGGCATGGGCTGAATCAGGTTAACATGAATAAAATAACAGAGCCCCCTCATGTACAAGCGAACGGTCGCCAAATCCAACGGAATCTCAAATCATATACGCTGTAGGATACATTCGTATCAGCAAGGGATGCGAAAACGAACAGAACCAAAGACAGCGCTATATCACAAACAATATCACTCAGCCCAAAGGTGATACGCAGGAGGAGAACAGATATGGACAGGTCCAGACATAACAACGCATCCAACAAAATCAAGTCACACATATATCCACACGGAACGGGTTTGAAATATATTTTCATCCTTACTCAGTATGAATAAAATAAGTAGATTAATAGAATACATTAAACGCAGATCGCATGGCCATGAAAATTAAGAAACTTTTAAAGTACCTCTTATGAAATTCAGCACACAAGGTCAGATGTGCAGATAGAGAAAATTAAAGATCTCTCATCATAAATAATAGTTTTGTGTACCACACGATACACATATCTCAGATACACTTAGCCATCTTCCTCTTTTTATAATTTGTATTTTTTTTTCTCAAAGAGGTTATAAAGACAAAGCTGGTCGAGAAGAACCAGTCTAGGAAGTAGAAATGGCACAGAGTCGCCATCTGTCAAGTTATGGAATAAGTTACAGCTGAGTCAGAGAAACAATATTAGATTAACAACCAGGCGTATGTTATAGCCCCAGAGAAACAGAAAGACAAGGACATATGAGTAGTTGAACGTAACAAACATAAGGTTCGGTAATAGTCCAGTCAAGTTAAACATGAAAAGGTGCTTGCAAAAGGTCCGGTCGTTCTGAATTTTGTATATGTTGTTAGGACCTAAACCAATATTAAAAAAACAGATTTGCAATTTTGAAAGTGCTGTGCGAGCGGCGGTTTACCCACAAAACCATGACATTTTCGGACTTTTTTCGGCTTTTGCTCAATATCTCAGTGAAGGAAGGACTTGACCAGTATAGTAACTCTACATACTTTTAAAGAATACTAAATGTGCTACAATTTGAGACCAGAGCGAGCTCGATACAGGCATTAGTTCCAAAGATACAGTTCTTCGAAAATAGGCATTTTTTTCCAAAAAGTGATTTTTTTAAATGGTCACTTATTTTGTGAAATATATTCTAAAATACGCATCCCACGTCAAATATGTGAAGCGAATTTGTAGTTAATTTAATTAGCTTTCATTTGAGACCAGAGCGGCACCTGTAGGCCAAGCGGTTCTCTCAAAAACGGCAAATAACTAAAAGTCATAAGTGGGTTTTGGGGGGAAAAGCAAATAACCTGTTCTCACATCTTTTTATGGTTTCATGGTATGGTTTTATTTATTTTTTATTGGAACCTTCATTTCTACACTGTCCACAAGATGCTCCCTTTTGTCCACGCAGCTGGAAATTTTTTGTACGCTAAGAGGTTGCACCTCTAATTTAATTTTTTTAATGTTATTTGCTTTACGTCCCACTAACTACTTTTTAAGGTCTTCGGAGACGCCGAGGTGCCGGAATTTAGTCCCGCAGGAGTTCTTTTACGTGCCAGTAAATCTACCGACACGGGGCTGTCGTATTTGAGCACCTTCAAATACCACCGGACTGAGCCAGGATCGAACCTGCCAAGTTGGGGTTAGAAGGCCAGCGCCTTAACCGTCTGAGCCACTCAGCCCGGCAGGTTGCACCTCTACCTTCAGGATATTATGGCTCTACAAGATCGGATGGATACAATTGAATACATGTTCACAAAAGGATCATTCACCATTCGCCGGTCTGACAAGTTTTAGTCTGGGTTGTGGTCAGACCTAACAATTGAACAGAAGCTGATGCGATCCATGAAGACAGTGTGCTGGCAAGGTGGACAACAGGAATGGTGTTTATGGAGAACATATGTGAAGAGCTTGAACGTTTTGGCAGCATCTCATATCCTACTGGGGAGCAGCATGTAGACATGAGACCTTCTAGAATCATCCGAGATAACAGTGATGTCGAAAAACTCAAAAACTGGTTTGCTCTCCACCCTCCATTTCCCAAAACTGACAGTTTACTTTCTATCAGTAGTGGTTTGCTGACAGGTCCTGAGGATTTAAAGGATGACTTCATGTACGAGTTGGCCCCGTTCCCGATATCTCTGTTCAATGCGCAAGGACACAAAATTCACTCCGTACTCTGCCTTCACTACTCTTTCCAGACTCACGCCGATAGATGCCAGCACTCACGTCGTTTTGGATGGTGGCTACCTCTTGCACAAGGTCGTGTGGCAGCGGAAGAGCACAGTTCGAGCACTATTGGCGCGTAATACCACCTACGTCCGTAACCGCTTTGAGAAGAACGTCTCCATCGTTTCTGAGGGCTACCCAAGATACTACCAAAAAAAAACTACCACAACAGCGGAACAACTCCGGAGCTACGCAGCTTATTCCAGCTACGAATTGACGTTCGATGAATCCACAGTGATTCAAATTGCTCAAGAGCATGTATTGGGCAATAAGAACCACAAGAGATGCCTAATAACTCGTCTTTGTGACGCCTTTCAGAAGGAGAGAGTAGAAGTGGCTGTTGCCGAAGAAGATGCGGATCGAGAGATCGTCATGACGGCGCTTTCAGAAAGAGCAGTACCCGATGGGGTCGTCATAGTTGGAGAAGTCGACTTGCTCGTTCTTCTCAACGGTTTAGGCGCTGAAGAGAAAAACGCCTACCTTCAGAAGAGCACGAAGGGCGAAGCTGGTTGCTGTCACTACTCTACGATCTCCTACAACCACCAGGACTCCCAGCGATCACCAGGGACGGTACTATTCACACACGCGTTTACCGGGTGCGATACCTCCTCAGCACCGTTTGGCCACGGAAAGACCAAAATCACAACACTCCTGAGCAAGAGTGAACCACTTGCTGAGCAGGCGGTCTTCCTTCGGCCAGACTCCACCCCACAAGCCATGATAGAAGCAGGCATCAAATGTTCGTGGCTCTATATGGGGGTGACATCGCGAGGGATACTTTGGATTTCCTGAGGTATAAGACGTTTGTCACTTCAACGAGCATAAACCTCGCCCGTTTGCCACGGATGGAAGATGCCGCAGGCCACCATGCAGCAAGGTGCTACCTCCAAGTGCAAAAGTGGCTGGGAGTCAATTTGAACCCCACTGATTGGTGGAAGCTGTCTTCCCAGGGATTCTTCCCCATCCCCACCACCATGGATCCAGCCCCTCCTGCCCTTCTGCGAAAAAATTCATGTAAATGCAAGAAAGAGCGCTCTGGGAGCTACTCGTGCAGAAAGGTTGAGCTACAATGCTCAGTCATCTGCCAATCATGCGGTGGCAAATTGTGCATTAACGTCCCGGATGCGGAGCTGAAATGCTCGGACGATGAAGATGACCCGACTACAGACTGGGCGCTTCTCCCAGCGTCCATCACAGCCATCGAGACAACATCTTCGTGCGAGCCAAAGCCCGGGCCATCTAAGATAAAAAGAAAGGCATGATTTCACAACCAAAACAATACCTGCATGATTTATATTAGTTTTCTTTTTTGTGTAAGTGTAATTTGTCCTTATAGTACTGTAGGTACCATGATGTTTGTACAAGCATTTTAGTATGTAGGTATACAAAACAAAGTTTGACGATGAAGTAATTCCCGATAGGTATATTACCTTTTTCTTTTTTCATCAAACAATCTTTTAAAAATAAAAATTTACCTGTTTGATAAATAAAACAATAAAAAGGCCTGCGAACAGTTTATTTGCATATTCCCCCAAAAACTCACTTATGACTGTTTTTGGTTATCTGCCATTTTTGAGAGAACCGTTGGGCCTATAGGTACCAGTCTGGTCTCAAATAACAGCTAATTAAATTTACTACAACATTTCATATAATATTTGATGTGGGATGCGTATTTTAGAAGATATTTCACAAAATAAGTGACTATTCCGAAATAATTTCACTTTTTGTAAAAATTTGCCTATTTTCGAAGAACTGTATCATGGGAATCAGTGGCTGTATAGAGCTATCCCTGGTATCAAATTGTAGCAAATATGGTCTAATTTAAAAGTATATGGAGTGACGATACCGGTCAAAACCTTCCTTCACTGCGATATTGAGCAAAACCTTAAAAAAAGTCCGAAAATGTCATGTTCTTTTTGGATACACTGCCGCCCGCACGGCACTTTGGAAATTGCAAATCTGTTTTTTTTAATATTGGTTTAGGTCCTAACAACATATAAAAAATTCAGAACGACTGGACCTTTTGCAAGCACGGATGTACATCTTGACTGGACTGTTGGTTTGATGTAGGCCAAACGTCCAAAGAGTATGCTAAATACAGTATTTTACTGCTGTTTGTGAAATTTAGGACGTATTTATTGTAGATGTCAGTCACATTAATATTTAAAATAAGGCTGCACATCATAATGGACAAATTTCGAGGTTATATTTCAGCTAGTAACCCCAATATGTTTAGGTAATTGAACAAAATCATATGCCCCCTATATTATAATAAATCATAACGTTAAACAAATATAGTGGTACTCATGGGAATACAATACGCTTAAAAATATGATCACAATGATGTGGCTTTTTTAAATGTCGAATTATACTTCGAAGGTTTCGACAAGGGAGGAATAGGGAAGGGCTAGGATTGGGAATGTAGCGGTCGTGGTCGTAATTAAGTTACAGCCCCAGTATTTGCCTGGTGTGAAAATGGAAAACTACGGAAAATCATCTCCAAAGCTACCGTCGATAGGATTCGAACCCACTATCTCCCGAATGCAAGCTCACAAGTAGCGCGACCCTAACCGCACGGTCAACTCACTCGCTGGAGGAATGAGGTTATAACCTATCGTAAGCTCCTTTCGTTTTAAGGATTTCCGTCCTAAATACCCATTTATGTCGAAGGTTATTTTATTGTAATTTACACTTATCCACAACAGCCGAGCAGCGTAACGCTCTTGATGTGATTTCACGGTCAGTTCATACACCACTGAATGACGAATTTCCTCAGATACCTTCCGAACTACCCTACAATCAGCTGATCATGGCGTAGGCCTCGCGCCGCATCATTTATGCAGTGGCGGTATTCGCAATCTATTATCATTAATGCTCTAAGCTTTCGGCTAACGGTGTTTAATTTTGTACCTATGATTTTATGATGCGTATTTTCAATATTTTTCGTCATCCAAGAGCGACATCCTCTTGCTTACTTGACCGCTAGAAACATGGAGGACGTTCGTACAGTTAGGTTCAACTAGACAGCGCTGCAAGCTCTCTATGTTATTGTAGCTCGTTGCATTCGCTACAGGAAGATAAGTTTCATTTCATTCCCACTTCCAGTTTCTGAGAGAGGGATTAGCCGCCATTTTACCTGTCTTCAAGTGGCTCATTGTTGTGGTTTGGTAATAACACGTAGAGCAGTTCAAGGAGAAATTAACACACGTGTAGAGAAAGAAACCGCAGCCTTTTAAACTGTGCTATAATTTGTGAATTTTCTTCTTGCTGTAGTTTCATAGATGTTACTTTTTTGTTACTTATAGATGTAATTTTTGTTACCTTCTGAGAATACCTGTCTACGGTATTCCCTGCTTGTTATACGAGGCCATTAAAAGGCGTAACCCTAGGCTCTAAACTTGAGACCGTAGGGCCGCTGTGCATGTCTGATATTGCTTCCATGTACTTCTACCAGCTTCACCACATTCATCATTCTATCGGACCTCACTTGGTCAATCCTTGTGGTCTTCCAATCTAGACAGTATTTAGCTTACGAGACCTAGCCAAACTTGTAATCTTCATAGCTCCATAAACACAGTATACTGTATATGTCCATTTCTTACTCTGATCCGACCCGAACGTTGTTAGCTTTGTGAGCCTTTGGGAGTGGACTTGGCCCTGTTTTACGACCGCATACCCTTTATGACACCAACCCTGTCTAGAAGGATGTATTGAATAATTACGTATTTCTGCAGTGGTTGGCAGTGTACTGTGCTGTGCTGTGTGTGTAATTTGAAGATCTGAAACAGAATCCCATGAATTAAATAATACTATTTTTTGATTTTATGTCCCAATAACTACTTTTAAAGTATTCGGATACGCCGACATGGAGTAATTTTGTCCTGTAGCAGTTGTTTTAGGTGCCAGTAAACCTACCGCCTTGAGGGTTCATACCTGAGCGTATTGAAATATCGCTTTTACTGTTTGGGCTAATCACCTCGAACACCGCTGAAGGCCTTTACTCTTGTTACTCAGTCATAAATTGCTCGTCTCAATGGTATTATTGAATTATATGCATTTATTATTATTTGATATGTTTGCACTACTCATATCTTGGTCTTTCTCTTCTATTGTAATCCCTTAACACGTCCTTTTAACGCGACGCATCACGAATCGCCTTAATATTTATTTTTTTTAGATTCATTTATTTAGGTAGTTAGTTATTTATCATACCGTTATTTATGCGTCATATTCATATTTTACACTCTCTCAAAGACCATGTTCCAGAACAAGGCAACTTCTTTAGATCCTGTCTACGATAAATTCACAGAAAATAAACGTTTGTTTACCTATATTTTTCATTTCGTTGTGAAAACACATCTTTAGATCTCTCCGTTCAGTGGATTTGGCCGCGCATCACACACATGCAAACACTTCCGAATATCACGCACTGACTGAATATGGTTCCCCGTGTTTGGGACTGAAAATGGCTTCCTACATCATGGACTTAAAATGGCTCCTTGACTTGCATTACCTACCTCATGTACTGCACGTTGCCTAGCGACAGTGAATATATGGATTTAATCTTGGTGACAGCACGTTGGATTCTCATATCCCAACACACGTTGTCCCATGGTTTTTCATTCATAACTCACCAATGAAAGCGAAAATGAAAAATCCTGCTTCGTGGTGCATTCGGACCCCCTTCCATCTACCTGTTCAAAATATCAGATCTTGTGTGCTGTAGATTTTGCTGGACTTCACACACGCACACGTACAGGCTCGCACACACACGCACACACACACATACAAAACACAGTCAAACACTTCCTTTTTATCATAGATTAAATTTGAAACTTGTAAAAAAAAATTAGTGAGTATAACAATGATAAATAATTGACATGGAAAGAGCAGCAAAACTGCAGGTAAATTTTACATGAAGCCATTACAGGCGATTAATAAACATTTAAATAGAAGGACTAAGTCCTGAAATTGAAATCCAGTTGAGAATGCAATTACATCTTACAAAATGCCATAAAAGGCAATTAAACAGCATTTAAATAGCTTAAGGAATAAATCATAAGTTACCAGCCTCAATATAACAATATTTGAAAGAGTTATTAAGAATATGAAATGGGGCACTGCCCTAAGAAATTACAAAGATCTCCAAATTAGAGGCACAGCCTCTTATATGAATTAAGATTCAACAAAATGTAGCAAAGCTGCATAAAGCAAAAGAATTAGAGTCACTAGTGACCATTATTGATCGTGCCCAAAGTTTGAGCTGAGAACGGCTTACAATCGTTTTAGCCTATAAAGCTAGAGAAGAATAAAAGGTTCCTGTCCAGCAAGCATATCGTCGCTGGAAAGGTAAAAGGTTGCATTCCACAAAGCACTTCCTATCAGTTATTCTCCTTAAGACTGGTCACGCCTCCCAGCCACGTATGGATATGCAGTCCATCAGAACAAATTTTGTTGTGTTCATTTTCCTATGCCCATGTGTAAAGGAAAATGAACCTTACAGTACCGTACTGTAGGAATGTACGTTTGTATTACGTATTTACGCACTCCTAGTGTACAATGCATGTAAGGTTCATTTTCGTTTAAGCGTCGACATAGGAAAACGAACACAACGGACATTGTTCTGATGGATTGCATATCCATACGTGGCTGGGAGGCGTGACCAGTCTTAAGGAGAATGATTGATAGGAAGAGCTTTGTGGAATACAACCTTTTACCTTTCCAGCGACGATATTCATGTTGACTTAGAAGTCGGCTGCATGACGCGTGGGCGAGTTATGCAGACAGGCCCATGCACAGCTGTTCGATGCAAGAGAGCAAGCAAAGTCTGACCATCGCTAAAGTATCGGCGTACTGCTCATGATAGTGTGGGCTAAGTCAGCCCGAGTTGTCCTTAATTATGAGTCCTGACATTGGCTTAATCATCCCCGTTGCTGTTTGTTGAGTAGTTCAAAGCGGCACAGTTCCGGCGAGGGCTTGATCAGCCCAAGTTGTCCAGCTCAGATATATTTTTTCTACATTGCCTCCGACATGCTATTAGTTCTAAGAAGAAAGAGAGACCAGGGAGGAGTGGGAGATAATACTACAGGAGTATCGGCCTGTTTCCATGTCAGACATGCCACCAGGCAGATGTTTGTGTTGGTAAGGTGGTGTTGAGGCGTGGTATTAAGCGTCAGGGAAAAGCCACATTGGCGGAAAAAGAAAGAGCCTACATATAAAACCTGCCATTGCCAATTATTATTATGATCACTCCTTCTTGTCACTGCCGGGTGCGGCTCGGGTCCACTAGCGTCTGGACTTTGGGTCACAGGTTCGTCCTTTTGTCCAGCAGCCAGTCGTCCCTGGTGCCGAGCCAAGCCGTACGTTGTGTAAGGCGCTATCTTCTTCCGCCTGGCGATGTCCCTCTCGTGCGGTGTTGCTGGAACACACTTGTCACTGCATATCTGTAACTATGCTAAGGTTATCAAGTAAAATATATTTACATATATACAGACGTCCGTTAGTATGCAGATTTGCTTGTCTGCTCACCTGCCCAAGATTCTTCCTCAGTAAAGAACATAAATAACACAAAATAACCATCTAAACTAGTACTCCTGTCTTCGTCATGGGTCACGGGCTTGTTTTCCGCTCCGTTGTCTCTGTCGGCGGGAGGGGAGGGGTCAGAGGAGGATTGATTCGTCCTCGGCTATCTGGCTGCGCTGCCATCGTCTGGTGTTGTGTTTCTATTAATCCTTCCTCGCCTGGGTCCCTAGGGATGAAGACGGCTGGAACATATTTACATAGATACATGGTGTCTGCAATTTAGTGTGTCCTTATGTAATGTATAGGTGTCAGCTTAGGGAGGAGGTTGGCTATCGGCCTCCCACCTCCTAACCCTGTCCGACGCCCTAGCTAAATGGTTAGCGTCCGCGCAGGTCGCCTACGGGAGTCACATCAAAAGGCCTGCACGCGCCGAACATGTCCTCGGATACTCCCGGCACTAAAAGCCATACGTCATTTCATTTACCTCCTAACCCTGTGTCTGAACAGAATGTGTTTCGGTGTAGGGTACTCGGTTTAAAGGTCGACGTCATAGTGTCCTATCCCACTTACTAGGGGGTTGATCTAGTTAACCCATGACTTGGTGTATATTCGAAGTGTTTGTTTGAGAATATGATGTCTTATCGCACGAGCTTTCGCTATTTTGTATAGGTGCCGTAGTGGTGTGTCTCTAGGTAGTTTAGCGGCTCCCCGAATGCATTTGTGTTGTATGTTTTCCAGCTTATCCAGGTTCGTCATCGCAGTGAACCCCCATGCAGGGGCTGCCTAATACATGCTTATAGCTACCTTCGTGTTTATACTGGACTTTTGTTCAGTATTGGATACAGCTGGCTGAGTCTTATGTCTGGATGGCTTTAATGTCATGTAGCATGGTAAGATTTCTATCTCACCGGGCGAGTTGGTCGTGCGGTTAGAGGCGCGTGGCTGTGAACTTGCATCCGGGAGATAGTCGGTTCGAATCCCACTGTCGGCAGCTCAGCAAATGGTTTTCTGTGGTTTCCCATTTTCACACCAGGCTGTACCTTAATTAAGGCCACGGCTGATTCCTTCTAACTCCCAGGCTTTTCCTACCCCATCGTCGCCATAAGACCTATCCGTGTCGGTGCGACGTAAAGCCGCTAGCAAAAAAAGAACTTTCTATCTAGGACTAATCCTAGGTATTTGGATTTGTCATGTCATGCTATATGCTGATGAAATATTGGCTGGCCTGTGTGTGCGTCTGTTCTTTCTTGTGAACAGCACAGCTTGGCACTTGCCAACATTGACCATAATGCGCCATTTCGTTTGCCAGGGTTCGAAAGTTCGTAGTGCTACTTCTAACCTCTTCCGAGTGCACGCTATCTGAGGGTGTTGAACTGTGATAGCAGTGTTGTCAGTGTAGAGGTGTGTGGTAGTAAGTTGCGCTGTTGGCATGTCGTTTTTATATAGGACGAAGAGGATAGGTCCAATAATGGACACTTGGGCTATGCCCGCTCTAATCCTTCGCGTGCTTGAGAGGGTGTTGTGTACGTCAACTTGGAAATGTCGACCCTCCAGATAAGAGTTTATTAATCTTATATAGTCTGGGTGGAATTCGAGGTCTATTAGTTTTGCTAGTAGGCCCTCGTGCCAGAATTTGTCGAATGCTTTCTGGATATTAAGGTAAGTGGAACCCGTGTCCCTCCGCTTATTGAAACCGCTGGTGGCTTGTTCTATGAATCGCGTGAGTTATTGTGGGGCAGAATGCAAGTTCCTGAAGCCAGATTGTTCTTTGCGAATTATTCCTGTCTCCTTTATATGTCCTTTTAACCTTTTCGGTAGTATTTTCTCGAATACTTTACTGAGGGCGTCCAGAAAGCTGAAGGGACTGTAATTATTTGGGTCTGACTTGTCATTGCCTGGTTTCCCAAATACGAGTCTCTTAGCCCTCTTCCACTGTTCAGGGTAGTACTGGAGCCTGAACATTGCATTGAAGATGCTGGTGAGTAGGGCAAGGGCTTTATGGGTTAATTTCTTAATTATAATATTGAATCTCGTCCGGGCCAGGCGCCTTCTTGGGGGTAAGATGATCTATTATCCACTTGATTTCGTGTATATTAGTCCTCTTAACCGCTATCTTAGGTGCGTTTTCGAGGAAGTCTGCTACCTTAGCCTCAGTTTGTCTGGTGAAGGTGGGATCAGATGGTGTTTAATTTGGGGTGAATGCCGCCTCAAGCGAGTCTGCCATGGCTTTTGCTTTGTCACGGTTCTCGTATATCGGGCTGTTAGGTTCCCTAATAGTAGGGACGACGTGTGGCTTTCGTGTGAAGTGCCTCGCTAAGTTCCACACAGGCCTGGTATTTGTGGCGAATAGACGTAGTTTATTGTTCCATCACGCGACCTGCATTCCTGTATTTATGTCTGTATTTCAGTGTTAAGTCCGTTTTTCATTTCGCAGTCATAGTTTCGATGCAATCTTGCCCAGTTACGTCTGCGGCTGATGCGCCTACGTATTAACTCCTTTATGTGGGCCGGAATTTCGAATTGAGGATAGTCCTTCTGTATGTGTACCGGTGTGCTCACTGTTGCGACTGCCTGAATTGCTTCTACTAGGGTTCTGACTATTTCGTCGGTTTGGGATGTGCTTTCTAATAATATGCCTTCATTTCCCCGTTGTAGTGCGTATAATTTGTGTTCGAATTTGCCCTACTTGGCGGCCTTATAGTTAAGCCTTCGTTTGGAATTGTGTTCGTAATCCTCGGGTTTATCATCCAATGTAAACAACACAGGTTGTTGCCTCGACGCTAGGTCATTTATTGTGGTGATAGGATGCCTCTGAGAAATGTGTTGTAATAGGGCTATGTCGAGAATCTCGAAGAGCTGTCCGTCGGGTGCCAGGAACGTGGGTTCCTCTGGGGCTGTTACCAGGTATTCCTGGGATATCATATAGTTATACAGTGTTGTACCTTCAGCGTTAGGCTTCAGGCACCCACAGCTAGCATGCTTCGAGTCAAAGACTCCTCCGAAGATTGTGTTTCTGTTTAGCCCTAATGCAGTTTCAATATCTTGCGTGTTTAAGCTTCTCGGCCTGGCGTATGCTGAGACAACTTTAATTAGTGTCCCACGCACTGGCATGCCAATTCCACATGCTTCTAGCTCTACGAGTTCTGGTAAGTCTAGTTCCATATGTTTAATATATTTTCTTACCAGGATAGTCACGCCTCCAACGAGATTTGCTTTGTCACGTCTTAGCACCATGTAGCCTCTCATGTTGAATTTCGATCCCAGTGGAAGGAAGGTTTCTATTAGGAGAGCTACATATATCGAGTTCGTAGCAAGGAACGCTTCGAGTTCGGTTTTGTGGGTTCTAATGCCCTAGAAATTCCATATAAGTACTCGAAGCCACTATGTGTTATCGTTGTCATTGTTGTTGTTATTATTATCATCGCTGGGTTGTTCAGGCATCTTGGGTCAGGAAGTCGGAGATCGCATTCGCCAGGTCCCTTAGCCAGGACATCGACAGGGCCGCGGCCAGCATGTTGACCATCATAACTCCAGTGATTTTGACTGCGGTGAAGTTCAAGTTCGGGAAGACGTCTTTCAGCATTTCGTCTATCCTTTCCTTGAACGCCCTCCCTGCCATGTTCCCTGCTGGCTGCTGTACCTGTTTTTTTGTTTCTGGTGTAGGTGGTGAAAGGAGTGAGCCTGGTATGATGCGGGGTCCGGCGTTGGGGGCGGTGTCGCGGGTGCTGGTTTACTAGCGGCAGGTTTCCTGCGGGGGCTGGAGTTGGCCAAAGGGGGCACCTGGGGCAGTTCGGGGGCAGCTTGCGTGGGCTTAACCTGACTTTCAGTTGTTTTAGGGCGCTGGGTCTTCTTATTCCTGTTGTTCCTGGAGGGCTTAACTTGGACGGTGGGGGGAGGGGGTGGCTGGGCTGACGGCCCTGGGTTAGGTTCACCCTCCATCCTTGGAGGTTACAAATAGGTTTTTCCTCCTCCTGAAGGGCCTGATTTGCCTGATTGACCTTGTTTTTTTGGCGCTTTTTGCCTGACGGGCCTGCGGGACCTGAAGGATTCTTTTTGCCTGAGGGGCGTGTGCCTGAGGGGCCTGCTTGGGTTTTAGGATCGCCACGATTGTCACCCTTTTGCTCTTTGCCTTGATATGCTGCTCCGTAGTCCCTGCAGCTGGGACATTCTTTGACGTTAGGCGCGTGTTTCCCCCAGCAGTTAGCGCACTTTGAGTACGTCCAACTCAGAAGGTCAGGCGCAGTCCATAAATTGAGAGTAATGCTCGGCGAATAACACAGAAAAACATAACACTGAAAGAGACTAATTTTAAATTACAAACCAATAATAAACAAATAACCGGAAAATTGTGTACGCCTTAACTCAATAATAAGTAACAGAGAAAGTAAATAACACTGCAAAACAAGAAATAATACCCGCGGAGGTTTACATTACGTCACTGACAGCCAATAACGAGGCAAGTTTCCTCCGACGCCACAATGACGGGGACAGAAAGACCTCGAACAGAGGGTAGACATACTGAGCTAGCAACTTGTGCTAGAGTCTGAAGTCAAGCGCTGAAGGAGCTGGGTCGCTGAGGGCGACTCGAAAGAGATGATTAAAGCATAACAAAAAAGGTACGAAACTAAAATTTAAATAAGTGATGTAATGTAAGTTAATTAGAGTAATCATCATAATCGCGATTTAAATTAATCAGTACAATATATTCGTGGAAACACGAACATCATGTCAAGAAAATAAGGTGAAACTCTTTACTTTTCGCAGAGAACTTTGCTCCACATCTCCAGAAGAAAATCTCAACTGTAGAAGAGGAAGACTTTTACAATAATAGGGTTTGAATTTAAGACTGCATTACCATTGAAGCTGTAGTGGTACGCTCATTCATCACCAGGTAGCTCGCTGTATGCTGGCACAGCACTCCAAGCGGGAGCTCATGAAAACATTAAGCTCCAATTAAGTTGTCATCACACCGTGTGTGCGTGAGAAGTAACAGAGAGGACATCAGACGAATCAGGAACGATTGTGGTAGCAGAAATAAATAAAATAAAATGCAACGAAAGACACCAGGATAGAAAAGAACAGAGCTGAAGAATGGAAAGGAAGTGTAATGAACATCTTAACTGGAGCTAACTGTTGTCGTCACCTCCAGGTTGAAATACTAGTGTTTTTATTTTTAATGCATCAGCATTTACCTTATAACCTGGGTAAAAAGTAGCTCATTAAACCTAAGATGTGGGGCCGGCAAACATTTCAGTAATACAGAACTAATAAAAATCCGCATTATAAATCACGTAGCCAGCAATTCTTCAACAAAAATTTACCTCAGTAAACAAACACTACAACCCGTTATGTTCAGCATAGTCCTTGACGCTATTCAGTCAACTATAACTCCAATAGCATGTCAATACTTTTATACACATACGCATACATCTTCATATTAATTATGTCTGTCTGTCTGTCTGTCTGTCTGTCTGTCTGTCTGTCTGTCTGTCTGTCTGTCTGTCTGTGAATCAACTGCCCCCCCCCCCTCTATTTACAACAAGCTCTGTGGCATCGATTAGTTCCACGGATATTAGACCTATCAGTCACATTGGTTCCCTTCTTCTTATCTTATTCAGCATGCTTTATTATATGTAAAATAACATTAAAAATTTAAGACCACCTAGTAAATTACATGTAAAATATCTATTAAATTTGCCCGTTACTTTTTTCAGCTAAATGGATTTTGCACCATCAATAGTACACTTCACTGAATATTAACATGGCTCTTTCATTGAATTGATTAAAGGATTCATGTCAACAATACACTCTAGAATTGTTGGTATATTCCTTCAGAAAAAACTTCTTTTAGTCGATATCTTTTGTATCATCTTGTCTCATGTTTGTGCTGCTGATTCTTCTTCTGCCACTTATCGCATACCCTAATGGGTTCATTGGTGTAAATCATATCACACATATGTGGATTTGACCCTTTTACGGCTGGATGCTCTTACTCACGCCAGCACTATTTCGGGGAACGCATTCACTACAACCTGTGACAATAAAGGTCGGTGAATGAAGTCAGAACGGTCGATCCGGCAACACTGGCGACACACAACGCTGCACCTGCGTAGCAGCAGGTTTTGACCACCTGCTCCCAACGTTGTTCAGTTGAGCATCGTGTGTGTGCCGTGTAAGACCTGTTTGACACAGTGCGTGTTCAGTGCGTTGGTTCTGAACTGCGATCAGGAACATGAACGACCAAACGATCAATGTACGGTTTTGTTTTAAGCTTGGCAAGACACCGAAAGAAACGCATCCGATGCTGGTACGTGTTTATGAAGATCAAGCACTGTCCTTGAAGTATGTGTGTACGAGTGGTTCGCCCGTTTTCGAGGAGGCCGGGAAAGTGTTTCTGACAACCCCTGTAGCGGAAGACCGGCGACCACCGTCAGTGTCGAAAACATTGAGAAGTTGAGGACATTAGCCACGAACGATCGGCAATTAACTGTGCGCATGATAGCGGATGAACTGCAGATTAACCTGAATTCGTGCGACAAATCGTTGCCCAGAAGTTAGGGAAGAGGAAAACGTGTTCTCGTTTTGTGCCACATCCCTTGACTGATGATCAGAAGCAGGCACGTTTAGAGGCTTCACAGGATTTTGTCGAAACGGGAGATGCGACACCAAATTTCTTGAACTGTATTATCACTGATGATGAAACCTGGTGTCTCAGATAAGACCCTGAAACGAAACGGCATTCTCCGGGATCACCTCGCCAGAAAAAGGTCAGAGCCGAAAAGTGACGCCTACGTATTACGTCTTTCTGTGGTGGTTGGTGGTGTAGTGTATTAGTGAATATTAAGAGGATTGTACTGAAATAAACACAAACAGCCAGTCCTAGACTCAGAGGAATTTGCCAGATGCGATTAAACTTCTTGGACCTGCCGGAAATCGAAACCAGAACCCTCTGAATCGAAGTGTTCAATGCTAACCATTCAGCCAAGAAGCCGAACTTTTGTACCGCTATTTTTTAATGTCCAGTTACTTGCTTCAATGAACAAATTCCAGAGCGCGTTTTTCTTGAAATAGAATACAGTACTACGCTAAGCTGAATGCATATAGTGTTTGAATTATGATTAATTTCAGGTGTAAAACACGAAAATATGACAAAGTGAGACGCAAGTATTACAAAAATATATTTGGAATTAGAGGGAATAATTATCTCTTTCACGATATTGAAAAAGACATTATATTTATTAAAGGAAATATTTGGATTCATAATTATTAATTGTGATAATTAGATATTTATGTGGACGTGTAAACCAACGATGCACACCTATTTTGACTGAATGGTCAGCGTACTGGCCTTCAGTTCAGAGGACCCCAAATTCGATTACCCACCGGGTCGGGGTTTTTTACTTTGTCTGGTTAATTCCTGTAGCTTGAGACTGGGTGTTAGTGTTCGTCTTAACGCACATCTTAAGCTACGTAAAGCACATATGATTGGCATCAATAAAGGTACCCAGCCGTAAAGCTGAGTAAACCAATGCAAAACGATAACCCTAGGAAACTGAGAAATGGCCAGAGAGAAGAAAATCAATTGACTACTTACTTCCATGATAGTAAAGTATCTCGAAAAATATACCCATCATCTATCTCTGCTTTCTTCTGCAACATTCACGACTCGAATGTAGTTGGACTTAGCGAATATATATCAGGTTTACTCTTCTGGTTGGCCAGGCCCTCGAGAGAATTATCACTGCACGCACCACTGACCATTGAGAATGGCCTGAGAGCTTTGCTTTGGTGAAGATTACAGGCTTACCACACCAACAATAAATTGACACTAGTGTTGAAACGATATTTTCCTTTTTTATATTCCATGAAGGAACTTGATCTAATTTACAGGGCTCATCTGATAATAATTAATATATGGTTGGCAATGGCATGTACATACGAATGTAAGTACAACAGCTGTCTGAAAATCTACAACATAGTCATCAAAGCACCACGGCACTTACTCTTCCGTTTCATAATTTTAAATATCGATTTGTGATTCAGGTCTTGACCAAGGGTCGTTAAATACTATTCTTTAAATACTTTCAAGTATTTGTAGTGCCTGCCCATCCCCTTGCTTTGATTTTCCTTGTTATCAATTTCTGCAATCTAAACATAATGCAATTTATTAAAATTCAATGCTGAAATTAGTTCACCTACATTTATCATTGAAACATTTCCAATACGATTAATTTGATCAAATATGAACATTTCATACGATCCAATCTTCGATGATGGCGGAATTTCAATTTGCATGGAGGTCCCTTTTGGTCTCGATCATCGTACAGTCCGTTCGATATTCTCAGAATTCCTTAGACACCACATGAGAACGTAATCGCGAACACACACAATATGGGACAATATCATGCAATGTTGCATCCCCACATAAACCGCTATAACCACTATATTTGCAGTGTACTGTACATACTGCGTCAGGATGACTGAACTGCAGTGAAACTTGCATGGATCTGTCTTAAATATTGTAGCGCATATCCTTATCTCACTCGCAGAAAAGCCACGACAGTTTGGAAACCGTGGCGGAATTTCTAATACAGTAGTAATGCAGAGATATTTAGGTATCTGGATATTAGTTTTCAATATTGAACAAAGGTTTAGGTCCACATTCGAATTATTGTTTCTTACGTGATAACAGCGTAGGCTAAGGGTAGCAGCACGTAAATATTTCTGTTTTGCATCAACACGGTTTTCAAACTAACTTTTGACGAGCCTAGAAAGAAGTTTCTTTTCTAGAGTACAGTGGCTGCTCATTAACTCTTAGAGAAATCCACCACATCATAACTGTATTATCATTAACAGAAAATGAAACTGACAATCACACAATAATAATAAAATTAGGTCATGTACTGAATTAACATATTTACACGTTTGTTTTTGCTGGTGGCTTTACGTCGCACCGACACAGATAGGTCTTATGGCAACGATGGGATAGGAAAGGCCTAGGAGTTGGAGGGAAGCGGCCGTGGCCTTAATTAAGGTACAGCCTGGTGTGAAAATGGGAAACCACGGAAAACCATCTTCAGGGATGCCGACAGTGGGATTCGAACCCACTATCTCCCGGATGCAAGCTCACAGCCACGCGCCCCTAACCGCACGGCCAACTCGCCCGGTTTTACATGGTTTTGGTAGGGGCCGATGACCTTCGATGTTAGGCCCCTTAAAACAACAAGCATCATCATAGACGGTTTTGGGGAAATACAATTGGTAAGTTTATTGTGAATATTCTTATTTATTATTATTATTTTCTTCTTTTCGGGTCTTTACCACAATTGTCTGGGGTAGGAACTAATGTTTATTATGCCCAGATTTACGGCCAGATGTCTTTCCTGACACCGACCCCATGTACAGGGAGGGGATCACTGTTGTTTGTTTCTGGGGCAGATAGTAGTTTGATGTGTTGTATATAAATAAAGATGTGTATGAAGACGATAACAAATATCCATACCCCGAGCTACAGGAATTAACCAAACACGGATAAAATCGCAGGAATGGCCTGGAAACGAACCCACAAAAATAGTATAATACTTTTATAATAATTAATTAATAAATTTCATACACACTTCCACTTCGTACTAATACAGCTAAATGATTAGCTTACAAATATAACGTAACATGTAGCACACTGTCCAGACAGATTACTGTTAGTATGAACACCAAGCTTCACCGAAGACGAATATCAGCAATCTCAACGCAACACACAGAAATTATTTTCACGTTTAACTGCGTGCTGTAATCTAACTTTCTAAAACAATTTTGAACTCTCATAAATCAACAGTCACCACCAAACGGGAATTCGCACCAGCCAGGAAGACTTTCTTCCAACAAATGTGCGTGCTACTCAGGAACTTTAGTTGATTTCATAATATGAATTCTGTATTAAATCGGAGAATGACATATCAACATGCATTAAAATCCTATAGACCGGGCGAGTTGGCCGTGCGCGTAGAGGCGCGCGGCTGTGAGCTTGCATCCGGGAGATAGTAGGTTCGAATCCCACTATCGGCAGCCCTGAAAATGGTTTTCCGTGGTTTCCCATTTTCACACCAGGCAAATGCTGGGGCTGTACCTTAATTAAGGCCACGGCCGCTTCCTTCCAACTCCTAGGCCTTTCCTATCCCATCGTCGCCATAAGACCTATCTGTGTCGGTGCGACGTAAAGCCCCTAGCAAAAAAAAAAAAAAAAATCCTATAGACTCATTTTCCGGGTGTAACACTCCATAATCACGCATTTTTACATTACTTTACTTCTAACGCGAGTGAGAGGTCCCGTCAAGAGCCTCGTTCCTATAGATTTCGGCTGGTTGGAGCTTTATCACACCAAACGTAAATCAGTTGAAGTAGAATTTACTAAAGGCTCCTCAGGTGAACTTGCTTCCAAAAAGTCCGTAAACTCAAGAGCTTATAGGGCGCACTTCATGCAAGAGGCTTGGTTCATCATGGTCAAGATTCCAGCATATTTTAATTAGTAGGATACTTCTCAGCAGTAGGGCGCAAGGTGGAAAAATTTATGAACAGTGAATAATTGATGAGAAATTTAACGGGTGTAGTTTTATAAATTAAATCAAAGAAGAAAATAACTTTTGACCAATCATTAACAACAGATTGATCATAAAGTTAAAATTATCACACGTAAAAATTTATGGACATTTTTCTTTGCAGTGTCGACTCAGTTAACCTAACCTTGTAGTTTGTCAGTCTATTGAAGCACGAAATTAAAAATGTATAATGTTATAAAGTACCTGCAAAAGAACAAATCCGTTCTATAAGAAAATTCTCATATTCTTCAAAATAATTTGAATACATGCATGTATAGTATGTACAATATTGTTTGCGAAGCATTAACTAGTCAATGAGTGATTTTGTTAATAAGCGTGACAGGCTATATGAATACTAAAAGTCCGTTTTGGCACCTTAATAGATTTGAAAATATTTTCTGACCTTATCATATTACAGTTCTGGTTCTACACGCCTGTTACCTGCAGTAGCGATGCCCGGATTGTGTTCAGTTCGATCACCTCGATGACGTCCGACTCGTTGGCTGAACGGTCAGCGTACTGGCCTTCGGTTCAGAGGGTCCCGGGTTCGATTCCCAGCCGGTTCGGGGATTTTAACCTTAATTGGTTAATTCCAATGGCACGGGGGCTGGGTGTATGTGCTGTCTTCATCACCATTTCATCCTCATCACGACGCGCAGGTCACCTACGGGAGTCAAATAGAAGGACCTGCACCTGGCGAGCCGAACCCATCCTGGGATATCCCGGCACTAAAAGCCATACGACATTTCATTTTTACCTTGATGTCTTCGCCTGCTGCTTGCCAACATGAACCGGTCGGTCGCGTAGCTAAGAGAAAGACATAATGTTTACCACAAAAAAAGAGAAAAAAGAATTGCATGGTTGTAATTACTCTGTCTTTACGTGTAGCAGAAAATGATTAAATGAGAACTATTTTTGTATGACTTATAGAGCAGCAATGAATTAAAGAGCAATTTGTATATTTAATGATCAAGGTAGCCTAAAATACTGCCAAATTTCAAAGAATATAGTATAAATATGTATAACCTAACCCAGATTCCAGACGTACTTTGCGTCAGAGGAACCTCCTGTGGAATGAGTTAAAAGTTAATAATGAAAGTAGTGTGGAATATTGTTTGAATGAAATTTGAATTAATTTAGCAGCACGAAAAGGGCGAATTTCTTAAGTGCATGTGTCCGTTCACATTGGTTTGGTTTTTCTTTATTTTTGCGATGTGTATTTAAACTGTCTCCTTTTTGTTTAATTATTTGCTATTATTTACGATGTGTAAGACTTTGGGCTCGGTCTAGAAAGACAAGAATAACGGCCGATAGGATTCGTCGTGCTGACCACACGACACCTCGTAATCTGCAGGCCTTCGGGCTGAGCAGCGGTCGCTTGGTAGGCCAAGGCGCTTCAAGAGCTGTAGTGCCATGGGATTTGGTTTGGTTTAGGACTTTGGTACCTGCATTGATGTCTGTGAAATTTCTACGAAAGTTGAATATCTATTTATCGCACTAAATTATTGTGTTCTTTGTACCCGTTGTGGAAATTTAGTTTTGTTTGGCTGACATATTTTGCATTGCAATTCAGTTCCTAGCATCTGAGTTCATGAATTCCTGATTTGGAGAAATGATCCTTTTCGTTTAGGTTGCATTTCTTAATGTGCCTCCACAGTGTGTTGCTTTTTTTGAAGTCTATTTTAAAAGTGTTTTTGAATATGTTTGCTTTTTTGTATGTACTTTTATTCATGAAATTGACAATTATACTCATTTATTGTTTTTCTTCGTTGTTTCCTTCATAATTGATCTACTTTGTTAGGTACAATCGCATTCAGTGCCTTGGTTTGCAAAGTGGAATTATATCCAGCCAAATGACCTGCAGATACTAGAGTGTCACATGGTCATCGTGTCATATACTCAGCCGTAATGATTGGCTTTCTTGACTAGACTTACTGCCTTTAGTTCCAGAGCTCTCTTCAGCTGGCTTCATTCGGCATATAAAGGCTCATCTCAGTCCTCAATCCAGATTTAAATCCCTTGACGTACCAGGAATCGATCCCGCGGCCTCTGGTAAGACGTAGATTAAGTTGCCAGGGCTACGTAAACAATTATTATTATTATTATTATTATTATTATTATTATTATTATTATTATTATTATTATTATTATTATTATTATTAAAACTGCGCGCTAAACCTTAAACTGCAGTGGTGCTGAAAATGAGTATTTTAAACATTCAGTAGGAAAACGGCGAAATGGATTACTAGCATATTCCAGTTCACAACGCATTATATTCCATGAAGAGGTTTCTCTGTAACTATTATCAAGTTACGTGATACCGAACACCTGTTGCTCCTGTTATAATTATGAATGGTATTACAGAGTTACACAGAAATTCAAAGTGGAATGGGGAACAGAGACCAAAGCACGTGTTGTAGTCACGGGTGGTCTGTGGTTTCCCGGTTTTTGCAGGATGCTAGACTGGATATGCGCTGTAAACGATATATGTAGAGAAGGCGTGTGCCAAGGAAGAAATCGAATTTACAGACTGTTTAGGAATTGTTGGACGTTGTGCACCACATCCGACCACACATTGTCTTCTTAGCAAATGGCCCCAGATAGACCTAAGTAAATCGAGACAAGAACAGACTGCATCACTTTAGAGTTTAATGATGGCTGGTTGACATATCTGGAATACATAATTATTGGGAAAAATAGGGACTGTAATCCAGTAATATCCGATACCTAAACACTAGGCACCAGAGTAGCATGACTATGGACAAAACAGGTCTCATCCGGTCTTTCGTCCAGGTACTGCCGAACGTGGAAGGAATCACAATAGTTATGTAAATAGAAGTATGCATCGTCGGAGACGGCTGAGGCATACCATCACATGTCACCCGCCTCCAAGGGAGACTAGGAAAGGCAATTGCTCAACGCCACATACCAGATCCCACTACGAGTAACAGTACAATATATCTGATATCTTGAATTATTTGTCGTGTAGCTATATGATTAGTGATAGGTGTACGCATGAGATTATTGTTCTTTTGTTTGATGGTGAGAAAACATTACGTAAGTTAATCTTCTCCCGTCGATCCATTGATTTTATATTCTACTTTCCTCAGCGTGGAATACTTAAGCCATTGGTTCACATAAACACCGAGGAAATATAATTCCACTGTGTAAGAGTGACTCGTTGTACTTCTTGGCTGGGAATCACATTGCTTTGACCCTTAAAACAATAATTTTCATCTCTCACTGTGCACGGTTCTTGAAATTATTGCAGTAGGCATGACTAATGCATGTGATGCGCACGCGTTCTGCGACTGCGCGAATAACTGTGCAAGGTACGGCATGCATGAAACGTTGGCAGATGTGAAGTGCCGTACTAGTACTCAAAGTGAAGCCTATGTGTTAAGTTATAATCTGTCGCAGGCAGTGGCGTATGGTGGTATCAAGGCGTGGGCTACCAGTAGACTTAGGTTACCCCTTTTCGACAGTTGGTTTAGTGAGCGTCAAGCCTTGATCGTTTTGAGTCACTGGAGTAACTTGCTGTGTTGTCTAGGCTGTTTCACAAGCTACTGCCCTGGACGCTGGCACTGCCAGTACGCAAAAAGTGATCAGTGGAAATGGTAGCCTAGAGTTTAGCAAATTAAAACACGACTTTGTGGTTAAATGGGTAGAATGCTTGCCTTTGGTATGATGGCCTCTGTTCAATTCTTGGAATCAACCTCCTCGTCCTGCTAATTCCCCTTGCTTGGAAACTGGGTGTTTATGACGTCTTCGCCACTCATTTCGTCCTCATTAGGTCACCATCAAGCCTTTCCAGAGACTATGCACCATTTTCATTATTATTAATATTAAATTAACATTTAGAATGTTACAGCATTACAAGCGGTCGTATCCGTCGTTCATTGGTTTATTAGCTTCCTCGGTAGATCAGTGGCGGTGTCTGATCCACGATCACGGGTTCGATTCCAAACAATAAAAGAGAACACTAAACCTGAAAGATTGCATTTCATTTTAGCAAATCTACCTATGTGTTTGAGTCATCAGTCCATAGACTGGTTTGATGCAGCTCTCCATGCCACCCTATCCTGTGCTAACCTTTTCATTTCTACGTAACTATTGCATCCTACATCTGCTCTAATCTGTTTGTCATATTCATACCTTGGTCTACCCCTACCGTTCTTGCCACCTACACTTCCTTCAAAAACCAACTGAACAAGTCCTGGGTGTCTTAAGATGTGTCCTATCATTCTATCTCTTCTTCTCGTCAAATTTAGCCAAATCGATCTCCTCTCACCAATTCGATTCAGTATCTCTTCATTCGTGATTCGATCTATCCATCTCACCTTCAGCATTCTTCTATAACACCACATTTCAAAAGCTTCTATTCTCTTTCTTTCTGAGCTAGTTATCGTCCATGTTTCACTTCCATACAATGCCACGCTCCACACAAAAGTCTTCAAAAACATCTTTCTAATTCCGATAACAATGTTTGAAGTGAGCAAATTTCTTTTCTTAAGAAAGCTCTTCCTTGCTTGTGCTAGTCTGCATTTTATGTCCTCCTTACTTCTGCCATCGTTGGTTATTTTACTACCCAAGTAACAATATTCATCTACTTCCTTTAAGACTTCGTTTCCTAATCTAATATTTCCTATATCACCTGCCTTCGTTCGACTGCACTCCATTACTTTTGTTTTGGACTTATTTATTTTCATCTTGTACTCCTTACCTAAGACTTCATCCATACCATTCAGCAACTTCTCGAGATCTTCTGCAGTCTCAGATAAAATAACAATATCATCGGCAAATCTCAAGGTTTTGATTTCCTCTCCTTGGACTGTGATTCCCTTTCCAAATTTCTCTTTGATTTCCTTTACTGCCTGTTCTATGTAAACATTGAAAAGGAGAGGGGACAAACTGCAGCCTTGCCTCACTCCTTTCTGGATTGCTGCTTCTTTTTCAAAGCCCTCGATTCTTATCACTGCAGACTGATTTTTATACAGGTTGTAGATAATTCTTCGTTCTCGGTATCTGATCCCTATCATCTTCAGAATCATAAATAGCCTGGTCCAATCAACATTATCGAATGCCTTTTCTAGATCTACGAATGCCATGTACGTGGGCTTGTCCTTCTTGATTCGATCCTCTAAGATCAGACGTAAAGTCAGGATTGCTTCACGTGTTCCTACATTTCTTCTGAAGCCAAATTGATCTTCCCCCAACTCAGCTTCAACTTGTTTTTCCATTCTTCTGTGAATAATACGTGTTAAAATTTTGCAGGCATGAGGTACTAAACTAATAGTGCGGTAGTTTTCACACCTGTCAGCACCGGCTTTCTTGGGAATAGGTATAACAACATTCTGCCGAAAATCGGATGGGACTTCTCCTGTCTCATACATCTTGCACACTAAATGAAATAACCTTACCATGCTGGTTTCTCCTAAGGCAGTCAGTAATTCAGAGGGAATATCATCAATTCCAGGTGCCTTGTTCCTATTTAGGTCACTCACAGCTCTGTCAAACTCTGACCTCAAAATTGGGTCTCCCATTTCATGAGCATCAACAGCCTCTTCATGTTCCAGAACGAAATTATCTACATCGTTACCTTGATACAACTGTTGGATATGCTCCTGCCATCTTTCTGCTTTGTCTTCTTTCCCTAGAAGTGGCTTTCCATCTGAGCTCTTAATATTCATGCACCTAGATTTCCTTTCTCCAAAGGTTTCCTTGATTTTCCTGTATGCAGCATCTACCTTTCCCAGGACCATACAGCCTTCGATATCCTTGCACTTCTCCTTCAGCCATTCTTCCTTAGCTACCTTGCACTTTCTATCCACTTGATTCTTTAATCGCCTGTATTCTTTTCTGCCCTCTTCATTTCTAGCATTCTTGTATTTTCGTCGTTCATCAATCAGGTCTAGTATCTCCTGAGTTATCCACTGATTCTTAGTTGATCTTTTCTTCCTTCCTAACATTTCTTCAGCAGCCCTACTGACTTCATTTTTCATGACTCTCCACTCTTCCTCTACTGTGTTTCTTTCGGCCTTTTCATTTAGTCCTTGTGCAACATGTTCCTTGAAACTATCCATCACACTCTTTTCTTTCAACTTGTCTAGATCCCATCTTTTTGCATTCTTTCCTTTCTTCAATTTCTTCAACTTCAGATGGCATTTCATGACTAACAAGTTGTGGTCAGAGTCCACGTCTGCTCCTGGGAAAGTTTTGCAATCCAACACCTGGTTTCTGAATCTCTGCCTAATCATAATGAAGTCTATTTGATACCTTCCAGTGTCTCCAGGTCTCGTCCACGTATACAGCTGTCGTTTGTGGTGTTTGAACCAAGTATTGGCGAGGACTAAATTATGGTCAGTGCAGAATTCAACCAGCCGACTTCCTCTTTCGTTCCTTTGTCCCAATCCAAATTCTCCTACTGTGCTACCTTCTCTTCCTTGGCCTACCACTGCGTTCCAGTCTCCCATCACAATTAGATTCTCGTCACCTTTGACATATTGTATTAAATCTTCTATCTCCTCATATATTCTTTCAATTTCTTCATCATCCGCTGAACTAGTAGGCATATAGACCTGCACTATTGTGGTGGGCATTGGTTTGGTGTCTATCTTGGCGACAATAATTCTTTCACTATGCTGGTCGTAGTAGCTTATCCGCTGCCCTATTTTCTTATTCATTATTAAACCAACTCCTGCATTACCCCTGTTTGATTTCGTGTTGATAATTCGGTAGTCGCCTGACCAAAAATCCTGTTCTTCCTGCCAACGTACTTCACTTATACCAACTACATCTAACTTTAGCCTATCCATCTCCCTTTTCAGATTCTCTAACCTACCACAACGATTCAAACTCCTAACATTCCACGCTCCGACTCGCAGAATGTCAGTATCCATCTTCCTGATGATCGCCCCCTCTCGTGTAGTCCCCACCCGGAGATCCGAATGGGGGACTAGTTTACCTCCGGAATATTTTACCCGGGAGGAAGCCATCATCAGTACATCATTCATACAGAGAGAGCTGCATGTCCTCGGGAGGTGGTTACGGCTGTAGTTTCCCGTTGCTTTCAGCCGTGTAGCAGTATCAACACAGCTAAGCCATGTTGAGTATTATTACAAGGCCGTATCAGTCAATCATCTAGACTGCCGCCCTTGCAACAACCGAAAGGCTGCTACCCCCCTTTCGATAAACCATTCGTTAGTCTGGTCCCTCAACAGATACCCATCCGATATGGTTGCACCTGCGGCTCGGCTATCTGCATCATTGGGACACGCAAGCCTCCCCACCGCGGCAAGGTCACATGGTTCGCAGAGGAGGAATCTACCTACAAAATGAAAATTATATTATTCCTATAACAGTAGACATTGCAGTGTCTTTCTACAAGGATGTATGCGTAGACGGGAGTTATCTATCTAATTATCTACTTATCTATATAATTAAGTGAGAAGTATAAGGTGAGCAAGTATATGCGATGAGGAACGCATGTTTGTTAGTTAGCAGTGGCGATCTGACGTAGCGAAGCCTTGCACACCTCTCCTCCCGGTCCCCGCACCCATCGAACACTGAGCATGAAGCCGCGTGAGGCGGCTCGAGGGGAGTGGGTTGTAATGTCACTTTCCGATGCCTTGCACTCAGAAATACGAGCGGCATTTCTTGTCATTGCTTTCTAGTTTGGTAAATGAAACAACGTGCCAGATACTTACATTATAATGTGCTTTACATCTCCATTTCCTCATTGAAGTTTGGGCTTCAGCGATAGTCCTGGTAGCCCTCAGTATACGCCACTGGTAGCAGGGATCGTGAAGTAAAGCAAAGTTTCTTAGATTTGTATATTGAATTGTTTAATATTTTTAGTATATACATCGACTCCGCCTGTCGTAAATTTCCTTTCCTTTCAGCTACTAGAAAGTCTTCAAAATTTAGCGCTGTGGCAACCAACTATAGCGGAACTCAGTAAAATGTGATTTTCTTACGAGAGGACCTCTTTGCTTGTGAGCAGACGTTACAAGGACTTGGGTGTCAGTGATCTTTATTCCATTCACAATGCGTCAACATGTGAAATTGCTGTGGCAGAAATGAAAGTGGAACGTGAAAGCGATAGCGAGATGCGTGATTTTGAAATACGTACTTGCGCAATAGACATGTGTGCATTCCAGTAGTTCTGAGGGAGTCAATTCGTGATGTAGAGTGGAAATAGTGTGTTATATTGCATCAAAAATATGTGTTCATGCACTCATTTGTAAAATATTTGCACCTTTAAGGATCAATCACACAGCCATGTAAATGGGTACAGACACAAAACATTTACGGGATGCACTTGGTACGGTGGTGGACCATTCGTAGCACGGAGGTAGGTAGCGGTACGAACGGCATACAGACTTAGGATATTCTCCTGAGACACAAAATGACCCTTGAAATCCGTCGCAGTTTTCGGTGTCCATTCCAGTCCCAAACCTCTTCGATGGACGAGAGGACTGGACACATTGCTGGCCACGGAAGCATGATGACATCAAGAAGGCAGGGCAGAGATATCCAATGATTGCGAAGATGGGCATCACCATATTAAACAAGGGGGTTGTCGAGCTGCACCAGGAAGGGAAGCACACATGGTCGCAGAATTTCCTGGCCATATATTTCCCCGTCGGGGTTTCTTCAGCAACCACCACTGGGGAGAAGGAATCGTAGTGTATGGAATCCCAAAAATGAACACTCCTTTTTGAGGTGATGTGCCACTTTACAAAGACACAAGGGTAACTGACCTGGCTAGGATGTATCCAGACTAATTCTGGGTCTTCTGTACCCAGACATAACAACAATTTGTCACTGAACATCACTTCTCAGCAATTCTCAAGCTGCCATGCTGCTCGTTCCTAGCAGAATTTCAAAGGTCCTCGGCGATGCTCAGCTTTAAATATTAGACGTGGCAAGGGATGCCACGATGACAGATCCTGCTTTGCTAGCCATCTCCATACGATAATGGTGGACACAGGTGCATCTCCAACTGCCTGGACATGTCTCTGGATGATGAGCAGTTATGCCCGTACATTGTTGCAGCCTGTCACACGATGAAACGGTCCTCCCTGTAAATGGTCCACCGGGATTGACCCAAGCATTTTAGACGCGTACGTGAACCCTCACGTTCCCTCTGCCTCCAACACCCACGCACTATACATTCAGAACGGTTCAAGTAGCGAGCAATGTACCGAAAAACGAAACCAACCTCCTATAGTACGACGATGCAGCCTCTCTCAAACTCATCAGGCCGCTCGAAGTCTTGCCAAATGTGCCATTGGGGCATAATGTGTGTTCACTGCAGCTCAAACTGCTCCCACTGCTACTGCGGCCTTATTCTGTGTCCTGCATCTATGAATGAGGAGGGAACATATGCACCACCTAGTTGCACTTTGGCGCTAGCAATCATTATTGAACCTACTGTAAATCAAATCAAATCAAATCAAATCAAAATCTCTTTATTTGCAAATGAGGTGTCTACCTCGGTGGCAAATGGTACACTAAAATACATTATTGTCAAGCATTAAATATTAAATTAACAAGAGAAGAAACTTTTCCTATAATACAATATTATACAATTTACGCTAACAATTTTTTCTATTAAACACATAGCTCAACTTTAATAAATTTATATTGTTTACAAAATTATACTTATAATATCTCCTGTACTACTTACAAATATAGTCAACTGATATACAGTATGTGGAATTACTTCAAATGATACTGTACAACTGGTATAAGATTAAAATTTACATTGCATTTATTTACTTTTTTTCTTTTTTTACCCATTCTGGAACCTAAGTAGCATAACGACCTGCTGTGTCTTAACCAGAGCCCATTTTGCCACCACTTTTCAGAGTTCCTGAAGGGCCTTCACAGCTACCGCAGCGGTCCCAGGGCCCTCGAAATCCCCACTGTACTTCACCCCTACAGGCAGTCCCCTACTTTGGCTGTCCAAACTCCTTAGACCAGGGGATGGAATTAATTTATTCACACATATTTTTTATTTACATTAACCTGCACTGGTCGAATGCCCTCTAACATTTCACTTATTTTCTCTGTTGCTGTTTATTATCTCTTGAATATATGTACGGATTTTGGAAAAGTATCAAAAACTACCCTTAAAAGGGGTATATATCAGCAAATGACAATACTGTGTGACAATCTTCGTTTTAATTGTGCGATTCATGCACGGTTCACAATTTTTCTGCTAATTATTCTAAGTGCTAAAATTACCGAGTTACAGCGGTTCCAATATCTCACATTTTATTAAATTAACTCACGGTGAGTAATGGCTTCTTGCTGCACCAGCGACTGACGCTCTTTTACCGCTTCAGCAATGAGGGGTTAGTAATGTTTCAGTTGAAATTTCAATGGCCAATTGTGTACAAATTACTGCTTCAATTCTGATGTCATAAACATTTTATTCATTCCTGACTAGAAGACGGCTTTATGGGAAATTAACGTCTTACGTTATTAAAGTGTATGGAAGAAGGTTGCTATCGTAATGATATTCAGAAATTAAGTCTTCTTCAAAGAATTTTAAATTAACTACCGCAGACTAATTTTGAGAAAGTCATCAATGATTTCAGGGATTTACAAACAATATTTGCTCTAAAACCTACCCAAGGACAGGTGGATTCTATATATATCAGGAAGATATTATGAAATATCGGTTTCTCAGGCTAAGTCCAGCGGACATAGCCCAAAATGTGTGGAGCAGATTTCTTATCTATCTATATAAATCAAATCGTAACGACCGTGTGTCTGTGACGTAGATGCCGTTGAGGTCTTCATTCGTAACCCTGAGCTGGGACCCATACTAGATGCTACACACCGGGTCAATGTGCTCTAGGCGCCACTCCCTGGGCAGGGCTGCCTCCGAGGAGGGACCCTACCTGCTACCTATCCTACCCTATCCTAAATAAGTGTCCTACGATACTTTCTTCTTCTACCACTTTTCCCACATCTCTCAGATCGCGGGTGCGAACTGTCTTAAACATGTGGATTTGGCTCTGTTTTACGTCCCTTCTTGACGCTAACCCTGTGTGGAGGGATGTAATCACCATTGCATGTTTCCATGGTAGAGTGTAGTGTAGTATGTTGTCTTAATATGAAGACGAAAGTGTTATAACAAATACAAACACCCATTCCCCGGGTCAGAAGAATTAATCAGACACGATTAAAATCCCCAACCCTACCGGTGTTTAAACTCGGGACCCTCTGAACAGAAGGCCTCAAGGCTGACCATTCAGCCGAGTCGGACAAGTGTTCTAGCTACTTCCAATTTCTTTATTTTACTTGGTTTTTGACCTGCTCTTCCGATTTTCTTGCCTACAGTCATTATTTTTTACTACTCGTCTGGTACCTAATTATAAAACTCTCCAGTCTGCATTCTTGATACGTTGTTGTACATTCTTTTCTACCCATCCATTTTTTCCATTTTTCCAATATATAACTTACTTACTTACTTACTTACTTACTTACTTACTTACTTACTTACTTACTTACTTACAGGTCGGTGCTACAGTCCATGTAGGTCCTTGGCCTTCTTAATCACCTGCTTCCATTCGTCCCTGTCCTTGGCTTTCCTACTCCAGTATTTAACTCCCATCTTTCTAAGGTCGTCCTGAACATCATATATCCATCTATTCCTGGGCCTTCCTCTCCTCCTTCTTCTTTCCGGTTTTCCTATAAAGACTTTCTTGATAGTACTGGTTTCTGCCATTCTCTGAACATGACCAGTCCACCTAATTCTTCCCTGCTTAATTTTAACAACAATATCTGGCTGGCCAAACAATCATTGCAGCTGTGCATTTGCCCTCATTCTCCATCCATCCTGATCTCTAACTGTTCCAAATATATTTCTCAATTTCTTCCTTTCCCACCGTAACAGTCACTGTGCTTCCTTAGTAGTCACCATCCAGCATTCTGAGCCATACATCACTATAGGTCTTAGTACTGTTGTGTAAATCATTTCTCCAATAACAGTTTATAAATCGGTAAAAGTGTTAAAAGACGTTAAATGTTTTCCTTCTCAGACTTTGGAATATGAGCACTAACTCAGTTAAATCGCATGCAGTTAAAATTATCTTGACTCTTAATTGAAACCTTACGTGCACAACCGTGTGACATTTATTTTAGTTACTAAAGGTCTTGAAGGAAATAGTTTAAACCGAATTTCAGCTATTAGGTCAATCGAGTACATATTTTATACACCAATGACATTTTTAACACAAAGAGCAAGTGGCCAACCTCACTCTATTGGGAATCGCTAGCATAGTTGCTCCACGAATTGATGGTCCTATCATTTTTTCTATCTTGGTCGGGCAGCACAACTTTACTGTGTGCTAGTCATCCTATTTCGGTTATTCTAACTTGAATATTTAGCTTTCGCGGTGACATGGCTCTTAAAACATGAGTCCGCTGTTAGATTGTATCGAGTTCATACAGTACATGTCAGTCTATCGTGAACGCTGCACGTGCATCCTAGAAAGTGCCGGTAACTAGGTATTTTATAACTTCGACACCGTCAGTGATGTCTCATTGAGGCAGTTATAGTTTGAATCACAGTCTATGCAACTCTATGCAACTGGGATTTTAAAACAAAAGTTAACGTTCCTGTGGATCGGATTCCTTGCACACATGCAAGTAACCTTAATATGATCACGGTATCAGCTGTCTAACCACATGGGCTCGCAGCTCACAGAACGCAATTATCACAAAGAAAACCTCACGACATGTGGAATGTGGAGGAGATCAATGGCCATAATTTTACTTGAGTCTTGCATGTTGTGTTTATCATACGATCACCGACAATAGTCGTAAACTTCATTTCATAGCAAAGTAGGTTACTCCTTCCCTGCTTGATAGTAAAGTACGTTGCTGCTTTTTCTTTTTTGTGAGGGTTTACGTTATACCAACACAAATAGGTATTTGTCGATGATGAGATAGAAAAGAGTTAATGGGGGAAGGTAGGGACATTTAGCTTCATGTTAATTTGTGTAGGTTAATGAGAGTTCTTCAGTTTTAACCCAGAATATTTTATAGTCGAATACAATACTTGAAGCTACATTACTTTCCACGTTAGAATTCTACTCTAGGATCAGCCCAGATTCGAGCATCGGCCATCTGGGAGGAAAGCCAATAGCTACGCCAGTGAGCTATTCACGTCATAGACTGACATAAAGATTGGAAAATGAAAACATCATCAGGTTTGCCGCCAACAATGTACATGATTTTTAAGGCATCAAGTGTTTATGTCTGACACCATAGGTGAAAAATTTCACCATCAGTATGTTGGACTTGCAAAGGGTAGGAGAGGTGGTGGTATGCAGTCTCTTATCACTAAATTACGTGTCAAAAGCCTGGGTTCTATTACAAATCTATCGTCGCCATAAGACCTATCTGTGTCTGTGCGCCGTAAAGCAAAATAGCAACAAAAAAAATGTACAAACTTCTCTGTGTGGTTTGTATGGAGTGAGGGCATATGCCACTGTTGATGTTAATTCGTCCGTCGGATAGGGTTGTTATAACTTAGACAGACTCCTAGTTATTATTAGAGAGGATTAGCCCGAATGTCATCACTGGATGTCACCCTCTCCCTACCTCATTACCATCATCACACACCCCCCCGATACTTAGGTTGCTCATGGATATCAAATACAGAGACCAGATTTCTCCGAAGGCCACGCAACATAATTACACCCAACGCTGCTGTCGGTGTAGTTTATAACTACTACCTCCTCAATGGAATCTTACCTGTATACCACCAATACCCCAATATCAACTCGCTCGGTTCTGTTGCTCTTAACTCAGTCTTTTGGTAGAATGATAAATGATAAGAGCAGCAAAGAAGATCATTAACAGTTAACACTGATTTTGGATCACACCCATCTTGCTACATGGACGAGATGCTATGATCGGTATCTAAGGCCACAAATGTACTGTTATGGGGTCAAATGAATACGAGCATCATAAACGCTCTTGACAGTTCTACGACTGCGTAGTTAAAGCTGCATAAATGTTAGGGGATATATGAGGTTTCACTGCGAATATCTTTCCAAATATCACCACAAAACCGTTCTTGTTAAATGTCGAGCAGGATTGACGTCCAACTCTTTTGCTGAATAGTCATCATTGAGGCCTTCCGTTCAGAGGATCCCGGGTTCGATTCCTAGCCAGATCGGGGATTTTAATCACGTCTGATTCATTTTTCTGCTCGGGGACTGGTTGTTTGTATTTGTCTCAACACTCTTCTCTTCAAATTCAGACAACACCTCACAATACTTATAACCAGAAATTAACGCAATACTAATTACATTCTTCCATGTAAGATTGGCGTCAGGAAGGTCATCCGGCCGTAAATCCGCGCCAAATCCACGTACGTGTGTGTGACACAGTTCGCACCCGTGACTCCACACGTGTGGTAAAAGTGGTGGAAGAAGAAGAAGAAGAAGAAGAAGAGCAGGATTGACAATGTCTATTGATTACCGTAAATTTGATGGATATCACAACATAGGCGTTAACGACCATGCTAACTTCGCATTCATAATCTATTACCCATTTCAGAAATAATTGCTAGTGGAGAATGAAATAAATATTTGTTTTACTTAGTTGCACTAGAAGTAAGAGGTGGAGGATTTTCCATCTTATTTGTGACTGCAAAGAAGAGGAACAATATGATCCCGAAGTACAGGCAATAAAACCTCACACACAGGATCTGCACAAGCCATAAATTCCATGCAAATAACGCATCCATCACGTATATCGTGTCCCTCTTTTACAAAAGTGATAAACCAAGCTTCAAAACTGTCCTCGCAGGTTGTCACCATTTTTACTGAGAACAAACATTGCTGTTATTCTGAAAAATCCTACGTGTTAAATGTGACAATGTACCCTCCATACTGTACTAGAGTGGTTATTTTCTTTGATAGCTATCTCATCTTTCTTACAATTTCCTTGATCATCCAACACTGACTACTGTGAATACTCCAGTGTTTATATTTCCCGTGAGTGGTCTGGATTGTACCCTTATTTGACGGTGGCTACGATACATGACGTACAATTCGTATGAACGGTGTTCCGATTCTTTCCTGCACTAGAAGTGCTTCAGATGGAAATTCACGTGCGCAATCTTGAACAAGTCTGATGTTGACTCAGTGTGATTTATTTAACACCGTCAGTACTGGGTGATTTTGACAAGTCATGATTCACTGTCTAATGATGGTAATGAATAATGGTCACACCACTTCGGAAAAAGGTATCGGAAAAATTTAAGAGTGGCAGCTAATAATTAAAAATAAATTAAAATGAAGTAATATAATAGTATTTTCCACATACGTCACGACTAACAAGAAACTTAACACTGAATGTGCTGCAAAACTTCGATGTTGGGCACCCTGTCCCTCCTTGTAAATTGGAGGATCGTCCAAAGACTGAAGAAATGAAAACCACTAAGCCGTTTCTCGTGCAGCAAGGGTTGTCCATTCTTCACTGATAGAAATAAGTGTGCAAATAACACAGGCATTGTAGACCTCTGTGATTCCCTATGTTAAATATTTTCAGTTTACAAAATGATGGAAGTTAATTTCAACAAGAGTAAATTGAACCAATTAAATTAGACCCCGCCTCTGTGGTGTAGTGGTTAGTGTGATTAGTTGCTACCCCCGGAGGTCCGGGCTCTATTTCCGGCTCTGTCACGAAATTTGAAAAGTGGTACGAGGGCTGGAACGGGGTCCACTCAGCCTCGGGAGGTCAACTGAACAGAGATGGGTTCGATTCCCACCTCAGCCATCCTGGAAGTCGTTTTCCGTGGTTTCCCACTTCTGCATGCAAATGCCGGGATGGTACCTCACTTAAGGCCACGGCCGCTTCCTTCCCTCTTCCTTGTCTATCCCTTCCGATCTTCCCATCTCCCGCCAAGGCCCCTGTTCAGCATAGCAGGAGAGGCAGCCAGGGCGAGGTACTGGTCATTCTCTCTAGTTGTATCCCCCTACCCAGAGCCTGAAGCTCCAGGACACTGCCCTTGAAGCGGTAAAGTTGGGATCCCTCGCTGAGTCCGAGGGAAAAACCAACCCTGGAGGATAAACAGATTAAGAAGAAGAAGAAGAAGAAGAAGAAGAAGAAGAAGAAATTAGACCTACAATTGAGGGTAAAAATGAATATCAATAGTATGAAATGAGAGTGCCCCCAATATTAATGACATGCGTCCGTCCTCGCTGGACGTTGGTATTGCACTCTGGTTCAGTTTCAGCAGTGCCTTGAGTGGCTGATGAGTCCCACGCTAGAGTGACAGTCTATTCGACAATTTGGACAGAAAAACAAGAAGGAGCACTATTATATGTCACTGTTGCCAATCAATTCATTAATACTCTTACTCTCTGTCATCTGAACTTCACTGCGCACAGCTTTTCACCAGGCATTTCGGTCATTGAAAAATCTTTCCAGCAGTCGAGATCAATGTCAGTCTGGAACAAATCTTTTTTGGGGGCCGATGACCTGCGATGTTAAGCCCCTTAAAACAACAAGCATCATCATCGGCATCAAATGTGTTTTGCATACGCCTTTGAAGCAAAGGTGTGGTCTTTCGACCGACCTCACGCCCTCGCGTAGCTCACCGTACAATAAGGCCACGCGCCTGACGAACCGAGCAATCTTAGTCGCGCATGGCTTAGCAGGGCATATATAGGGTCACAACGGCGTGTTATAAGGCTTCTGTGTTGGGCACCCTATCTCCTCATTCAAACTGGAGGATCGCCCAAAGTCAGCGGAAATTAAAGCCACTAAGCCGTTTCTAGTGCAGCAAGGGTTGTCCATTCTTCACTGATATAAATAAGTGCGAATAGCATAGGCAATGTAGACCTGCATTTTCGTGTTTACTCTCTATTGTTCCATACTCTCTTCTCCAGCCTAGCCATAACAGATGATGAGTTTTCGTTCCTATTAATCACCCCGGCATCTGGAGTGGACCTTAGGTCGATGAAGTCGTCAACTACCATGGAGGAATGTACAAGTAGAAGCATGATAGGAATCATTGTAGCACCTACTGTGATATATCATTTTTAAGCATAGTTGGGAGAGCCTATGCGCAAGTCATTTTAATGTGCCTAACAAACTCTTGACAATGAATGGCAATATATGAAAGATTGAGAGTGTCCTGCGCCATAACGTTAGTCTTCTTAATAATGACAGTAAGACCGAACTATTTACAGGTGGATGACTGCTGATTGATGAGATGATGCTGCTGATCTTCCGTGTGAGCTATTAAAACAGCATCATCAGCATATACTGTAGTAGTTCACGCATGAATACTGTACTCAATTAGGGCCTCACTTGAAGACGAGTAGTATTTAACAGACTTATGCCATCAGGTCTAGTATGTAGTTAAATACCTTTCGGTGCTGTTTTCAAACATGTATCTCAAGATCAAGCAAAAGAAGACGCCAAAAAGTTTAGAAAATTTTGCACATCCTTGCCACTATTTGGAGGAAAGGCTTCTGAAGTCCTTCCGATGAAACAGACCTCCCCTTACATATTAGACAATAATGCCGAGTTGTTATGGAGGGCAACAAATCTTCTGTATTGAATTAAAGATCCCGCTCCTACTGATTATGTCACCAATTAAATGTATGTGGTGAGAGTGTTCTCCCCTGCTCACGTCTTTTCCCTTGAAGCGGACTTAATGAAAATAGCAAGTCCACTATGGATCAGACAAGTGTAAATGCCACATTACGAATCTGGGTAGACTAGAGTGGAAAGAATTTGTAGGCACATTAAAATGAATCGCGCATCGGCATTCCTAACTATACTTAAAAATGCGATGCCACGGTAGGGGTTGCAATCGCTCCTATCGCCCTTCTGTTTGTATTGAGTAACAAGTCGTCACACATACCTGCCAACAGAGGCAAAGAAGTGTGGGTAAATGTTGAAGTGATTCAGACTTACCACTCTTCAGAACTTATGCAAGGATTCCATCATCCCCAGATTCTTTCCCACTCGGCAGATGATCAATAGCTTTACTGGGGCCTTTCATGGTGGTTTGTGTACCTAGATTCTCCACGACTAGCATCTTTGGGATATCATCAAGGGCATCATTGTTCACTTCATTTTCGGTGACATATAATTAAAATACTCAAACCAGCTGTCCGTCTGCTTATCTTGATCTATGACTTCACCTGTCTCGGATTTTAGGGGAATGACCTTTCTTGCTGTTGGACAATGGCCTACTTGATCCCGTCATACATGGCTCAGATATCACTAGAATATGCATCTTCCTGTATGATATTGCACTAGTTCATTCAGTAGTTGTTCGTGCACCGACGAGTAGTCTGCTTTGCTGCTCTTTGCAGTGCTTAAGGCATCACTTGCTCTGGTGTATGCACTACGCTTGTACTTAAGTAGTGCTTTTTTTTTTAGATCTCAACAACTGAGAGATACAATTCTATTGAGAGGGATAATACACTAAACATATAGCAAAATATGACAAATCTATAACAATTGGATACAATTAGATAAAAGAAAGGACAATTAGTGAATGGAAATCAAAGCAACGAAATGAAAATACAAAGATCAAGAAGGGAAATAACTATATGCATCAGAAATATTTTACAAAACTTTCCAGATTTAGATATATATCTAAATAGTTTGTATTTTAAAATGCTATGCTACATAGATGCTACAGATTATATATATTATACATTTGAATATTTTCATAGAAGCTTAGTTCTTTATCAATGCGAAGAGAGCCGGGTAATTATAAAGATATTTACAATTTAACGTAAATAATTATACAGCGTTATTTAAATATTGAATCCATAAATAGCAATTGTCAGTTCTGTTTAACGTTTACAGAGGATGGTTGCCATCCGGTATTTTCCCTTCAAACAATAATCGCCACTCATTAGATACTGGTTTGCGGAGTTATCAACTGAACAAAACAAAACAAATCTGTGGCACATACTGCCCATTAAGGCTTGCCCAGTCGACTGATGCCAGATTTATTTAAGTGAAAATGAAAGGGTCCAGCACTTCGAAAACAAAGGTATCAGCCAAAATAAAAGTACAAGGGACAGGAAGGGCGTGAAGATTAAAGTCTTCCTAGGACTCGTAACCTAATACCGTCGAGATCGGAAAATAAAGAAGTGTTCAACAAGAAAGGTCGGACGGGACAGATGAAAGTGAGGAGCCTGGCAAAAGGAAGTAGAAGCAATGCCGGAACTCAGCTAAAATCCCCGTGGCCTACAACTCCCGCTCCTAAGTTAAAAGAGACTGGGCCATTTTTTGCCAGCTCTTACGAGAGACAAGGAATACCGTCGGTGTTATTCGACCCCCACCCGGAGGGGAATTCACGTCCTCAGCCGTATTGCTTGGATTTCATGACAGAATCCACTACAACCTAAGTCACAAAAATAATTTAAAATCACTCAGGCAATTCGGAGTACAGTCTTCAGGCATTCATGTCTTTGTAAAACATGGAGCAGCAATATGTTGACGAAAGCTGCGCACTTATATTATTTTGTAGGAATGTTAGCAGGTGTTTCGTTTTAAACAAAGAAAGAAGGAAAGCGGCTGTCAGTGGCTTTCCTTTTTCGACCATTATTAACACGTACTTCCAGAGGGAACAATGTAATGCTTTTCACATGACTTCTCCTGACGTAATGCATTCATTAACTTTTGTTTCTCTGCCTTTTTCACCGCTCTAATTTCCCTCTTCAGCTTGCTACCTACGCTTGGCATGTAATGTAATATGGAAAAAATGAATAATCCTGCTAAAGTGATGCTATGAGTTTGTGTCAAACTCCTAGTTACTCAAAAATTATTTCATTTCTAATATTTTATAATAATAGAAGCTTAAAGAGAGTACGTTTCGTAAGAAAGCAACGTTGTGCTTTTTTTCAGTCAGTCGTATCACTATTGGAGAAATCGTTCCAGATTGTTGAATAGTCTGGAATGTAGTCCCACTGTCCGAGCTTCTTGAAATCAGCCTTCCCCATTTACGAAGAGGTTACGCAATTCTTCCTTGGTCCGTTAATATATGGTTTAAGTTCCTCCACTGGCGTCTATTTAATGTTTTATTTCTTATTTATTTATACATTATTTATTGACATCAGCTATATGGATTGCCTTAGGCTATGAAGCCCGCTGTTATGCCAAACCATCTTCTGCATTGTACAAAGTACAGAGTCTTAAGGTTCCTAATTACATGTAATTCAGTATGAAATTTAACTAAAATAATTGCTATAAACGAGCCTCCGTGGCTTAGACGGCAGCGCGTCGGCCTCTCACCGCTGGATACCGTGGTTCAAATCCAGGTCACTCCATGTGAGATTTGTGCTGGACAAAGCGGAGGCGGGACAGGTTTTTCTCCGGGTACTCCGATTTTCCCTGTCATCTTTCATTCCAGCAACATTCTTCATCCTCATTTCATAGCATTTATCCGTCATTAATATCACCTTGGGAGTGGCGACCCCATTGTAATAATAGCCTATATCTGGTTCATTCATCACATCCCTGACCCGGTCAAGGACTGGAAAACAGGTTGTAGGTTTTCATTTTCAATTGCTATAAACGAAAGGTAAATTTCTGAGAGTTTCTTTAATCTTTTCGGACCTGAGAATAAACTGGAGGTGTGAATTTTTCTTTGTACGTCAAAAACTGACTAATTGATCTTAATTACATATATTTATAGATTATACACAATAAAAATTAACATATGAAAAAAAACAGCCACACAATTGTGCGTGTCAAGACTTAATTCACTACTCACAAAAAATGATCACCGAGCTCGATAGCTGCAGTCGCTTAAGTGCGGCCAGTATCCAGTAATCGGGAGATCGTGGGTTCGAGCCCCACTATCGGCAGCCCTGAAGATGGTTTTCCGTGGTTTCCCATTTTCACACCAGGCAAATACTGGGGCTGTACCTTAATTAAGGCCACGGCCGCTTCCTTCCAATTCCTAGGCCTTTCCTATCCCATCGTCGCCGTAAGGCATATCTGTGTCGGTGCGACGTAAAGCAAATAGCAAAAAAAAAAAAAAAAAGATCAACTCAGTACATGTGAATATAAATTTGTACATTATTAAAATGTTCTATTTGGAATGGTTTAAAATAGTTAAAATATTTGTTCAAAGTATACATTAAATTTTTTACAATGAGTGCTCTCAGAAGTTTACCGTTCGTTTATAGCAATTATTTTAGTTTACTAAAATGCTCTAAAATACATACGTTTATAGTTTATTTGACAAAATAAAAATTAACATCTGAAAAACAGCACCCACACAGTTGTGCGTGTCAGAACTTAATTCACTATTTGCAAAAAATAAAAAGGAAAAAATTCAGCTCAGTACATATAAATATGCGCCTCTACATGATCAAATGTTCTATTTACAGTGTGGAACTATTTAAAACAGTTAAAATCTTATACATTACATTTCATACATAGAGTATGAGTTCTGCTTTTACAGTCCTTTGGTGGCAGCACCCAGTACTACCGCATGCATTGCCTGCAGAGAAACCTAGCCCACACAATTGTGCATATCAATATTCAAAACCTCGTGGTATTATGTACAATGTTGTATTTTCACAATTTACGTTCACTAAACAATTTATAGGCTTCATTTATTACATTCTGATATTCAATAATGCTTCTAGATTAATATGAATGCAATAAACACTTACTTTTGGCATTGCTGCTTCCCGCCATCTTGCCGATCAACTGTATTTTTAAACTTTCCTTCCTGCACCCTGGCGGTCAAACGCTAAATAAAAATAACTGAAGTACATGCCACGTGTCCCTCAGAAGCACTGCAGTCCGGTCTGGCTCCAAGAAAACGTCAAATACGCTCAGACATAAAACAAATACGAACCCGCACAATTGTGCGTACACGGTTTGAAAGGGATAAAGAATGCATTATATACTAATTTCTTAAGACTATGTATCATTTACAAACATGTCCTTTTAAATGTATGTCTACTGTGTGTATCTCTAATTGCAGCCGGAACGGAAATCCAGGAGCGTGGGGTTGCTGGTATGAATGCGTTGCCGTAATTTGTCGTGTGGTAAATTGAGAAGATCAGCAGGCAAGAGGTTTCTGACCTTGTAAGTATATTTTTGGAGATTACAAGTATTTAAGATTCGTTCTCATATAACTTTGGTGTGTGCTAAGCGAGACCGAGTGAAGATTTCTGTTCTCTGCCAAACATAACCACGACAATATTGTTCAAGACAAGGTGATATATGGCAATACCTGGACATATTTAATACAAAACGTAAGCATGTATTATAAGCCCGCCGAAGTTTCGCTAAGTGTGGTGTTTAGGTTGTTGTATATTGCGTCACCATAATCGAAAATCGGTATAATTATACTTTCAACAATTAACTTCCTCGTATTTAGTGAAAGGAGATCCCGAAATTCTTTTAAGGTGTTCAAAGAAAAAAATACTCGTTGGCAAATTTTCGTGGTGTGCTGTGCCCAGTTTAAATACTTATCAAAAATGAGGCCAAGATACTTTACAGTTTAGTTTAAGTTTATTTATATTGCGGGGATTGAACATCCTGACATCCGTCTGGAGATAGCGGCAAAGAGCGAGAAGAAAAAGTTTATACATCTGAATTCCATCCTCTGTGTGAACACCGGCCAGCTTGTCTACGTTTGACCTCAAGGAAAAATTTCCTCAGAACAACGGAGGCTCTCGTATGGACTGCACACCAAGCCCGAATTTGGAGGTTCAAACGGTCGGATAAATGGCTGACTCCAATCGAACGACTTCCTCATGGTCATTCAGAAGGTTGGCTAACGTTGAAATCTCTCAGTAGATTGCGCTCAGGTGTTACAAAATGCAAGATATGAATTTAACCTGTTGAAGTGGGGTTTTCGCGTAGACTCGCCGTTACGTCATTGTGGTTCTCCACACACAACGCTTCATCTTCTCCAATGCAAACTGAGACCAACTACATGTATTATGGATGACCTCATACAAGCAACACCTGAGTACCTAAAAGTGGCTAACTATTGGTCAGCAACCATATAAGTTTGTTCTTCTGCCATGTTCATTGGTCTTCTTAAGTCCTCCCATTTTGATTCGTCATTTCTAAAGACAGTCTTCACATTAAGGAACCAACGCGACATCTACTTTTCCAAGCACTGTGCTCGACAGGAAGTCACCTACCTAGTCCAGGTATATCATATCGGTGCATTTTTCCTTTTTAATTTATTTTATGATTGTTATGTTGTTACACACACAGTTCAAAAGAATTAGGGGAACATGTATTGTAACGTCTGGTATGTGAACGTTAATATGGTAGATGAAATCTTAACTACTCAGGGTATGTCAAATTGAAGGTATACTCCATCTGCGTGCATAGCCATGCATTAAACTGTCAGGTGAACCCTCAAAACAAAGTGAATAGCAGTGCGTCTGTGTATCGTTGTGAGGTACACAGACCACTGCGGTGAAATGAACACGTTGTACGTAAACCAGCACATACCATGAGACATCTTAACGAAATTCAGTTCGCAAGGACCGTCAATTTGATCCGGAAAGGATGGACTTTTCGTCGTGTTGCTGTGGATCTCAATGTCTCTCCGTCAGTTATTCAAGGCTTATGGAATCGCTACAATGAGACAGGACAGTTCACAAGGAGGGTTGGATAAGGTCGAGGACGCATGACAACCCCCCAGGATGACCGATATCTGACCATCTGTGCGTTGCGGCGTCGTTCAGCAACTGCCAGAGAACTGTAACAAAAGCTCAGGAGGGTCACTGGAGTCACGGTGTCTGACCAGACAGTAAGAAACAGGTTAAGAGAAGTATCCTTACGACCCCGACGTCCTGTTCGAGTGACTCGTTTAACGCAGCAACATCGCGCAGCTCGTCTTCTGTTTGCCTGCACCCACGTCAACTGGCAACTTCGCCAATGGAGACCTGTTTTGTTCACAGCCGAGTCCAGATTTCCCTTGACACAGCGTGATGAACGTCAACGTGTATGAGACGCCTGGTGAACAGCACATGCCAAATGTTGTCCAGGAAGGCGACCAGTTTGGACAAGGTTCTGTGATGCTGTGGGGAGGCATCAGTATTGATGACCGTACGGATCTTGTCGTCCGCTGTGGGGTACATCGAGAGTATACTGCTACAGCATGTGTTGGTTGCTGCATACGGTGTTGGCCCTGAATTCGTACTCATGCACGACATTGCCAGGGCTCATGTAGCGCGCATCACCAGAGCTGTCTTACGAGAACCGGACATTCAAAGATGGAATAGCCTGCAGTGAGTCCCGACCTTAATCCCATCGAGCATGTGTGAGATAGGCTTTACAGAAGTGTTCGTGGGCGTCCTGTTCCACCACAGACTCACCAAGACCTCGAACAGGCTCTCATTGAAGAAGGGACCTGATACCGCAACATGACCTCTGTCGACATATACGGAGCATTGCACACGTTCAAAACATGTCCCCCTAATTTTTTGAACTGTGTATTTGCCTTTTGGTTGTGAAGTTTACATGTATACTAGCCGATGTACCCGTGCTTCGCTACGGAATTCTACATTGTATACAGAATTGTAGGTTAGGTAGAGTACTGCTTGTGAGCAAAACTGTATCAAATTGCATAGCCCTTAACGTTACCCTGGAAACGTGACGGAGAAATCACCAAACGTCTTTTCTCATATAAAGACTGCGTTGGGGAATTTTCATTGTAATGGTAGGCCCGCTTGCCTACCATCAGTCAAAATCAGGTTCGGAACTGGATTATAATGGCAGACACTCACTCTCCACCTGCCTTTGTACATCCTCAGAAAGACTGTCTTAGTGGTTATCCCAACTGCAATGAACATAGGTCATTACAATGACGTCAGTAGGAATGGCGCGAATAAAAGCAATGATCTCACATGAAATACTCGATCAAATGAAAAACCACATTTTCTTACTTTTAACGAACAGTACTACGCTGCCGATCTAACAGTCTAAAGAGCTGGAACGACCAAGCTGCAGACAGCCGTGTTCCGTGAACACTCTTCGTCTTTTTTCCGGGGGGACGATAAAGATGATGATAAAGAGTCGAATAGTGGAGAGTTTTAGGGCAAAAACTAAGCCCTTTTACTAATCAGTTTCCTAGGAGTACCCGATGAGTCGGAAAATCTCAGTTCATTACACTGGCATCGGAAAAATCTATATGACTTGGAGGCAAATTTTTCCTCCAAGCCAGAGGAACAACCCCCACTTCACTGCTAATTTGGAATAAAATGAATGTAGAATTTGATAAAAGTGAAGAGAAAGAAGCTTTTCTTAAGAAACGCCTCTTTTCAGGGTTATTTTGAGTTATTTAGTGAATTGTGGTGCTATAATGTGGAATAGGACTAAATTATAATTCTAGACCAGATCATACCACTACTAAGTGAGCCTCTGCCTTAAGAGTGCACACTGCTCATTCAAAACAGGGCGTCAGAGTAGGGATCGAATAGCTGGAATACTATGATGAACTAGTGAGTTACCGTACGTACCACCAGTACGGTATCGGAAAATGTATGAACCAGAGGAATGACATGCTAAAGAAGAAAGTTTCCTAACTCCCCAGCTATTTCCTGCCTATATTCAGTCAGGCTGTTATACCCGGTACGCAGCAGTAATCCCATCTATCGGAGATGAGCGGCAGCATAAGTGATAAAGAACATCACAACAAACAATGGTCAATGTAATGTTATTGTTGAAAAATGTTATGAGCTTTCAATATTGTAGGCCTTCACATTTAGTTTTCTTCCGACTCTGAAATACCACTCTTATCATAGTCGATACGGTAAAACTGAGTAAAACATAAATGGTCGGAAATTGTATTCTCAATTTGTTATGTAGTACTTTTCGATAGGACAAATAACAAACGTATTTAAAAATAAAATTTTAGGCGCCGTCCCCTAAACAACAATTTGATACAGGGCGAAAAAGATTGTTTATAATTTAGACTGTAGTTTCTTATTCCCGGACTCTATATACCGACTTTCATTAAATTCTGTTACCCCATTTTCTCTTGGCTCGGCGGTGATATGGACTTGGCAACAAAAATACAAATTCATGAATATCTGCGTTATCAAAGCCGGTACGGTAACAATGTATGACATAAATGATCGGAAATTTAATTCTATATAACTTTAGTTATGTAGTATTTATCGATAGGACCACTAACAATATAAATATTTGAGAATTCAGTTTTAGGCCTTCCACTAAACTACCATTTCACTCAGCGTGAGTAAAATGTTTTACAGCCTAGATTGTAGTGGCTTATCCCCTGAATTCATATACCAATTTTCATTAAATTCTCTTCAGCCGTTTTCTCGTGATGCGTGTACATACTTGCATACAGACAGACAGCCGGAAATTACGGAAAAGTAAAATGTGCATTTCCTTGTTACTACGGACATGACCGATACAGAAATACCATTCTTTTCCAATTCTGAGCAATGTACAGACAAAACTCTTATTTTATATATATTACTGCTTCTGATATGATAATAATTGGTGTTGCGTGGAATGGAATTGGGGAACTTTTAACACTTTTCAGTTTGGTATGATTATTTTTCGATCCTTGCAATTTGAATGGATTGACTCAAAGGGAATTACTTTTAGTCCAGTCTTTTATATTTTTCCGGTCATTGTTTAGTGTTGTAATGTCTAGTTGAATGTCTTTCATGTTTGTGTGTGTATGTGTATATATAGTTGAATGTCATCGGCGTAGAAATAGTATTTACAAGTTTGTATATGTTCAGGTAGCTCAATTAAGTGCGGTGAAAATAGTAGTGGCACTGGAACACTGCCCTGAACTACTCCAACTTCAGTTTGTTCCCGGAGTGATACTTTCGTACCTACTGCTTCCACCCGATTAAATACGAGTGCAACCACGTCAGTGAGCTTGAAGGAAATCTTTGTCCTTGTAGCTTAGCTAATAATATTCCCGTGTCCACACAGACAAATGCTTTACTTAGGTCTAAAAGTACACGGATAGTCATTTGTCTGTTGTGCATTTCAACTGAATGCCATTTGTTACTCTTAGTAGGACTGTGGTAGTGCTGTGGTTAGGCCTAAATCCAGATTGGTATTTGTCAAGTGGTTTGATTTTGTTTTGATAATTTGGTCTGGTTGTGAGCGACATTTTCTAATATTTTACTAAGATAAGGAAGTATGCAAATTGGTCGAAAGTCTTCGGGTTTTGTTGCATTATCGATTTTCCTTATCGGTCGTATTGTGCCACTTTCCCATTGCGAAAGATTCCCTTCATGAGTGAAGTATTTAATATATGCGTATTTGTTGGAAGAGCAATTTCAGAAAGTCTTTTAAGTAATGTCAAATTTATTCCGTCATATCCAGTAGCCTCTGTCTTTTATTCATGGATTACATTTCTGGAGTCATTAAGGCCTATATGTGAAAAATAAATTTCTTCACCGTCGTCTTTTCCTTTCGAATGCAGTCTGTCGATTGTTTCATTTTTAGTTCTTTTGTCTTTATGTGAAGTTTTTTTAGTAGAAATATTTATTTAATTCGTCTAATGGCAAGTCAGTATTGTTTTCGTCAGTTTTACGATTTTTTCAAACCAATGTAGCGAAGATTTTCCCGTACAGTGACCGAATTGTTAGTTTTTAAAATGTCATGTCTATGGCCTCATGGTCTGAGTTGTTGGGTTATGCAATTTTATGTACTTTTCGAAATTATCTGTGGTTATTTTTTATATCATATTTGTAAGCTACATTTCTTTCCGCCATTTTTGCCCGTATGTCTTGATTGTGTCAGCGCAGGTGATGGTTTACGTTAAATCGTGCTGTCCATCATACAGTCCTCAAGTTAATTTGTTAAACAGGGTTATTTTGTCGTCCATGTCGTGTACAAACTGTTCATTGTGTCACTGGTCCTGAGTGCGTCCTCAGTGAACGCCTGCTCATTTAGGTTTTTGAAGTCTAGATAGGCACATGTCAGTGGGTATGCTGCGTATTTAAAGTCATGCTGGGGATGTCTGGGAGCTGGCTCTTGTCAACGAGTCTGCATTCTATCAGTATTGTTTGTAATGATTAGATCCAATAATGTATGGCAAGTAACTGTTTGTGTGTAGAATTAAGAGGAATGATCGTCATATTGAAAGAGGTAAGCATGCTTTTCAGTCATCTAGATTCAGTAGCGTTACATTTTTATCATGTCAGTATTAATGTCTCCCATTAAAATCACATGTTCATGCCTGTGTAATAGGTCCGGCAGTGCTTCCTCAAGGTCTTCAAGATATGTCGTCTTCGGTGCATGATACATAACACCCAGTAAACACTTAGCACTGCAAATCTGCAACTCGATAAACAGGAATCGGCCCGTTGTGAAATTCGCTTGGTGTTTTGCGTATTTCTTTAAATATCCCTACGCCTCCCCCACTTTCTCCTACTCAATTGTTTCTTATCTGCGTGTAACCCTCCATACGTACGGGTAACGGCGGGATACTTGGTTTTAACCACGACTTGTGTATTAATATGGCATGGAAGTTGTTGTTGGAGAATATTTCTTATAATTCAGTGAAATGGGAAAGTAGGCTGTGTGTGTTCTTGTTCCCGATCTACAGGGAGCCTAGAGGTACAGGAGGAATGTCGTTGGGGCAGTTAGCAGTGGTTTAAGAAGGGGAGGTTGAAGTTTGACCGGACTGCGTTTGGGGAGGGGTGATTTTCAGGCTGTCATTAGAGACATTTGTTTCCTTTAACCTAGAAAATTGGCATATGCCTTTTAGTGCCGGGAGTGTCCGAGGCCATGTTCGGCTCGCCAGGTGCAAGTCTTTTGATTTGATGCCCGCAGGCGACCTTCGCGTAGTGATGAGGATGAAATTATGATGAAGACGACACATACACCCCGCTCTCATGCCAGCGAAATTAACCAATGATGGTTAAAATTCCCGACCCTGCCGGGAATCGAACCCGGGGCCCCTGTGACCAAAGGCCAACACGCTAACCATTTAGCCATGGAGCCGGACAACCTAAGAAATGCCAACTTGACAGTTTCTAAATACTAACAGAACTAGTTCCCTGGAATTTGGTTAAACCTAATCTAAGTTTTCGATAAAATTTAAGAAATATTTACAAATTCTAGAATCTGTAATCCTAAAGAAATATAGTTTTCGCCTATGTTTAGCTTAGGATCATGATTAACTAATGTTGTTTAGTTCTTGACGATTTGTGATCTGAATTTTCCAGTCACCTCGTTTCACCATCACACTCCCATCCTTCGACCACGTATATTTCACGCCGTACTTTTAAATTACATCCTTGAGGAGCTGTAGTCTGAGGATGAGATTTCGTAGGATAGTTTTGTTTGTGCCCTTCAGTTTCTTCTTGTTTATGAACATTGCGTTCCTCTTCCGATAGGATACAAACTTCACTATTATCAGTCTCGGACGACCGCCTTCACTTTTCCATAGTGTGACCTATCACTGTTTTCTTGACAGAGATCGACACCAAATTCCTCAGCAATTTTTAATCTTTTGTGATCCCTGTTCTTGTGCACGGACTCGACTACACCGCACACTTGCAAGTACTGGCGCTTCGTGTACCGTTCCAGACCGTCAGACTGTTCCTGTAACTGGCACTCAAGCCATTTTATGATTTTGTCTTCAATTACCTTTGTGCTGAAGTCCATAGACACCTGCAATTAAAATGGTAATACTAAATTCCCAAGAAGGGAATTAGATATTTTTCCACCAATAGAGAATGTCAAAAATCAGATCAAAAATTGGGTGTATGGCTTTTCAGGCGTTTGCTCTATTAACCAGCATTTCGTCTTAGGTCGGACACTAGACTCGTCAGAGTGGGATGTGTCAGACCCTACCCACTGATGCTGGGGTGTATGCAGGTGAACTTATCAGAAGCCTCTTATGTGGCACAGTCTGATAACTGCATACGGGAGATAAAACTCCACAATGGAATTAATGCCTGCCTAGCAATTCCAAATGGTAATACTAAATTCCCAAGAAGGGAATTAGATATTTTTCCACCAATAGAGCATGTAAAAAATCAGATCAAAAACTGGGTGTATGGCTTTTCAGGCGTTTGCTCTATTAACCAGCATTTCGTCTTAGGTCGGACACTAGACTCGTCAGAGTGGGATGTGTCAGACCCTACCCACTGATGCTGGGGTGTATGCAGGTGAACTTATCAGAAGCCTCTTATGTAGCACAGTCTGATAACTGCATACGGGAGATAAAACTCCACAATGGAATTAATGCCTGCCTAGCAATTCCGCATGGTAATACGAAATTCCCAAGAAGGGAATTAGATATTTTTCCACCAATAGAGCATATCAAAAATCAGATCAAAAATTGGATGTATGGCTGCAATTATTCCACAACTACCTTTGCCACTTGTTCCTGTATTAGGTTTGCAAGCGTGTTCATGATATCCTTGCTACAGAGCGCGTCTTGGGCGGCTTGCTTCACCAAACTCCCTATCGGCACTTGCTCCACTTTACGTGGTATGATGGTTTTGTCTGCTGGTAGATGTTAATCACAGGTATCACTTTGCTAACACATCCATATACGCACAACAATGTGAAGAAAAAGTTGAGGTATAGTGAAGAGACGTTCATTAGGTGTGAATGAATATATCCATTGACGCTGCCAAGCGTCAGAGATGGAAAAATGTAACTTCTCCAGCACAGCTGTCTTAAAGATCATATTGACTTAAATTGCTGCTGCATAGCAGGCCCAGTAATGCCTGAGTTAACTCATAAACAAGAATTCTGATCGACTTTCTTCCACAACGTCAGCAGTCATCTTCTTAAGCGAGGGAGAGGTATATTGTTTTTGCTAGATGCTTTACGTCGCATCGACACAGATAGGTCTTATGGCAATGATGGGATAGGAAAGACCTAGGAGTTGGAAGGAATCGGCGTGGCCTTATTTAAGGTACAGCCCCAGCATTTGCCTACTGTGAAAATGGGAAACCACGGAAAACCATCTTCAGGGCTTCCGACAGTGGGATTCGAACCCACTATCTCCCGGATGCAAACTCACAGCCGCGCGCCCCTAACCGCACGGCCAACTCGCCCGTTGGTATATTGTTTTGCACAGGCAGATCATCAGTATTCAGACGAAAGCTTGTATATGATAAAGTGGATGTATAAGGCAGTAGTTACGTAGAAATTGAAATAATAGCACAGGTCAGGATAGAGCTCAATCAAATCACTGTACGTATTGATGACCCGGGCAAAATTTCTACACTTCAGTGTCAAAACTTATTATTTAGTTTAACCCTCCGTTTAAGGTAGGCTGAGTGTCGTGTTCACCCTTGCTTTGGTGAGATTAAGAACATAAACCTCTTCCAACATTCTCCTGCATTAATGTAAAGTAACAAAAACACATTGTTAGATTTCGACTATAAAACAAATTTCAGACAGACGCTTACAGTGTAGTGTCCTTCAGGCGCGCGCGGTGCCGACCAACAGCCAGGCGCGATCAAAGCGCGATCCATATTTCACTCTCATATAGGAGAAATCTCTCTAAACTTGGCATCAGTATTTGAAGTGAACGCGATTATTTACTGAAGATAGACTGTCCTTCCTTGTGCTAGTTTGCATGTTGCATTCTCCTAACATCAGCCCTCCTTAGTTATTCTACTGCCCAAGTAAACGTATTCATCTACTTCCTTTAAAACCATTTCATAATCTAATACAGGGCCTCTTGCGCGTGCAAACTGAGGCGCAGTGGTCCTGTGCACAGTGCATCGGTAAGCACTCTGGTCGGCTCAGAGCAGCGCTTCGTCTCAGGGCGACTCAGCTAAGCTCGGCGCAACTCGGCTCGGATTTGGAGCGCTATGGAGCAAGTAAGGAAGATGGAAACAGGTGGAGCGAGTGAAACAGGTGTTGGGAAAGAGAGAGACAGATTTCTTGCTCCAAATCGAGGAGTGGGAGTCTGCACTCTGGTGAACCAAGTGAATTCGTCTTTTGCACCGTGCACAGTGCAATGCACTGGAGCATGCACCCTGTGAGGCCATGATCTAATATTTCCCACACCACCTGACTTCACTCACGTACATCTAAATTATTTCCTATGCACATGTGTTTATTTTAATGTTATACTCCCCGTTCCCTAGTCTATACTCCTCATGAAGACTCTGATAAAGAAATAACATCGTCGGTAAATCTCAAGATGTGATTTCTACTCCTCGAAATGTGATTCTTTCTCTAAAGGTATTTTTCGATTTCCTCTACCGCTGGGTTCCCAACGAACTCTTCTCCGTCCTCTGGCTCTGATACTACCGTCTCTTCTATAGTAGCCAGACAGCTCTGTACCACGTCGCGGTGTGTTCTACCTACTACGGATTTATAACGTTTGTTTAGTCTTAATTGATCTCCATGTTGCAGACTGTACACTTCCCAGCAAATACAACGAACTATGTACACATCAGAATGTAACGACTGGAGCGGATTACCCTTGTTTGAGCTTAAACATTCAACATAATTGAAGAGTTTACTGCCTTTGTCCTTTGGTGGCCTCTTTAGGTTTCAAAATGGTAAACGTTAATATAGAAAGACTTCAAAGGGAGATCGTCCTAACTGCCATATTTACCGATTCACCACTTCATCAACTGTGTAATTGTTGGGTAGTTGTTTTCATGCTGTGTAAGCTTATACCTTACAGTAACAACGTTGTATTCCTTTAGTAATAATAATAATAATAATAATAATAATAATAATAATAATAATAGTAATAATAATAATTTATGCTCCACAGATTTAGGAGACGCCGAAGTGCCGGAAATGTTGTCCGATATGGGTATTCTTACGTCCTGGTAAATCTATCAAGAGGCTGGCGTATTTGAGCGTCTTCAAATACAAGTGGATTGAACGGTGACTAAACCTACCAACTAGCACATAAAAGACTAGTGTTTTACAAATCTGAGCCACTCAACCTGGCACATACTCCGTTGCCTTACTCTTTATTATGAAGCAAAACCTTGTAATACTGATTTTTTTGTTATGCCATTATAGCCTATGACTAAGACATGTTACTTTGACTTATGCTTGTATACACTATGATCTTTTGTTGTGTTTCTTTCTTATCGTCTATGGCCTGTTATTGGATTGCCAGTTGATACTTGGGGTTCGTTCATAAACAACGTGGTGTTAACAGCGGTTGACTGACTGAAGGCGGAATGAATCGAATGGTGTTCTATTCTAATCGAACGAACAGACTATGCGGATTGGTCACAAAGCTGTGAGTTTGCATTGGGGAGGTGATGGGTTCCAATTTCCAAACCAGGCCAATGCTGGAATTCGAACCCACCATCTCCCGAATGCAAACTGACAGCTTCTTGACCGAAACCGCTTGAACATTTGCTCGATCCCAAAGAATCCTCCCCATGGTTAAATGATAAAACTGTACACATAAAGACAAAGAGAATGAGACTAGAGACAATACAAAAAGGACCTTACTGTAAAACATGTTGATGAACATAGAAAGTTGAGAAACAAGACAGCACAGCAGATACGAAACATCAAACTGCAACACTGTTACTGTTTAATTTCGTCTAACGGTAGAACAGTGAATACTCTTACATTGTGGACATCAACCTTGGAATTACGAAGAGCAGGAATGGAGACGAAAGTACAGTATCTCTTGAGACTTTTAACGAGTACTTTACCACTAATTTCACTGCATTACGACCTGGCGACAAGCAGGGACTCATGAACCAATACAATACAAATCCAACCCCGAGAGAGAGAAATTCTATTTTTAGTCACTGAACGCCACTCCAGGTCAGACATGCAGTCCTCGGGATAAATGCGAAAGTGAAAGGAATGGATGACATTGAGACTGACATGGCCAAACTAATTCTTTACCAACCTTAACTCATAAAATATGTCCGGCTCCATGTCTAAATGATTAGCGTGCTTGCCTTTGGTCACAGGGTTCCCGGGTTCGATTCGCGAGAGGTTCGGGAATTGTAACCATAATTGGTTAATTCCCCTGGCACGGGGAGTCGGTTTATGTGTAGTCTTCATCCTGTCATCCTCATCATGATGTGCAGGTCGCCTACGGTCGTCAAATCAAAAGACCTGCAGTTGGCGAGCCGAAGTCCAAAAGCCTTGCGCCAATTCTTTTAGGTTAAAGGAAACAACTGTCTCTAATGACAGCCTGAAAATCACCCCCCCCCCCCCAAACGCAGCCCGGTCAAACTTCAACATCCCCTTGGCAAACCATTTCAGTTTCAACTCATAAAATCAATGTTCTATAACATACTCTACATATCAAACTCTCTGGAAGAAGACTGTTGTACTACCTTTTTCAAAACGTCAAACGCCTTCGAACAAGTCTGTGTTTTGTAAGCTCTGTCTCAAATCTTTGACTAGTAAGTAAACTTGTGTCCTAATTCCGAGGTGGTCCAAGTCTTTTCGGGCGTATCTCCATTCGAGGTGAGTTACATGTGCCATTTCAACCATATAATAGCCCTCCTGTAATTTTTAAATTTCTGGCAGTACCGGAAATCGAACCCGGCTTTCCGAGGATAGCAGCTAATACAATACAAAAAGGACCTTACTTTTACACTATGGAGGCATGCATCCTTGCACAAGTATCTGAGTACATTTAATCCCACTCTCTTTAATCCGTTAAAGTCTGTCCCGGACAAGGACATAGTGTAACTACAGCCAAACTCCAGTGACTGAGTAATTTGCACATCCAACAGACAGAGGAAATTTCACAGTTATGGTACTACTAGAACACTGTAAAACGTTGGACAATTCAGACATTGACCTATTTCTTGTAAAACTGAAGGCCATACATTTCTTTCAGGGTACGATTGAATGGATGCATTTCCGTCTTCACGGTCGTTAACAATGTGTGAAAGGTACTAATGAATTCTCTTCCTCGCAGCTTCACGCAAACAGAGGAATACCGCAAAGCTCTGTACTCGGATCTTTTCTTTTCGCACTCTTTTGTAACCCCTTCAACTCAACTTAGCATTCTTCCGTAACAGCACAGTTCAAAAGCTTATATTTTCTTTCTTTCTTTCTTTCTTTCTTTCTTTCTTTCTTTCTTTCTTTCTTTCTTTCTTTATTTTTCATTCATGTATTTATTTATTTATTTATTTATTTATTTATTTAATTTATTTCTGCACTAATTATTCCCCATGTTTCTCCTCTTTATCTGTTTGAGGTGAGCTCATTTCCTTTTAGGGAAAGCCCTTCTTTGCTTGTACCAGTCTGTATTTTATGGCCAGATGTCCTTCCTCACGCAACGTAAATTTTCAGGTGAAATTGTCAACCTGGTATTGACCAGCATTCAGATCAGAGCCGTCCGGGTGGAAAATAAGATGCTAAGTCACTATGGTAATCATACAGACACAATGTTGGCATGTGAAATTCTCTGGGAACACATTTGCTGCTTACCCGAGAAAAAACTCGAACATAAATCGCTCAAAAGTGTTACGCTCCAAGCTCCTTAAAGACAACTACATAAATCGCTAGATTTGCGGTAAAATGACTACCCAGATAAATTCCTGTTTCCATCAACAGTCTGAGATTGTTGATGAGATAGCAGTTGCACATTATGGATCTCACTCCAATGTCTATTGTCCTGTTTCCAAGGTCAGTCTGCTCACTGACCCTGCGAGTGGACAAATCCGCTTCGGTCAAGTTCTCTGTAAAGATCGATCATGTTTAGTCTACCTATCTAATTATCTGATAGAGCCCAGAAGCACGCAAACCGGCGCGTCGCATGCATCAACATTAAAATCTCTCTCAACCTATTTCTTCCATCGGTAACATATTGTATGAGTTTCAGCTGGAATTGTATAAAACTAATCGGAAGAGCTATCTTCAAGTACTTCTCATTTATTCCCATTCATTTTCTTCACATGTTCTCTTTGTTTGCCCCTATATATGTCAATTCCTTATTTAGGCCTTAAATAGTTTTTTTTTGTTTTAGATACATACTTCCTACTACATTGGATTGCCGCACCTAGTAAGCGCATTCGTATGATAAGGAAAATCACTATATTTATTGTTACGGGGTTACCCATGGACCAGTAGTGGTGAAAGAAGGTGGCGGGGTGAATGGGTCTAACTACAATGTCCAGAACAAAATTTAATATTCAAACTGAAGGTTATATTTAAAAAAAACTTTAACAACCTTTCACTTAGTGAGATAACAATGACAGTTCTGGTACAAGACTTAGGAAAAATCGAAGATTTCGGAACTTTAACACACTTGGGCTACCAGACCCTAGTTTTACAATTTTTGTGAGATCTTAATTCGAATTTACAAATGCACAAATTTACACAAGGGCAGAAATCCCCCAATACATGGAGCGCTTGCTCCCAACTCCCAATATCAAGCCTCCCAGAGGCATTCATTAATCTTATAAAAACTTTGAAAAAGAGCTAACAGGCTCTCAGTTTTCCAAGCCTATTCAAGGAAGCAGTATATTACAAATTCTGGTCTATGAAGGCACAACTTACAATAGGAAAATGATTATGCAGGGGTATTTGGTACCCAACCTATTGGGCCGTTGCGGAAAGAAACAGGTTAAGTAAATGGCCCGAAACACAAATTGAATGGAGGCGAGTACTTGCACTCCTAAATATGCATCCTTAAAACCTAAAGGGCACTAGGCCGATGAAACAGGGGCTATTCCCAAACTAAGGAGGTGACTCGTATACGAAAGAAAATTTAAGACATTACAGAAAGGAAGAAAACCACTTACAAAAGTAGTCACCTCAAACCAATATGAAGGGGAGCTCGAGAGGGTACATCACTCTCTATCCCAGATTTGCAGTTAAAGTTATATGAAGTTATTACAAAAGCCGGCAGAAGTTACATTTACAGAAAAGTAGGTTACATGTTTAAGGTTTCGGACCTCTCCCTCTGGTTAAACTGCAGAGCTAGCAAGAAATAAAGATGTGAATTGGCCATTACCTTGCTGAAGCACTGCTGCCTGATGAAAGAGACGCCTCCCGCCTCCTCCTTGACACACACACTAAGTTAGATGACGATCAAATGGCCAAGAGCCGTGAAAATCCGCATTTTATAAACCCTCGGGAAAAGTTCGAGACCTTTCATGAATAAACCAGCCACATATTCTTACTTTATTGGAGAATTTAAAAGTTACACTCAAAATAGAGGAAGAAGCCTGTGATAAGCGGAAAATTAATTAAAGAAATTAGTGATTGGCTAAATTCAAGACTGGCGGAAAGAAAAGATAAATATTGCCAACCAAAAAATGAATGAACGAAATTTAGTTTAAAAAAAACTTTTGAATGCAAAATTTCTTCAAATCAAGGTTCTTCAACTTCGCACCAGGGTGCATGATCATAGTTTATGAGCAATGACATCTGTTGAAGAAAGTCCAAACTTCTTGATAAAGGGCAAACAAAACAAGTATACATTCACACAGTACTGGAAACTTCACGTAACAAAATTACATCAAATTTTAGTGGTGCCATCTTCAGAGTAAATTTATAAGTTGGTCCAGTTTCAAGTCCACTGTTCCTCCAGTAGAAGAGTTCTATTAGGCGCAAGATTTAAATGTGCGGCGTAGAGGTGTACCTCCCGGTACATTTATTATTATCTTTTACGTTTCATAGCAAGTAAATCTTCTAAATAACCACGTATCTGTTCCATACACTGTGAGCTTGCACTCGGGAAATTGTAATTTCGAATTCTACCGTCGGCAGCCTTGAAGATTGTTTCCGTCGTTTCCTATTTTCACAACAGACAAATTCTTGGGCTGTAACATAATTTTTACAAATCATACCGCAGTGTTGCACAAGGTGTATATGCTAAGAGTGCATTGAAGCACAAGGAGGTTATTTCTAGCACCTGGTGTAAAGGTCAAGATCGTTTCAATAAGTAATGACCTTTGCATTTGCTTATATATGTAATTTGTTGTTTGTATTTACTCGTGGCGGGCTGATTCTTCGTGTGCCATTCTGTACATGTCCGACTGTGAAAATAATTTTTAAAGCAACTTCATACCACCGTGCCGGTGCTCATTAAAGCATCACACACACTTCACGTTCCTGTATGTGTTTCTCTTCCTAAAATCCACCTGTTACTATTTTCAACTATCAGCAGATATTTAAAGAAATAAACCTTCGTGGTCTGCACTGTAGAAATGGATCTTATTCAGATGGAATGAATGTTTTCCCTACGATGTTGATTTAGTACCTTAGAATAGTTTTAATAGCTCAAGTTGCTCGTGAAAATTCTGTTATCATGTGATATAGGACATTTTTCAAAATAATCTGTTAGAATATTCCCCACAACTAAACAATGAATGTTAAAACAAATATCACACTATAGGTAACAATACACATCATGGCAACATTACCACCACAATGAATGGAGCTTCCTTTATACATTGGTTAAACCATATTATTCTATCTGAATTACTTCTGAAGTAGCACGGGTTTAAAAATAAGCATGCAGAAACTGTATTTATACTTAACTAATAATAATGTCGTGTTGCGTCTGGGGAGGCCTGGTGCAGGTATTTCGAGTTGACGCCTTACAGGCGACCTGCAAGTCTGTGAGCATGGAGCTCCATCTATGATGATTCTAATGCTGAAGACGGGACAGACACCCAGTCACCGAGCAATCGGAATTGACTAATGAAAGTTAAAATCCTCGATCCGACTCGGTATCGAACCCGGAACATCTTGAAACAAAGGTCAGAACACTAGCCATTTAGCCATGAAGCCGGACAAGCCTATATTTAATAATTGTAACTTAGTAAACATCCGAACTTGTTTCTAAACCGACTTCCTCAACAACTGGTTCACGAATTTAATAAATAAGTTTCAAATTATTTAGAAAGATGAAAATTAAAAAATACTAAGTTATTTTATTTTTCGAGTTCTTACAGTTTGGTGTACGTCGCACCGAGACAGATAGGTCTTATGGCCAGGATGGGATAAGAAAGTCCTAGAAGTGGGACGGAAGAGGCCGTGGCCATAATTAAGGTACAGCTCCAGCATTTGCCTTGTCTGAAAATTGGAAACCACGGAAAATCATCTTTTGGGCTGCCGGCCGTGGGATTCGAACAAACTATATCCCTAATGCAAACTGACAGGTAGATGACCCAAACCCCGCCACCGCTTGCTTTTTCGGGTTCAGACGCCCGTTGAGCAAATGTCTTCATACCGCACGTGTGGACAGCATATTCAGTAACTCCAAGGTGGCTATGGTATGAATTCTTTCTGATGCATGTGAAATTTTGGAAATGAAAAGTCACACCTTAGTGATTCGATTTCCACGTAGAGATGGTGATGTAGTGATATTTGTTTTAAGAAAAACATCCGGGCAGCCATCTCCTTTAACACTAACTTTGAAATAATGAAGTTATTGGGAACAGAAAGACACGGGCCACAAAGGCCGCCAAAAAGAAAGACTCCCAAGGTCTCACAAAACCCAATATCGTCGAAGTTGGAATAGATAGGAAAATGAAAGCAAGTAGCCTGGCACACGTGATCCAGCTAGGGGAACCGTGGTCGCTAACGCACGCTCCCAACTTCAGAACCCTGGCCCCCGCTTTAGTCACATTTATGACACTTAGGAGATACCGTTGATATATTCTCCCACCTCAACCTATAGAGGGATTCCACATATAATAGGAAATCCCGTGGCTATAGTCACGATATCAACATACACGCTAAACTAATAACTTGAATTTTTTATATAGATACATAGTTACATATTAAGCTCACAGATCCATTTCTCACCTTTAAAGAATATTAAATAAAACACAAAATCGAAACATAAATTCCCTAAATATCCAAGTCATCGGATCAGGAATGGAATGAATGAAGCCGCCATCTAGCGAGAAGGACAGGAATCGTGCCGGCTGCCGAATCTTGTCGCACTCCCCTGGCTGAGTGATTAATGTCTGACAATTGAAATGATATTGGAGAGTGTTGTTCGAATTAAAGATGACAGGGAAGACCGGAGTACACGGAGAAAAACCTGTCCCGCTTCTGTTTTGTCCAACACAAGTCTCAAATACAATGAGCGGGATTTTAACCACGGAACCCAGTGGTGAGAGGTCGACGCAGTGCTCCCTGGGACACTAAAGCTTCTATGAATTTCCTCAATATATCGTACATAAAGAAGTTGACTACAAGGGCATAACACTGTAAAAATACTTACAATAAATGGAGAATATTTTCACACCGTTATCTGAAGCTTACACGAGAATTCAATAACTTTCAATGTCGAAAAGTTAGGGTTTTTTTATGGTGATTGGCTGGTGGATCATGACGTCATGTAATCAGCCGTTGAGCTCTAAGGTAGGCTGTAAACTAGGGAGCTGTTCCCGTTTTACGGGTCTGGACCTGCAAGCCGGCTGGGGATATTGCAATCTGGGATGTCGACTGTCTCTAAAATCCGCTTTTGATTAAAACTCTGGATCATTGTCTACCTGCGCCATTCATCTCACAATAGACATGGATTACCGTGCAGTTACTTGATCATCCATAGAAGAAACTGACAAACCGGAGTCTGTCTTCTGGAACAGACAGTCTGGAGAGATAAATATGTAGTATTTTAACGTGATTTAGGGTGGCATGATAGTTTAGCGGCATTGTCACTGGCTTCTCTCTATGCTGGCCATAGTTCAAATCCCGGCCAATGCACATGGGATTTTTGAAACCTTCTTGGGGTTTGGAATTCACGTAAGATTGGAAGTTCTATGGCTACTATCACTTTATCACTACCACATACAGAGCTATTTGGTTCCGCAATTCGAGTTGCGTAGACGAGACCTTGAGTTCGGGGGAAAATGGGTTCTAGTCCCACTGCCGGCAGTCCTGAGGAAGACATAACATGGTATCCCATTTTCTCACCAAGAGAAGGCTGTTACTGTATATTAATTGAGGCTATAGGTGCTGCCTTCACAGTCCTACCCTCTCCAGTCCTTGCATCGCCGAAGACCTTTCTGTTAGTGCAATGTTATAATAATAATAATAATAATAATAATAATAATAATAATAATAATAATAATAATAATAATAATAATAATAATAATAATAATAATAATAATAAAAATAATGTTATTGTATTTATGTCGCACTAATTACTTTTACGGTTTTCGGAGGCGCCAAGGTGCTGGAATTTTCTCTCGCAGGAGTTATTTTACGTACCAGTAAATCTACTGACACGGAGCTGATTTATTTGAGCACCTTCAAATACCACCGGACTGAGCCAGGAGTGAACCTTCCAACTTAGTCTCAGAAAGCCAGTACCCTAACCGTCTGATCCCCCAGCTAGGCACGATTTTAAGCCACTATCAAAGAAGAAGGAAAGTAGTCACGTAAAACTGCGAGCTTGCTGTCTGCATTCCTAACGTGAATTAAAAGTAAACGGCAGAAATATCACACAGGATCATTTTCTTAATAGTGAATTGTTATCTCCACCATACAAAACGCCTGGAGACCTGTTTTTGTACTTTAGAGCTGATACTCGAACTGTGGTTTATTCTCGTGTTCTTCGACACTCACTTCAGTCATTCCAATTGGATACGTCAATTTAAATCCGGAGGGAGTAGGCCTACCATTTTCATCATCGGAATGTTGGCCGACGTGTAGGAGAGGTGGTGATATACAATTTCTAATCGCTAGATTTAATGCCAATTCCAAACCTTCCCCGCAGTGTTCATATGGAATGAGGGCATATGTGATTCGTCCGTTGGATGAGGATCTTAAGACTTGAGCAGACCCTTGGTACTATCAATAGGAGTAGCTATGTGCCAGCACTGCGTTTCACCCTCTCCCTTCCAAGTATCATATATCACGTCATTCATTTCATCTCATTAACACTTCTGATGAAGTTGATATCAGGAAGGGCAACTGGTCGTAAAAAGTCTCTACGAAGATTCATCTCACTTCTTACCCGATCCCGTAGAGAAGCGGAAAAAGGAAGGAAAACATTTGTTTTACAATATGCTTTACGTCGCACCGACACAGATAGGTTTTATGGCGACGATGTGATAGAAAAGGGCTAGGAGTGGTGAGGAAGCGTACGTGGCCTTAATTAAGATACACTCCAGCATTTTCCTGGTGTGAAAATGGGAAACCACGGAAAATCATCTTCAGTGCTGCAGACACTGGCGTTCGAACCCACTATCTCCCGAATACTGGATACCGGCCGCACTTAAGCGACTGCAGCTATCGAGCTCGGTAGGTTGGACAAGAATAACAACCGAGGAAATGATTAGCTTCGTAATGACGTGTGTCCAACTCTGGTTTATATTAATAATGTCCGGAGAAACACTCAACTCACCATCCATATGGGTAAAAAAAGTACCTCTTCCAATGGGTTGTAATTGTCGATAATCGTATATCATACACTAAAACTGATTGTCATACCTTATGCTCTGATTATTATAGATGTAGAATGTTTTCATCTTGCCATAGAAGAGCCGATGAGAGGAAGAGGGCATCCTAAGGTAACATGGAAACAAACTGCTGAGGCGGCTTTAAGGAAAAGTGAAGTGCCATTACATCGGGTATAAGAACGTCGGACATACTCTCTCCGAGTTAGTCACGCCAACCCTGAGTGAGCTCGGGAGTGCCCGTTTTATAGATGCACATACGGCCAGGAAAGAAGAAAAAAAAAGTTTTTGTATTGTAAAAGAACATCTGTAGATGCCGCTATATTTGAACCAGGCATTGGCTTGTTGAAATTTATTCTCAGGTTGGCCTGCATGATCGCTGGTAGTAATTAGTCTTCAAGAGGAAGTTCAACGACATAAACTCTCTAACAATAGTTACATGGAGTAGAAACGGAAATTTTCCGAAACTTCGAAGAATGAAGTTACTATCAAAAACAACATAAGGGCCAATAAGGGCGTCAAAACGAAGGACTTTCTACTGCCCCGGAATCCAGAATCATTTGAGTCTAAAGAGTGCAAGATTCACTTGCAGGCAATTAAAACGATGACTTCCATGTGTATCAGAATCATTTGAGTCGAAAGAGTACAAGATTTACTTGCAGGCAATTAAAACGATGACTTCCATGTGTATCAAAGTTACCGATTATCGGTTCTTGGTTAACTAACCAAATCAATTATACGACCACAGACTCTGCTGAAATGCTGACTCACCAAATAGGCCGAGGCTCCTACTTGCTGAAAAACTTGGTGGACGATTTTCTCGTTCTTGTCTACGATGTATTATTTCATACCTTCGTAGATGACGTGGCTCCCAATATTGTTCTCTATCAAGATACTGGTGCTTGTTTGACGGCCCTACTATTTTACTCTAACTATTCTTCTATAATTTTCTATACACTTCAAGTCTCTCTTGCAAGTAGCCCAAGCCTCACGTCTGTAGGTGCTGGTATTACAGTGTCGGTATACCGTGGTCAGGGGTGTCGATGACCCTTTTATGCAGACGACCAAATATTACACTGAGGTGGGATTCCTGATTATTCCTGTTACCAAGTCAACGAACACGTAAATCACACTGCAATAAACGGTGATCATACTTACAACAATGCATAACGTTTAATTGCTCGCCGGAACTTAATTACCCTACCAGATGACGCTAAATATAGCAGTCGTGGGATGACATTCTTGCAGTAGTCCACCTGAATGCCGTGATCGTTAAAGCATCGAATCTACATGGCTGATCCTGTTGGTACCAGATTCAAGGACGTTGGCGTAGAAACTTTTCATCATCACAATCAGATACCGAGCGAGTTGGCCGTGTGGTTAGGGGCGCACAACTGTGAACTTGCAATCGGTGGAAAGTAGGTTCGAATCCCACAGTCGGCAGCCCTGAAGATGGTATCCGTGGTTGTCCACTTTCATACCAGGCAAATGCTTAATTGAAACCAAGGTCACTTCGTTCCCAATCCAAGCTCTTTCCTATCCCATCGTCGCCGTAAAATAATAATAATAATAATAATAATAATAATAATAATAATAATAATAATAATAATAATAATAATAATAATAGTAATTCTGGCCGGCAGGATAAGAGAGATGGTGTTATACAATTTATAAACACTTATTTGCGTACCTAAAACCGAGAATCAATTCGAAATGTCTCTCCTATGTTCATAATTATGGAGTTAGAGCGTATGATGTTCTTGATGGTGACTCGTCCGTCTGATGAGCTTTGAGCAGATTCCATGGTGTTATTCAACAAGAGTAGGCTACCTGCAGAGAGCGAGTTTCGCCTTCTGCCTACTTCAACATCATCATAATTTCACACCCAGACACGCAGTTCGCAATAGGTGTTAAACAGAAATACCATAACCAGGTGTGGGCACTCCTGGCACTTACAGCTATACAGTACTCTGAACAAATAATTCTTTCACTATTAATATTTTTATCATCGGGGTCGCTGTCCGACTCGTTGGCTGAAAGGTCAACCGACTGGCCTTCGGTTCAGAGGGTCCCGGGTTCGATTCCCGGCCGGGTCGGGGATTTTACACTTCATTGGTTAATTCCAATGGCCCGGGGGCTGGGTGTTTGTGCTGTCCCCAACATCCCTGCAACTCACACACCACACATAACACTATCCTTCAGCACAATAACACGCAGTTACCTACGCATGGCAGATGCCGCCCACCCTCATCGGAGGGTCTGCCTTACAAGGGCTGCACTCGGCTAGAAATAGCCACACGAAATTATTATTATCGGGGTCGCTCCGTGTAACGTGTCGCGCAGAAAGCTATTTTGTGCATACTCTCTGCAAAACGTAAACCCTCTCTACTTCCCAGAACTGAAGTATTGCACTCTCTTGTGCCAACAATTAGACCATTTCTAAACTAATTGATTATATGATCATCTTGTGCACTCCTTAACGACCGGCCTCAACAGAGCAATGGACCTTCAGAGCTTGCCATTCGATGTACTATTGCAACTGTGGTAGATCATACCTAAACCACGACGTAGGCAACTTTACTGATCACCAACTTTACATCGTCAGATATTACGCCGTCTGGCAGACGTAAGGTCGCTATTGATCACGTCATCACTATTGGGCAGTGAAATTGTCCGGTGAAACATAGTTATTTATCGTCGTTTCTTTTTGGTACTTGTTCATATATTAAAAACAACAGTACAGAAATGAGAAATATGAAGCATAGATGTGCCACCCTGAATAATGTGACGTATCCCGCACTTTCGCAGAACACCTAGCATGTTCCCATGAGCAAGGTAGGTAGTCAATATTGTTCGAAGCTCTTACTGCTATATCCGGCAACTATTACTTGTTTTCTTCTTGAGGGTGGATTTTCTCGGAATTTTTCGTTCTTAGGGAAATAAGAGTATCTTACTTCAAATTCCAAGCAACATGCCACAGCCGATATCAGTGGCGCAATCAGTTAGTAAGTGTGCGTTTGTTCCCTAGAGTGTGGTTTTGGTCCCCCCCTGACGTCTGTAATATTCAATATTAATATTAAATCTCGTTATCTCCTTATCAGTGGCTTTCGTCACGTCAATAGACACTTGTAGATACAAATTCAAAAAATCTATAGCAACTGAAAAATCGTTGAAGAAGTGACATTTTATTATTCCTATTATTAGGAGGAGAAGGAGGACTGGTAGTGGTAGTGCTGACCGAGTGGTGTAGGGTTACCTTGCTTGTCTCTTACCCGGAGGTCCTGGGTTCGATTCCTGGCGAGGTCAGGGATTTTTACCTGGATCTGTGGTCTGGTTCGAGGTCCACTCAGCCTACGTGATTAGAATTGAGGAGACATTTGACGGTAAGATAGCCTCCCCGGTATAAAAAAAGAAGAATAACGGCCGAGACTATTCGTCGTGCTGACCACACGACACCTCGTATTCTGCAGGCCTTTGGGCTGAGCAGCGGTCGCTTCAGGGCTGTAGTGCCATGGGGTTAGTTGGGTTAGGCTAGTAGTAGTAGTAGCAGTGGTATAGACTCCACTGTGATGGTGGCAGAGTTTCGACCTCCTGACCCTAAGATCGTGACTTGGAAACGGCAGACGGGGCGGAAAGTTTGAAGGGCGATAAAAATGAATTGAACATTCTATGTCGTATGATGTCAGTACTTAAAATATCTCTGGAGATCTCAGCCATAGGTCCCCCAACACTATTTCGATTTCTCTGCCACCTGGAAGAGGAAAATGGAGCTTTGAAATTGACAAGCACGTAGCTTCAGTGGCGTCAAATCAAGCTGCCTGTACACCGCAGCTAAAGTCATACGACCACAATACTCATATCTTGTGCATGTATTGCATTTAAATATTTGTATGACTGCTAAATTCATAATTAATCATAACTCAAACAGTTTTATGTGTTACACTTTTAGTTGTCCGGCTCCATGGCTAAATAGTTAGCATGCTGGTCACGGGTCCGATTCCCGGCAGGGTCGGGAATTTTAACCATAATTGGTTAATTCCGCTGGCACGGGATCTGGGTGTATGTGTCGTCTTCATCATCATTTTATCCTCATCACGACGCGCAGGTCGCCTTCGGACGTTAAATCAAAAGACCTCCAGTTGGCAAGCTGAACTTTTCCTCGGACACTCCCGGCACTAAAAGCCATATGCCATTTATTTTTTCCTATTTTTCACTTTCAGTTTAGTTTTAGGTATATTTAGTTATGAATTACTTACTCAGAATGTACTTAATATTATTAATTACTATTTTACTATATGTAATTTTTAACATTGTTTACCCTCCAGGGTTGGTTTTCCCCCGGACTCAACGAGGGATCCCACCCCTACCGCATCAAGGGCAATGTCGTGGAACGTGAAATATTTGATCGTTGGGATACAACTGGGAATGAGAACCAGTACCTCGTCCAGGTGGCCTCATCTCTATGCTGAATACGGGCCTTGCGGGGAATGGCTAGATTGGTAGGGATAGGCATGGAACGAGCAAGGAGGCAGCCGGCCTTTAAGTTAGGTACCATCCCAGCATTTGGCTGGAAAAGTGGGAAACTACGGAAAAACACTTCGAGGATGGTTGAGGAGGGACTCGAAACCCCGTCTACTCAGTCGACCTCTCAGGGATGAGTGAACCCCATTCCAGCTCTCGTACTACTTTTCAAATTTCGTGGCAGAGCCGGGAATCGAACCCGGGGTTGGCATCTAATCACACTAACCACTACACCGCAGAGGAGGACTGTTTAGTAGATTAAACACAATATTCTCGTCTATTTATATATAAATTTATTTTAATAATTTCAGTTGACATATAATTTTAATGCAGGAATCTTAATATATAGTCGTAAACAACTTGATGCAAACAATACATTAAAATGGTTAGATGTAAAGGAAGGCCACCCGGCTTTAATCTTGCCAGTATCAATCAATCAATCAATCAATCAATCAATCAATCAATCAATCAATCAATCAATCAATCAATCAATCAATCAATCAATCAATCAATCAATCAATCAATCAATCTTTTACGAGTGGTAGTAGTAGTGTAAGGTGACCAGGAAATCCGGGATATTTATTTTTTCGCAAATTTTTGTCCCTACATATCTCAAATCCAAATCAGCCCATGCCCAATTTTGACTATAATACATTTTCGTGTCCATTTAACTCTTTTGACTTAATATTAAACGTTTGCAGCACATTATAGCTTTTTATCTCCTTGCTCGGTATCACTGTTATAAAGAACGTTTGTTCACGGTTCACTGTGCGGGCTCGCTTTGTGTGTACACTAGGCTATAGGAGTATGAGGTGTCACATGTCACCTTCGTAACTTGCAACTCGATATTTGAAGGACATGCCTTTGATGATATGGTAAACTCTCGGTCACATTCTGTATATTTGCACGTGTTTCCAACCTTAAGAGAAACTTCACTACATTAGTCGGGTTTTGTGTCTGGTGATGTTAACACGTTGTATTTGTTAGAAATAAATGTAAAAAAGTTAGTCACCAGAGTGGATTTCATTTCCGCACATTTGTGAGAAGGGATGTGTGTGTGTGTGTGTGTGTGTGTGTGTGTGTGTGTGTGGGTGGGTGGGTGGGTGGGTGGGTGGGTGGGTGGGTGGGTGGGTGTAAAAGACACATCTCCTTCTAAACCACTGCAGCAATTTCAACCAAACTTGGTACACATGTGATGTATTATCTGGAGACGAGCACTGTGGGGGGTAAGCCATCCCTAGCAACCGTAGGGGGGAGGTCAGGGGTTTAGGTATAAATATAATCGAAAATAGTGTCGAATCAATAGTTTTCGGGGTCGCTGAAATGAATAGTGATATTCCAAAATTCTTAAAGTCGAAGTTCAGCCCCCTTTTGGGTGAGGGGCGACGGGGGAGGAGGAATTAAAAATAATCGAAAATAGTGTCGAATCCATAGTTTTCGGGATTGCTGAGATGAATAGCGACACTCCGGATTTTTTTAAATTCCAATTAAAGACCCATTTTGGGTGGTGGCCGAGGGGGAGCGAGACATAAAAATAATCCATTATAATGTCAAATCCTTAATTCTCGTGGTCGCTGAGATAAGTAGTAACACTCCGGAATGTTTGAAATTCGAAGTTCAGCCCTCTTTTAGGTGGGGGCGAGTGGGGAATGAGACGTAGAAATAATCGAAAATAATGTCGAATCCATAATTTTCGGGGTCGCTGAGATGAATAGAAACACTCTGGATATTTTTAAAATAAAATTTCGTCCCCCTTTGGAGTGGGGACGTACAAATATTACCGACAATCCGTAAAAATACTGAGGCAGCAAGATACCCCTGGGACCCCTAGGGAAGGGGCAGAATTTAATCTATATAAATAAATAGAAGTCGGTATGGAGCGATTTATATATATATATTTAGGTATAAAAATGAAAATAGATGTGAATTAGTGATTCATCTCCAGACCTTAGAAACTTAAAACTTGATACCAGAGAACCTGATGAGTTCAGGATCCCTAGAAAATTCGAAAATTCTTAAAATTTTCTGAGGGGGCCACGCTAGTGGTTTTAAATTTGGGACTCAGCTTAAGGACGCAGTCGGATATAATTATCCAAAACGATAACCAATAGATTTAATGGGCTTAAAAGTTCCCTAAAGTTCGTAATGTTTTACCCTCTCCTCCAAATCAAGAAGCGCCACAATCCATCAGACGGGCTAGAAAATTAAAATTTGGCAAAATTCCAGCTTTTAGCCTGTAACCGACGGAAAAATTCTGAGATGTTTAAATTTTTCATTTCTCCAACTCATGTGTAACTAGCATTAATAAGGAGGGACTACCATTGTAATTCCCTTCTTGATTTGACTAGTAGAAGTCAAGGCAGAATACAGTTTTGTTCAAAACTCTCCTACCCGATTGTGTCTGGCAGCAGGCAAGGGTGCAAGCTATTCAAATACATTTACCAATCTAAAATATAACTGGCATTAGGATAAGTGGCCTACTAATTATAACTGAATCTCACAAACTCGAGTGTGACTGGCATTAGACAAAGGGGCCTGTCATTATAATGATAACAGCACAACTCAATTTTGGCTGGCAGTACAGAAGACGCCTGCCATTATAATAAAGGCTCCTCAAATGTATTGTGTCTGGAAGTAGGAAAGGGGGGGGGGCGGCTATTGTAACGAAAACTCTAGAAATCGATTGTGACCGCGCAGTTTTGCCTGATGTTATAACATAAATTCCAACTCGATTCTGAATGACTGTAGACAAGAGAGCCTGATTTAATCATCACAACTCCACAGCTCGCACTTTCCTTTGAAAACAACGTATGAGGACCACCCTATGCTGTCTCTCGGAAGCACTAAGACACATGCAATTTAAAAAATTCACTGCGTGTACAGTAATTTACTTCGACATCCGTATAAAATGTAGAATACCGTAGCGAAGCACGGGTACATTTTATAACGTTTGTTGTTGTACTTGCTCTTCTTCATGGGGGTAATTCTGATATTAAGCATCATTTACGAAAATTATACTAGTGCTCTCCGTGCAAATGGATCAAGTTCCGTTTTTACTAAATGTTTCAAAAGTGAACTACTTGCCTTTCGCCTCTGTGGTGTAGTGGTTAGCGTGATTAGCTGCCACTCCCGGAGACCCGAGTTGATTCCCGACTCTGCCACGAAATTTTAAAAGTGGTACAAGGCCTGGAGCGCGATTCACTCAGCCTCGGGAGGTCAACTGATTAGAGGATGGTTCGACTCCTACCTCAGCCATCCTTGAAGTGGTTTTCCGTGGTTTCCCCACTTCTCTTCCCGGCAAATGCCAGGATGGTACCTAACTTAAAGCCACGGCCACTTCCTTCCCTCCTCCTTGTCTATCCCTTCCAATATTTCCATCCCCGATACCACGCCCCTGTTCAGCATACCAGTTGAGGCTGCCTGGGCGAGGTGTACTGATTTTCCTTCACACTTGTATCCCCGACCTAAAATCTCCTTTTTTTTTTTTTTTTTTTTGCTAGTTGTTCTACGTCGCACCGAAACAGATAGGTATTACGGCGACGATGAGACAGAAAAGGGCTAGGAGTGAGAAGGAAGCGGCCGTGGCCTTAATTAAGGTACAGCCCCAGCATTTGCCTGGTGTGAAAATGGGAAACCACGGAAAACTATCTTCAGGGCTGCCGACAGTGGGATTCGAACCTACTATCTCCCGAATACTGGATACTGGCCGCACTTAAGCGACTGCAGTTATCGAGCTCGGTACCTAAAGTCTCACGCTCCGGGACATTGCCCTTGAGTTGGTAGAGGTGGGATACCTCGCGGAGTCCGAGAGGAAAACCAACCCTGGAAGGTAAACGGATTAAGAAATAAATGAATTAAATTAGTTGTAACTGAAGGAGCATGTATTTACCAAGAAGGTGAACACAATCTTTTTTCAGATCTTTAGACTGTACTTCAAAACTTGTGTTTGAGCCTAAGTTTATGTGCGGCCGTACAAAGTTGGAGATGAATTCGTTCAGTGTTTTAAGTTCATTTATGAATAATCAATTACAATCCGATTTAAAAGAAATTAATTTCGTCTCAATAATGACAGACGCTTCAAACTATTAGGATATTTAAATATTTCCTACATTAGTAAGGTATTTTGTCCTGTTGAATAAGTATAACTCAAATCATTGCCTGGAGATACGGTACACACTATTTCTACATTGTTATTGAATTATTCTAAATCCGAGAGTAAAAGTGAAGGCAATATTGCTGATAGAACAAACTATACATTTGGGCGGCGGTTTAGAAAAGATTTCTAATAAATTTGGGACAAGACCTTGTAGGAGTAAGTTGTAATAACTTACACTCATTAATCGAAAAGTTGAAAATCCCATAAGCTGGGCATATTTTCATAAGTGGAGCAATGGCGGTGCGAGTTGGCCGCGCGGTTAGGGAAGCGCAGCGGAGACATTGGGTTCGAGCGCCACTGTCGGTAGCACTCAAGTTGGTTTCCCGTAGTTTCCAATTTTCACACCAAGGAAATGCTGGGGATCTGTACGTTATTTAAGGCCACGGCCGCGTCCTTCCCACTCCTAGCCCTTTCCTATCACCTCGTCACCAGCAGACCTATCTGTGTCGGTAAAGTAAATTGTATTAAGCGGATTAAAAGCGTTCCTGTTGATGCTGTATTTATAGTATACATTTTGCCCAGCTCCAATGGCTAAATGCATGCTGGACGTTGGTCCAAGGAGTCTCGGATTCAATTCATGGCCGGTATGGGATTTTAAACTTAATTGGTTAATTCGTCTGGATCAGGGGCTGGGTGTTTGTGATGTCTTCAACATTAGTAATCATCTTAGGCAGGGCCCCATCCTCACACAAACATGCAGGACGCCTGTTGGCCGTCTACTAGAAAAAGCGTTGGGAGCCCGCTTTCTCTCATTTGCATGACTTACCTGCATAAGCTTTGCACAGAGCCCATGGACTTGCATGCAGCGGAACTGGCAGGAATAAATGAGATTTCTTGTGTTTTGTCAGTACACTTCTGTCAGGGACTCGAGCACCGACAGGACTATAGACTACCCATTCTACTTTCAGTAATAATTATAATAGTTATATCAAGAGGGATTTGTGATATCAGAGTGAATAACTACTGGCTTTTCACCACGACTGCCATGGTTCCAATCCCAGACCTTGCATGTGGGACTTTTGGGGTTGGGATTCCTCGTAAAACTGGATCTTTCGTGGCTATGATCAAATAATCCACCAAACACGTAAAAATGGAAGCTAATTCTTCACTTGCTGAGTAACAATGAATAATAATAATAATAATAATAATAATAATAATAATAATAATAATAATAATAATAATAATAATAATAATAATAATAATCCGCCTCTGTGGTGTAATGGTTAGTGTGACTAGCTGCCACAGCCGGAGGCCCGGGTTCCCGGCTGTGTCATGAAATTTGGAAAAGTGGTACGGGTACTGGAATGGGGTTCACTCAGCCTCTGGAGGTCAACTGAGTAAACGGAGTTCGATTCCCATCTCAGCCGTCCTCGCAAAGGATTCCCGTGTTTTCCAACTTATGCGAATGCCTGGATAGTACATAACTTAACGCCACGGCCGCTTCCTTCCCTCTTCCTTGCCTATCGATTTCAATCTTCCCTTTGCTACAAGGCGCCTCTTCAACATAGCAGGTGACGCCGCCTGGGAGAGGTACTGGTCCTCCTATTCTACTGTATTCCAGACGAAATGTCACACACTCCAGGACACTGTCCTGGAGGCCGTAGAGGTGATTCCTCGCAGAGTCTGAGGGAAAAACCAACCCTGGGAAGTAAACGGATTAAATAAATAAATAAATAAATAAATGAATAAATAAATAAATAAATAAATAAATAAATAAATAAATAAATAACAATAATAGGCCTTATAATAATAATGATAGCAATAATCAACAGAGTAATTGTCTGAAAGTTCAGTTATGTGGGTTGAACTCTTCTTTTCGTAATACAGCTTGAAATTTGTTTTGACTTTTTCATTGTATTCCGAGTCAAGTGCAGTATTTTGGTCGCTATAACTTCTAACCCATTAAATTTGTCCGTGCAACAAATTATCTAGATCACTTTAGCCTCTAGATATTTTTGTAATTTAGTTAGAAACAAAATGCGCTCTTTTTGAAACCAGATTCATTCCTTCTTTCCACCTCATCCTCGTTATCCACAGATGCTTCAGAACGTCCACACATTTCATTGGTTGTAAAGAGAAAATTGTTGACGCAAAGTACAGTTCTTTCGGGATGGAATAAAGCAAAGGTTGAGATAATATTGTGTGGTGTGATAAAGATATCTTGATCCTTCATGTCACGCACAACCACTCCCTTTTATTTAATGGGCTGTAAACGAAACTGCGGTATCTCAGTGTGAAAGTCGCCGCTCTAAGCAGTAAAATGGCATTACACCAAGGTGGTCTGTAACCAAGAGGGTCATTTGGAGTTATCCTGCGCTCCAGTGGAAATCTGACAACGGAGAAGAAACTGCTCTTTCACCGTATGCGGTAAAACAAAGTACACTGGAATGCTATTTAATTACGTTGGTACAGTATGTGTTCAAAATGTATACCGCCAGGTGCCACATTATTCATAACGTTTCTGAATATTGAACCTGTTGTTAAACAAATTATGCTGTAAGAACACAAGAAATGACCTTAACTTCTCGCGTATTTTGTAGGTGGATCTCTAGAACACTGATTTTTTTCAACATGTCCCATATAGATGGCTTTCTTTAAAAACCTCCTAAGTCCGAATACTCTTCCTATCCATTATATTCCTTAAGACTGGTCACGCCTCCCAGTCCCATATTTATATGCAGTCCAAAAGAATAATTTTCGTTATGGTCATTTTCATCTGCCAATTTGTAAAGGAAAATGAACCTTAAATACATTATACTGTAGGAGTGTGTAAATTTGCCATTCAATCAACATCCCTACAATTCGGTATGTTAAGGTTCATTTTCCTTTAGACGTTAGCAAAGGAAAATGAACACAGCGAAAATTATTCTGATGGACTGCATACAAATATATGACCGGGAGGCGTGAACAGTCTTAAGGAATATAATGGGTAGGAAGAACATTTGGACATACGAGGATTCAAAAGAAAGCCATCGATATGTATTCTGCCGTCATCGAGAGAACCAAAACTGATGTATACAAAGAACATGATGAATCCATCCGCCGTCTCCACGTTGACTGGAGATTCACCGGGCTCCTTCCGAGCACATGACAAGAGCCACGTGGAGCTTACTAGAAACTTTTATTACCCCACCTTAAAATAAAGAAAGTGAGGTTGATTGGTATTAAGTTATGCCCCAACATGTAAATACGTATTAAATCATTCACAACGGCACATATAAGGAAGAGTTCACACTTTTATTATTTCAGTAAAATTAAATTCTAGAATGGAAATACCGTTTTGAAAAGACAATATTTTAAACAATTAAATAAGTACGTTACATAATTAGAATATGATAAAGGACGAACTCCTTCCAAGTCGGGTTTCTCTCCCTCCTCTTTCTCGCTGCTGTTCATATTAATGACAAGATGGCCAACATTTTTATCACAAAAATCGTCCGATTCCCAGAATCTCAGCTCTCTCTTTTTTTTTTTTTTTTTTTTTTCGCTAGTTGCTTTACGTCGCACCGACACAGATAGGTCTTATGGCGACGATGGCACAGGGAAGGGCTAGGAGTGGGAAGGAAGCGGTCGTGGCCTTAATTAAGGTACAGCCCCAGCATTTGCCTGGTGTGAAAATGGGAAACCACGGACATTTTCAGAGGAATCTCAGCACTTCCGCCACCACGTGATGAATAAAGGCACGCAACATTTCAGCTGTTACACTCGCCAGGACTTTATCAATGTCCTAATTTTAAGAGTTTTAATGTTTTATTATCACGCGCATCATACCCCTTTACCAGGCTCCACATCAACTCAGTGGGGTAAAGCTTCCAATGAGCCTTCACGAACGGACGATGTCAGAGTTTAATGATACAACATGACACGAACCGACGATGTCATAGAGGTTAAACATGGCGAGTCAAGCATACGCTCATGCGTCCCGCACTCTTCAGTTTGAATTGCGTGCTTATATTAGCGACAATAAATAAAAATTGGTTCATGCAAAATTTTCTGACTTATTTATTTGAGAAATAGTGGTTTGGAAATTTTGCATGAGTAGGATCGCAATATGCCATGACCTGGCTAACGAACTACTGTACTGTGATGTCTCCGGGTGTTAGCGGCAGCATCAACCAATAAACGTTAACACGTTTACAGCATGACTGGTTTTCTCGATGACGGCAGTGAAGACATCTCTGGCCATGAGATCCGGGGAGGACTTACCTCATAATTCGCTCTACGTGAAAACATACAGACCGGGCGAGTTGACCGTGCAGCTAGGGTCGCGCAGCTGTGAGCTTGTATCCGGTAGATAGTGGGTTCGAACCCCACTGTCGGCAGCCCTGAAGATGGTCCGTGGTTTCCCATTTTCACACCAGGCTGTATCTTAATTAAGGTCAGAGCCGCTTCCTTCCCACTCCTAGGCCCCTTCGTGTCCCATCGTCGCCATACGACCTATCTGTGTCGGTGCGACGTAAAGCAAATAGAAAAAGAGCATACAGACCTCTGGTAGCGAAGAAAAATGGGATAACCGTATAAAATGTAAGTCGCCTAATACACAACCGGACTGAGTGGTTTAGACGGTTGAGGCGCTGGCCTTCTGACCCCAACTTGGCACGTTCGATCCTGGCTCAGTCCGGTGGTATTAGAAGGTGCTCAAAAGTGCCAATCTCGTGTTGGTAGATTCACTGGCACATACAAGAACTCTTGAGGGAACACATTCTGGCACCTCGGCGTCTCCAAAACAGTAAAAGTGGTTAGTGGATCGTAAAGCCAATAACATTATTATTATTATTATTATTATTATTATTATTATTATTATTATTATTATTATTATTATTATTATTATTATTATTATCCTAATACAGCTGTAAGGGATAAAAGTCTGCAGATTCATTTTAAGTATATTGTGTTCAGTTTGGATTTAATCGGATTTCTTTAAAAAATCAACAGTGTTCTGTAAGAAAGATGGCTCCCGGACGAAACTATCTTTACACCGGTCTGTTTTCAGACCAACTTACGGGAGTGGAAGCTTGGTTGACACAGGATATTAGAAATAACAGATATGGAAATTGCGAGAATGATCGCTGGTACAAACAAGTGGTAACAATGGCAGGAGGGCACTCGGAACGATACATAAGGGCTGTCTATGTCAGGAATTAATTCCTGGAACGTTGCCATTGTTGTTTGATGCACCCTGGATATTATTTTTACCAGTACTTCTCTCAGTAGGTCAGTAGTACAGTATCGGCCTCTGGATTCCATGAACGCGAATTCAAGCCTTGCAGATGTAGTGGCATTTTTGAAGTGTGGAAGAAAGACCATTCTACACTACATGTCGTAACACGTCGGCATGTGAAATATCTCTGGGAGCACATTCGGTGTTAATTGAAAAATTTTATTAAAATCAGTAGTAGGTAACCCAATACAGTTCTGGTTCTGGTTCTTCTGCCACCTGTTAGAGGAAAAATGGAGCATTGAAATGAATATCCTGGCTTCTGTAAATGGAGCCAGATCAAACTCCCGGCACATAGTAGCTGACTCCATACTTCTTCTTTGCCGTTTGTGCCTACTGGGCTCCAAATATCCCGCTGGATGACTAGCCGAAAGTGTGGGTGGTCATGCGGGCCCATACGGGATCCCCATTGGTTCCAGATCCGACTTGACCGAAGAGATCCACTTGTTCCTGTACGCCTTCCCTCTTCTTGCCACAGCGAAGATCCTGTTGGTAAGTCTGCAGAGGTTCATGCGGGTTAGGTGCCCATTGAAGACTAGGCGCCTTTTTCTTATACAAGTAACTATATCTTTCTGTATAGCTCATCGTTGTACCGAATTCTGTTGGTGCGTCCCTCTTCTCTTACGGGTCCCAGTATTCTCCTCAGGATCTTCCTTTCCTTGACTTCTAGTTTTCTGAGAGGGCCTTTCTTGATCATCACGAGACACTCAGAGGCGTAGAGAACGGATGGTTTCACTACCGCATTATCGTGCCTGAGTTTGAGGTTCTTGGAGAGGTACTTTGATGCGTAGAGACTTCTGCAGGAGTGATAGGCCATCTCAAACTAGGTGCACCTGGTGTCTATGACTAGGTTCTCACTCTGGTTTGCAGAGATCCTATTTCCTAGGTACATGACCGCCGCCACCTTTCTGATGATGGTATCTTCTAGTGGTATTGTGGAAGGGGCTTCCTTGATATTGGTCATGAATTCAGTCTTCCTGATGTTGATCTTCAAGCCAGTCCTAGCCGCTATAATACGAAGGCTCTGCAGCTGGTGGGTAGCTTCTTCTATACTGTTAGTATCGTGAGGTCGACGGCATGAGGTTGTCTTTCTTCTATCCTAGCTTAAGTCCTATTCCTGGTGGTAACATTGCCGTCCATTCCCTTAAGATCGTCTCCAGGATGAAGTTGAAGAGAATCAAGAGAGTACATCTCTTTACCTGACTCCTGTCCTAATGGAGAAGCTCTCAGATAGTTTACCTCTGAACTTGACCTTATATGTAGTGTCCTTCAAGGTGGCCTGGACTAATTTTAAGGTCTTCTCAGCAAGGCCAAGTTCTCGCAGGGTGAAGAAAAGGGTCTCTCTGTCCGCCGAGTGGTAAGCTTTCTGGAAATCTACTAAGACAACTACCCAGGGATGTCCTCTTCGACTCTTATAGGTGAGGATGTTCTTGAGATTTTTTATCTGCTCTGGAGAAGATCTATTAGCCCGGAAGCCAGCCTGATATTCACCTAATTGAGAGTCTAGTTGTCTGGTGACTCTAGCTAACAGAGCTGCAGAAAGAATTTTGTAGGTGACCTGTAATAAGGGGATACATCTGTAATTATTGATGTCCGTCTTGCTTCCCTTATTGTGGAGTGGGTGTATCACAGCTGACGTCCATCCCTCTGGTAAGGTCACTGCTTTCCATATATATATCTTAAGATCTGGTGAATGGTCGGCAGGGACTGTTCGTCTGCGTATTTTCACATCTCTGCCACTTTACCATCTTCACTTGAGGCCCTGCTATTCTTTAGGTTCTTGATTATATCTTCTATTTCTTTCCATTCGGATGGTTGAGAATCAGGGTTCCTGGTTGAAGGGTCATGGAAAATTAGTCATTCACTAGGTTCTTCTGTATTGAGGAGCTTCTGGAAATGATCTGCAAGAATATTGGACAGTCCCTGTTGTTCAGCTGAATCTTCCCGTCCTGTCCACGAAGACGTACGATAGGGGTAGTATACTGGGTCGCCTGTATCCTGAGTCACTTCTACAGGTCTCTAGAGTTATTTCTCCGGAAGTCTTCTTCTGCTTGTTGCAGCAGGGTTCGTAGGTAATTCCTTTTGGCTCTGCGCACGATGTTTGCTGTTGCCTTTCTTTGAGTGACGAAGGCCTCTTGGTTGGCTTCATTCTTGTGCTGGTTCCATCTGATCCAGACCCTACGCCTTTCCTCTCTGGCCTGGACGCACTCCGTTGTCCACTAAAGATGCTTGCCTTTGTTGGACGTAGTAGGGATAGTTTCGTAGGTGTCATCCAGAAGAGCTTTCCGTAGGGCTGTCCAACCTTCTTTCTGTGTATTCTTCCTGAACTGACTCCGTACTATTATTATTCCTGTCCTTTTTACAACTATATGCCGTCGCTACTAATATGGATTGGGCTCAGTTTTACGGGCGGATGCCTTTTCATGTTTGTTTTATTCAGCTCGAGGGTTCACATTAATACACATCTTCATTTGTGTACGACACATCACACTACAAACCATGACTAAAAACACGTGAATAACGCTATGTGTCGAACACAAATGAAGATGTGAATTAAAATGAGTCCTTGAGCTGAGGATTAAAATAAACACGGTTAAAATCCGTGGCCGGGCCAGCAATCGAACCCGGGACCATCTGAACCAAAGGGTAGTGCACTGGCAATTCATCCAAGAAACTGGACTATTATTATTATTATTATTATTAGTAGTAGTAGTAGTAGTAGTAGTAGTAAATAGAAAACTACTTCATTAACCCACGATGATCCACCTTCCAAACTCGGGAAAAACAATATGGAGCTAACATTTAGCAGGCCATGTGTGGTGAGGTAGATTACACGAAATATTGTGAACTCGAATAATTAGACAGTCCAATATCATCTATAACTGCACGGATATAGATATTCACTATATTCATTGTTATGCTTGTCATGTCTTCATAAAAGTCATAGTTTATATCGTCTATACTCCACCCCTAATACCGTGTCATGAACATTCCCATATTGCTTTTACTCTAACCTTTTCCTAACGCTGACCAAATACAGGATAACTCAGATCAATCAGTCACTACTGATATGCATTTAGGGCAGTCGCCCATGTGGCAGATTCCCTATCTGTTGTTTTCCTAGCCTTTTCTTAAATGATTGCAAAGAAATTGGAAATTTATTGAACATCTCCCTTGGTAAGTTATTCCAATCCCTAACTCATCTTTCTATAAACGAATATTTGCCCCAAATTGTCGTCTTGCATTCCAACTTTATCTTCATGTTGTGATCTTTCCTATTTTTAAAGACACCACTCAAACTTATTCGTCTACGGATGTCATTCCCCGCCATCTCTCCACTGACAGCTCGGAAAATACCACTTAGTCGGCCAGCTCGTCTCCTTTCTCCCAAGTCTTCCCAGACCAAACTTTGCAACAATTTTGTAACGCTGCTCTTTTGTCGGAAATCACCCAGAACAAATCGAGCTGATTTTCTTTGGATTTTTTCCAGTTCATGAATCTTAGTTCGATAGAAGGCAGTTTCGGTTTAGGAAAGGTTATTCCACTGAAGCTCAACTTGTAGGATTCCATCAAGATATAGCAGATATCCTGGGTTCAGGAGGTCAATTGGAATGTATCGTGATTGACCTATCTAAGACATTTGATAGGGTAGATCAGATGCTGCTCTAAGTTCTTGTCTCATCGTCTAGTGGAATATTATGCAAATATTTTTATGCTTAACCAATTACATTTAGTATTCCTTTCAAATGTTCCTACAATAATTAGAAGACATATTATTTCTATTTTTTTACATGCATCCATTACTTCACCATAGTTAAAGCTTTTCAGAGACAATTTTCTAATACATGAGTAGATTTCTCCCTTCAGAATATCTCGTGTAGCACGAGCCCCAGGAGTGCGACCGTCTGACCGGCGCTCTGGCTGCCCCCACAACTCAAATATTCGGTGAAAGTGTGTCATGGAGATGGATGTGTGCTGACAGTTGCGGCAGCTGGGGATAAAAGGAAGGTATGTTTGGGATGAAGTCGGTCTAATGTTCAAAATCTGCGTCTCTAATCAAATATATTATTCTTATCATTATTCAGCATTCGCTTTTCCCTCACCTGTTGGGTCGCGGGTGCGAACTGTACCACACATATGTGAATTTGGCCCTGTTTTACGGCCGGATTCCCTTCCTGATGGCAACCCTATGTGGAGGTATGTAATCACTATCACGTGTTTCTATGATAGTTGGTAATTTGGTATGTTGTCTGAGTATGAAGGGTATAGTGTTGGGACAAACATAAACACCCAGTCCCCGAGCCCAAAAAATCAGACGAGATCCGGCCGGGAATCGAATCCGGGATCCTCCGAACTGAAGGCCTCAACGCTGACCATTCAGCCAAGGAGCCGGACCCCTAATCAAATGTAATATTGTTACGAAAAAACAGCGTGATTTTATTACTCTAATGCATTTATTTCAGAAAAACAGAGATCACAGTGACCGGAAATCGAACGTGAGTAATTGTATTTACATTTCGAAGATACTAACTTATGTGTTCCATATTTGGAACAACGATTCGCGATGCAGTCAACTGCACGGAGTTTCGCAGATTAAAGTTCGGAACATTAAAAGGACTTGGTCAGTTTCCTAGCAAAAAAAAACAAAAAAAACCGTGCATTCGAGAATATTGCTTTTGAGTGAGAATCTCCTTCTATATAAATAAAATCATAACGACTTCGTGTCTGTACATTGACAATTTTGGCAAAATTTCCGTACTGTTATCTGTTTCAGGTGTCATAATGACCATCTGCATATTTTTTTTTAGCTTTGGTGTCTGTCTGTTTGTCTGTCTTTCTATAACTTGAAAACTACTGGATATATTTCCACTAAACTTCATATTTAGAATCCATCTGTCCTAGGATAGGTTTTAGGGCAAATAATGTTTCTGAATCCCGGAAATGACTGGAGGTTTATACGAAACAGAAACCGTGATTTTGCACTCCCACAAAATATACACAACCAAACTTAATGGAAATCTACCTGACTTAATGAGAATTAATTTCTAAACCTTTTTTTTTCTCATGTGCATCATTTCGATACAAGGATTAATAAGGGAGATATCATTAACGGATCGTTTTTCGGTACAAGTCCCACCGGACTTAACTCAAGAGCGGGTGCGTGTAAAGCGTATTTCTTATAACTTGAATTCTACTGAAGATATTTGAACCAAACTTTATATTTAGCATACACCTGTCCAAAGGTAGGTTTAAAGATCAATACCATTTCAAATTCTCGGAATGGACAGCGGGTTTATAGGGAACCGCAATGGTGATTTTACTCTCCCACAATACATACAGTAGAAGACCAACCTGACTGAAAATCGACCAAACTTGATGGAAATCCATTTCTAAAACTTTTTCTCAGGTTCATTTTTTCGACAGGAGGATTAATAAGGGAGATATCATGAAAGGTCGGTTTTGCAGGCCAAGTCCAGCGGACATAGCCCAAAAAATGTTGTACGTGGAGCAGATTCCTTATCTATCTACATACACTGACTGACAGAGCAAATGCAACACCAAGAAGGAGTGGTCAGAACTTTATGCCAATTGCAGGGTAGACTGACGTCACTGAGGTATGCTCATGATGTGAAATGCGCCGCTGTGCTGCGCACGTAGCGAACGATAAATGGGACACGGCGTTGGCGAATGGCCCACTTCGTACCGTGATTTCTCAGCCGACAGTCATTGTAGAACGTGTTGTCGTGTGCCACAGGACACGTGTATAGCTAAGAATGCCAGGGGTATGGTGATCGGGCTGAGAAGGGCAGGTTGGTCGCTTCGTCAAATCGCAGCCGATACCCATAGGGATTTGTCCACGGTGCAGCGCCTGTGGCGAAGATGGTTGGCTCAGGGACATGTGGCACGTGCGAGGGGTCCAGGCACAGCCCGAGTGACGTCAGCACGCGAGGATCGGCGCATCCGCCGCCAAGCGGTGGCAGCACCGCACGCCACGTCAACCGCCATTCTTCAGCATGTGCAAGACAACATTAAATTTGCCTAGTTCCTTCATGTAAATTTACATATACTAAATATCTTACACTTTTATATACTGGCTGTTCCAATATCGACCAGAACAATTTCCCGTCGATTGGTTGAAGAAGGCCTGCACTCCCGGCGTCCGCTCAGAAGACTACCATTGACTCCACAGCATAGACGTGCACGCCTGGCATGGTGCCGGGCTAGAGCGACTTGGATGAGGGAATGGCGGAACGTCGTGTTCTCCGATGAGTCACGCTTCTGTTCTGTCAGTGATAGTCACCGCAGGCGAGTGTGGCGTCGGCGTGGAGAAAGGTCAAATCCGGCAGTAACTGTGGAGCGCCCTACCGCTAGACAACGCGGCATCATGGTTTGGGGCGCTATTGCGTATGATTCCACGTCACCTCTAGTGCGTATTCAAGGCACGTTAAATGCCCACCGCTACGTGCAGCATGTGCTGCGGCCGGTGGCACTCCCGTACCTTCAGGGGCTGCCCAATGCTCTGTTTCAGGAGGATAATGCCCGCCCACACACTGCTCGCATCTCCCAACAGGCTCTACGAGGTGTACAGATGCTTCCGTGGCCAGCGAACTCTCCGAATCTCTCACCAATCGAACACGTGTGGGATCTCATTGGACGCCGTTTGCAAACTCTGTCCCAGCCTCGTACGGACGATCAACTGTGGCAAACGGTTGACAGAGAATGGAGAACCATCCCTCAGGACACCATCCGCACTCTTATTGACTCTGTACCTCGACGTGTTTCTGCGTGCATCGCCGCTCGCGGTGGTCCTACATCCTACTGAGTCGATGCCGTGCGCATTGTGTAACCTGCATATCGGTTTGAAATAAACATCAATTATTCGTCCATGCCGTCTCTGTTTTTTCCCCAACTTTCATCCCTTTCGAACCACTCCTTCTTGGTGTTGCATTTGCTCTGTCAGTCAGTGTAAATAAAATCGTAACGACTGTGTGTCTGTACATTGACTATGTTGGCGAAATTTTCGTACAGCTACCATTTTAAGGAGTAATAACGACCATCTGCTTTTTTGTTTAGTTTCCTGAAAGTCCTAATTTTTACCCCCATCGCCCAAAATCCAAATTGTGGCATAATCTGCCAGACGAGCAAGAAAATTGAAATTTGGCAAAATTATACATTTTGGAAAACTTCCTTAAATTTTTCAATTTTCATCCCCAAAGAATATCGAAATATGGAGGCAATTTTAATGATGGTGCAGACATTCATTTCGAGGTATTTCATGGGATTAACGGGAAGTCCTATCACATAACGGATGGCACAACCTCCGTTCAATTTGTAGTGATCTATAACCTTGGTCTTATGACCTTTTGTCTTATCTGTATCCCTTATACGTTAGATTTGTCTCTATTTCTCGATTTTAAGTAAATTTGGACTTTTTACATGCATAATTCATACTTTCAATCACTTACAGGTAAGATAGAATCATCAAACTCTACACGAAGATTGGCCCACCCAGTAGCCATATGTGAGCCAAATGCTATGTATGTAGCTGTCACATAATTATCCGAACAGTAAATGCAACGTGAGATAATCTTACACAAATTTCACCCTATTTGGCGTTTCTAACTCAATCTGATCCATAAATAGATGAAATCGGAAAAAATATCACAGGACCAGCCATTTAGGAAGCTAAATACGGCGTCTTATGTTATAATCCTTTGTCGATATAACGTACCGTTCAGCAACAGTTAATCTGTAAATGAATGTGTGCAAAATTGTGAACATGCATATGCTTTCGTATGTCGATCAATATATATTCATTGATGTTGATTTGTAGCGATCGAGAAAGGGTGTGTCTGCTTTGTATTCAGTACTCCCCACACCGACTTTGACTGGCAGTAGGAATGGGGTCCTTTTCCAACTCCTCTATAACTGGCATTAGTAAGGAGGGTCTACCATTTTAATGAATAATTCACTTCTCGATTTGACTTGCAGAAGACAAAGGAGCATGCAATTTTGTTCAAAATCCCCTACCCAATTGTGTTTGGCTGCAGACCAGGGTGCCCACCATTATAAACAAATGCACCCATCTAATATGTGACTGGCATTAGGCATAGTGGCCTTCAATTTTAATGGAAACTCACCAACTTGGTGTGACTGGCAGTAATCTGGCTGGCAGTAGGGAAAGGGGCCTGTCATTATAATGATAACTGCACAACTCAATTTTGACTGGTAGTAGGGAAGTTGCCTGCCATTATAATAAAAACTCCTCAACTGTAATCTGTCTGCCATTCAAACGAAAACTCCCCAAATCGATTGCGACCGCGCAGTAGGCAAGTGAGCCTGCCGTTATCTTCACAAATGCACAACCCACACTTAGTTGAAAACAACGTATGGAGACCTCCCCATGCTATTTCTCGTATAACGCTAAGAGACATGCATTTTTAAAACAATCTTTTTTACTGCATGTACAGTATTTACTTCTATATCCGTATACAATATAGAATACCGTAGCGAAGCACGGGGTACATTTGCTAGTTTTATAAAAAATCGCGTGTATTTCAGGATTACAGAAACACGTCCTTGAGCCAGGTATTGCACTGCAGATCTATCAGATGCATCTGGAAGTAATGGAGGGCCATCCTCTGCCAAAAGCAACAAAGGTCTGATAAATAAATCAAAGTCAGTCTTGTATCCTTCAAAGTCTCGAAACGGCTGGCAAGTTGACTGTACTTCTATTGCATGGCCAGGCTACTAACCTTTCTCTCCTCTTCTCCCCTCGATCGCAGGCTACCGATGTGCTCGGCGCGAAAGGCAAGAGCGCGACCTGAGTGCACGCGGCCGAGGATGGTTGTTAGGCCAAGCCTGCCTTACATCTTCCTTACTTCTCTCATCACTGGTTCCTTAGTTAGCTAAATACCATCACTTTTCATATAAGTGATCCTTTCTTCAGATTTCCTGTGCAGTGTGCCTTGATCTTAAGAGTACTGGCCGTATTTAGTCGAGAACATAAAAACAATATTCTCAATAATATTTTTATTATAGTCAATTATGTGGTTATATGCAGGGTTTCGCTATGCTGCTGAGAATAATACTCTCAAATATCAAAAATGAAATGAAAGCTCACTGATGGAATACGAACCTTAGTGAGGGACGCTCTCAAATATTATGTTTCAACTAATTTAATTCAATATCGGGCAAAGCAAGAAGACAAAACGATAGAGAGGAAAAATGAAGGGGAGGAAGAAAGCTTGTAGTTTTACATGACAACTGATATCGTAATAATAGCCGGGGATCTCCAAATTGACAAGGTCTCCAAACCGCTGGGACGATTTTTGTTTCAAAGAAACCCTACATGCTTTGACTGAGATTCGAATTGCTGCTACACAGGTCATACTAAGACATATACCGTCAATAATTATTGTTGTTACTTCTTTTAAGAAGCTAAGTCCGACTCGTTGGCTGAATGGTCTGCGTACTAGCTTTCAGTTCAGAAGCTCCTGGGTTCGATTCCCTGCCGGTTCAGGGATTTTCATCGCTTCTGATTAATTCTTCTCGCTCGGAGACTGGGTGTTTTGGTCCGTCCCAACTCTCTTCTCTTCATATTCACACAACACACTACACTACCAACCACCACAGAAACACGCAATAGTGATTACATCCTTCCATATAGGGATGGCGTCAGGAAGGGCATCCGGATTTAAAACAGGGCCAAATCTACATGTGCAATGCAGTTCGCACCCGCGACCCCACATTGATAGGCAAAGAAGAATAAGAAGAAGACTTAATAAGCTTTTGGTGGCTTTGCTATCAGCCCCATGTATGTATAATGAATGAAGCTTTCGTCTGCTGGGCTGTGTCATTGTGCTTTCTTTACCCATGAATGTATTTGTAACTGAGGATGGGATTGGAAAGGGAGTGATCATAACCTGTACGTCAGACTGCATACCTAGCCGGGATGATTGGCTCATTATCAGACAGTTGAAGCGCTGGCCTTCTGACCCCACCTTGCCAGGTTCGATCCTGGCTCAGTCCGGTGGTATTTGAAGGTGCTCAAATACGTCAGCCTCGTGTCGTAGATTTACCGGCACGTAAAAGAACTCCTGTGGTACAAAATTCCGGCACCTCAGCGTTTCGGAAAACTGTAAACGTAGTTAGTGGGACGTAAAAACAATAACATTATTATTCAGACTGCATAACGTAGGAAACCAAATGAAATCACTATTGCGGTGTTCTAGAGTGATAACTTCTCCGTTTAGTTATGATATCTGTGGCAGCATGCACTTTATTCTAGTACAAAAATTTTCGAGAAGCTACCATACTATATTCTACACCACACCTGTTTTAGTTAATGGCTTGAGTGGGGGAATAGTTCGTAATTAATTTAAGTTTGGAGTAGGCATGTCGTCAACAAGCGTGCAACGTCAGGAGTGTTCGAACGTGTTCGAGAAATCAGTTAGGTGATGTATTCAGGCGCTTGGTGGACATTTTGAGGACTTTTTATATCAGAATGCAGTATCCCTGCTGGTATACTAACATGGTGACAGCTACTCGATTCGATTCTATTCGATTATCGTGCTAGTATCGTGTAGCCTATTGAGACAAAATATGACTGTTCTAGAGCCTCCGTGGCTCAGATGGCAGCGCGTCGGCCTCTCACCGCTGGATACCGTGGTTCAAATCCCGATCACTCCATGTGAGATTTGTGCTGGACAAAGCGGAGGCGGGACAGGTTTTTCTCCGGGTACTCCGCTTTTCCCTATCATCTATCATTCCAGCAACACTCTCCATTATCATTTCATTGCATCTATCAGTCATTAATAATCACCTTGGGAGTGGCGACCCCATTGTAATACTAGCCTATACATGTTTCATTCATTACATTCCTGACCCGGTCTAAGACTGGAAAACAGGTTGTAGGTTTTCATTTTCATGATTGTTCTACCTCTTTTCCCCCTTCTTTTTCTTAAGTTGCAATGTCCGTAACTCGCAAACGATTTGTTCTGAATAATTTCCGACAAAACAGTAGTGTTACGAAAATGTTGCGAAGTGTGGGCTGGTAAGACTTGGGAGAAAGGAGACGAGCTGCTTCTCTAAGTGGTATGTTCCGAGCTGTCAGTGGATAGATGGCGTGGAATAACATCAGTAGACGAATACGTTTGAGTGGAGTTTTTAAAAGTAGAAAAGATGACAATACGAAGATAAAGTTGGAATTCAAGAGAACAAATTGGGGGCAAATATTCGTTTATAGGAAGAAGAGTTAGGGACCGGAATAACTTACCAGGGGAGATGTTCAATAAATTTCTAATTTTTTTACAATTATTTAAGAAATGAAATGGCGTATGGCTTTTAGTGCCGGGAGTGTCCGAAGACAAGTTCGGCTCGCCAGGTGCAGGTCTTTCTATTCGACACCCGTAGGTGACCTGCGCGTCGTGATGAGGATGAAATGATGATGAAGACAGCACATACACCCAGCCCCCGTGCCATTGGAATTAACCAATTAAGGTTAAAATCCCCGACCCGGCCAGGAATCGAACCCGGGACCCTCTGAACCGAAGGCCAGTACGCTGACCGTTCAGCCAACGAGTCGGACATTATTTAAGAAAAGACTAAGAAAACAGCAGATAAGGAATCTGCCACCTGGGCGACAACCCTAAATGCAGATCAGTGGTGATTGATTGATTGATTGATTGATTGATTGATTGATTGATTGATTGATTGATTGATTGATTGATTGATTGATTGATTGATTGATTGATTGATTGATTGATTGATTGATTGATTGATTGATTGATTGATCCTGGCAAGATGAAAGACAGGTGGCCTTATCTTACATCTAAAAGCAAAAACAAGGCAACGTCATCTACATACAGGCCATGAAGGCCCTTGGAGGGGTGGAAGCTAATGGCTTCCGCTATCCGTAACCACGGCAGTTGATGGAGTAGTGGTTAGCTCTACGCCCGGCCGCCTTTTCCCTCAGGTATTAATCTGGCACTCATTTTCTATGTAGGCTGAGTGAACTTCAGGACCATGTGCTCCTCCGGAAGTGCAAATCTCGTTTTTAAAATTTTTCGTCTTCTTGACGGAGAATCGAACCCACGTCCTTCCGGGTTAACCTAGCACACCTTTACTGCCTCGTCCATGCAGTCCCTTTATCCTACATCTAACCAGTTTAATTCACTATTTACACAGTTGTTCTCGACTATACATGTACATAACTACGTTAAAATTACATATTGACTAAAATTATTAGAAGAACATTTATGTAGACTATAAGTAAACATGAATAGTGTATCTTACATACTAAATAATTTTCAGTTTTAATCTCAATAATATAAAATAAGTAATTATTGGGTAGTAATTAATGACTAACGCCTCTGTGGTGTAGTGGTTAGTGTGATTAGCTGCCACCCCCAGAGGTCCGGGTTAGATTCCTGACTCTGCCACGAAATTTGAAAAGTGGTACGAGGGCTGGAACGGGGTCCACTCAGTGTCGGGAGGTCAACTGAGTAGACGTGGGTCCGATTCCCACCTCAGCCATCCTCGAAGTGGTTTTCCGTGGTTTCCCACTTTTCCTCCAGGCAAATGCCGGGATGGTACCTAACCGAAGGCCACGGTCGCTTCCTTCCCTCTTCCTTGTCTATCCCTTCCAATTTTCCCATCCCCCACAAGGCCCCTGTTCAGCATAGCAGGTGAGGCCGCCTGGGCGAGGTACTGGTCATCCTCCCCAGTTGTATCTCCCGACCAAATGTCTCACGCTCCAGGACACTGCCCTTGTGGCGGTAGCGGTGCGTTTCCGAGGGAAAAACCAACTCTGGAATGTAAGCAGATTAAGAAAGAAAGAAAGAAAGAAAATTAATGACTAAATCTATATATATATAAAATAACTTGTCCTGACTGACTGATTCATCATCGCCGAGCCAAAACTACTGGACATAAAGAGATGAAATTTTGGGGATATATTCATATTAAGACGTAGGTGCTCGCTAAGAGAGGATTTTGGGATATTCCTTCGCTAAGGGGGTGAAAACGGGGGTGAAATTTTAAAATGAGTTGCTCTATATCTCAAAACTTTAAAAGTTTACAGATGTAAAAATTGGTATTTAGAATCGTCTTTAAAAATAAGGAAACACGTATTTTTTTGTTTTCAGAAAATCCCAATAGGAGGGGTGAAAAAGGGTGAAAATGGGGAAAATGGGTTGAATGCCTTTAATCAGGATACCGGTACCTATATCTCAGAAACTGAAGATATTACAGACCTGAAAATTGGTACGTTTGATCTCTTTTAAAAATAAAGAAACACGTATTTTTTTGTTTTTGGAAAATCCAATTAATGGGAGGGTGAAAAGGGGGTGAATTTTTAAAATGAGTGAATCTATATCTCCAAACTTTTAAAGTTTGCAGCTGTAAAAATTGGTATTTAGAACCTTCCTTAAAAATAAAGGAACACGTATTTTTTTGTTTTCAGAAAATCGCAATAGGAGGGATGAAAAAGGGTGAAAATGTGGGGAAATGGGTTGAATGCCTTTAATCAGGATACCGGTACTTATATCTCAGAAACTGAAGATGTTACAGACCTGAAACTTGGTACTTTTGATCTCTATTAAAAATAAAGAAACACGTATTTTTTTGTTTTTGGAAAATCCAATTAATGGGAGGGTGAAAAGGGGGCGAATTTTTAAAATGAGTGAATTTATATCTCCAAACTTTTAAAGTTTGCAGATGTAAAAATTGATATTTAGAATCTTCATTAAGAATAAAGAAACACGTATTTTTTGGTTTTTTGAAAATCGCAATAGGAATCGTAAAAATGGGTGAAAAAGGGGTTGAATGCCTTTAATGAGGCTACTTATATCTCAGAACCTGAAGATATTACAGACCTGAAAATTGATGTTTGGGATCTCTTTAAAAAATAAAGAATCACGTATTTTTTTGTTTTTCGAAAATCCAATTAATGGGGGGGGGTGAAAAGGGGGTGATTTTTTAAAATGAGTGTATCTATATCTCAAAACTTTTAAAGTGTATGGATGTAAAAATTGGTATTTAGAATCTCCTTTAAAAATAAAGAAACGCGTAATCTTTTGTTCTCGGAAAATCCCAATAGGAAGGGTGTAAAAGGGTGAATAATGGGTTGAATGCCTTTAATGAGGCTTCTTATATTTCAGAACCTGAAGATATTACAGACCTGAAAATTGGTATGTGGTATCTACTTTAAAAGTAAAGAAACACGTATTTTTTCGTTTTTTGAAGATATAAATATTGGGGGTTGAAAGTGGGGGGTGAATTTTTAGAAATGAGTGTGTTTACATCTTAAAACTTAAAAATTTACAGATGTAAAAATTGGTAGTTAGAATCTCCTCTAAAAATAAAGGAACACGTATTTTTTTGTTTCCTGTAAATCCCAATAGGAGGGGTGTAAAAGGGTGAAAAATGGGTTGAATGCCTTTAATGAGGATACTTATATTTCAGAACCTGAAGATATTACAGAACCGAAAATTTGTATATGGGACCTCCTTTAAAAATAAAGAAACACGTATTTTTTAGTTTTTGGAAATCCAATTAATGGCGGTTAAACAGGAGTGACAAATTGGGTGAATTTTTTGAAAGACTATATCTACAGAATATCTTGGAAGCGTAAAATGTTACAGACGTAAAAAGTGGGTGTTTGGAATCTCCTGTAAATGTAAAGAAACATAGGTGATTTGTTTTTGGAAATCCACCTAAGGGGAACTCAAAAGTGGTGAAATTTTAAAATGAGAATTTTTACAGTATATCTAAAAAAACTTAACATGTTACAGAAGTGAAAAATGGTATTTTTTATCTCTATTAAACATAACGAATCGTGTATTTTTATTTTTCGGAAATACCACTTGGGTGGTGGGGGGTGGGTAAGAGTGACTGAAAATGGTGTTGAATTCTTTTAATTAGGCTACTGATATCTCAAAAATGAAGATGTTACAGACGTGAAATTCGATATTTGCAATCTGCTTTAAAAGTAAAGAAACACGTATTCTCGGAAAATCCAATGAGGGGGGGGGGGGTGAAAGTATTGAAAGTTTAATTGACTTAATTGTATGAGAATGCAAACATCTAATAAAAACTAAAGTTGTTACAGACGTGAAAATTCGTATTTAGATCTCCTTTAAAAACAAAGAAAAACGCGTTTCGGTGGGGAAACCATCTTGGAGGGTGGGAGTGTAAAGGAGTTGAATTCCTTTCATGACGACACATAAATCAAAAGCTGAAGAAGTTAGAGTCGTGATAATTGGTATTTAGAAGATCTTTTACTATTAAAGAAGCAAGTATTTTTTGCGGGAAAATTCACTTACGGGTGGGGGGGGGGAGTAGTGTGAGATGAAGTGAAAAAAATAAATTATTTTTATGGGGATACTTATATCTCAAAACTGACGGCAATAGACGTGAACATTGGTGTTTGGAATCTCCTTTAAACATAAAGAAACAAGCCTTCTTTTAATTTTTTTTTTGGGGGGGGGGGTTTGCCGGTAAATAAACTTAACGGCGGTGGGGTGTAGAAGGAGGTGAACCCATTGATTTTACTGTTCTTAATGTACTTATAAGTATCCTCCTTTGCTAAGGCGGCAGCGCGCGGGCCTCTCTCACAGCTGGGTTCCGTGGTTCAAATCCCGGTCACTCCATGTGACATTCGTGCTGGAAAAAACGGAGGTGGGACAGGTTTTTCTCCGGATACTCCGGTTTTCCCTGTCATCATTCATCCCAGCAACACATAATAGTAATAATAAGAAGAAGAATAAGAATAAGAATATCATTAATAATAATAATAATAATAATAATAATAATAATAATAATAATAATAATAATAATGTTCCGGACCGTCGTCAAATGTGCGGATCGCGCTGGAAACGGCTCCTGGACGGGTAATGACTAAGAATGCAGTCCGGCCGCGGGTTCAGTGCCGCCAAAGCACCCAATATGACACCACGCCGGATCTCCTGAAGGATTTTATACATATTAAAATGATTATAGGAAAAGATGGCAAAGATTTACGGAGCCAACTGACCGGGAGGAATACCTGAGCCTAGCCCGGGAAGTACGAAATCGATTGCTGGAAAGGAAGATTGAAAAATGGGAGGAAACGTGCCGTAATCTAATAGAAAACGAGTCAGATCGGGAATTTTGGTGGATTCTCACAGAAAACGAGTCAGATCGCGAATTTCGGCGGATTATATATCTAAAACAATAAGCATTCAATTATAAATTTCAGTACAATACCGTAGCGAAGCACGGGTATCTTGCTAGTTATTTATACTTGACTAAACTAGAAAAGTTATAAGAAACGTTTATGAATTATGATTATGAATTTAACAGTATACAAGTATATGCCCATACATACACAGGTGTATGATAGGCCTAATAATGTGACTGTTAAAGCCCTCTTTCCGTCACTAACGATAATCTGAATTCTTTACCAGGTAAATCATATCTGCAGCCTTCTTGGGTCAAATTATGATCACGGAGTTCTTGTATATTGATTTGATCTGAAGCAACAGATTGTGATGTTGTTAAAATAAGCAGAATGGGAGAATGAGGAGTTCAAATTTGAGTCATTCGGTTAAAAGGTTAGCTCGTCTTATCTGTGATCTTTCATCCAGAATGTTAAAGTCCACATTTAAAACAATATCGACAGTATCTCGGAATCCTACAACATGGCTGATAAACTTTAGTACACACTCGTAATATCTGCAGACATATAATGTCAATCGTAATGTACCTTTAAACAAGGAGGCAATTAAATGCCAACTAAGACCAAGTACATCATGAAGTGACAAATTTTATGTAGCTTTACATGTCGTTTCTGAGGAGTGCTACTCATTCTCACGGTTAGTTACAATTGTGCACAATGTGAGAAATTATATTTCTTACTGCTATATATTTAATGACGTAATAACTAAAGTAGAATTTCGATGACGCCGGTGTAGAACTAGGAAGGTAGCTGATGTGGCGTACATTAAAACACAGCCTCATTATTTGCCACGTAATAAAATGGAAAACGACGGAAAGTCATCTTCAGAACTGCTAACGGTGGGTTTCAAAGCCAACCATCCCCAGAGTAGAAGCTTTCAGCTATTCGATCAGTCTCGAGTAGCCAACTGAGACAAAATATAATTCCTTCTTCTTCTACTTTCTTTTCCTCTTCTTATTACAGATTTTTCCAAATACTGTCGTTCTATTATACTTTGTAAAGAGCTCTTGGAAAGAAGGCAGTCTAGTGAAGTGGCTTCGCAGTTCCCGAAATGATTTGGGTTCAAATTCTAAATGCGAGCACGTTTAAAATCTTCTTGTGTATAACCAATAATATTTTTTCACTGATTCTAAAGTTTTATTATCCCCCATCAACAATACAACTCCTTCCACCACCTGCAAAACGGCCAAATTCATATAGGCGCTAGTAAACTGATACTTCAATTAGTATGACTTCCATCCTTCATAATTAGGAAGAAATATATTTTGCAATAATCCAGATTGTATGTTGAGTGGGCGAGACAGAACAAAATATATTATCTTGACGTCTTGAGACGAAGTTGGCGAGTTGAATGCAGGCTATCTCTGGCAATAGCCTGTCTGAAAATCAACAGCCAGTTTCCAGTCGTTCAACGGGGTCAGGAATGGAATGAATGAAGCCCCAATCTAGCGGAGGGGAAAGGAATTGGGCCGGCTGCTGAAGCCTATCACACTCCTCTGGGGCAATGATTAATGATTGACAGATGAAATGAAATGATACTGGAGAGTATTGCTTGAATGAAAGATGACAGGGAAAACCGGAGGAACCGGAGAAAACCTGTCCCGCCTCCGATTTGTCTAGCACAAATCTCACATGGAGTGACTCGGATTTGAACTACGGAACCCAGCGGTGCGAGGCCGGCCTGAGCCACAGAGGCTCGCAAGAGCCTATTTGAAGGTGCTAAAACGTGACGGTCCCTTATCGATAGATTTACCGGCTTGCGAAAGAAACCGTGCGAGACAAGTTACCACTATCTCAGTATTTCCGAAAATCATAATAGTATTTTTGGGACATAAAACCAATAACATTATTATACATAACCCTGGTTTGAAAAATCCGATAACGTACGAATCTCTAATTACCAGGCTTCCACAGACTATTAGTTGACTAAGAAAAGGAAATTAGCAAAATTATTTCTTCCGGATTTCCACACTTTATTAGTAGACCAAGAAGAGGAAATTAGAAAATTTATTTCTTATTTTCTACGAAAGCTTTGAGGAGTAAAAGTAAAGGGGGTTATAAGTAATTGCTCTCACGTTCTGCTCAACTCTATTTCTTTCCCTTCACCACTCCCACAGCCATAATTGCTCTTTCAGTCACATTGCTAGACTTTTTGATGGTCGATAGGATCTCCAATTGTCTCTAACGGGGCATTAATCATGGCGAGGCGAGCTATGGGTGGCTGCAGCTAGTTAAAACCCTCCGGCAGCGGTGGTGACTGGATCGGGTAGTATTGACCGAGCACCTACTGTACGTGAAACGGCACGCAGCGCGCTCGCAGAGGTCAGGGGTCAGCCGACGTTAAACCACAACATATCATTATTATTATTATTATTATTATTATTATTATTATTATTATTATTATTTCCGCCTCTGCCGTATAGTGGTTAGCGTGATTAGCTGTCACCCCAGTAGGCCCTGTTCTATTTCCGGCTCTGTCACGAAATTTGAAAAAATGGTACGAGGGCTGCAACGGGGTCCACTCAGCCTCGGAAGCTCAAGTGAGTAGAAGAGGGGGGGGGGGTGTCCAATTCACACCTCAGCCGTCCTTGAAGTGGTTTTCCGTTGTTTCGCACTTCTTGTCCTAACTTAAGGTCTCGGCTGCCTCCTTCCCTCTTCCTTGTCTATCCCTTCCAATCTTCCCACCCCACACACCAGGCCCCTTTTCAGCATAGCAGGTGAGGCCACCTGGGCGAGGTACAGGCCCTCCTCCTCAATTGTATCCCCCGACCCAATGTCTCCCGCTCCAGGACACTGCCCTTGACGTTGTAGAGGTGGGATCCCTCGCTGAGTCGGAGGAGGAGCCCTGGAAAATAAACGGATTAAGAAAGAAGGAAAGAATGAATGAATGAAAGAAAGAAAGAAAGAAAGAAAGAAAGAAAGAAAGAATTATTATTATTATTATTATTATTATTATTATTATTATTATTATTATTATTATTATTACACCCGCGTCATTACAACTATTTTGTTATTGAATTACATATTGATTATTCATTGCATACTTGAGGCAGTAAAGGCGTGCTTGATTAAACCGTAAGTATGTGAGCGTGTTTCTCCACCAGGAAGTCGAGAAACAAATAGGAATGATGGTTCTACTCCCGGAGATGCACACGGATCTGAGGTTCACTCAAATTTCACCAAAAATGTATACGAGGTTAATTCCTAGATTGTAAGTCTTTCCGATGCAGGACTAAACCCTTCATCACATTAAGCGCCGAGGTTGCGAATAGTGGGAGCCTCTATTTTCCACTCCTCAAAGGGCCTTTATTGTCTCCCACTGTGGGTGAGGGTGATAGAATATATCCTCGGTATGCCCTATCAGATGTATGAGTTGATTGAAAGGAGGATCAGGGGCTTTCAACACCTGGTGGAAATAATTCTGTACCCCTTATAATGTCCGCCTCTGTGGTGTAGTGGTTAATGTGATAAGCAGCCAGCCCGGGAGGCCCGGGTTCGATTCCCGGCTCTGCCACGAAAAACTGAAAAGTGGTACGAGGGCTGGAACGGGTCCACACAGTTTCGTTGGAGGTCAACTGAGTACAGGTCGGTTCGATTCCCACCTCAGCCATCCTGGAAGTGTTTGTCTGTGGTTTCCTACTTCTCCTCCAGACACATTCCGGAATAGTATCTAGGGTAACTCAAGGCCACGGCCGCTTCCTTCCGTCCTACTTGACTATCCATTCCAATCTTCCCATCACCCCACAAGGCCTTTGTTCATCTTAGGAAGTGAGACCGCCTGGGCGCGGTACTGGTCCTCTTTCCCAGTTTCATCCCCCGACCCAGTGTCTCACGCTCCATGACACCGCCCTTTGAGGCGGTAGACGTGGGATCCCTCGCTGAGTCTGAGGTAGAAACCAAACCCGGAGGGTAAACGGATTAAGAAAGAAAGAAAGACGCTTGATAATAATAGTTATTAAAAATATATAATTAATTTCCTTTTTTGTAGTAGGCCTACGTTCTTCCTTTCGCACTTAAGTAACATAAAAAAAACATATGAGAATGAAGTCGACTCTCATTATACTAAGGAAAAAAATCTGTAAATATTCACAGCCTGTTTCCAGTCATTCGACAGGGTCAGGAATCGAATGAATGAAGTCCCCATCTAGCTGCGAGGATAGGAAGTGTGCCGGCTGCCGATGCCTGTCGCACTCCACTGGGGCAATGATTAATGAATGACAGATGAAATGAAATGATACTGGAGAGTGTTGCTGGAATGAGTTCGACTCCTTGGCTCAATGGTCAGCGTTGAGGCCTTCGGTTCAGAGAGTCCCGTGTTCGATTCCCAGACGGGGCGGGAATTTTAATCGCCTCTGATTAATTCTTCTGGCCCGGGGACTGGGTGTTTGTGTTTTTCCCAACATTTTCTTAATATTGAGACAACACACAATACTACCAACCATCACAGAAACACGCAATAGTGATTACATCCCTCCATAGAGGGTTGGCGTCAGGAAGGGCATCCGTCCGTAAAACAGGGCCAAATCTGCATGTGCGATACATTTCGCACCCGCGACCCCACGGGTGTAGGAATGGCTGTACTGATGTTCCTTGCTTGTTACTCACAGCAGGAAGTGACCAAAGCATCGAGCTAGAACAGAACATTTCGGAAGACCTCGGGAAACTGATAATAAAATTTTGACTAATAACCCCTATTAGAAGAGATGTCGGCAATATCAATAGAGAGGAATCACTTAATAAGAATTATTGGAATCATTTGATGAAGCTCACTTCTCTAGGAGAAATATAATTAAATATGCACCGAGAAAAGTTCGCCCGTCTATTGAGAAAAGGTGAACCGAACGAGGCGAGATCATCTGGTCAGAATACGCGGGAAAGTCACCCTCGGAGTTAATTAATTAATTCATAAATTAAACCCGTGAAAGAAGCAGGATCGGAAAAATAGGCGGAATCTCTGGTGTGAGTTTCAGAAAAATTGATCTAGCGGTATAGAAGATGGGCTGATTGAACAACGAACGGGATCGCGTTGCCACGCGTCCCTAGATTTCATACAAATGCTCCCTCTGACCGCGAGGGGAGCACTCAACGTTCATCTGACCGAGAGTGTGAACCTGCGTATTCGACACCAAGAAGAGAACTTACAAAAATTCAAGAACTAGGTGATAGACTTGGGATCTCGAAAGCCGTATTGGCTTCAGAGCGGTAGGAAAGGCAAGTGTTGGGAAAGTTCAAGTTAGGTTTAATAACAGCAATACTGCAGTCATTGTAGTGCGATGGGGAAATTGTAACACCGTGTATTAGGGATTACGAAGGATGACACCGCATGGTATATGTGGCGTGTGTAGAATTAAGTGTGTTGCGATGTTGATTTTGTGTTTTGTCCTCAGAAAGTGTACCAGGAAACACTGTAGGTGTGAGGTCATGTGTAGCCGCGAGGCATACATAAGTTTTGAACTTTTTAAAATGTGAAATGAAATATTAAAATAAAAATCAGTTAATTATGTTCACCCCGGTAAGGTTGTAATGATGATAAAGTAAATATAACAATTATAAGTGTGATAACGTCATATAATAATAATAATAATAATAATTGTTACCGTGTTTTAGCGGTAGTTATGCGTAAAAGAAGGTGCGGGTGTGAATGGGTTTCAAGCTACGAAATTATAGTGCATGTAAAATTAATTTAAAATTTAACAAGGTTATATTTTCTTTTCAAAAACAAGGCAATAACAGACATGGCAGGTACAATGTAGCAAAACAAGGGGAGTTACAATATTTACAGGTTTTGGGCTTCACGCCCTGACTTCAGCGATCAGCTCAGTTTTACCACAAACACAAGTTTTAACAAAGGGGCAGAAAACCCCATTCATCCCTAGGAGCCCCTGGCTCCGAATTACACAGAAAAGCCTCCACGAGGCATATGACACTCCATTTTCAAAAGAGCGATCCGCTCTTAAAATTTAAGCCTCTCAAAGGCCACACCAAACTCTACCTTCAAGCTGTCCTCTAAGGACGTATTCACAGGGGTAAAATACCCAACCTACTGAGGTCTATTACATGAAAAGAAGGTTGATTACATGACCTCTAAAATAACAATTTGAGAGGAGGCTAACCGCACTCCTTGCTTAAGACCAACTTGGCACTAGGCCGTTAATACAAGGGCTACTCCCATACTACAGAGGTGACTTAAAAAGAACCAATTTACATTACGTTAACGAAGAATAGGTAGAAAAAATAAGTTCACCTCAAAACAAATGTGAGTGGGAGCTTGAGAGGGTTAGCACTCTCTATCCCAATATGTAGCTTTACAAGAAAAAGATGAAAAGAGTAATTACATTTTAGGAACAGGTTACATGATGGAAATGCTTCGAACCCGCCGCGAGTGTTAAACTGCCTACCTAGCCAGAAAAGAAGTTATTAATGGGCCATTACCTGGTGTTGAACGGCTGACGAAGAAAGAGGCGCTTCCCGCCTCCTGCTATGTACTTAATACACTGAAAGATGGAACAGAAGTGGCCCCGAGACCCTAAAATCAGCAGTTTATATCCTCTCGCGGAAGATTCTAGGCGTTAGGGGAAAGAAAACACCCTCCCACAAAATTTTTATTGGCTAGGGAAAAGAAACCCCTACATAGAGGAAGAAGAAACACATTATTGGTGGAAAATTAATTAAAGAAATTCGGGATTGGCTAGATCCAAAATAAGGGGAAAAAAGGGGTATACAGCCAACTTAAACAATGACAGAAAGAAATTTAACAAAGAACAAACTCTTGAAATAAAAATTTCTCCAACAAAATAGTTCTTTGACTCCGCACTAGGTCGCACTATTGTTGATCTTCAGTAGTGTCCTCTAGAAGAGAAAGTTCACACTTCTTACTTCAAGCGAAACAAAAACACCTCAAAAATGACACAGTTCACAAACTCAAAAATTTCCAGGTAGTGACATCTTCTGAGAAATTAGTAGATTAATAGTGTAGATAAAGTTCAGACTTCCTCCAGAAGAGGAGTTTCAACTGGCGCAACTTTTAAATAAACAGAGTAGAGGTGTACCGCCCGGTACAATAATAATAATAATAATAATAATAATAATAATAATAATCACGTTAGGAGTAAATTGAGATAATAATAATAATAATAATAATAATAATAATAATAATGCATTCATAGCGAAATCCAGTAAAGTGAGATCAATTTTGGCACTTGGAAATTTAATTTTGTAACACCGTGCATTTGTCAGATAAAATCACGGCATGCTGTTTTTCTCCTGAGGTCTGAAAAAATAGAGAAGCCTCTTTGATATTATTATGAAACTGTTTGATTGTGGGATGACTTGTACTTAAAATTTGATTAAGATTCGGAGGAAAATAAATTCAGGAAAAATGAGGAATGAAATATTTATGAGAATAATTATGAAGAAAGTTTGAGACAGAGTAATCCCTGCATTTGTATGAGTGGGAAGTTCTAAGCAGAATGCCGAAGTGAAAAGGCCCTGTATTTTGATGGAGAGGAATTTTTATGACAGGGTGTATATGTTGATGTGTAATATTTCTGAGAAGGGGTGTATCAGACGAGCGACATCCTGTAGCGATCCTGAATTATGTTAAACGGAGCGATTGAAAAATGTAAGGGTTGTCAAATCCAAGTGAGTGCGTTTAATGCATATTTTAAGTACAAGTGATATTCTCCCATGATTAGTATTTTATGTAAGAGCATTGATAACGTCAGTTAAGCCAAGCTGACGATTCTGTTTAATACCTGCGAAGTGCATTTTGTTATAACTGACCTCACGAACAAAGTACATTCTTACACTCGGTGGAGGTAATACAGTACTTGGCTAATGGAAATTGAATTTTATTCTGTATCTTTACGAGGCGAAAAACATCGCGAATTGGAAACATTACGGCTGACGAGTGAGTTTACCAAATTAAGAGTTTACCCTGCATATGCTATTTGCTTTACGTCGCACCGACACAGATAGGTCTTATGGCGACGGTGAGATAGGAAAGGCCTAGGAATTAGAAGGAAGCGACCGTGGCCTTAATTAAGGCACAGCCCCGGCATTTGCCTGGTGTGAAAATGGGAAACCATGCGAAACCATCTTCAGGGCTGCTGACAGTGGGGCTCGAATCCCTTATCTCCCGATTACTGGATATTGGCCGCACATAAGCGACTGCAGCTATCGAGCTCGGTACCCTGCATATGTTGATAAGAGTTTACTTCATTGGAGAGTTTACAATAACACACGTTTGCAGTGTTGACATTGCAGGTTATTTGGAGCCTCACACTCTTAGGCCATGCCGCGAATATCGTGGTGGTTGTGATCATTGTTTTCATTAACATCACATACTATCATACGCGATTTGAGTTTACTTTTATTTAGCGAACTTCACTGCATGTGTCTAAATTTTAATGAGTGGTAGATTGAACTAATCAAACCCGTTATTTCATTTCGGTTTCAACCTTTATGGTAGGATATGGGCTTAGTTAATAATATTCCAGATTCGAGTTCATTTCTGTAGCGGATTTTACTTCATGTGTTTCAATTCCACTGAGAATTAGATTGAAATATCCGGACACTGTTTTAACTTTCCGATTTCGCACGACAGTATCAATGATGTGTAAATACCATAGTGTTGGCTCAGTGATAGGTTCGGGATGACGCACGTACCTAATAATTGTTAGGGGTGTGTAGACCCTTTAGTGTAGTCTCAACGATAGGATCAGGATGCCGTTTGTACATAGCAAGTCATAGGTTAGGCAATTTTAGGCGTTTTCATGAATTGACTTGAACGATGAGAGAGCCGGCCGTAGTGGATGAAGGTATTGAAGATATTAGCAGGTACAATTTAGGTCACGCCTCGGTATAACCTTTACTAGCTGGAAAGTGCTTCCATAATAGCGTTGCAACAGTAGTGCCTTAAATGTAAGGGTTCTCCCACGTGTAAACCTGGCTAATGGAGACTTGTCCCTACTACTTAGCCACGTGCATTCAAGCTCGATGACATTTCATGTTCTATTTTACATTGTATTTCTTTTAATTCGAGATTTATTATTCGGATGTTCGGTATGTCAGTGCAGTGTGTTGAAACTCAGTTATTTTTTGTATTAAGGAATTTCCACTACGAGTACGGTTTCGATTTATCAGCTGTTATCGTATTTTTTTTTAATTTTACCTTATTCACATTACTTAGGTGAGACGTTGGTCCACCGATCACTTGTAGCTTAGTTTAAGGGGACAAGTGTAGGTATACAGATTTGTAGTTGTAGTCGTAGTTATGTAGAATAGGAAAATTTCTTCTTCTTGTTCTTTATCTGGTTACCCTCAGGGCCGGTTTTTCCCTCGGACTCAGCGAGGGATCCCACGTCTACCGCCTCAAGGGCAGTGTTCTGGAGCATCAGACTCTGGGTCGGAGGATACAACTGGGGAAGATGACCAGTACCTCGCCCAGGCGGCCTCACCTGCTATGCTGAACAGGGGCCTTGCAGGGGAATGGGAAGATTGGAAGGGATAGACAAGGGAGAGGGAAGGTAGCGGCCGTTGCCTTAAGTTAGGTACCAACCCGGCATTTGCCTGGAGGAGAAGTGGGAAACCACGGAAAACCTCTTTCAGGTTGGCTGAGGGGGGTATGAACACACCTCTACTCAGTTGACCTCCCGAGGCTGAGTGTACTCCGTTCCAGCACTCGTACCACTTTTCAAATGTTGTGGCAGATCCGGAAATCGAACCCGGGCGGAAAGATTTCATGTTTTTTACATAGTGTGGACTTGTACTTCAACTAATTTAACGACGTAACTGTTTCATAACCTGAAAGTTGGTTTAGTATGAAGACATTTCGAGTGATTGATCGCGACCGACGATGGAATGGTAGGGTCTAGGGTTCAGAGTTTCGTTCTTGGAAGAACATTATCAGATTCTATCAAATCACACTGAAGAAATATTTAGAAATACATGTTTATGTTTATTTCTGTTTAAATACCTAGGAACTTGAAATCTGGAACTTATCTTAAAAATGTCCTCCTTTGTCTCTACTTCAGCATATCGGTATTTTCGGCAGCCAGAAGAGCCTAATAGTTATAAATTGAGTCGAAACCGAAAAGAGATGGCTTCTGACCCTGCAAAAAAGACGATTATTGAAATGTTCTGTGTTATCGGTGCTCCTTTACTATGTGTAAGGCTAGGCACTAAATGCTTCATCAGTGAACCGATTGCAGGCTTCTTAAATGTACTGCAGAACGTTCAGGACTAACCTCCAGCGGAGATGAGCGGCAGGCGAATAGGGATTGCGCATGTCAGTTAACAATAGACAAGGGAATGTTATTGTCGATCAGTTTTATAGGCTTAGAGCACAGTAGACCACTACATTTAGCTGTCTTCCGACTCGGCGATATTAGGGCATTCGAAGTCAAGGGAGACTTTTATTTTCATCATCATTCATGTTAATTTTCTTTACATTTTCCTTCTCATATCGAAATTTATGTTAATTACTTTCCCGACTAATCTGGCCTGATTTCAACACGATTTTATTTTCATTATAGGCATAAAAAATTTATTTTCGTCAATTTCAGCAAAACGTATGTTTTCGTCCCAATTTCACCAAAACGTTCTTTCAATCTATTTCATCAAAACGTTTGTTTTCGCCCCGATTTCAGCAAAATGTTCTTTTCATCAATTTCGACAAAACTCCTCCCAATTTCACCAAAACAATCCTTTCGTCAATTTCACCAATTCTCGCCCCAATTTCACCAAAACTATGTTTTCCTCAGTTTCATCAAAACTCGTCCGAAGTGACATTACGTCTAAACTGATGGGCGGAATGCCATCTAATTTTGCACAAACATTCACAGAGGAATCCATCACGTGGGAGTGTTTTATTTCGATAGTAGATCAGAAAATATATTTGAGAAGTTGTTTGGAAAATTTCGCGTAATACTTTGCTCCCAGACAGGTACCACGGTTACCTAAGCATAACAATGATATAAGTTTATTGATATTGTACCGTATCAAATCATGGTCCAATTAAATTGGTTTAACACTGTGGAACATTCTGATTTTAGCGCTGAGGAACGAGCTTAGGAACGCTGGGTGACCGTGTGTATATACGTGTCGAACCCGCAGGAAACAGGTTGCGACGCTGTTCCCGCAGACGTAACAAGGCACGAGGCCGTAAGTTTACTGTTGTAAATCACGCCGATGGCTTGGGTACGCGAGAAGAAGAGAGAGTCGGCAAACAGCATGCAAGGGACAGAGCGAGAGATTTGAAAGCGGGGAAATGTCGAAGAACGCCAGGCTGGCCTCTAACACGAAATATCCAGGTCTGGAATCATTTGAATTCGATCGCGGATACTAGTCACAGAGCCATATCCCACTGATCCAAGAAGAGGGCAACTCGTTTTAATATTTTTGGAGTAGATTAAGACATAAACATGGTGTAACTGTGTCCGTTTTGTTAATTTCAACTTTTTGAAATATCTGTTGATAAGTAACTGGCCGAACATAAAGCGAGCCGAGTGTATCTCGGGGATGTACTGTACCGCGCGTCCCTCCACTCAGTCTATAAAAGAAGAAAGCGTTAGTGCAACCGTCTCATTCGTCTCATTTGTCTCCAGTACTTCAGTGCCTGCAGTAGCTAAGTGATATTTGAGGAGTGCGTATTTTCAACGTGATCAACAAAGCTTATTGTATCAATGATAGAGCAGACTTAGTAACGATGTGTTTAAGCTCACCCGAGCAACGTTTACTCCGTTAATAAATGTTTTAACACAAGTTCGCATTGTGTAATAATTCCGCGTGCGGCTAACGACGACTAACCGCTGAGAAGGACTTGATCGGAACCAGGAAGTATCCCTTAATTTTGTAACTATCGTCTGACAGGACCTATGTCTCGATAGGGGATATTGTCAATTTTATCCTCACCAGGGTTACGACAGTGTATTCGTGCACGAACTAAGCGGTGAAGAGAATTGACAACCGTTACCAGGTTACAGGGATATATCTGCAGCACGTGAGCGAAGGCAGCACATCATGGGATCAGAAGGACCAAGCCAGCAGACTCCTAGATCCGTTGACAGCAACGCTGTCATCAAATAAGTTACACCAATGCAGCGGTTCCAAGGGTAACGCTAACGCCAACGCCAGAAATGGAGATAAAGGTAACTGTTTATAAGCATGAAATGTAGTGATCAGATTCACATGTGGCCCCTTCGTTAAAAGTAAATAGTAATTGTAATGTAAGCCAGAGTGGCATTGGTTTGTTTTAATTAATTGTGTATATAACGTTTGGGAGTGGATATATGCTATACCCCTGTTTTACTTCAGTGTTATTTAGAGTTGGGGTGCGAGGGCTATGTCAATATGTAGTGTAGATATTTCATTAATATTATGTGTCTTATGTGTATTCGTTTCATGCAGACACTAAGATATAAGAGTTGTGAAAGTCATCTATAATTTAAAACCATCCAACATTAAATAGGTACCATTAATACAGTTTTCTTAATCACAATATTTTCTTTAAAAATAATAAAAACAGTAACGAAGTATAATTTCTCAGAAGAATGAAGTAACCTTAAGAGATTTCGAAATTACCATCCCCCTTTAGGAGGTTTTAACAGTATAAATGATAAAGCTATTACGTATTTATTTTACACATTTTAAAATTATTCAGTTAAACTAAAGGTCGGACTAAGATTGCAAAATTTCATAGAGGTCCCAAAGTCGAAATCATTTCTGCTGAACAAATAAAATCCATGAGTCGTTTCTGACCAGCCCCAGGAGGAAGGATAAACTTGAGGTAGGTAACTTACACGGAGTCCTTGGGAAAATACTAACGCCTTCGCGTTAGCAATGCAGTTACTCACTCAGGCCCAGGATTACGGGATACAATAAATAAAGATGAGGACGTCCATCAACTAAATAAGAATCAAAAAACTGAGGGCATAAAGCCCTTTAACCAAATGCCTTATCAAGGCATTAAAACGTATGCCTAAACCATACACTCAAGCGACCGCAAACCACCTCCGTATTCCATAATGGCTAACAATCAATTTAGCTCGATCGGCTAGGCCACACGAAGCAGAAGCTACTCCAGATCGTGGCAAGAGGTCTGATTGGCTGGAGAGAAGACGAGCCTCCAGATAGACTCGCACTAAAGGTAACCCGACACGGGACCAGAAAAATAACTCATGGCGAGCAGTTACATACAGAATACATTAAAGATAGAATATAACTCCTAGGGTGGAGAGGATGCAAATGAAACCTTGCGACATAGAGCCGCATAGAAAATAGTAACGAAAAATTCTCAAGGGACACAGATTTCCATGGCGATATAGCCGGACCAAAAATGTAGTGGGAGAGGCCTAAATACGTCACCTTGGTGACATTTTAACATAAATTTCAATATGTTTCAGAGAAATGAAAGGCTCTGGTTTAATTTAAGTATAGTTCGCTGAAGTGCGATTTTCTTCAAAATTTCAGCAACATAAAATCAATAGTGCCTAATCTAATTTTGCAAACATTAACAATATTTCGTTGTCGATACTTACCCTCTAAAAAGTTTTTAATAAAATAACGTGTGTTTAATTTTCCTAAAATTATAAAATAATAGGTATTTGTATTTATTTTGTGTGGTATCTTTATGACCCCACAACACCGTTTATGACCCAAAGTCCCCACAACACCGGTTGAGGTTTAACGTAGAATACCATGGCAGATGGGAAGCCGATGGAAGGCGGCGGAAAATGCTGTTCTCGGTTCACCCATTGAGAAATTTAGAAACCGCTTCTGGAGAGACAAAGAGCTTGGACTTTGCTTTGTAAACAATAGAAACGTATACCAAGTGAAAATTATATTTGCCAACATCTGAGTTTCAATAATCTGAAGAAGTTGGAAAGCATGAAAACTTATTTTCTAAAAGGAAATTTGTGTGTCAACTATTATTATTATTGTTACCGTGTTTTTGTGGTAGTTATGCATGAAAGAAGGTGCTGGGTGGTGAATAGGTCTCAAACTACTAAAGTGAAATTAATTTTAAAATTTAACAAGGTTATATTTTCTTTTCAAAATTAGGTAACAACAAATAGAACAGGTACTTAGTAGCCGAAACACGATTTAAAAAAAATACATTTACATAGGTACCCCATTTGGGGCTTCAAGAGTCAGAAACATAATTCTTGAGCAATGAGCCCAACCTTACAATGAACACCATACAACAAAGGGGCCGAAAACCCCCAAACATGCCAGAAACATTTGCTTCCAATTACACCCAAAAGCCTCCTTGAGGCAGAAACACAATTTTCAAGAAAGGGCAACTTCCCCCTAAAATACCAGCCTATCATAGGCCACTCCGAACTCCACCTTTAAGCTGTCCTCAACGGACATAAACACAGGGGTAAAATACCCAATCTACTGAGGTCTATTAAATGAAAAGCAGGTTAAGTAAATGACCTCTAAAATAACAATTTGAGAGGAGGCGAGCTTGCACTCCTAATACACTTTGATTAAGACCTACTTGGCACTAGGCCATTAATACAAGGGCTAATCCCATACTACAGAGGTGACTTAATAACAATTTACATTACATTACGGAAGAATTGGTTGAGAAAAATAAGTTCACCTCAAGACGATGTGAGTGGGAGCTCGAGAGGGTTAAGCACTCTCTATCCCGATATGTCGTTTGAAAATAGAATAGATACCAGTTGTTTTTACATTTTAGGAAAAGGTTACATGGTTGAACACTTAGAACCCGCCCCGAAAGTTAAACTGCAGAGCTAGCAAAGAAAGAAGTTATTAATCGGCCATTACCTTATTGTTGACCGCTGCCGAAGAAAGAGGCGCTTCCCGCCCCCTGCTATGTACTTAACACACTGAAAGATGGAACAAAAGTGGCGCAGAGACCCAAAAATCAGCAGTTTATATCCTCTCGCGGAAGGTTCTAGGCGTTAGGGGAATGAAAACACCCGCCCACAATAATTTTATTGGGTAGGACCCCGCAACCAATACAAGTTGGGGGAAGATACACCAGATTGGTCAGAAATTAATAGAAGAATTTCGGGATTGGATACATTCATAACAAGGGGAAGAAAGGGGTAAATATTGCCAACTTAAACAAAGACAGAAAGAAATTTAACAAAGAACAAACTCTTGAAATTAAATTTTCTCCAACAAAATAGTTCTTTGACTCCGCACTAGGTTGCACTATTGTAGATCTTCAGTAGTGTCCTCTAGGAGAGAAGGTTTACACTTCTTACTTCAGGCGAAACAAAAACACATCAAAAATGACACAGTTCAAAAACTCAAAATTTTCCACGTGGTGACATCTTCTGAGAAGGTAAAGAATTAACAGCGTAGATAAAGTTCAGCCCTCCTCCAGCAGAGGAGTTTCAACTGGCGCCCATTTTAAATTAACGGAGTGGAGGTGTACCGCCCGGTACAATTATTATTATTATTATTATTATTATTATTATTATTATTATTATTATTATTATTATTATTATTATTATTATTTACACCTCAAAGCGAGAGCATATGACGCTGCTGATGGTGATACGTACATCAGATGGAGACGTTCAGCCTTGAGTAGATTCCTTGGTGCTATTCGACTGGAGTAAGCTATGCACCGACACCAGATTTCACTCTCTTCCTTCCTATTGTCATTAACTCTCTGATGAGGTTGATGTCAGGAAGGACGTCCGATCATAAAAACTCACTACGAAGGTACATGTCGCTTCATACCCGACCCCGTAGAGAAACAGCACTTGGCTTGGACATACGATTATTTACACCTCAGATCACGTATGCACTTATCTTACATAGTCTATATGATATAAGCCTAATAAATAATTACATTGTTGTAATCGTTCCAATGTATTTGAAACTTTATGGCTTCGATTATTATCTAAAGGCAATAATATTTTACACACATCATTTAATTTGATCATGTCATTTATTATAAATCTAAATAAATTCATTAAGGTTCCCTTCATTTTTAGGTTAATTTATTTAAGGTGTTTTCATTTATTGGGTGGTATAATATTCTGTGAATAACAGTAATATTCTATTTTAACTGGTATTTTTGCTATTATATCTGAAGGCAATTTGTTCAAATATTTAACAACAATTCAGCATTTGTTGAAAACCAGCTAATACAGATTTTGCCAAACTTCAGAAGAATGCCAGTCATCGACGTTGTACGGAAAGGAATGGATCAGAATGCAGCAGAAAGGGAATCGATAATATTTGAAATTCGAGCAAGAGGTCCGACGAAAGTGAGACTTGAGACCTCAGTAAACAAGAGTGGCGGTGAATGGATTCTACCACCGTATATGAAACCAAAGATCAACCATAGATCAACTGACGAATGTAAATGTACTCTCTGTGTCAGTGACGTGGAATTAATCATATATTAGATGGTTTATCTTGGACAAACTCATGCCTTGACAAGCAAGTGATGACATGCATCAGTAAGCTATGTTTACAAAATTGTAATAACATTGTGAACAACAAAATCTTACTGTAAATTCTGGGATAATGAAGTTCGTACTAATTTTCCTCTTGGATGTTAAGCTTTCCGTTTACCAGTTATCCCGTAATCTCCGTGATCTGTATGGAGATGTTACTGCATTTATCATCCTTGATATATTGCCTGCAATTTTTATGGCAATAAGTTCAGAACCTTGACCTTCGAGGTTTACACGGTTCGCTGGTTAGCACGTTCATTTCAGAAAGTCAGTGGAATTCACGGTAAATATCTCCCCTTTAACTAGCACACAGAGACCCGCTATACGATACTGTTTACACTCTCTTATTACCGCTGACGGGAGCCCAGCTGGTACAGTATTAGCCTGTTAAACTCACCATCCAACTAATTGCTCACCCGTCAGCTATTTGATTAATGGCTCAAAAGTCCAGGAGAAGGGGTTGTCCATCTCACCGTGCCACCGTCCTGTCCTAATTGAGAGACTTGAGCAACAAATCTAAAGCTGAACTGCTTGAGGAAAAGGAACTCTGCTTCACAGAGATGTGAGTAAATAACCAACGGAATTCCATGAGATACAGTTGTCAGCTTCAGTGATTATCTATCCAGCACGTATTGACACGCTCTGTTAGTAAGTGGCATAAATATAAATGTAAATTAATATAAATTAATATTCAAGCAATGCTTTATTTCAAAAACCTGTTGTGTATAAGGAATGTTATCCATTTCACAGATACATTTTTACTGTAGGCATATACATCGTATGCTAAGAATGCATAGCATAAAACTGCGTGCATGATATTTTTGAAATCAATTAAAACCGACATAAGAATATGAAAGTAAATTTTCAGTTCACCCAGTATGTCTGTAACTCCATTCATATTAATTCTATACACATGCTTTCCTGAATTCAGATATAATAATTTTAGAATTCAGAACGTAAAAAATATTTAATTTCCTCACTACAGTTATCCGAAACGAAGGTCTCTACTATAGTATTCCACATTTCTCTTGGAATTTTTGTTTCTATGTAGTCTAGTGAGACTTTAAAATCTAAAACACTCTTTTGAGTTATCTGATTAAACTCTTCCGATCGTATTACGAGAGGATCATATCTATGAACATGTCCAATTGCATGGCATATGAAAAGTCATTTATTAAAGTCACCTGGATTTGAGAAATCAAAATAAATCGGTAGTGTTTAGTTTTTATTCGATCAACTGGAGAGCATTTTCACACTCTCACAGTTCAGGGCGTCTGAGGAAAGCTATCGCAAATGCATTTTTGAGGTTTCTTTAATCGTATGTGACTTGTTTTGGCCGAGTCTTCTTATGGGTACAATGTTGTATGTTTCGCAGGAATGCAGATAAGATATGTGATACTATCATATGTGCAAGGAGAAAACAGTCATAAGCAATGGTAAAACTGTTCAGACTTATGCCGTCCACCGCACTTTTTATCGTAGTGGCTCTTGCGACCGTTTACCATAGATAGAACTGTTGATTCGACTTGCTTTAAGTGCAATAACATTTGCGCCTCAGTAGCGTATTTCTAATCTACTGTAAAGTTAATAAAATATCACTTACGATAGTTTACCTCTGACATCCATAGTTAACACGTTGAGACTACATTCGAGTAACACTTCATAAGAGAAAATATCTACTGTATACAAGAAACTTAAAAAAATATACATCAAAATGATGCGTGTCATCAGTTCAATTCTGGCATCTAAGTACTATCGATAACTGTACGTTAACGCTGATCGAACACATATTTTAACAATTAGAAAATGTTTACACCAACTGACGGCTCAGTCTTACCAGATAGGTTATAAGGATAATAGAGGAAAGTAGGCGTAAAATCTTGTGATAGCGACCTTGGCTCACTCTGGAGGCTCGCAGTGTAGACGTAAAACCGGTCATCAACAGCTGTGAAGTAATTCAGGGACAAATGTTAGTAATATTTAATTGTTTAAAGAGAATATGGCTGGAATATGCAGTATGTGAGTGCAATATTCACAGAGGGTCATGTGCGTCAAAGTCTTTCTACAGATTTCCGAAAAATAAAGAAATGTAAGAACGAGTTTAGATGTATGGCTAGATTTATGTTTACACAACTTCAGCTTATATAGAGTGAATACTTGATTTTACGGCAGTAGAAAGTGATGCACTAATGGATATTACTGGTTTTATTAGTTGCAAGCAATGGGTTATTTGGAGCAGACGACCAGACCTGGATGATATATTCAAAAGAGATGGACCAGAACGTTTGAAAACAAGCTACGTTCTATCTTCAGATCATTTCCTACAGACCGAGCTCGATAGCTGCAGTCGCTTAAGTGCGGCCAGTATCCAGTATTCGGGAGATAGTAGGTTCAAACCCCACTGTCGGCAGCCCTGAAGATGGTTTTCCGTGGTTTCCCATTTTCACACCAGGCAAATGGTGGGGCTGTACCTTAATTAAGGCCACGGCCGCTTCCTTCCCACTCCCAGCCCTTCCCTGTCCCATTGTCGCCATAAGACCTATCTGTGTCGGTGCGACGTAAAGCACCTAGCAAAAAAAAAGCATTTCCTACAGAAAGACTTTAGAAACAAGAATTTATTAAGTCAGGGGTAAGTATTTCGAACACATTAGGATTTCAGATTATGTAGACTTTATATAAGATAGCTTTATTACTTTTTAATTTTTAATTGATCTTTCCAGACTTTGGCCTGGATCTATCAACTCAGTTTTGCCATCTGCGAAGGAAATCAATCCAAGGAAAAGCCCAAATAAAAGGAAGAGATAAGAGGAACTGGAGTCAGAAACAACAGTGGCTGGTGAAAGAGAAGTGGTGAGCAATGACAGAAACGTGCAGAGCGTTGCAAAAAACAGTGTCCAGATATAAGAAACAGAATTTTTGTTGAAAGCTAGGCTAAGTAGTTTAAATCATACTAAAAATGGGAAATAAAACTACAGAAAAGTATATTATCAGTGACTGTGAAGGTAATTTTCGTAGTGGTGTAGCAGATAACTTTATAAAACTCCAGATTAAACTTAAGCACAGAAATTCTCAGGGTAGGAGATACTCAGATAAAGATAAGAGTTTTGCTTAGGCCCTGCATTTCTGTTCTCCAAAATCATACAGGTTCTTGCGTACATACTTTTGTTTACCTACTACTAGGTCATTGACAAGTTGGCTACAAAATTCAGAGGTAAAGCCTGGTATGAATGGAATGGTTCTTGATTTGTTACAAACATTTTATCTGTGAGAATAGATGAAATGTCTCTTAAGTGTCTGTTGACCTATAGTGCTCAAAATGACTCGTTCGAGGAGTTTGTAGACACAGGTTCAGAAATCTTGTCTGCCTTGAATGTCGCTGAAAGTCTATGGTCATTATGGTTAAAGGTCTCTACCTGAATTTCAAGCAAATTATAGGATATTATTTGACCAGAGATGCTATGTCAGGGCAGAGCATTAAATATATGTTAATTAATGCAGTAGTGAACATTCAAGACACTGGACTAGAACCCAAGACCGTAGCTTGTGATCAAGGGGCAAATAATGTTAAAATGACGAACATTCTGTGGGTCAGTTCAGACAAACCATATATTGAAAGAAATGATGAAAAGTATACTCTTTCTATACTGCCCCTCACTTGATTAAATCACTGAGAAACAATCTAAGGAAGTATGATTTCAATGTAGGAGGGGAAATTTGTAGCTGGTCTCATACTGAAGAATTTTATAACAAAAAGTCAACCATTGTGTCCAGAATAGTTCCAAAATTAACAAAACAATGTATTTCACTTCCCACCTTTTCACCAATGAGATTGTGTTTCGCTGTTCGAACTTTGAGACATTCCTTTGCTTGAGGTATAAAGGTGTATGTTAAATTTAATTCTCTACCACCCTCTGCAGCTATTACAGCTGATTTCATTGAAATGTGTGACATTCATCTTCAGTTGCTCAAAATGCAATAGCCCTAAACAGTACATCAAACCCCTTTTCAGTAATTCTAATCATTTTTAAAAATTGGTAGAAACTGATACATTTCTACGGCAGATCACTGCGTTACACAGAGGTCCTAATAGAAAACTTAACCCAATATGTATTCAAGGTTGGATAGATAATAACACTGCTCTTGAGCTTTTGCGGTCAGAATTGAAGGAGCGATTTGATTATCAATTTCTCTTCACTAGAAGACTGACACAATATTGTCTGGAAAATGCATTTGCCATTCTCAGGGTAAAGGGGGCAATATTGTCACTCCAGATGCATCTAAATTTCGCAGTGCAATAAGAACTGTTATGATAAATTTCTTATTATCCCCATCAAAAGATAGCAGTTGTAGATGCAGCAGTACTCCTAACTAAATACAATTATTTGAAATTCAGGTACACTGAGTCTGCCTCTGTCGTGTAGTGGTTAGTGTGATTAGCTGCCACACCCGGAGGCCCGGGTTCGTTTCCCGGTTCTGCCACGAAATTTGAAAAGTGGTACGAGGGCAGCAACGGGGTACACTCAGCCTCGGGAGGTCAACTGAATAGAGTTGGGTTCGATTCCCTACTCAACCATCCTAGAAGTGGTTTTTCCGTGGTTTCCCATTTCTCATCCAGACGAATGCCGGGATGGTAACTAACTTAAGGCCACGGCCGCGTCTTTCCCTATTCCTTGCCTGTCCCTTCCAATCTTCCCATTCCCCCGCAATGCCCCTGTTCAGCATAGCAGGTGAGGCCGCCTGGGCGAAGTACTGGTCATCCTTCCCAGTTGTATTCCCGACCCATTGTCTCACGCTCCAGGACACTGCCCTTGAGGCGTTAGAGGTGGGATCCCTCGCTGAGTCCGAGGGAAAACCGAACCCTGGAGGGTAAACAGATAAAGAAGAAGAGTTATATTGTGAATGAAGATGAAATATTTGCGAAAAGAGACCTAATTGTAAGGAAGAAAATGATATCATCGACAATAATGTGCGAACTATACAGGTAAATGCAGACAATTATGTTTTTGGTTGGGCAATCTCAAGACCGCCACACCATGAGTGTAAAAGTGTTTTGATATCAATTGAACTTCATTCCCATGACCCTGAAAACTTCCTCATATTAGTGAAGAAATATGAATCAAGTAACATGACTTTTCCCAATGAATGTTCTCACATTTTGCGTTCTAAATGTACAGTGTTTTTCGGAATGATGTAAATAAATTCATATGTGAAAGCACTCAAGGTGCCAAATACAAGTTACTGAAGACCTTAATGAATGAATATGTTAGTGTAGAAGGTATGTGTGACAATATTGTTATTCCTTGTTGGCCCCATAAATATTTTTCAGGCCTCAATAAAGCTTTTATAAATAAAACAAATGGTCCCTACACATCTCAGCAGGAAAAGAAAAACGACAAATTACAGAAAGTAACGCATATGTAATTTCATATTCAAGTGCATTTGGATGTACATAATAGAGTACATAATTATACCGGGTGAGTCAGCCGCGCCTGACGTTTTATGCTGTTAGGCATCCCACCGAACGTCAGTGAGGTGATGGTCGATTTTCCTTTGCAGTATACCAAGCTACAGTCGCCTTGAAAGCAGTTATTGCGTCATCACTGTACGACTTTTGCAAAAACATGTATGCGACAGGTATTTACACAATACATAAAACTGTCATACGGTTATGTAAAATGTACGTGCCCATTATAAGCTTTCGATTGGTATAAAATTATGGCTAAAAGTGATGGCATACTGATAGAAAACGTGTGTGAGTTTGTGAAGCGGGACGAAGTTTTACACCAAGTAAGCTTTCTGATAAAGTGGAGGTGACAGTCATCGTGGTGTAGTGGACTAACCACATACGTGTTGACGTATGTTGCGTTGGTAGGTGGGTTCAAATCCCATGAGCGATAAATATTTGTATTCACATTTAACTCTGAGCATCAAATAAGAGGCCATTCGTGCATCATTCGACAAATAGCATGCATCAAATAAGAGGCCATTCGTGGTGCATCATTCGACCAATAGCATGCATGTTGAATGTGTAGTGGCCTGACATTTGGTGTAACCTAGCAGGCCTGGTGATTTCTTCGCTATGTATTCAACAGATGTTGACATGCTCCTCATCTACGGCGCCACAGGAAGCGCAGTGCCTGTACCAGGAAAGATTTCCACACAGACAACGTACGTTTAGGAGAGTGGAGCGACGTGTGCGTATGACTTCGTCACTTTCCCGAACAGGTCCTATGAGAGAGGCACAATTTACGTCCAGTCAAACTGCTGAGATGGTTTTGGACGTTTTCCGGGCGAATCCTCACACGAGTGCCCGGGCAGTAGCACAACAGGCCAACATCAGCCAGTCATCTGTTGTAAGAATATTGCATTCCAGGTTTTTCGTCCATATCACCTGCAACTACATCAAGAACTCCACGGATGAGATTTCTAAACTCGTGTTGATTTCTGTGCGTGGATACTGACGCAAGTGGCAAATGATCCAGCGTTTGCATCTCATATTTTGTTTTCGGACGAGGCACGATTTCGTAATAATGGCTCTGTGAATCGTCATAACATGCACTACTGGAGTGTTTAAAATCCCCACTGGGTAAGGCAGGCAACATTGCAGGCACGATGGGGAGTAAATGTCTCGTGTGGTATATTGGGTGATCAGTGATCACCTAATTGGACTATATTTCTTTGAGGAACATTCGACAGGAGCCCGATACCTACATATTCAAGACCAACTACCATTGCTGCTAGAGGATGTGCCCCTGGGTGAGCGTGTAACCGTGTGATATCAACGCGATGAAGTCCTCCTCACATGTCAGCAGATGTTCGCAACTTCTTAAATACACATCCTGGTCGATAGATAGGAAGGGGGCGACTTAACACCTGGCCTGCTGGATGGTCCGATTTGACGCCACTGAACTTCTTCCTGTGGGGCTATTTGAAGAATGTAGTGTACGCTCACCAGCTGGAAAATCCTGAAAGCCTTCAAAACCTTATTACGGAAGCCTGTGAATTCGTAACTCCTAGAATGCTACAAAGAGCCCGAATGGCAGTTCAACGGCGTGGTGAAACTTTAATTACTGCAGAACGCTATTCGAACACTTGCTGTGCTAACAGGCTACTACTCAGTCGAACAGATTCAAACCCCAACCATTTTATCCTGGTCCAGCCCTGCTTATAAAACATCCACATAAGCATCCCTAATGGCCTAGAAAAGTGCCTAAATAAATAAATAAATAAATATATAAATAAATAAATAAATAAATAACCCACGACGTGGGGGCATTCGGTTACATTGGCTCTGTGGATGATTCTCGAAGTACAAAATGCGAATAAAATTTACAGGCTCAAGTGGGATTCGAACACACCTACCAAAGACAGCTGTGTTAACAGCACCGCACTTAACCTATGACACCTCGGCGACTCCAGCGACTAGCATCCCCAAAAACCTACTAGATGGACTACTACTTCCGCTTCACAAATGCACATACGTTTTCTATCAGTATGGCATCACTTTTAGCGCTATTTCATACCCTACTGAAAGCTCATAATTGGCACGTACTTTTTACACAATCATATGACAGCTTGATGCATTGTTAAATGCCTGTCACATACGGTACATGTTTTTGCAACTGTAATGGTGCATTGCATTGAGTGATTAAAAGCGGTTTTTTCTTGGTATACGGCCAAGGAAAATAGATTATAGACACCAGTGACGTTCGGCGGGATGCCTAACAGCATAAAACGTCAGAGGCGGCTGACTCACCTGGTATAATATGGTTGTCAGTATATATGTTTGTTTGTTTTACTTATTTTTTTGCTAGTTGCTTTACGTCGCACCGACACAGATAGGTCTTATGGCGGCGATGGGACAGGGAAAGGCTAGGAGTGGGAAGGAAGCGGTCGGGGCTTTAATTAAGGTACAGCCCCAGCATTTGCCTGGTGTGAAAATGGGAACCCACGCAAAACCATCTTCAGGGCTGCCGACAGTGGGGTTCGAACCTACTATCTCCCGAATACTGGATACTGGCCGCACTTAAGCGCCTGCAGCTATAGAGCTCGGTAGAATATATGGTTGCCTGGCCGGTAGTTGTACGCAAATTGCTACAGATATTTGTCAGGACTACATTTTAATTTGTGGAAAATAGCATGTGTACAGTAGACTAAGTAATTTTTGAAAGTATGTAGTTGTCACTCTTCATGAGAAATGTGAAAAATGTAGACAGTAAGCTATCACATGAAAAAACCAGTAGTTTTGGTCTAGCTGTTGGCCTAAAATGGACGTTACTTTTCACGCCTTATTTCGTGACTAATAAAATGTTGTAACACCAGATGAAACATTTTGTACTTCAAAAACTATTCCATAATTCCTTCAAAACTTAAAACCAGTACATGTTCGTGTACAGGTGAAATTTCGAGATTTCTGATTCAGGTATTATGTCATAGCAGCCACAAAGAGCAGTCGGCAGCTGTTCGTTTTTACACTGCGAGCAGCTAGATAGTGGTAGTGGCGCTGTCCCGTCGGGAAGCTATGCACTTCCGAGAGAGTTTCCGCTATTATCTTTATAACCTATGTGGTCTTACTATGATTCTATGTCGACGAAATTAAATAATATTACTAAATTTCTTCTTCTTTCTTAATCTGCTTACATTCCAAGGTCGGTTTTTCCCTCGAATTCAGCGAGGGATTTCACCTCTACCGCCTCAAGGGCAGCGTCCTGGAGCGTGAGACAATGGGTCGGGGATATATCTGGGAAGGATGTCCAGTACCTCGCCCAGGCGGCCTCACCTGCTATGCTGAACAGGGTTATTGCGGGGGAATGGAAAGATTGGAAGGGATTGACCAGGAAGAGGGAAGGAAGCGGCCGTGGCCTTAAGTTAAGTACCATCCCGTCATTTGCCTGGAGAAGTAGTGGGAAACCAAGAAAACCACTTCCGGGATGGCTGAGGTGGGAATCGAACCCACCTCTACTCAGTTGACCTCCCGAGGCTGAGTTGGACCCGTTCCATCCCTCGTGCCACTTTTCAAATTCCGTGGCAGAGCCGGGAATCGAACCCGGGCCTCCGGGGGTGGCAGCTAATCACACTAACCACTACACCACAGAAGCGGACACTAAGTTAATTTACGACCTCAATACAGGGTCCATGAAAACGAAAAAGAAATCCAAGAATATTTGAGAATCTGAAATACATCCCATATCACAACAACCGAGTGGCAACTCAGCTAGTCAGTAAATTTAATTACGTTAACTCCCAAAACGTATCAATCATCCCATCGAATGGTTCACTCAATTCAACTCCCTTGAACCTACGAAATGTCATGTAATGTTTCCTACAGTAAATTTTAACATCGTCCGCCTCTGTGGTGTAGTGGTTAGCGTGATTAGCTGCCACCCCCGGAGGCCCGGGTTCGATTCCCGGCTCTGCCACGAAATTTGAAAAGTGGTACGAGGGCTGGAACGGGGTCCACTCAGCCTCGGGAGGTCAACTGAGTAGAGGTGGGTTCGATTCCCACCTCAGCCATCCTCGAAGTGGTTTTCCGTGGTTTCCCACTTCTCCTCCAGGCGAATGCCGGGATGGTACCTAACTTAAGGCCACGGCCGCTTCCTTCCCTCTTCCTTGCCTATCCCTTCCAATCTTCCCATCCCTCCACAAGGCCCCTGTTCAGCATAGCAGGTGAGGCCGCCTGGGCGCGGTACTGGTCATACTCCCCAGTTGTATCCCCCGACCAAGAGTCTGAAGCTCCAGGACACTGCCCTTGAGGCGGTAGAGGTGGGATCCCTCGCTAAGTCCGAGGGAAAAACCGAACCTGGAGGGTAAACAGATGATGATGATGATGATGAAATTTTAACATCAACGTGAAGTTGAAATGAAACGAAACCTTGTTAACTGCAACCTACAACAACTCCAATACAATGATTAGGCTATCCAATTACTTGAGATCGATGTGTAATCTACTTCTTAAGCTTTTTACTAAAAGGTGTTGGATGGACACTAATAACATTAATAACAACATAGTCCTTCTTGTAAACAGCCATGCCAGGGAAAGGAAAGGTAGCAACAACAGACAGCCCCGTGAAGCGCGCCCTACAGGAAGCTCTGAGAGACAAGGAAACACTCCCCATCATACAAGACCAGGTAGCCAGGGCCGTTATATAGCAGCTTAAAGCTACGATAGATTTTAATACCAAAGTAATCGAGGAGATGAGGGAAGCGTTCGAGGCCAGAGACAAGACAATATCAAACCTCAGGGAACAGCTCGAAACTAAGACTGATGCTTTCGAGCAATATCAGCGGCGGCAATCACTGCGTGTGTTCGGGGTGCGGGAATCGAGTGGCGAGGACACGGACAAAATTGTCATCGAGCTAGCTGACAGTATTGGAGTACATTTAACGCAAGAGGACATAGACAGAAGTCACAGGGTACGCAAGATGAGTAGAGGTAAGCCGCGTCCGATAATAGTGGAGTTCGTGTCGTACCGCAAACGGAACGAACTATTCAAATCTAAAAAGAAACTAAAAAAGGAACGGGCAAATTAATCAGAAAAGACCTCACGTCAATAAGGATGAAACTGTTGCAAGAAGCGATCACTAGATTTTCTGTGTCCAATTGTTGGACAATAGACGGTACAATTATTGTGAAACACAATGGTGTTAAATATCGTGTATCGAGCCGAGCGGAATCTCCGCACCCATACCTACCCAGCCCCCAAATACTAATACCCTTACAAATTCTTTTAACAACTTCCCAAATTCCTTACAGGTAGTAAATGCTAACGTTTAAAGTCTAAATCCTCACTTCCACGAACTCCGTAACATAATTGCTAATGTCAACCCTCACATCGTCATGAACGGGGAAGCCTGGATGAAACCTTGGTTGTCAGATTCTCTTGTCCACCTCGAAAATTATACAGTACTTTGATCCAAAATTATCGCACAGGTAAAGCTGGCGGCGGAGTAGCTATGTACATTAGGAACGACCTAAAATATAAAATAATCTAAAAAAAATTAGTGAATACTGCGCAAGGCCTGAGTTCATGTTCATAGAAATTGAGGCTTTAGGTGTAAAGTGCTTACTGAGTGCAGTGTAGCGCCCACCCAAGATTGGATACATCGCCGACCTTGAGGACATCCTACTAGACCTCTTACCCAGGTATGAGCATGTTTTATTATTAGGAGACCTCATTACTGACATCCTTAACGACAAAATGACTGAGACTAAACAACTAATCAACATATTTAAATCTTGTAACATGAGGATTTTGCCACTTAACGCAACACATCACACAGCCACGTCACATACATTACTGAACTTAATTGTGACGAATAACCCTTACAGGGTACTGACCCACGGGCAAATATCTGCTTGTAGACTATCCAATCATGACTTAATTTATTTAGCTTATTCACTTAAATGCCCCAAGTACAGACCTAAATTAATTACATTCCGAGACCAAAAAAGTATAAACAACGAAGCCCTATTAGAAGACGCTGCAAGCATACCTTGGCATAATGTCCATATTTTAGGTAATATAGATGATAAAGGGGAGGTCTTAAACACACAACTGCTAGCTCTTCTCAATAAACACGCGCCAAAACGCACTGCTCGCGTAACACGCCCTGCGGCTCCATGGATGACTCAGGAAATACGAGACTTAATGACAGAGAGAAACAAAGCTTTCAGAAAATTTCAAACTAGCCAAGTACCAAACGATTTTGACCTGTACAAGACCCTTCGTAACAGTACCACACAGGCCCTAAAGAATGCTAAAATAAGACACTCACAGAAAATTTTGCTAACCCGGAACACGACAACAATCTGGAAAACCGTTAAAAAATTGGCATAGGTAGAAATAATATACATACTGCTGACATTAAACTACCACTGGATGATTTAAACTAATACTTTACTACAAGACCCGTTAACATTGACGAGACAACAAAAGAACAGACGATTAACAAAATTCTACACAATGGCAATACTGACAATAGAGGAGAACAGTTATATTTTTCACTCGTAATTCCAACAGAAGTGAGACAAATTGCACGATCAATAAAAACAACTGCGACAGAATGTGACGAGATTGTTCCACAGTTACTGTTAAAATCTCTAGACGTAATCCTTCCAACTCTAACTCATATCATTAATACCTCACTGATAACCGGCATATTCCTTTCCCTTTGGAAGTGTGCAATTGTTCGCCCACTCCCCAAGACCAGCAATCCCGTGGAACCCAAAAACTTTCGATCCATTTGCATTTTACCATCTCTGTCCAAACTTTTGGAGAAAATAGTTCACAGACAAATAACAGCATATTTAATAACAATATGCTTCTCACAGCACAACTACTGCACTAATTAAAGTTACAAACTACATAGGGAGGAATTACTGTTTTGACTCTTCTAGACCTTAGTAAGGCCTTTGACTGCGTTGACACGGACATACTAATAGCAAAATTACGTGCTCTTAATTTCTCACAAAGCAAACTATCCTGGATGTATTCCTATCTCTCTGATCGCCGGCAGTGTGTATCTACAGGTGAAAATTTCCCTTCATGGCAATCTGTAGAGACTGGAATACAACAGGGGTCAGTGATAGCGCCACTCCTATTTTCGATCTTCATTTCAGGATTAACACAAGTAATTAAACATTGTCAATATCATGTGTAGGCAGACGACATACAAATATATACACATGCACATCTTCGTGACTTACCGACTGCAGAAAATAATATGAATGACGACCTAGGAAGTATACGTAGGGGGACCGATGACCATGCACTAAAAATCAATGCCCAAAAATCGCAGTGTATTCTTTTAGTTACCCAAAAACCCACGCACGACTTACACACGTCCATACCCACTCAGTAACATTAAGAGGCACTCAGTTACAATTCAAAGACAGTTAAAAACTTAGGGATGATAATGGATAAAAACCTTAGTTGGAACGATCATGTAACAGGTATATGTCAGCGTGTGTTTTATTCCTTACATTCCCTTAAGAAACTCAGAGATTTACTCCGCCAAAATGTAAGAAAACTGCTTATCCAAAGTATGGTAATGCCAATATTCGACTACTGTGACGTAGTATACAGTAACCTGAACGCCTCACTTTTCATCAAGCTCAAAAGGCACATAACGCATGCGTTCGATTTATTTCAGAGAGCGACGAAATTTACAAACTGTTTCCCTGTTACATCGTATACTGAACCTTAACACACCCCAATACCTTGCCACACAATTCCATTACCTAACATCACCTTCTAGTATTCCTACCAGATCATCATCCACCTCAGTACTAAGCATTCCCATTCACCACTCAACTGGCCGCCAGCCGAATTTGAAATTCCCTACCTGCTGAAATTAGTAGCGTGTCAAACCACCACCGCTTTAAGAAACTTTGTCAAACCTGGTTAATAAATAATCATATTTTCTTATAACATAGGGAGATTAGATCATAGCTAAGTTATTAGGTTAATTAAAACATTTAATTGATACCTTAAGTTATTAAATTGTAGATGATTTAGTGTATATTTAACTCTTCATGTAGGTGTATGTATGGTCGGACAGAATAGCACGATTCATAGCCTGAGTCCCGCCATATAAAACAAGATAATAAATAAATAAATAAATAAATAAATCAACAGTATTCTGTAAGAAGGAAGTCAGCTCACGGGCGAAACTATCTTTAAATCGGTCTGTTTGCTATAAGGGAGCGAAATCTGGGTGGACTCAGGATATCTTATTCATAAGTTAGAAGTAACAGACATGAAAGTAGCGAGAATGATTGCTGGTACAAACAGGTGGGAACAATAGCAGGAGGGTATTCGGAATGAGGAGATAAAGGCTAATTTAGGAATGAACTCGATGAATGGAGCTGTACGCATATACCGGCTTCGGTTGTGGGGTCATGTGAGGCGAATGGAGGAGGATAGGTTACCTAGGAGAATAATGGACTCTGTTATGGAGGGTAAGAGAAGTAGAGGTAGGAAGACTACGATGGTTAGACTCAGTTTCTAAAGATTTAAAGATAAGAAGTATAGAACTAAATGAGGCCACAACACTAGTTGCAAATCGAGGATTGTTGCGACGGTTAGTAAATTCACCGAGGCGTGCAGACTGAACGCTGAAAAGCATAACAGTCTATAATGATAATGTATGTATTGAACCCATGACCTTTGAAACCCTAAGAACATTATGCATAAATCGACAATCATTTAAAAGTTGGATTCTTGATAGCATGGATTTGACACGTGACGAGGGGGTGATTACATTCGGTCCCACGCTCTGGGGTACGTGACGCCAGCCACACGTGTCAACGGCGGAAGAATCTCAAGTCATTTCTGTGAACTATTTCAAAGCGCGTGTACATGGCGTGATCCAAGCCAAGTCAAAAAAATATAGTGCCTATCAAAGGAGGTCAATCATCTCACAAATCGAACCCGTATACATTTTAAATGTCCATGAACACTACCGCCAGCAATGTAGCAAGCATGTAGTCACTTTCAAAACTCTTGAAATTACAGTTTAGGTAAGTCAGAAAATTTATAGAAATTTTCTTGGCGGCAAAGGGAGATATCCGAAGAGAGGGGGTAACTGCTATAAATATGAAGGGACGCCATGACGAAGTCTCCTTCTCCGGCATTTGTGATACAAAGCGGAGGAAAAATTGTTGAGCTGCTCTGCGAAATCAAACCAACGAAAGTAGACTGAGTTCAACGGCAGATTTTAGCCATTATGGCTAGGTCTTGACTCCATGAGGAGAGCCCTATGACGAAGAATGGTGTGACTACATGAGGTAGGTGACTTTCCATCTTACTACCTCTTATATCTTGTCTCATGATCTCTAAAAGTGTATTTGAATCGGGATATACGACGCAGTGGTCACCCCTACTAAGTTTTGTAAATGTGAGAGTACGACTAAAAGAGTCATTTGTTTTATTTCCCACTTGGATTAATTTTTGAAGTCTTGCGAGTGCCGTATAATGTTGTAAAAGTTATTGAATAGGGTTTCGAAGTGATATCACGTCCAATGTAGATCGTCATCCGTGTGAGTGTACTGCCTATATTTTATGATGTCAAATTAAGATGTTCATTCGACGTAAAATTTTTCTGTCTGCAATTTGACGTTAATAATTTAGGAATCCATGGTTACTCATTTTCAATCGAGTGGAAGCGCGCTGTCGGGTGAGAACCTAGGGGATGAATTTGGTCACGGAGAGAAACGTTTTTCTAGGCCCATTTTAAACTGTGTCTGACTGACAATAAAAAGATCTAGTAGAATGTTTCAGTCATTTTCTCGTAAAAATCAAGTTATTAAATACGATATCCTTTATGCGAAGTTATTCATGGTGAATGCATTGTGCGATATTAGACTTCGAGATTTCTAGTGAGGATTTTATTAAAGTTCTTTGTCGATGATAATTGTGGAGCTGGGAAACAGAGGTTAGTTTTGTTGATATGAGATTTGTGAATCAGGTTGGACCTGTCATTGAAGCCGGGACATGGAAGCCCGAGGAATGTTTTATATGAGTTGAGATGAGATGTGCGAATCAGGTTAGAGTCCTGTCATTAAAGCCGGGACGTGATAGCCCGAGGAATATTTTATAATGTTGGGAATGGAAAGAAATTCATAGAAATCCATAGCAGTGTTAATTGGCGACGCGTATAATTAGTGTGGGCATCTTGAAGCTTAATCTGTGCATTTTGTTGGTTAGAATATCGTATTTGTTTAATTTTGTCGGCAGAGTTTAAAGAGAGCATTTTGAGAAGCCAGTTGACTGGAATAAACCAGGTGTTTCATGTAACTGCCAAGCGAACTTGGGGACGAGAGGCCTCAGCTGTGATAACGGGACAGGCGTGGAATTGAGATTGTACTGTATTCTCGGCCGGGGAAAACGTTAAAATGCTGGATTTAGTTGAAATTCATAGCCGGTAATGATCTGAGTATTGTGAAATACTGTAAAATTTGTTTAATTGGGGACGTAATGAACATTTGAAATCACGAACTTTGAGTATAAGGAACAGAGTAACCAAATTCAGGGTTGTCCAAAATATAGAGCGATGGTCGTGATGATTGGTTTGTCTGTGAGGGGTGTGCAAAATTCATAAATGGTATTACGAGATATGACATCGTAATTATATGGCGAGTTGTTTGGTTTGTACGTAGATTATTAGGATATCCAAGTGTTAATAACGGTTAGGAATAGATTAGATTTTAAAGTGTGAAATCATGAGACAAGATATATTACTGGACATGAATTATGTAACAATTCTTTTCCAGCCAGACAAACATCACAATATTGAATTCACATCACAGCTGCGTAGAAATTTGTGAAGAAACCAGAGTCCTCGGAGATAAAATTTACTGTTCTTTAACATTTCGATAAATCATTTAAATTTATTTAATTATTAAATTCAGTGAAACCGCATTTTGAAATAACTTTAATCAAGCGAATAACTTGGAGATGCATTCTGGAAATTTTAGTTTGTTTTCTGGGGAATATTAAAATGTAAAGTAACGATTAAGGAGACATATCCGAAGGAAATGGATTTTACTGCCACAAAGTTTGTGAGCATTGCTATTGTTGTAATTATTGAACTTTGATTGATTGAGCAGTGAATGGGCTGGGGATAGTAAATGGAAACTTTGGTCATCAACCGATGTAACTTAATTGTGTTTAGCCTTCAGCCTAGAAACTTGGATGGTCAGGGGGTCACCAACCTCAGTGACTTAGATTAGGGCCATATGCCATTGTAGCATCATTTCCTTGCGGTCATCATCCACAATGACTTTAAAGTAACTTAGAAGATTAGATGTCGGTCCATGACATAGACGCAGGTCACATCGATTCAGTTAAGGGTCCATGCCGTAGAACCACTGTGTGGCACACACCAATTGGACTGCCTTAATTATACCCAGAGTCCAGAGTTCGTGTTACGAGGGCTGGACCATAACGAATCACTATGATGATACATGTGGTCTCACATGGAAGCCGAATTTAAGGATTTCCAGACTTTCCTTTCTTAAATAATTAATAATTGAGACAATGGTTTCTAGTAAGAATGCCCATCAGGCAGTTACGTTAAAGTATCACACCAGTGTTCTGACCTTTATGTTAAAATGATTGTGGTGTCCAGTGGACACAGTTGACTTCTATGACACCGTTGACATATCAGATTGCTTCAGAATTTTCCTGAATTTATAGGAATCTTTTAAAAAGACCTTTCATTCCAGTAGATAGATTAGAATTACTGAACCCTACCTTTACCTCAGCAAGTGACGAAGAACCCGATACGACCCAAGAGACAGATCTCATGAACTTTGCTGATAGGTAAGAAAGGTAGGTATCCCTCAATATGGACCAAAGGGTTCAGTATGTATAAATAAATAAGTAAATAAGTAAATAAATAAATAAATAAATAAATAAATAAATAAATACATAAATAAACGTGGCCTTACATAGACCTACGTTCTCACTTAAGACGCAATGACATCACTTGATACGGAACATCAGGCATCTATTTTACGTGGGCATTTCATTACTCTTAAACTGGCTCTGTATCACATAAATATTTCACATCACAGGAGCATTGTTCGCACAGCCTGTCCCAAAATGTAATGCATTATAATTCTCACACGGGCATTTCTAGCATAAACTGTCACAAAACTTCCTTCTCATCTTTATCTGGAGGGGATTTTAATTTCCTTCAAATATATCAGAACCCGTTTAATTCATCCATACAAGTCATCCCATAATTCCCAAAATTGTCCAACACAAATTTTACGACGACAAATATAATTCTTGACCTCAAGAAAATGGCATATACACTTCTTTATAACACACGTTATTCCTTAACTAACTATAAAAATCCAATTTTAATTCCTCAATGTTGTACTTCTTTACGTCACGGATTAATTATTTGGTGATGTTTATATATATTACAAACTTTCAATGGTCTCTAGGTCGAGTATGAAGGAACCATTGAAAGTTATGACAAGAATAGATCAACAGAAACTGTGCAGAAGTACACGTCTAGCAGGAATACGTCTAATCGATACGTCCAACTATGTCCGTAAACCGAGATATCTCGCTCATTTAAGAGGAAATTTAATGGAAATAAAGTGAAGAGAAATTCATATGCTCAGAACCCCGTGGTTTTCGTATAATTGAGTTGTATCCCATGAATTGGGATACAAATAGAGACCAGCAAATAAAAGTTCACATCAACAGCTGAGAAGAAGTTAAATCTCGTATGTAACATTCAGGTCCAGGAACGTCACGCGGCGGAGGCCATGGAAAGATTTTGCATAGTGCAAGTTTAATTATCAAGAAGGCGTATGTGGAGTAATGGATTGTATGCATTAAGAAGATGAATGAATGGCAGAATGTGTTCCTTTGCGTATTTTCTTGAATGAAGAGAGTGACCGTGTTAGATAAAATGTTCCTCAAATGTCAAAAACAGATCGAAAGGAGATTACAGTATGGTAATTTTGGTAGGATAATGAAATGCGAGCTGATCTATTATTGTAATATTATAAAAATAAGATTTTGTTTTTATGACAATGAATGAGAAAAAACATCGAAGAAGGTTGACTAAAAGAACAGCTCTGGTACACGTTGAGAAGGAATTGATAAAAGTATAAGAAATTTAAAGATATTGTAAGGTTTCAGAGCTCGATAACATATTGTACAACGTTAATACGCGAAATAAGGTGAGTGTCGTACACAAAATTGAGATACTTAGAAATCCTATTGCACTGTATTAATATCATTTGTACAAGTTTAAGATTGGAAGGACGACGGACCTGGGTTTTCATTATAATGAATCCAAACAAGGCAGAGATGTGGGCCTAAATGAAGGCTAGTGTCTTAATCAGTCCTAGTTCAGATGGAAATACCTGAAATCATATGGAAATGAATGTCCATGGCTACAGCAACCAAGAAAATGGGATGAACACCAGAGTAGTCATCGATAAGTAGCCAGGCATTGTATTTCCTTTATTCTACCTCTAGTGAGCTTACAGTAGTATTAGATTTGTTATCATGTTAACCAGGTTACGTTAATTGTACACAGCTTGGGTAACCTAACGTGATCGTCATTGTGTAACTGTCAGAGAGTGTTAACCCGATCATTGGTAAGAGTAGCAATTCAGATGTTCAGGTGATGAAGGCATACAAGTATGGTAAATTTTTTGTGGAATTTCCTGATGCTGTCTGAATGTTTGCCAGAGTCTGTTCGTAAATAAGGTAATATTGAGTGCTGCGTATGTAATTCTACTGAGAGATTATACATAATTAATATGTCAGTGCCGAGATCTTCTATAGAATGATTTATGTCGCATAATAATTTAGTGAAATGTGATTTTGCTGTCAATTATGGGATGATTCTATACGTGAGTAGTTGAGGTTCTTCGGATACATGCTCTTGTGTACTTAGAATGATAGTGTAAGCATGGTGCACATTTTGAGGTAAGGTATGGTAACTGATAGGCTCATCGAGAATATTATGGTGATGTAATGCGATTATTGTCATAATGTGGTTTGTTGAGATTGATACTACGGCAATGTAGTAAGTCTTCGAGAATGTCAATGAACCTAGACTGATGATGGTTTAAATGAGATGTTCATCATGCAATGTTTTAAGGATTTTCGGATAGGCAAGCGATATGATGTGCTGATAGTATTTCAAAAGGTATCCCGGAAATTATAAATGTCGAGCGTGTGAAAATCATCGAAATAGGAATTTATGGTACTGCAAGAAGGTAAGATGAGTGTATTAATGGATGAATTATTGAGAGGATCTCCGATAAAAATGACACGAATAAACAGTGAGATGCGTTGTTTAACAGGTTAATGTCACCTGTTGCAGTACGTTAGAAATTAGAGTAGTTGCTTGTAGTAGTTGATTTTTTTAGGCAGTAGTATTATTTACAGGAAATCTTTGGAGGAGAGCAGACTGTGAGGACATCCCAGTATTACCGTTTACATTGAGTATGCCAGTAGTTAGACGTTGTTTATTTTAGTTACGGTGAAGCTGAAGGTTCCATATGTGTGCTGTTATCTCCATGATTGATTTATTTATTGAATTTGTTTGGTCACTTTGGCTGATTAACAGATGATTACATTGTCATGCAATGTTGGGAAGACTGGATCGTTGGGATATTCAAGTTGTATGTTAGGTAGATAGATAGTTAGACGATCAAAAACAGATAGGATATGGGAGGACAAACTGTGGGCCAATATGTGACATAGATGAATGAACAAAGTGAATGTTCACATAATTAATTATTTTATGATTGGCGGATTTTCAAAGAACTGTTAAATAATTCATTGTTTCGTGGTCAAGAGTTCAGGAATGTTGTTATGAATGTATTTATGGAATTTTAAGGAATTATCGTCAGATAAATGTTCATAATATGTTAATGTAAACCAACAAAGTTAATCAATATGATAGTTTTATTCTCCATCATGTTGTCTAGTTGAATGATTATTATTATTATTATTATTATTATTATTATTATTATTATTATTATTATTATTATTATTATTATTATTATTATTATTATTATTTCGTTTCAAATGAATGGTTAATTAAAGTGGAATATCCTTCCAAAATTATATTGCGATCTTCTCACTCCATAAAATTATGATTTAATAGCCTTATGTAGTTAGGTAGGATGTAGAATTTACTCTGTATTTATGTGCCTGACGTTGAATGAAAAGGATATAACCGGTACTCGCCGAATGACCATGCAGGTGAGTGGAATCTCTTGCAATCCGTTGACACTAGCCGAGGTTTAATTGAAAACAAAACATATTACTTCGAACCACCCACATCCACGAACGATTATAATATATATATATATATATATATACAAAACTTCCTTCAGTCGAAGATTGCCACAATGGACAAAGTATAAGGAAACACATGGAATTATAATTTTGGCTTACAATATTTTTATTATGCTATTCTCGTAATGTCTTTGAACTATGAGTTATAACACGTAGCAATGATGTCTCAGTAATTAAATGGAATCTCATAAAGCTAAGAAAGACATAGTTTGTAGTCCCGTAACCTCTAATTGAAACTGCTTCCAAAAATTCTGAATTAATCGAAGAATAGTCTCTCGAGCTTCTATCGTTAATCCCATCGCTTTAATGTCCTTCAAGAGTATTATTATTATTATTATTATTATTATTATTATTATTATTATTATTATTATTATTATTATTATTATTATTATTATTATTATTATTCAATTATGATTATGAACAATTTACCAAGCGCAAATTATATGCAGAAAGTTTACCGTTACTGTTAACTTCACAAAACTGAACTCTAAGCAATCTTGTTGACACAGACAATCAAACCTGAGTTATCCATGAATATACGCACACAATTTTCTACACACGGATTAAAAATGTTCTGTGACACTTCCGTACAAAGTAATATTCGCAAACTGATGGCGACACTGGCTATTTGAAACACTAAGGAGACAAACTAGCACATGATAATTATATTTTAAATGACGGTAGAATTACTCTGGCCGCATCTCCAAGCTGGCAACCTCGTTTATGCCTTAACCCATGGTGCTGATGACCGCAGTAACCTTAACCTGGAGTTCGACATGGTTTCCGTACAGTTTTCTTACTACTTACGCTCACAGGCTAACACACGCATTTATGTGCATGAACCTTTTATGAGATCGACACTTCAACACCCAATTATCACGAAATTTCAAGTCCGTTTTCAAGGACGATTAAACTGGAACAGGTCACTTAATGTTAACCAGCAAAACTTGCTCCCGCGATAGGCCGTATGTTTTCTTTATCCGGACCGGATGAAGTTATCTCACAGTTTCTTTTTTTTTCCATAATGATGGATTAGACAGATATACAAAATCCCAAGTTATTTAAAACAATGTTTTATAAGCACGGGCGTCTGTTGGCCGATTCCGGTCGCCGATTCCAGTAGCCTAGTGTGAAGCGGCCGATAGTCTGCACCAAATTCTAACGTTTATCACTTCCTGCAGAAGTTCATAACACGTGCTCATACAGTGTTGACAGCACAACACTGATTTGTGTAGAGATGATTCTCCGTACTATCGCATCACTTGAAAGTTATAGGTATTGTTGAAACTGCAGAAGTCCTAAAAGTCCTACTCTCTAGGTGAAATTTTCTATCGTCTTACACAGGGCGCAAAAGAATATAAATAAATACAAGTTAGACGGATTCCAGCCCATCAACCGCAGATTCAGCCTTGTCGACTGACCAAGGAAGCGTGACTAGCCAATGTGGGTGGGGGTATTTATAGCTTCAATGTCGTGAGATTGTATCATATAAGGGCATCTTCTATACCGCTGGGATTTTCGCAGAGCTTCTTGGATTCTTTAACTTATAATCATTACAACGGTGACAGTCCCATGTTTTTCCTGTTCTTCACGTAGAAGCGTCACTTGCTAATTCTCCCGCGGTTCTATAGTTGCGTCAACATTGTCACGCGCGACTGAACACCTGTCTCTAGCCCGACAAATCTTTCTAATATAGTAGAATACTGATATATATTGTCTTTGGGGCTGAAAATTCGTACTATTTTCTAAGTAAATTTCTGCAAATTTCATCTTTAATACAGGCCAAATTCGCTCGATGTTATGTTTTAACAGTGATTAAATATAATTTGAAACTCTAATCGTTTCTCCTGCCTTCATCGGTGATTCTGGTCACGTGACTTCCAGCCAAAAAACACAGAAGGATATAAAATATCGATTTTTTTGCTAGCTCTAAAATAACACCGGAGTCTCGCTCTCCGGCGGGCACAAATGCCATGACTCGCGATGCAATGTCTTTAACACTTTAGGATAATGGGTTCAATACTAAAATGGATAAGAAAACTAGCATACTTTCGTTTCAGACACCCGTATGTCAAAGGGCAACACAATTACTTCTCAGACACTGACAGGTATGTGGCACTCTTCAAAATATGAGAAGAAAGATTTTCAAGAGACCAATATATAAGAGACTGGTAAATTGCTGAGTATATAAGGAGAGTGAACTGGCGAGCGTATTTACCAAGATGGAAAGATAAAGTAAAGATAAAATAATATTACGAACAAAGCACAGATATAAAGATCTCAGTCTTATTATGAACCGCTAGATGCAATGAAAATATTGTGCTGGGAAGGCCTTTTACTAAGAATCCCATTTCAGATGCGAGTTATTATATCTTGTTTAATAAAGTAGAAACATATACGAGGAAGAAAATGTAGAACGGACGTAAATTGAATAGCGTGAAGATGAAAAACCTTCCTTAAAATGAGTATAGACGATGAAATAAAGGTTAATTGTTATGATGGAGAATGTCTCTCTGGAATAAAATAAGACAGAATAGTACATATCAAGAACAATGATAAAGGAAAAAATATCTTTTGTGTAAGTACAAGATTTCAACTTTGTGAGGTAATATGCTGTAATATTATGATTGTTATTATTATTATTATTATTATTATTATTATTATTATTATTATTAATATTATTATTATTATTATTATTATTATTATTATTATTATTATTATTATTATTATTATTATTATTATTATTATTAACCGTATTTTACCGTCCTGTATGAATGTATTTATCCAATCCTAGTGTATGATGTATTTAAAGTTCACCTTCATTTACACACGCTCATAGGAAAATGAACTTAACGAAAATTGTTTTGATGGACTGCATATCAATATATGGCTGGAAGGAATGATCAGTCTGAAAAAAGTTCATTCGACACTCCATGTCGTACGACGTCGGAGTGTAACAGATCTCTGGTGACACGTTTGGTGTTTACGCCACAAAATTATTCAAAACTCAGCCATAGACGCCCAAGAACGATTTGGTTTACACTGCCATCTAGAAGGTTTAGAGTAAAACGGAACGTCGAAATTGACAAGCAGACAACCGAATGGCACCAAATTAAAATGTCCGGCAACGGTAGCTGAGGCCATGCGACAATTATTTATTATTATTATCATTACTCATCTAATGCCAACGGCCGTAGCCGTGTTGAAACACCGGATCCCGTGAAATCTCCGAAGTTAAGCAACAATGGACCTGGTCAAGATTTGGATGGGTTGCCATGCGCTTTTGGTAGGGGCAAGGGAATGGAGGAGCGGAAAGGAACTGGCCATCCTACCGTACGTAAACTCCGACTCATGCACACCTCTGCTGAGGTTCGGACCTGCCTTCGGGCAGAATACACCCTTACATTACTTTCACGTTTTTGATTTTGTACATATTCACTAGGTCCGCCTCTGTGGTGTAGTGGTTAGCGTGATTAGCTGCCACCCCCGGAGGTCCGGGTTCGATTCCCGGCTCTGCCACGAAATTTGAAAAGTGGTATGAGAGCTGGAACGGGGTCCACTCAGCCTCGGGAGGTCAACTGAGTAGAGGTGGATTCGATTCCCACCTCAGCCATCCTGGAAGTGGTTTTCCGTGGTTTCCCACTTCACCTCCAAGCGAATGTCGGGATGGTACCTAACATAAGGCCACGGCCGCTTCCTTCCCTCTTCCTTGCCTATACCTTCCAATCTTCCCATCCCTCCGCAAGGCCCCTGTTCAGCATAGCAGGTGAGGCCGCCTCGGCGAGGTACTGGTCATTCTCCCCAGTTGTATCCCCGACCAAGAGTCTGAAGCTCCAGGACACTGCCCTTGAGACGGTAGAGGTGGGATCCCTCGCTGTGTCCGAGGGAAAAGCCGACCCTGGAGGGTAAACAGATGATGATGATGATGATGACATATTCACTAAAAAGTCAATATAAACACTTTCGAGCTCCATATTCTCTGTATATACATTACGGAACTTTCGTTACATTACTACCGAATAATTTTGATATAGGAAATCTCTACACAGGCCGACGTACTCTCACCACACTCGTCAAACCACAGACCATCAAACTGTTGGCTTTGGCTTTTATGACATTACTATGCTAAATACTACTGTTTAATTTGGCTGAACAGCACTCACATCTAACTGGTAAGCAGCCAGCTGTAGGTACTAAGCAATGCGCATCATACCAGTATGCGTTCACCATATAAAACTCCATTGCCTACCTGTCCTGAGTAACACACCTCCACCATCCTTTCCGATAACTACTGAAAATCTGGAAGATAACAGAAAAAAATCCTCATTTTTCATTTCATACAGACACATCAGATACCTCTGTCAAAATGCTCGGATGACAAACTTCTTCGTGAACTGAACTTATTAACATATCTGATACATGAAAACAACAGTGGCAACAGCGAATCTTGTTACCACATAGAAAAACCTGTGAGCTCTCGGCTGGATCCTATGTACCCATACGGCCGTGAAGGACAATAAACAGAGTGAAGACTGCTCCTGACAGATGCGGTACGCTTATTTTTAAGGACACTGGGAAGTGTTTGCTGATGTAAATGTCATTAAAATATGTTGTCATTTAAATTCCATTTAGTCCTCTCCATTTCAAGATATCTCTATGGTGTAGTGGTTAGTGTGATTACCTGCCACCCCCGGAGGCCCGGGTTCGATTCCCGACTCTGCCACGAAATTTGAAAAGTGGTACGAGGGCTGGAACGGGGTCCACTCAGCCTCGGGAGGTCAACTAAGTAGAGGTAGGTTCGATTCCCACCTCAGCCGTCCTGGAAGTGGTTTTCCGTGGTTTCCCACTTCTCCTCCAGGCGAATGCCGGGATGGTACCTAACTTAATGCCACGGCCGCTTCCTTCCCTCTTCCTTGCCTATCCCTTCCAATCTTCCCATCCCTCCACAAGGCCCCTGTTCAGCATAGCAGGTGAGGCCGCCTGGGCGAGGTACTGGTCATACTCCCCAGTTGTATCTCCCGACCAAGAGTCTGAAGCTCCAGGTCACTGCCCTTGAGGCGGTAGAGGTGGGATCCCTCGCTCAGTCCGAGGGAAAAACCGAACCTGGAGGGTAAACAGATGATGATGATGATGATGATGAATATAACGAGATGTGTGTTTACGGGCTAGAAGACAACAGGAATCGTGAGCGCCACTATTGATTCAATGTGGGTTCCTCAAATGAACCCGTAAAACGAGTACAGATACGTAGAACAGTACTTTAAAACATGAGATGGACGCAGACCGGGAGCACGGTACTGCATAGGCTAGGAAGTGGGCATCGTAGGTCAAGTGCCGCAGTAGCTCCCTTGGAAAGTGGGCGGGGAGGTATGTGATAGTGGGCAGTGCTCGAGGTGGAGGTTCGAAACCCACGTATTTTCTTAACAGCCAGTTGCCTGGGATGTGGTAAGGTTGCATACTTGATAGCTTCGAAGGACTGATTTGTTTATTTGACCCTGTAAAAGACCGTATGTATCGTTGCATTGGGTATGGTGCTGGGTTGCACGAGGATGAGGAGATGATGGTCTGTGACCAGTTAGCCACATCGTACATGTTCCAAGCTTCGTAGACCACAGGTAGGGCAAAGTATGCCCCATTGGAACGACAACAACATGCGATGGCAGGTAAGTATGTAGCTGCGCGAACTCCCCTCCTTCGAAGAAATTCACAACACAAAGTTTATTCACTGCCTCGAGATGTATTCTAGCGACGAGTATGTGGATATGTTACTTATCTATAGAGAAGCTAGACGGAATGCATACCAGGCACAACGCCTTTACCAAGAACGCCATCCGGATAGCCGACAACCGACGGGCATGATATTTCGTACTGTGGAAAGTCGCCTGCGGGATACTGCATCCCTGGGAAGGACACGGCCTGTTCGAGATCATCGCGTGACGTCTGCTGACAATGAAGAGGTCGTGTTTGAAGCTATCTGGAGTAACCATCATACTAGCACATGAGCCATTGCACCGGAGACGAACATCAGCTGAGCGTCTGTTATGCGGGTATTGGATACCCACCGGTTTCACCCATATAATCTGCACTTACACCAGGAGCTCCATGGTCATGATTTCAATGCCCGGGTGGCGTTCTGTCCAGGGATCCTAGAGCATGTGGACACTGATCCTGCTTTCCTAGCGACTCTCTTATTTACGGACGAAACATGATTCCACAACAATGGAACCGTTCATTTTAATAATATGCATTACTGGATTGTGGATAATTCCCATTGGGTGCGACAGACAGCTTTTCAGGCACAATGGGGCGTGAATGTATGGTGTGGAACCATGGGTGATCAACTCATCGGTCCCCATTTCTTTGAGGGCCATCTGACTAGCCAACGCTATCTGCGGTTTCTCCAAGATGAACTGCCAGCGTTTTTTTAACATGTGCCACCTCTTGACCGCTGCAGGATGTGGTTTTAACATGACAGAGCTGCACCGCACGCGGTGGTGGTCGTCCGGAATCATCTCCATGCGACGTATCCTGATAAATGAATAGGAAGGGAGAACCTGTCCCCTGGCCCGCCAGATCGCCTGATCTTACGCCCCTGGACTTTTTTGGGGCGCCATGTAAAACAACTGGTGTATGCACAGAAGCCAGCCAGTCCTTATCACCTTAGACAGTTCATCATCGAGGCATGCCGATCCGTTTCACCAGAGATGTTGCAACAGGCCAGACTGTCCTTACAACATCGCGCGTAGCTCTGTATCAACCACGGATGTCGTCATTTCGAGCAGGTGCTGCGTTAAACTACGTGGATAACTGAAATCCTGTCACATGTTTCCTAGCCTCTATGAACCCAGCTCTATACTAACGACCTTTTTCAAGGCCAAATAAACAAATCAGTCTGTGAAAAATACCGGTATAAAGTATACAACTTTGCCATATCCCAGGCAACTGTCTTTAAAAAAATGTACTTACATGGGACTTGCGCCTTCTAACCCTCGAGCACTGTCAACTACCACACATCCTACCGCGCGCTAGCTATGCGAGCTACTGCGACACTTGATCTACGGTGCCCATTTCCCAGACTATACAGTACCGTTCTTCCTGTCTGTGCGTCCACCTGCTGATTTAAAGAACATGTTCTGCGTATCTGTACTTGTTTTGCGGGTTCATTCGAGGTACCCATAATGAATTAATAGTCGCACTCACGATTCCTGCTGTGTTTTAGTCCGTAAACACATATGTCGTTATATTACCTCGGTTTAAGGAGAGGGACCGATGTCTTTCAGAATTGTAATAAATGTGAAGGGACGCATAAAACTGGATCGCAAGGGGCTGGCGGACCACCCGGTATAAAACATATACATAACAAATGTTAAAGAAATAATTATTTTCGATCGTGTATATCTCATCTCTACATTACGATCTATGACAATAGAGATGTTCACGAATGTTGATTTTTGGTGCAAAGCTGAACATTACTGACAGGGAAATATTGTTTCATTGTCATGGTAATGAGCTGAATGGCAATTATGGTCGTTGTTGTTGTTATTATGATCGTTTTTAAGGTACAAAATCACCTGATTATTTATAAACCTATATATTTGAATATTTTTGAATAAGCGTTGCTTAGAATTTAAATAATTTTTATTTAATGTTTTTTTTTTGTAAATTCAGTATTATTGGAGATATACGGTATAATTAAGATAACCACCGGGCTGAGTGGATCAGACGGTTAAGGCACTGGCTTTTTGAGCCCAAGTTGGCAGATTCAATCCTAGCTCAGTCCGGTGGTATTTGAAGGTGCTCAAATACGTCAGCCTCGTGTCGGTAAATTTACTGGCATGTTAAAGAACTCCTGCGTGACAAATAATCCTGGACCTCAGAGTCTCCCAAAACCGTAAAAGAAAGTAGTTAGTAGGACATAAAGACAATAACATTATTATTCAGTTAACCATCGAGATGAGAAAGAAAATACGAAGAAATATAATACGATAAAAATAATCAGGAAGGGAAGAGAAATGAAAGACTCCCTTGACGTCGGATGCCCCAATTTCGAAGTCTAAATGCAGTGGCCTGCAATGTCTTAGCCAATAACTAATCAACATTAACATTACACTGACTGTTGTTAACTAAAATGTAGTCTCTCTCTCTCCCCTCTCTTTCTCTCTCTCTCTCTCTCTCTCTCTCTCTCTCTCTCTCTCTCTCTTCGGTTGTCACTTGTTTCTACGAGACGGCATCACCACTGCAATTGTATGAGACCTAACCCGTGAACAATGGGTTCAACAGATATTTTATGTACATTATTATATTTTAATACATTACCTTATTCTGTGAGAATGCTCGGACTCAGCTCCAATTTCCTTTTCAAACTGCTTTACGTTGCATCGGCACAAATAGGTCTTATGACGACGATGCAATAGGAAAGGGCTAGAAGTACAAAGGAAGCGACCGTAGCATTTCCACTACTTTCACCATTTGAGAGGAAACTGCGTGTAATTGCGGAAGTGTAGAGTGTTGAATGTGAGGAAATGAACGTTAAGGACGACACAAAAACCCAGTCCCCAGGCCAAAGATATTAATCATTTACAATTACAAATCCCTGACCCGGCCTGGAATCGAACCCGGGGCCGCCGGGTGACAGGCGGACGCGTTTCCCCCTATACCGCGGGGCCGGAGACCGTAGCATTAATTAAGGTACAGCCTTATGTACGAGGTGTGAAAATGGGAAACCACGGAAAGCCATCTTCAGAACTGGCGACAGCGATGTTCAAACCCCCTATCCCCTGAATATAAGCTGATAGCTACGGGAGGCAAACCTCGCAGCCAATTGCTCGGTGACATTTCCTCTTTAAGTGAATGTAATTCCACTCTACCTGAAAGTTCTCTCTGATCATCGGAACATGATCTAAATCAAAAGATAATATTTAATTAAAAGGAGTAAATTATAGGTGTTACTAGTTCGTTACGGTGCAATCAAGCAAATGTTAGTCATCGTACGATATAACACTATCAGTGTGCGGCTTAGAAATGGAACACCTTTTCTGAGAGAGCTCGGTGCAGGAGAGACAAGTTGAGTGTGATCTGTCACAAGCAGATAACCGTCAGCATGTGATGCGGTTTTGCAGCACCATGGCGCAATTCTGTGGTACAAGTCCTGTCATAAAGCTTAGTTTGATTGTAGAACCCACGACAAGCAATACATTACACTGTTCCGTGATATTTCATAGGATTGCTCGACTTGACCTTTGCATTATAGTATCCATATTTTCCTCATGCGCGAAACGAAGTTAAATTTCTCTGTCATTTATAACTTAGCTCTGGTATCAGTTTTACTCATTGTATATTATTTTATATTTTAAACAAAGGCCACTAAAATCTCTTTGATCACCTATGATCTGATTTGTATAAAGACTTATTAAGTAAAAGGCATTACTTAATCATCCAACTATTATATTGATGATAAAGTGTGGTGCTATTCGTGAATATTGATTTAAAAGGAAGAAGACAACCAAACTCCCTCAAAATTTCTCAACATTAATTACAGGAATGAATTGTGGAGTTCCAACATTTCAAAGATTGAAGATATCGGCAAAAGAATGAGAAGGATCATGGAGAATCACCAGACTTCAAAAATTCAGAACTATTGGGGTCTGAAGAGAGTCCGACTCGTTGGCTGAATGGTCAGCGTACTGGCCTTCGGTTCAGAGGGTCCCGGGTTCGATTCCCGGCCGGGTCGGGGATTTTAATCGCTTCTGATTAATTCTTCTGGCTCGGGGACTGGGTGTATATGTCCGTCCCAACACTCTCCTCATCATATTCACACAACATACTACACTACCAACCACCACAGAAACACGCAATAGTGCTTACATCCCTCCATAGAGGGTTGGCGTCAGGAAGGGCATCCGGCCGTAAAAACAGGGCCAAATCCACATGTGCGACGCAGTTCGCACCCGCGACCCCACAGGTGTGGGAAAAGCGGTAGGAAAAGAAGAAGAAGATTGGGGTCTGAAGAGAACGAGAGTTGATCAAGGAAGGTCAAATAGGAAAGATTAAATAAAGGGTGGAACCTGACGCAGGTGAGTGCAAACAATGTCAGAATGAACTAGGTGTCCCACGGGTCCACCCCACACTACCAAGTTGAGAGCTCCTAGAAGATATCCCTTTGAGTCACCTCCTACGACAGGGGAAACTGTATATCAGTTGTATTCAAAGTATGGTACGCGTACCACTATGGGTATTAATAATAATAATAATGTTACTTTCTTTACGTCCCACTAACTACTCTTTTACGGTTTTCGGAGACGCCGAGGTGCCGGAATTAATCGCACAGGAGTTATTTTACGTGGCGACACGAGGCTGACGAATTTGAACACCTTCAAATACCACCGGACTAAGCCAGGATCGAATCTGCCAAGTTGGTGGTGCCTGAACCGTCTGAACCACTCAGCCCTGCACTTGGGGTAAGCGGAGTCGTCTCAAGCGGTACGAATATTTATCGTAGCTTCTAAACGTTTCCAGTGAGTAGTTCGGAAATGAGTTAAGCCAGCACATTTTCATTAAAATCTTGTTCCGAATTAGTGTTTGTCAACCACTGCACAGAGTAACTTTTCCAAATTACTCATTCTAAAATATGTGTCAGTTTGTACCTCCCATTGACTAGGTATGTCAAAATGCTTACTTATGCTGCATAGTTTTTTCTTTTAGAAATCCACTCCACGCATTAATAATTATACTCGATTATAAATAGTGTATGTATCGCTTTTTTTTCTTTTTTAAAATGCTATTTGTTCGGGGCGTCGACCTATAGAGATTTTTCCCCCTACTTGCATCATGTGATATGAACCTGCCTGTAATTGGAATGGAGGAGTTGTAGAGTGTTGAATGTGAAGAAAGGAACATTAAGGACGACACAAACACCGAGTCCCCAGGCCAGGGATATTAACCATTTACAATTAAAAACCCCTGACGCAGCTGGGGAATCTAAGCCTGGGCCGCCGGGTGACAGGCGGACGCGTTGCCCCCTACACCGCGTGGCCGGACGTACGTATCGTTACTTCTTCTACCTGAGGTGCCTTTTCCTAGCGGAGGTTGGCTGTCCACATAGCCAGCTCCGTACGTGATGTTGCAGCATGGAAAGCATCTTCTGAAGTGCAGTTGTGCTACATTCGGATGTCCTTCAGCCATGAATTCCTCCTCCTGCCTACAGACTTTTCCCCCTGTATTTTACCTTCAATGATGAGTTGTAATAGCTGGTACTTCTCCCCTCTCATAATGTGCCCTAGATATTGGGTTTTCCTTTTTTTTACAGTAAATAATAGTTCTGTTTGTTTCTTCATGCGATGAAGGACTTCGTCATTTGACATTTTCAGCACCCAAAGTATTCGGAGTAGGCGGCGATATACAGTAGATACATTTCAAAAGTATCAATTCTTTTCTTCTACATTTTGGTCAAGGGTCCAGCTTTTACATCCAAAGGTAAAAATGGAGAACACATAGCACCGAATCATTCGCACTCTCAATTGCAGACTTAGATCCGATCTTGTAAATAGCTAGGCCATGAAAACCTCGTAATTCCACTCACGAGGAAACCACGTTTCTCAGACTGTATCGTGCAGGCTTGCCGCGTTACTTGAGAAGGGAACAGAAGACTCGAATGGTGGAATAATTGGGCTATCGTTAAGCAATCAAAATGCCAAGAATAGTTTCCCGGCCAATGCTACTGCTCAGTTTTGGGCTTTGTTGACAAAAGTATAAACTTTACTGCGAAAGCGTTACGAGATTTCCTTTGCCTAGCGACCATATACTGAATATACCTAGGTACAGTACATTACTGATATAGCTGGGGAGCAGGGTGGTGTAGCGCTTAGCTGCTTGCCTGTCGTGTCGGCGACCGTGGTTTGATTGGTGTTGCTAGGGTGGGATTTTCTCTTGAAGATCCCGTAGTGCCAGGAGGGGCAAGCGACCTTAAATCCCCGGTCACAACTCTTTCATACCTCAGTACGTGCAGGGATCCTGAGCAAGCGGGATGAGCTGTGGAAGATGATGATGATGATTATTATTATTATTATTATTATTATTATTATTATTATTATTATTATTATTATTATAGTTAACATTATTTGGCCTCCAGCAACAATCGTTTGCTAATTCTGGTATAATCACAATTTACTCGTACATTGGGGGTACGAATATAAAAGAATTGGATTTTGGTGGTACGCCAACCAAAATGTTTGAATACCACTGCTGTAGATGGTATTCTACCGTCCTCCACCCACAGGGAGTTTTCTGAAGTTTAATAGGACGAATTCACTTAAGATTGTATATATATATAGGCTGATCGGGAACAACGTGAACCAGGTATGTGAGAGTTATAGAGGTGGTAATGAAAATCCCAATCCTATTTCCAGTCATTGACTGGGTCAGGAATGGAATGAATGAAGCCCCATCTAGCTGCGATGATAGGAATTGTGCCGGCTGCCGAAGCCTGTCGCGCTCCTCTGGGGCAATGAATAATAAATAACATATGAAATGAAATTATATTGGAGAGTGTTGCTGGAATGAAATATGACAGGGAAAACCGGAGTACCCGGAGAAAAACCTGGCCCACCTCCGCCTTGTAGAGGCGGTAATGCTTATAAGTAATTTGACGAAAACCATTCGATATCTCGTGCCGTTGTCATTTTATCTAGCCTATCAGATCCCTTCGCGGGTGACTTCAAATGGGCTTTCGGAGGCAGTATTGCTAAATCTGCACGTGGCTAATGACTGGTTTGAGAGCGCTAATTGAAGAATAAACTTCTCCAGGGGAGGAAACTGAACTCCCTGCGGATAGGCTCGGCCCATAGAAAGCGTGCTACAGTAGCATCCACGGTATGTTAGTGTTTGATGCGTCGCATTTCTCGGCATGGCTCAGAAACCTGATCAAGCCACATGCAGATTTAACAACAAGACTTCGTAAAGACCATTTGAATTCGCCCGCGAAGCGATTTAATTGGCTAACTTCACCAGCTGATAAAATGACAACGGCGCGAGGTGTCGACGTATTTTCTTTTTCAAATCACTTATTAGGATGACCAACGCTCCAACAGTCATATACTCGGTTCACATTGTTTCCGACCATCCTGTATACTCGGTTCACATTGTTTCCGACCATCCTGTATACTCGGTTCACATTGTTTCCGACCATCCTGTATACTCGGTTCACATTGTTTCCGACCACCCAGTATACTACACTGTTCACATTGTTTCCGATCATCCTGTATACTCGGTTCAAATTGTTTCCGACCATCCTGTATACTCGGTTCACATTGTTTCCGACCACCCAGTATACTACACTGTTCACATTGTTTCCGATCATCCTGTATACTCGGTTCACATTGTTTCCGACCACCCAGTATACTACACTGTTCACATTGTTTCCGATCATCCTGTATACTCGGTTCACATTGTTTCCGACCATCCTGTATACTCGGTTCACATTGTTTCCGACCATCCTGTATACTCGGTTCACATTGTTTCCGACCACCCAGTATACTACACTGTTCACATTGTTTCCGATCATCCTGTATACTCGGTTCAAATTGTTTCCGATCATCCTGTATACTCGGTTCACATTGTTTCCGATCATCCTGTATACTCGGTTCACATTGCTTCCGACCATCCTGTATACTCGGTTCACATTGTTTCCGACCATCCTGTATACTCGGTTCACATTGTTTCCGACCACCCTCTATACTCGGTTCACATTGTTTCCGATCATCCTGTATACTCGGTTCACATTGTTTCCGACCACTCTGTATACTCGGTTCACATTGTTTCTGACCACTCTGTATACTCGGTTCACATTGTTTCCGACCACTCTGTATACTCGGTTCACATTGTTTCCGACCATCCTGTATACTCGGTTCACATTGTTTCCGACCACCCTGTATACTCGGCTCACATTGTTTCCGATCATCCTGTATACTCGGTTCACATTGTTTCCGACCACTCTGTATACTCGGTTCACATTGTTTCCGACCATCCTCTATACTCGGTTCACATTGTTTCCGACCACCCTGTATACTCGGCTCACATTGTTTCCGATCATCCTGTATACTCGGTTCACATTGTTTCCGACCACTCTGTATACTCGGTTCACATTGTTTCCGACCACTCTGTATACTCGGTTCACATTGTTTCCAACCACCCTGTATACTCGGTTCACATTGTTTCCAACCATCCTGTATACTCGGCTCACATTGTTTCCGATCATCCTGTATACTCGGTTCACATTGTTTCCGACCACTCTGTATACTCGGTTCACATTGTTTCTGACCACTCTGTATACTCGGTTCACATTGTTTCCGACCACTCTGTATACTCGGTTCACATTGTTTCTGACCACTCTGTATACTCGGTTCACATTGTTTCCGACCACTCTGTATACTCGGTTCACATTGTTTCCGACCACTCTGTATACTCGGTTCACATTGTTTCCGACCACCCTGCATACTCGGTTCACATTGTTTCCGACCACTCTGTATACTCGGTTCACATTGTTTCCGACCACCCTGCATACTCGGTTCACATTGTTTCCGACCACTCTGTATACTCGGTTCACATTGTTTCCGACCACTCTGTATACTCGGTTCACATTGTTTCCGACCACCCTGCATACTCGGTTCACATTGTTTCCGACCACTCTGTATACTCGGTTCACATTGTTTCCGACCACCCTGCATACTCGGTTCACATTGTTTCCGACCACTCTGTATACTCGGTTCACATTGTTTCCGATCATCCTGTATACTCGGTTCACATTGTTTCCGACCATTCTGTATACTCGGTTCACATTGTTTCCGACCACTCTGTATACTCGGTTCACATTGTTTCCGACCACTCTGTATACTCGGTTCACATTGTTTCCGACCACTCTGTATACTCGGTTCACATTGTTTCTGACCACTCTGTATACTCGGTTCACATTGTTTCCGACCACTCTGTATACTCGGTTCACATTGTTTCCGACCACTCTGTATACTCGGTTCACATTGTTTCCGACCACCCTGCATACTCGGTTCACATTGTTTCCGACCACTCTGTATACTCGGTTCACATTGTTTCCGACCACCCTGCATACTCGGTTCACATTGTTTCCTACCACTCTGTATACTCGGTTCACATTGTTTCCGATCATCCTGTATACTCGGTTCACATTGTTTCCGACCATTCTGTATACTCGGTTCACATTGTTTCCGACCACTCTGTATACTCGGTTCACATTGTTTCCGACCACTCTGTATACTCGGTTCACATTGTTTCCGACCACCCTGTATACTCGGTTCACATTGTTTCCGACCACTCTGTATACTCGGTTCACATTGTTTCCGACCACCCTCTATACTCGGTTCACATTGTTTCCGATCATCCTGTATACTCGGTTCACATTGTTTCCGACCACCCTGTATACTCGGTTCACATTGTTTCCGACCACTCTGTATACTCGGTTCACATTGTTTCCGATCATCCTGTATACTCGGTTCACATTGTTTCCGACCACTCTGTATACTCGGTTCACATTGTTTCCGACCACTCTGTATACTCGGTTCACATTGTTTCCGACCACCCTGTATACTCGGTTCACATTGTTTCCGATCATCCTGTATACTCGGTTCACATTGTTTCCGACCACCCTGTATACTCGGTTCACATTGTTTCCGACCACTCTGTATACTCGGTTCACATTGTTTCCGATCATCCTGTATACTCGGTTCACATTGTTTCCGACCACCCTGTATACTCGGTTCACATTGTTTCCGACCAACCTGTATACTACTCTGTTCACATTGTTTCCGACTACCCTGTATACTCGGTTCACACTGTTTCCAATCACTCTGTATACTCGGTTCACATTGTTTCCGACCACTCTGCATACTCGGTTCACATTGTTTCCGACCACCCTCTATGAGGTGTACGGTCGTCGAGCTTCAAAATACAGTTATGTGACAATGTTGTCAGAGAAATACTGACCCGCAGTACTTAGAACAGAAATTCGTTGAAAGAGTTCATGTGGTTCTGAACCTTATATGACGGAACCTTTCTCGTCAGAGTTCAAAGCTGTAATAAATCACACAGCGGTTTATCTAAACGCAATACAGAAATATTCGTTTGTCTTTTCCGAACTACCTTATAAACTATATTTAAATTGTACCAACACTACGGTACTAGTTAGACACACATCATTTGGAGGTACAGGGAGTCTGCAGTATGTACGAAACAAAACAGCCAAATATCCCCACTAACACCAAATTTACGAAGAAATATCATGATATGAAAATTATTTAAATATAATTCTAAGCAACATTTATTAAATGTTTTTTTTTATTATGATGCAGTTCTTGAAAGTTTCAAATTACCCCGGAACGACCAAGGCATAAGTCAAGTACCTGTACATCACGAGAACATAGATTATAGCTTTTTGTTTGCGCTCCTGAAAATACTATATGACTAAGAATGTTGTATATCATTACGGAATGACACAATAGCCCAACTCGGAGGGTACGATCCCGCCTCAATTTGATGGTAGCCTATTTGAAAGTGCCTCGTGTCGAGAGATTTTCCAGAAATGATAAGAATTCCTGCGGTACAAAATTCTGGAACCAAGGTGTCTCCGAAAACCGTAAAAAAGGAAGTTAGTGGGGCGTAAAACCAAGAATAGTATTATTGATACTGCTAAGAATTCCTGCGGTACAAAATTCTGGAACCAAGGTGTCTCCAAAAACCGTAAAAAAGGAAGTTAGTGGGGCGTAAAACCAAGAATAGTATTATTGATACTGCTGACCGTCGTCACTACACCAAGCACGGTAACTGCTGAGTCCTAAGTCAGTGACATCGTAAACAACAGTTGTCTCAACAATGGGTACGTCCCGATGACGATGAAAACAGCAACATCAAAATCAAAAGTAGTAATAATAATAATAATAATAATAATTATTATTATTATTATTATTATTATTATTATTATTATTATTATTATTATTATTATTATTATTATTATTATTCTCGTATCAGAAACATACATGTTGTACACAGTTATAATTACTATATTACATTTGCCCAAAACTTGGCCACTTCCAATGCGTTTTTTGATGCTTGATATAGTTCATCTTCTGTGCAGGAGGCTGGACATAGACGACACTGGAGCATATGTTGGACGGTCTGGTCTTCTCCGCAGTCACATTGGATTTTTTCTTGATCTATGTAGCCCCATCTTGCCATAATAACCTTGGATCTGCCAACTCCAGAACTCAGTCTATTCAGGGACTTCCAGATCATCCATTCTTCGTCGTAGCCAGGAGGTAGAGTTTCATGAAATCTTATCCAGCCAGGAAGAAGGTAGGATGTAGCCCTCTATAATTGCAACCTGGCTTTTTCAGTAGTGGTTCTAAGTTCCTTTGAAGTTCTGAGAAAACTCTTCCTTGACTTTAAACGTTGCAGATGCGGTTCATGCCCATACAGAGGATAGGTCCTTTCCTGTTCCACTGTCTTTCTTTCCTTGTTCGCAGCTATTTCTCTTCGAACAGAAGGAGGTGCTATTCCTGCAAGGTGGTTGAGCCATTCAACTGGAGTGGATTTTAAACAACCTGTTATAATTCTGCAAGTTTCATTGAGAGCTATATCCACCTGTTTGGCATATGTTGAATTATACCAGACAGGACACGCATACTCTGCCGCAGAATAGCATAGTGCCATTGCAGAAGTTCGGATGGTTTCAGGTTGGCTACCCCACTGCCATCCGGCCAGTTTCCGTAAAAGATTGTTCCTGGTGGAGACTTTCAATTTGCAGTTCATGCAGTGCTTCTTGAAAATAAGAGATCTATCAAGTGTCACTCCTAGATATTTTGGAGACTCGCAGTGTTCCAGTTCGACTCCTGACCATACTATCTTTAACTTGCGAGTAGCTTCCCTGTTTCTCAGATGAAAAGCACACACTTGTGTCTTTGAGGGGTTCGGTTTAAGCTGGTTTGTGCTGTAATATCTAGAAAGATCATTAAGGGCATCCGTGAGGGTGATCTCCACTGTTTCAAAATCTCTTCTCTGAGTGGCTAGAGCGAGGTCATCAGCATACAAGAAGCTACTGCAATTGGGGGCTATGGGTTGGTCGTTTGTGTATATATTGAACAGAACTGGAGCCAGCACACTTCCTTGCGGAAGAACGTTTTTCTGTAGTCTCCATCGACTACGCTGTTCTTGGAAATCAACAAAGAACCTGCGATTCTGCAAAAGAGTGGCGATGAGTCTTGTTAGGTTAAAGTCCTTGGTGAGATTGTAGACCTTCAATAATAGTAGCTGGTGGTTGACAGTGTCGTACGCTGCTGATAAGTCAACAAATACCACTCCTGTCGCCTTACGAGCCTCAAACCCATCTTCTATAAACTGTGTGAGGTTTAATAACTGTCCAGTACAGCTTTTACCAGGACGAAATCCAGATTGCTGAGGTATAAGTAATGGGTCAATTACAGGTAATAGGCGATTTAAGATCAATCTTTCCAGCAGTTTGTAAAGGTGACATAGTATCGCAATTGGTCTAAATTTTTTTGGATCATTCCCTTCTTTGCCAGGTTTCAGCAAGGCGATCACTCGGCTCTTCCGCCATATCTTTGGAATTTGGTTTCTGCTCAAACAGTAATTGAAGAGTTGGAGAATCCATTTCTTTGTCATTAAGCCAAAGTGTTTAATTTGCTCAGTTCGTATATCATCCAAGCCAGCTGATTTTCCATTTTTACTCTGTTTGATAGCCTTTTCTAATTCTTCCATGCTGAGTGATGATGTTGGGTCGTCGCTCTCCTCATGCTCTTCTCTTTGCAGTTTCGGTTTTTGTGATTTGTGGGTTGCCTTCCCGTTCAGCAGTAACTGATGTGCTATTTGGTTAGCAGTGATATTATGATGTGCGGTGGTCTTGGTTGGATCATCGCTTAGACGTCTCAGAAGTCTCCAAGCTTTATGACTGTCTCTTTTCAGGTCCAAGTTTTCAATAGTTTGTATCCACTGATCCCTTTTGGTCTCTCTAATAGAGGAAATAAGCTTGTTCCCTGCTTCCACGGTTGCTTCACTGAAAGGATTTTCTTCAAATAAGTTGCTGTACTCTGCAAGTAGTGTGGCTTGATCTGAAGTAAGCCCGGGGATATACGATGTTCGACAGCCACGGGGGATAGACATCCTTGAGCATCTCTTTACAGCTGTGGTGAAGGTGTCATAGTAACTGGGTACTGGTTCTATAGCAGATATTTCAGCGTCCAGTAATTCCGCAAATCTTGACCAGTCTGCCTTCTTAAAATTAAACCTCCTCCGAAAGGATACCATCTGAGGTCTCATAGCAGCAAATACTTGGCACATTATTGGTCTATGCTGTGTATTGGGTATTGGGGAACAGACAGATTTTACACATTGTTGGTTGATATTGCTGCTGCCAATATGAGGTCAGAATTGTAAGCTCTTCTCCACCTGCCACTGTTAAAGGATCCAGGTAGTTTTGCATCATGGATTAAAGTCAGCTGGCTTATTTCTGCCCATTCTTGTACTGCTGTCCCGTTCTCATCTTCATGGTCATAGCCCCAGAGAGGACTATGGCTGTTGAAATCACCGATCACAATTTGCACCTGCTTGTTTCCGAAATTGGATGGTAGGTTTACAGTGAATTGAGCACCAGGTGGTTTATAAAGGGATGAAATGGTGCAATTAGCTGTTTCTACAGTAAGGATTTCAATGTTGTTTTCCTCTGTGAATGCTGTGGATGAAATCTGGATATCTGGATGAACAAAAATAGCACTTCCATATTTATCATGAGGTCTTTCAATGGCGAGACGCATTCCATCTATTTTTGGCCTGCGAATATCACAACCTCTATTTGTCTCCTGTATGCACAGTATGTGGCACTGGTGCTTCCTGCATAGTTCTTGTAGCAGTTCTTATTTGGCTGGTGTAATGCCTTCTATGTTAACAGAGATAATCGTTAACTGTGGCCCTGAAAAGGGCTCAGGTGTGGATGTTTCTGTTGTGAAAGGATCAGCCGTCAGGTTATTCATTCTCTGACGTTGCCCAGGGTACGCCCGATTGCTTTTATTATCTTGATCACAAATCATCGCAATCTTCGGGGAGGCTCCTTTCGCGTACCCCATAATAATAATAATAATAATAATAATAATAATAATAATAATAATAATAATAATAATAATAATAATAACCATAATCAAGTCGGCCTCTGTCGTGTAGTGGTTAGTGTGATTAGCTACCACCCCCGAGAGGCCCGGGTTCGATCCCCGGCTCTGCCACGAAATTTGAAAAATGTTACGAGGGCTGGAACGGGGTCCACTAGCCTTGGGAGTTCAAATGAGTAGAGGTGGGTTCGATTCCCACCTCAGCCATCCTGGAAGTGGTTTTCCGTGGTTTCCCCACTTCTCCTCCAGGCAAATGCCGGGATGGTCCCTAACTTAAGGCCACGGCAGCTTCCTTCCCTCTTCCTTGTCTATCCCTTCCAATCTTCCCATCCCCCCACAAGGCCCCTGTTCAGCATATCAGGTGAGGCAGCCTGGGTGAGGTACTGGTCATCCTCCCCAGTTGTATCACTCGACCCAGAGTCTGAAGGTCCAGGACACTGCCCTTGAGGCGGTAGAGGTAGGATCCCTCGCTGAGTCCGAGGGAAAAGCCGACCGTAGGGGATAAACCGTTAAGAAGAAGAATCAATATCATCAGGAGGATAAAGGAAAAAATAATCATATGTGGCTTGGGCTACCGATTGCAATTGATTTGACGCTACCTGTGCGTCATTTGCTTCTTCCTTTCACCCTTTCTATAACTATCGCCACGTCTAGCTAAATTTGGGAATTCATGGAGACGGATTGAAATATCGAAAGGTGAAAATTTCTTTCATACAATGGTGTAAATGATATAGTGAGCTATATATTTTCACTCATCAACAATCCACTTATCATCATCGCATCCAACCGTGCATCTCAGACGTGAAGAGGCACCTCACTCGTAATATTAGAGACATCATTGAAGTTTACATAATACGTTATACCGTTCATGCCCAGCAATGTTTGGATTATATAGGTAATACTGCACACTCATAACATAAAACAGAGCTGTTGTTAAACATAAGTCTGCGAAGCCCACCGAAGCGTCATCAGCATCATGGTTGGTTCACTCATTGTCATTACGGTCGCCTTTTATGGGTTATTAGATGGCTAAATAGACGAGTTCAAGGAATATGAACTCTGTCGAAATGCTGCCACATCAAAACTGTCAAAGCTCCTTGTAATTTTAGAAGCTGGGGGGTGAATTTTTCTCGTTCTTTTCTACAATCCGTTGTATCGGTCTCTGAATCCGTTACTGTTGTTCAAATTATTACGAGCCCCATGAGCAATACGCCGCCACATCGGCCGAACAGACGGTATACTCTCCTAATTGGCAATGTCTATTAGGCACTTCATCATGTTACACTTAGGAACGTTCTTCTATCGCTTTTGCTATCCTCTTGGATTGCCTTGTCCATTCTTTAATTGATACGTAAACACAGACTGGCCGTACGGACCACACTTAGACCATATCGATCACAGGGACAGGCGGCATACGAAACCTTCTAACGCGCATCGCTCATATCTCAGTCACTACACTGTCATAGCACAAGATGGGACTGAGATGGATCGATGGAAGTAACATACTTCTTCTAGCCCTGTAAACCGTAAATGGATTTGGGCTTCGCAGAGACTGAGGACATTGATGTTAGGGTACGGTGCATTAACTAGCATACAATGAGATGATCATGAAACATTCATAGAATATTTAATATCGGCTGAGTATCTCAATTACTTGTGCCGGCCCCGTGGTGTAGGGCTAGCGTGCCTGCCTCTTACCCGGAAGCCCCGGGTTCGATTCCCGGCCAGGTCAGGGATTTTTACCTAGACCTGAGGGCTGGTTCGAGGTCCACTCAGCCTACGTGATTAGAATTGAGGAGCTATCTGACGGTGAGATGGCGGCCCCGTTCTAGAAAGCCAAGAATAACGGCCGAGAGGATTCGTCGTGCTGACCACACGACACCTCGTAATCTGCAGCCCTTCGGGCTGAACAGCGGTCGCTTGGTAGGCCAAGGCCCTTCAAGGGCTGTATTGCGATGGGGTTTTGTTTGAGGGTTTGGATCTCAATTACGTATGCTCAGACTTTGTGCACATGTTCCTTAGTTCTAATTTTAGGCAGTCCGGCTCCATGGCTAAATAGTTAGCGTACTGGCCTTTGGTAACAGGCGTCCCGGGTTCGATTCCCGGCAGGGTCAGGAATTCTAACCATCATTGGTTAATTTCGCTGGCATGGGGGCTGTGTGCATGTGTTGTCTTCATCATCATTTCATCCTCATCACGACGCGCAGGTCGAGTACGGGCGTCCAATCAAAAGACCTGCACCTGGCGTGCCGAACATGTCCTCGGACACTCCCGGCACTAAAAGCCATACGCCATTTCATTTTTTTCAATTTCAGGAAATCCTGTTTTTCTTTAAGACTACTACACCTTGTTTAGGCATATTCCAGTACACCTTTTAAAGAGATCCCAATGTATTTTGAATAACTTTAAGCATCCTTGCTAGGTATAGATAACTTAAGCGAGGATAACGCCCAGCTTAATACTTAGCATATTTCAAATATCTAGTAAAGTGCGGTTTGAAGAAGTGTATGCTGAATTAATTAAGATATTAAAAATGTAGGCGTAAAGAATATTTAGCCGCATAATGATAGAAGCAATGACTGGACCCAATATATTCATTATCTTCAGAAAACCCTCATGCCCAAAGATTCTGAGTTTTCAGGACATGAGCAAATCTTCTTAGTATTTGCATAGATATACATATAAGATCTCCAAAGGAGTTCACATACCTTTGAGAGTGAAATAGATGGAAGTTTTAAATTTACTTATTTTCATAATAATTGAACTTTTCAATTAACATCAGCGGAAGATTGTTTTTACATATTTCGCTTACTTCCTCAATTATAATATCAAATATAACAGCTTGTCACTTCAACCAGACATTTTAATCCTTCTATCCTCGTCCACATCGTTCCCACACATCAGTTCTCCACATCATTCTGGTAATATAATAGTAGTATGTAAATGTACCACTACGATACGGGACTGAAAATGTCTCATACTATGTGTGTTACTAAACAATTTACAATTTAATGACCTTGTTGATTTCTGGAGGGAACTTTGTGATTGAAATCACTTGTCTCCAGATAATTCAAGCACAAACCACGCAAGACAAGTACCCACGTATAAATTTTATAGGAGCCTACGACATCATGAGACATTTTCACGCTATGTTTGACAGACGATAAAAGTGCAGAACTGCCCTCCTGAAATGGTTATTATCAGGATACTTGGTGGAAAGCTAAAGCAGACCAAAATTATTCCTATTAAGAAGAGAAAAAATGCAACGACGTGCACAAAATTTCCGTTAATTTCCATGTAGTTTCCTTATACGTAATTGTTTGCTGGATTCTAAATTGGTTGAGGTTTGTTAAGAAAATGACAGAGTTAAAATAAACTATTTAATTTATTTTAAACAGATCAAGGCAGTATTCACACAAATACACATATTTCTTCCATTAAAATAAAACCGCATGCGGACTGCTTTAGTTTGCGTTGTTGTTGTTGAATTTAACTTCCGAAGTGGATCAACACCATAAGTTTACTTGAATAACTTTACTAGGTGCAACATAAACAGATCAAGCAGGGTTTGGGGCATAAGTCATGGTAACTATTTCTCCACACATTTTCATGATTCTACCATGAAATGTGCATATATCCCGGAAAGTATTATACGCATAGTACATGAACATGGCACGAGATGGACAGGTACCACGAACAAAACGATGGAACTTCAGTAATGAGTGATGCTCCGAGCAGAAGGTGAAGAGGCAATAACAGGATGGGTACATCAAAGTGAACGTTCTCAAGGGTCGCAATTCCAAAGAATGTCATAGAGAACTTGTGGAAGCTGTACCGAACCGTTTCGAAATGGACAGCAGCATTTCATCTCGGACCTGAAACAATCAGCGACTTTCAACGGTCCAAAAGTCCAATTAGTGACCGGACTGACGTATTACGTGCAGTAATTACCCAATGCATTGTTCTTCTCAGTAATGTGATCCTTCTCCATGACAACGCCAGACCACATGCAGCACGGTATGTGCGACAGCAACTTCAGCGCTGGACGGGGAAATACAGGAACAACCACCATACTCACCGGACTGTCTTCGTGCGATTTTGTCCTTATCTCTACGGTGAAATAACCATTGCGTAGGATAGGGCTTGGGACACTATAGGATACTGCAGAATGGTATCCAACGTCCTCCACTTTTTTGGCAACATGTTGTGGACAATCTAGGAGGCAACATTTAGAGTTTAACATAAACAGAACTGTACTCTCCGAGAATAAACATTATGCAACACAAGGATTTCTTGGCGTACAGTTCCCTCGTTTTATATCCTACACCAGGTAAATCTACTCGGCATGATTCACGCATTCCACAGCACTTTACGCTCCACACTCCATTTGTTTGGTAGATCCAGCATTCGTGCAAAAACAGGATTACCATAACTTGTACTCCAACCCCCGTATTATTTTGCAATTTATTTTGAAAAAGATGACGAATATACTAGCCCATTCAACGCCAAACCCGTATATATATATGTTTTGGTGCAGTGTGTACTTCAACGATCTCATAAATAAACAGGTTATAGTGTCATGCTTTGAAATTTCGTGGAAATGCTCAAAGAAGTTCTGTACGGCAGATATACCACTTCATTTCACGTGTTTTGAAAGTGATCTAGTGTATTTCAGCTTCGTTGGAGTGGAACATCTTTCCCGCTAACGTGTAGCCATCATGGCGTTTTGAAGTATACATTTCTCTCTTGTTGAAGAAGAAACTGAATTTTTCCTCATAAATAGTGACTCTGGAGAGCTATATTTTGATAACGAAGATCGAGCATATACAGGAGTCGATACTGAACTACAATAAAGTGTGAAACAAAGTAGTAATGATGAATCTCATGCGATATTGTCACCCCCTCCTCAAATGTTGATGAGCTTGATAATACCAGTTCTTGGATCACAAATTTTATATTATATTTCAGTAGCAGTATCATAGAGCGGAGTAGCTGTGCGTGTTAACATTCTACTGTTATGGAGCCAAGCTCTGCATTCATCAGGCGAGTGGGTTCGAACCCCACCGTCAGCTGGACTGAGAATGTTTTCTCTGTTCTCTTTTGCACTCCCAAGCAAATGCCGGGACAGTCCCTATGCATAAGCCACAGCCGATTCCTTCCAGTTCCTTACCTAGTGTCATTCATTTCATATTCATTATCTTCTCAACTGAGATTTAAATCAGGAAGGGCATCTGGCCGTAAAATATCTTATAAAATATAATCTCACTTCATCCCCGACCCCGAATTTGGCTGCGGGGCTAACGGAACGATATGCGTTCCATTAATATTATCAGTAAAAATATATCTGTAAAAGTGCTTCTACCGAGCTCGATAGCTGCAGTCGCTTAAGTGCGGCCAGTATCCAGTATTCGGGAGATAGTAGGTTCGAACCCCACTGTCGGCAGCCCTGAAAATGGTTTTCCGTGGTTTCCCATTTTCACACCAGGCAAATGCTGGGGCTGTACCTTAATTAAGGCCACGTCGCTTCCTTCCCACTCCTACCATCGTCGTCATAAGACCTGTCTGTGTCGGTGCGACGTAAAGCAACTAGCAAAAAAAAGTGTTTCGTCCTTTAAAAACCGGCCCAGAGGGTTCGCCTGGTCATCAAAACTCGGCAGTGAAAAGGCTAGTGAATACTTTCGTATTCTTTGCTGTACACATAAAGTAATTCTGATATGCATTTCAGTTAATTTTCCTTCATAAGAAGGTAAAAAATAAACATTTTTTTAAATTTTTAAATAAACTTCATTGCAAGAACGGCTCGTACCATCCAGTTCAAGTTCTCATATTCAATGACTGTTCAAAAATTTGCTTCTACAACTATAACATTATCGACTGGTTTGTTTGTGTTTTGTACAACCGTTGAAAGTATCTTACCAACCCAAATCAATGGCATATACAGTTCCTTAACCAACCTTCGTTCCAAGGGTTTTGTAAAAGAAGATGTACTGAACTGATGGTAAACAACATCCACACGGCAGGTTTGTTTACAGAATTTAAACTTAACTGTCACGTGCCGTAGTTAGGTTTCAAACAACCTTCACATGGCAGGTTTGATGTGGGAGGATGAGCTGCCTTGCCAACTGCCCCATGCCAACTTGCGGCTGCGATCGATCTTCACGTACTGCTGCCCGTACAGGTCGGTCACAAGATCAGTTCGTGGGCGATACATCACGTTGAAGAAGACTCGCACAGTGAAAAAGTAGATTGCCTCCAGTGCTGCGGTGAAGCTGAAGCCGAGGAGCAGGCCCAGCAGGCCGCCTAAGTTGCCTGCAACCAGCAAAACACGAAGCAATCAAAATAAGAACAGTGAGAACATAATTCTGAAAGGAAGGTAAATGACTCATTCATGCGGAGTGCCGTTTGTGTGCACAAACAACGTAGAAATTCAGCTTTTAACCCTCGCACTGCACACTGGAGTCCCACAGACCCAGCGAAAATTTTAATTGCATAAGTTGTTTTTATTTGTGACTGAATGATTTTCTTTCCCACTTCTAAACTCATTTGGCATCCCTGCGCCACCCTTACCAAGGTATGTCAAGGTCACTGAATATTAGCGAGGGAGTGAAAGCAATTAGAAGTTGAGTTCGGGTGAGCTAGATCCCAGTGTGCAGTCCGTGTTACAAACTTGTACATCTTGTGATCTGCGTTTCTTTAGTTATACTCAACAGACTTATTACTGTGTTCTAATGTTTTCATCTGGTGCTGAGGACATTATATGCTAAGTGGTGGTAACCTAGTATGGCTTCAACATCTAAACTTTTAACGACAGAAGAGGAATATGCGATGCTCTAAAACAGTGTATTATTAGATGAAAATTCAGACAGAGTGTATTTTGATGAAGATGGAGGAGAGGAGGAAGAAGAGGACAATGTAGAGACTCGTGAACAAAGTGCAGAGGAGGAGGAGGAGGCGGGGGAAGAACACGATAATCACGAAGCTGTAAGACGGAACATTCGAACTGTAAAAGGGAAGAATCGATACGTTTGGAGCACCGTTCCTCGAAAATGAACTGGGAGGACCTCTGCTCGAGACCTAGTCAAACGCTTCCCTGGACCTATAGGACCAGCGAAAACAGCTAAGACTCCGTTAGAATCTTGGTCTCTTCTTAAAATGCCCAGATTATTGACACTATTGTTCAAGATACTAATGATGAGATTGAGCAAAGGCGTTCTGAATGTCGACAGCCACTCAGCTACCACACAAATACTAGTTCTAATGAAATAAAGGCCAGCATTGGACTATTACTGCCAGAGCTGAAGGAATTAACCAAACACGATTAAAATCCATAGCTCGGCTGGGAATCGAACTCAGCCCTGTACATGAAAAATGGTACGAAGTAGAAATAAAAGGGATAATTTTTCTATTTTTTACGTCGCACCCAAAGAGAAAGGTTTTATGGTGACGATGGGATAAAAAAAAAGGGCTAGAAGTGGGAAGGAAGCGACCGTGGTCTTAAATGAAATACTATCCCAGTATTTTCCTGGTTTGAAAATGAGAAAAGTTATAAAGCATTTTCAGGGCTGCCGACAGTGGGATTCGAACCCATATCTCCCGAATTCAAGCTCACAGCTACGTTACCCAAGTATTGTGGCCAACTTGCTAGGTAAAGCGATATTTTTTTAAATGAGCTAATTTCTTAACTGAGAGTAAGTTTCGAAATAGGTAGTAAAATTTGGATGCTCTCTGTATCCTATTGTCATTATTTTGCTGAACATTGTTATCTCTAGAGTTTACACTTCCACTTATTACTTATTACCTCTAAGTAGACGTTTGTCTTTGCTCCTCTTCTATTTACAGCTTTATATTTACGGTCTAGGGTTTGCTCATCCTGCTCCAAGCAGTCATTCTGTCCTGTTCTTCTAGTTTCGTTTCTCTCCGTGTAAGCATCATCAGCAAATATCAAGTCATTTTTGTTCACTGTGAGAATCATTACTCGTTTATTTTTCTTGCTTTACGTGCCACTGACCACTTTTACTGTTTTTGGAGACGCTGGGGTACCGGAATTTCGTCCCACAGGGGCTCTTTTACGTGACAGTAAATCTGCCGATACGAGGCTGACGTATTTGAGCACTTTCACATACCACCGGATTGAGCCAGGATCGAACCTGCCATGTGGGGTTTAGAAGACCAGCGCCTCAACCGTCTGAGTCATTCAGCCCGGTATTCGATTTTAAAATCCGGCTCATTACTATGATAATGGCAGTGGAATAAGTCACACATTGCTACAAACAGCACCAGAGTAAATGCTATGTCTAGTGACTTACCACTAAGGTTAGCATCAGGGGTCTCATCTTCGTAAAATAAAACCAAATGTCTACAGTAATAACTTCAGAAATTACCCAAATTACTTAAAGAAGAATGCTGCATGAAATTCTACTTTTAATGTGAAGAACATCCTATTTCCAATGTCAACACGAACTGTTACGGAGTTCAGTATTAAATGAGAAATTAGACGCTGGGCAGTGTTTGTGCATCGCTGTCCCTTACCTTCATAATGCGAGCGTGCGGTGGAGTGAGGAAGCGTTAATCTGCGGTGTCTCCGGGGACAAAGTACTGACACTATACAGGATTATAATGTAGCACGAACTCCGCTTGTGCTGTATGCACGTTTAATGTTAGCAGTCCGTTGATTCAATACAAACAGCTGCTGCTAACTTCATCGTGTGATTACGCTGACATGGAGAGTGTAGATATATTGATTGCAGTCACAGCACTCTTCAACGTAGTTCTTTATGATCCTCAAATATCATGCACAGTAGTTAGATGATGTGCATCAAATGAAGTTGGTTCACAAAAAAAATTAATAAACCCCCGCTTATGAAACATATCTGAAATCTGAATCATCAGAGATATACATTTTTAACAAATAGTTCTGAGTTGTGTAATTAGGGCTATGGGTACCATTAGAGTTATAAGACGAGAAAATTGAATATATAGTTGTAATGGCTTGATATTTTATATTACTCATTAATATTTGCAATTTTCAGATACCTGTGAAAAGCGTCGATAAAATTTTCCTTGTTGCGATTCGAGAATCTGTGAACATGTACTTCTATCTCATTTAAGCGAACTACTTGATTTCATGATAATGTCCTACACATACATGTCAAAATATACAATATTATAAATATGCATTTTTTCTTTCAAATATAGATCTATATATGTAATGCATTAATTTGTCAGTTTGGGCCGATGATCTGGATGTTAGGCCCATTTAAACAATAGTCATCATCATCATCAGCGGCAGCAGCAGCAGCAGCAACAACAACAACAACAACAACAACAACTTTGTCAGTTTGGCAACCCGTTTATACAGGAAGTTGTTGACATCGTAAATATTTTTTATTGAAGATAGTGCGAAAATGGTTCAATAGATTTTAATGGGACTCCGCAATTTACAGCATACAGTTCGTATGTCTTCAGAAAAATTGTAATTTTCATGGGATTTCCGATTCATGAACATCACTTCCAAATTTTCTTAAAGTAGTTTTAAGGTATTGAGCTGGGTGTCGTGGTGCGTGACTAGGTACTGTGTAGCAGCTGGTGAAGTTCCGTTTTCCTTCACTACGTTCTGTGTGGCAGGTGGTATCATAGCTATTAGCGCTACACTGGAAGAAACGTCAGCTTCAACCAGCAGCGTGTTAGCGTACTGTTAAGACGGTAGCGAAAAGTTACTGCAAGCTGTGGCTTGAAACATTGTTATTGAAAATTTTCACTGTTACCTTCATTATATAAAATTTCATGTACAAGGAAGTACACTGCCATATCTGCTAAGAAACGTCTGCATAGGAGCAGTCAATTCTGTGGAGTCTCATTTGACATAACTGAGCCCAGAAAGTTTCAGCAGCAACAACTTGATCGTAAGGACTGAACGTAATTTAACACCGGCTAAAATCCACGGCCTGGCCGGGAACACAACCCGGGGCCCATTAAATGTAAGCCAATACGCTGATCATTCAGCCTCAAAACCTAAAGCTTCAGAAGCCACAAATATTTATATCCCCATAGAAGGTCCGTTATACGTTTCCGTTCAGTAGCCGGATATGTTCCGAAGGACAAGAACAGCCATGTTACAAATCAAAGGACTGACATTAGTTAAATACTCACACATTCCATGTTCTGATGAATGGACTACGTTTTTCTTTTCTTTCTTTCTTTCTTAATCAGTTTACCCTCCAGGGTTAGGTTTTCCCTCGGACTCGGCGAGGTATCCCACCTCTACCATCACAAGAGCAGTGTACTGGAGGGTGAGACTTTGGGTCGGGGTATATAACTGGGAAGGAGGACCAGTACCTAGTCCAGGCGGCCTCAACTGCTATGCTGAACAGGGGCCTTGTGGGGGATTGAATGTTTGAAAGGGAATGGCAAGGAAGAGGGAAGGAAGTGGCTGTTGCCTTAAGTTAGGTACCACTCCGGCATTTGCCGGGAGGAGAAGAGGGAAAGCACGAAAAACCACTTCGAGGATGACTGAGGTGGGAATATCCCCTCTGGTCATTTGACCTCCCGAGGCTTAGTAGACCCCGTTTCAGCTCTCGCACGACTTTTCAAATTTCGTGGCAGAGCCGGGAATCGAATCCAGGACTCCGGGGGACATTAAGTTGGAGAAGGATGTACATTTTAAATTTCGTATGACTATGCTAGCCTGGTGCAGTCCTTGTAAGGCATACCCACCGACAAGCATGGACATAGTCTTAAACTGCTTATTATTGTGGTAGAGGATAGTATTTTGTGCGTGTGGTGTGTGAGTTGCAGGAATGTTGGTTATTACAGAAATAATACCCAGTCACTAGTCCCCAATCCAAGCGAAATGATCCTTAAAATTTAGTATCCCTGACCTGGGTGGAAATCAAACACTGATGTCTAGTGACAAAAGTCCAAGATGATGACACTTTCCCGTGGATCCGGGCTGCAAAGGAAATTACATCACCGGGCGAGTTGGCCGTACGGTTAGGGGCGCGCAGCTGTGAGCTTGCGTCCGGGAGATAGTGGGTTCGAACCCCACTGTCGGCAGCCCTAAAGATGGTTTTCCGTGGATTCCCACTTTCACACCAGGCAAGTGCTGGGACTGCACGTTAATTAAGGCCACGGCCGCTTCCTTCTCACTCCTAGGCCTTTCCGACCTCATCGTCGCCGTAAAACCTATCTGTGTCGGTACGACGTTAGACAAATTGTAAAAAAGAAAAAGAAGAAGTGACATCAATCTTATCCTACGAATTTATCTCTTCTCAATAATAAAATTACTAGTAATAATAATAATAATAATAATAATAATAATAATAATAATAATAATAATAATAATAATTTTACTTGCTTTACGTCACACTAACTACTTTTACGGTTTTCCGAGACGCCGAGGTGCCAGTATTTAGTCCCGTAGGAGTTTTTCTACGTGTCAGCAAATCTACTGACACGATTATGACGTATTTGAGCACCTTCAAATACCACCGGATTGAGCAAGAATCGAACCTGCCAAGCTGGGGGTCAGAAGGCCAGAGCCTCAACCGTCTGAGCCACTCATCCCGGCTTATCTCTTCTTCTCATTCAAAATTTATCAAATAATAATAATTTTGTTAGTTTTATGTCACACTAACTACTTTTACGGTTTTCGGAGACGCCGAGGTGCCGAAATTCAGTCCCACAGGAGTTATTTTAAATGCCAGTAAATCTACCGACACGAGGCTGACGTATTTGAGCGCCTTCAAATACGAACGGACTGAGCCAGGATCGAACCTGCCAAGTTGGGGTCAGAAGGCCAGCGCCTCAACCGTCTGAGCCACTCATCCCAACAAATTGATCTAATGAATTTCCTCAATCAATCTGTCTATCCGCCTCACCTATTCCGACGATCCGCCTCCTTAGCGTAACAATTAGCGCAATTAACTGGCGTCCTTGGACGCTGGTTCGATTCTCGGTACTGTCAGAAATTTAAGTATGGCAGGAGGGCTGGTATGTGGTTAAAATAGCTCATGCAGCTCAGCTCCAATGAGGGTGTGCCTGAAAAGAGCTGCACACCTCACGATGTGGACACGAGTTTACTTTACCTACCTTTCCCGGTCACTTTTCTGTTGCCCGCTTTGTTTCTGTACAGTAAAGACGGTGCGTGATTTACAACAACGATAATCGTTAATACGTTTAAATATCCCAGATACATCATTAAATATCAAATATTGAAATAGCTTAAAGCTACTATCCTTTCCTTTGCAGCCCTTCCGGCAGTAAGTGATTGGCTTTGTAGACTTCTACAACATTATGTCTGACTGAAGTATAAAACAATATTGTACAATGCAATCCAATTTCGTTATTTAAATGTTTAAATTCAATTAAGTTTTTAATTAAAATCCGTGTGTGTGTGGAGAGAGAGTTGTGCAGCTTTACTTTTATTCGTCGTGGAATTTCATTCATTCCGAAAGTTACATATGTAAATCGGGAGTTAAGAGACAAAACCTGGTATCTCCGAATGCTCTTCCTATCCATTATTCTCCTTAAGACTGGTTACACCTGCGGGCCACATATGGATATGCAGTCCATCAGAACAGTGCTCATTGTGTTCATTTCCCCCTGCTGGAGTGTAACGTAAAAAGAACCTTAAATACACTATACTGTAGGAGTGCGTAAATAAGTCATGCAAATATACATTCCTAGAGTGCGGCACGGTAAGGTTTATTTTTCTCTACGAATAACCATAGGAGAATGAACACAACGAACGTTGTTCTGATGAACTACATACACATATGTGGCTGGGAGATGTGACCAGTATTATAATACTACACCGCAATAAGTAAGCTGTTCATAATAATAATAATAATAATAATAATAATAATAATAATAATAATAATAATAATAATAATAATAATTGCTAACTACTTTTACAGTTTTCGGTAATACCGAGGTGCCAAAATGTTGCCCGCAGGAGTTCTTTTACCTGCCTGTAAATTTAGCGAAACGAGGCTTACGTATTTCAGCACCTTCAAATACCACCGAACTAAGCCAGGATCAAACCTACCAAATTGGGGTCAGCCTCAACCGTCCGAGCGACTCAGCCCAACTTTTCATACTAATAGGCTATCTGTAAAGAAATATTCACCAAATTTTGGGAGGTTTCAGAAGCCGATTCAGTGAAGATTTTATGATTTAATAATTGAAACAGGGTGAATATTCTGAGAGAGGTGTACTCTCAGATTATACCTCACACTTTTCAAGATATTGTACACATAGTTCGTTATACAGCCTCCAGTGCCTGTCAGTTTTCGAATTTATAAGAGGCTATATGTCGATATGTACCTGGATTTTAGCCCGTTGTCCAAGAAGCGCTTGAAATGTAGGTCTACGGTCGCATGCTTCTTATCAGCTGGGTAGACAAAATTAGCAATGGGAAGGTATTGACCAGGGTACGTAATGAAAAATAACTCTGTAGGGCTGATAAGATCAAGTAGCCCTTCTACTTTGGTCATATGATGAGTCTTGCACCCTTCTGCAAATAATTATACAAGGAAAGGTCGAGGGAAAGGGAGTTCCCTGGAGCCCCCACACATCTTGGCTGGAGAACCTTAGACAGTAGTTCGGGCAACCAAATGTTTCGCAATTCCGTGTAGCCAAAATTATCATCAACGTCCGATAACGGATACGGCATTAGAAGGTGAAGAAGTCCAATTTGGTTCTAAGTTCCCATCCTTCTAACTGGAGACTGAATTTCGGCATTTTAGAGGTACCACTTTCTCGGAAGGTCGGTAGCGCCTGGTATTTTCAAAGGATCGTTCCTTCTGATAGTTCAGTAATAGACTATCAGCTGACGTTCGGAGAAAATACCGGGCGTACTCTCCGGTGAAAAGTTAGGAGCTAGGAATATCATTCGACCGACGAGGTGGTAAATCTGTTCTCGATTTACCTGAAACATATCGGTTCAGTTCCCTTTCAAGAATTCGATAAAGTTAGAAATGATTCTTCAACGCCTGAGGAGACATATGCCTCTGGCGTTCAATCCGAATATACCAGGCATGATTAGTAGGTTAATGTGTGGTGGTAAAAGTAGCCCTCTCTAATATGAGGCCGAGTTTTGGTTAGTAGGAGCATTTATCTTCCACTACTTCAGGGGTAATCGTAGTTTTTATGCAAGAGACTTCCGTAGGTTGTCAAATCACAAATCTCAATCGCAATTGAGATCCTCCTTTATCCATAGAAAACATCGGAAAAGTAAAATAAAATACCGTGGCACTGTATCTTCCTACCGTTCTTGGAGAATGATTGATGGTCATATAATCACGCGTGATGAAGCCAATTTTACCAGCCCTAAGAGGTCCACTAGCAAGGGATCCAAACACGAAAATAGTCTCAGTAGAAGTTTCGAGCTTATGGTAGTTCAATTTATATTTCTATGTAGCAAACAAACTAATGATTGAAAGTAGACACCTGGTAATTTGAGGTATTAAATTGTAGTAAATTTATAAATTTATGCTGGGAAGGAAAACAGACAAGAGTAGTATATCCCAAACAATGTAATACTTCCTATATTCGTAGTCATTAAATGAATAGCCCTGTGTGTAACAGTTCAAAGAATATCTTTGCACATTGTCTTCCTTGATTTCTTTAATTTTATTGATAGTCTCTGTCGTAGTTCGAGGAGCTGCACACGGCACCTTTTGACAATCCTTCATTTCCTGTGATTCCTGTGCTCGCATATTTAAGAAAATAGGTTTGTGTTTGATGTGATGATTGTATTCTTAATGTAGAATGGAGGGGAATATCAAATAAAGAAGAGATCCGACAATTCCAGGAGTAAAGGCATTGGCTGAGGAGAGGTCACAGTGCTGAAAGACGCAACAACAAAAATCTCTCCAGGCATCAAAGCCTAATACCGTTGGGGTTGGAAGGAAACAAAGCAAAATGTAGAATAATGGAAGAATTATTAGGATCCGCTGAGTCTCCGTGGTCATATTATCAGATTAGAGGTCAAGATCCCTCGGAGGAAAAGCGAACACGCAATCTGGATAAACTTTTCCAGATGGCTATCTATTGTCTGCAATACATTTAAGGACATATTGTGAGCTTAAACGCTTTAGTACAAACAACCTATGACAATAAAGTTCGGTGAATAGTCCTGTACTATCAACATAGATGAACAATGCATGACTGTGACCTTACTGTCCTTCGAAATAGTCTCCGCCTATAACTATGCACTGCTGAGGTCGGCGATGCATGTCCTGGAAACTTTGCAAGAAGGCTTTCTTTAGGATGGTGTTCAAAAGCCTCGTCACGTTTTGTTGGATGTCAGGAATATTGTCCAATCTCTTTCCTTTCAAAGTGAGTTTGATGCGTGACTTTTCGGCTCTGACCTTTTTCCGACGAGAGGATCCCAGAGAACGACATTGCATGCTTTGCTGTTTCGTTTCAGGGTCGTACCTTAAACACCAGGTTTCATCCTCAGTGCCAATACAATTCAAGAAATTTGGTCGCATCCGCCGTTTCGACAAAATTCTGTGCAGCCTCTAAACATGCCTGCTTCTGATCGTCAGTCAAGGGATGTGGCACAAGACGAGAACACGTTTTCCTCTTCCCTAGCTTCTGGGTAACGATTTGTCGCACGGATTCACTGTTAATCCGCTATCATGCCCGCAGTTAATCGCCGATCGTTCGTGATTAATGTCCTCACCTTTTCAATGTTTTCTTCACTGACGGCGGTCACCGATCTTCCGCTACGGGGGTTGTCAGAAACACTTTCCCGGCCTCCTCAAAAACTGACGAACCACTCGTATACACACGTCAAGGACAGTGCTTGATATTCATAAACACGTACCGGAATCGCATGCGTTTCTTTCGGTGTCTTGCCAAGCTTAAAATTGTACACTCGTCTTTCGGCCGTTCATGTTCCTGTTCGCAGTTCAGAACCAACGCACTAAACACGCACTGTTTCAAACAGGTCTTACGCGGCACACACACGATGCTCAACTGAACAACGTTGGGAGCAGGTGGTCGAAACCTGCTGCTACGCAGGTGCAGCGTTGTGTGTCGCCAGCGTTGCCGGATCGACAGTTCTGACTTCATTCACCGAACTTTATTGTCACAGGTTGTATTTGTGACTTAAGTCAAGTGTTCCAGCGTGGAAATGAGGTGAATTGTGTTCTCGGAAGAGAACGAGAAAATCACAGAAGGAATAATCACCAGGTTCTACAACAACAAGGTAAATTTGAGGTGCCAACTTTTCTTGCGTTACTAAAATTGGTCCCTTCAACTTCTAAGAACCCATAAAAGGTGATAGTGATGCCCTGGGAAGACATTACTATATTCGAAACATTGGGCGTAACCCAGTGCATATAACTATTGCTGAAGCTGGAGCATATAACCTTCGTATTAGGAATCACTCTCCTCTTCAGACTGAGTGTAACACAGAACAGATGCGCACACCAAGTGAAACTTCGAGGCAAGGGAAAGGACGAGGGAATACAATCATAGCAGAGAGATGAGTAAATTAAATGAACCCCAGTGGTGGAGTGATGACCACGGAGCCCGTAGCTGAGTTAACATTGTTTCCACGTGTGTCAGGTTCCAAACTTTCATCTTTCTTATCTAGTCCAAATTGGTCTACTTCTCTTCTGGTTTCGATGGTAACAGTATGGGCAGCCAACGAAGTCTCTCTTTTCCATGCCCTTCATGTCCCTCCATTTTCTACCTCTGATACCTTCACTCTTCAAAATGCTGGACTTCTTTCATTTTATCTTGTAACAGTAGTAGGGTGAGTATTTGTAGGCATTAAAATGGCAAAAATAGGCACCAAAATCAACCCGAGTATACCATCTTCATAGCATTTAAAATTACCCGGCATATGTGAATAATGCCACTTGGTTCTCAGCTAAAGGTTTTAGCCAAGGGGCAAGAGGTCACCAAAATCAGGAAAAGGTTAAATTTATTATTAGGAGTAGTAGTGGTTGTGGTAGTATCTATCAATCGCTACTGATCTGCTTTTTGGGCAGTCGTCCAGGTGTGGTAGATGAGTAGTAGTAGTAGTAATTTTGTTTTTGTTAATGCAATTGAAGATACTGTTTTCTCTTCCAAAAATATATGTCAACAGGACACTTCAAATGAATAATAGTCAGCACATGTTACAATGGACAACCATATATTGTTCCAAATTTTTAACGGTAAAACTTTGCCTGTTGTCGTCTAATATATTTTTAAATTGATAAAATGACCTTTCCACTTCACACGAGGTCATGACACGGTATGTAAGAGCAGGTAGCATTGCTGGGGTGACACCTGGTGGTGGAGTTTCGTCTTTCCCTTAGAGCTCAGCAGCAATGGGAAAGCATCCTTCCAGCCGTAATTCCTCTGCATTACACTGTGAAATTTGGCACTGATCTCATCTCCTGTCACTCCATTTAGGCTAGCAGTGGCCGCCTTCACCTCACGAACAATCTCTACAGCCTCCGCAACACGTAACCAGCTGCTTTATTTCGGAAGGTAGCGGTTCAAACTTGGAAATGTACGTTAGACCGCTAAAAATCTTGGGGTTGGCGAGTGCAGTGTGCAGATTCAAGACCAGCTCGCTGTAAGAAGAATCAGAGGACATAAAGTATGCTGTTGTCATTTAAGTGCCAATCTTTGGTAACTACCTGGAAATAATTCCTGCTTTCAGCGGCTACCTGATAAAGAAAACTAACAAAGTAGAGATGGGTGGGAAAATACGATTTAGGAACTTAATATTTGTATTTTAGGCACTTAACATGCAAATACCTCCAAAATAGGCATTAATACACGAAATAGGTATTTATTGGCACCATGGAACCCATGTATTTCCTTCACAATTTTGGGTTGAGGATAAAAATAGTCATTTATGGCGAAATCCTCGCCTTAAATATTAGTTAGGAGGTAATGTTTGTTTAAGTGTACTTCCCCTTTAATCACGTGACCTATCACCACAAAGGGAAGAAATTGAACTGGAAACCATGAATACTGGTACACTGTTAATCCAACATCCCAGATCAGAGAGCAGACTGGTGGTCAAACAGCATAACTCACCCATAAGAGACAGCCAGGTGTAGAGCAGAGTTGTGCGATATCGGCTTCCCACGAGGTCTACAAAGAAGATGTGGATAACTGTGTCCGTCACAGGATCAATTCCCGAACTGGAAATACAAGAACTAGTGTCAGATAATGCATTTTCCTAACAATAACGAATTCAAAGTAAGGGAGCAATGAAATATATAACAAAAACTCCATCGCGTAAATTTACGTGATTTCTATATACGTGCACCTGTAGTGAAGTCAGAATTATAAATTCTATTTGAACACTGCTGTTAACCGTTTAGCACTCAAGTTTCAGAAAAAAAATCATCGTAAATCGGGTGCAGTGTGACACACCGTGTCATGTATATTGATATTATCACCATGCAGTGACTTGTGTACACGTTACATTTATTTACGCTTAATACCACATTAATCACATATTATAATATTCATTTTGTGTGTGTCACAGTTTATAAAATAAATGATATGTCAAATATATTTACATTGATTGTCATGGGTTATATGACATAAAACACATTAATATTTACAGAACGTCCTAGGATCCGCGCACTGCAGTCATCTGTGACATGGATCCTAGGACGTTCTGTAAATATTAATGTGTTTTGTGTCATATAACCCTGTAAATATATTTAAAGGCAGATTTCATGTAGATTGTTGTTAAGATCTTTTGATTTATCTATTTACTGTGAACTGATGACGACTGCAAGACAATCGAAACCGGTTTTCACTTAATAAATGTTGTGAATTATATATAGTGTAGAATGGTCAAACATCCCTCAATTAATTCCTATTGTATAAGTGATATAAATGTTCAGCATTTTCAAATAAATATAGATAACATTTATTTATTCTGATGGTAAAATATACAGTGTCCGCCTCTGTGGTGTAGTGTTTAGTGTGATTAGCTGCCACCCCCGGAGGTCCGGGTTCGATTCCCGGCTCTGCCACGAAATTTGAAAAGTGGTACGAGGGCTGGAGCGGGGTCCACTCAGCCTCGGGAGGTCAACTGAGTAGAGGGGCGTTCGATTCCCTCCTCGACCATCCTGGAAGTGGTTTTCTGTGGTTTCCCACTTCTCCTCCAGGCAAATGCCAGGATGGTACCTAACTTAAGGCCACAGCCGCTTCATTCCCTCTTCCTTGTCTATCCCTTCCAGTCCTCCCTTGCCGGGCTGAGTGGCTCAGACGGTTAAAGCGCTGGCCTTCTAACCCCAACTTGGCAGGTTCGATCCTGGCTCAGTCCGGTGGTATTTGAAGGTGCTCAAATACGACAGCCCCGTGTCGGTAGATTTACTGGCACATAAAAGAACTCCTGCGGGACTAAATTCCGGCACCTCGGCGTCTCCGAAGACCTTAAAATGTAGTTAGTGGGACGTAAAGCAAATAACATTATTATTATTATTCCAGTCCTCCCATCCCCTCACAAAGCCCCTGTTCAGTATAGCAGGTGAGGCCGCCTGGGTGAGGTACTGGTGCACCTCCCCAGTTGTATCCCCCGACCGAAAGTCTCAAGCTCCAGGACGCTGCCCTTGAGGCGGTAGAGGTGGGATCCCTCGCTGAGTCCGAGGGAAAAGCCAATCATGGAGGTTAAACGGACTACAATACGATATGAAAATATCCAGTACGTATAAATGAGTTTCAACACATTCGGCAGTACGTACAATTATGACTGCCACAAGTAACAACTAGTTCATAAATGTACTGTATATAGCGATTTTGATCTGACAGCATCTTTACTCTGGCTTTCACTAGGACAATCTAAAAAAACTGAATGAGGTGCTCCATGCACATTTTGCAATTATTCTTAGACTTAACTGCCCCTAGAGCGTGGGACACAGACACCATCCAGCTTATCTAGCCCGCTATGGTGGAAGTTGACACCCACTTCAGTTATTTTCCACCGTGGGACGGCAACTGAAGTGTACTGTAAACAACTACCAATCTATAACGGAAGGAATGAGAAGCACAGGCCTCTCACAACTTTAAAAAATCGCGTGGTTCTGAGAGCTTGTAATCGAGACATAGTGTGTTCGAACCCCACTATTGGCAGCCCTGAAGATGATTCTCCGTGGTTTCCTATTCCATACCTGTCAAATGCTAGAGCTGTACCTTAATCAAGGTCACTCCTAGCCCTTTTCGATCCCATCGTCACCATAAGACCTATCTGTGCCGGTGCGAGATAAAGCAACTTGCAAGAAAAATTTTTTAAAAAAATATACAGTTATTTCGTGATAAGACTGAAATATATATGTAGTTACGAGATGACTCACATAGAGTATGACACACTCGGAGCACACTTTGATGCAAGACTACGGAAACCTATTAGGCGACTGACTGGCGGCGACGGTCAGGATTTCGTCCTCAGCAAGCTGACTTACAGTGGTCAACAATCATTGGACAAGACGCTTGCAACCAGTCACGTGCTAGCAGTGTGAAGGGCACGTCGTAAGCTTCCGCAATTTAATTGCACGGATAGAATCCCATCCTGTTTTGTGCAGGTGGAAGGCCCAAGTTGTTAAGCAGTTGATCACATTTCACACATTTATTTCTCTGTATATTGTAATTTAATCTAGGAAACGTAATTCATTTCATGCAAGCGCCACACCACTCAATGGTCCAGAAAGGACACTGGTGAATTATTACAAATTAACTCACACAAAAAATTGGAACGTTCACAACAGTGAATTCTAGGACATAATTAAGACACCCAATGCTTTCAGTACCAATGCGAAGAACATTAACACGCCACCGAAGGAAATACTGCATGAATGACACAACATGAAAATACAGTTTTCCCAGGAAGTGTAAAAACTTGTAAATATAAAAAGGAGTACGTTAAAATGTGTTGTTGATGACTGAGAAATAATTGGGGTGGAGGTAAATAATGCACCCAATAAATATACAGTCATTATTATAGTTTATCGCCCGCCGAAATCAGGTTTAAACACGATCACTCGTCTTTCTGAATTGACATGTGCAAATATAAGCTACGAGAAAACTATAATTGCAGGGGATCTAATCCTAGCGTCAGTAAACCGGGATGGGTCAAGTACGGGGAGGGGGGGGGTTATCGCAGGAAGCAGTTAACTTATTAGTGTGGAATAATGGTTTTTCCCAAGTCGTTACAAAGAACACAGGTAAACAAGCACTTTCAGATGTTTTTCTAGTCAGACCGGATGACATACAGTAGTTATACCTTGCGAAATAATTCGAGGGATTAGTGACCACAGTGCAGCGGTAATCGATCTCTTTTGGGAAACTTGTAATACGAGGCATGTGGGAATTTCTAAGACTATTTGATGCTATACGTGGGGAGACTCAGTAGGTTTTCGAAACTATTTGATGTTGTGCTATAGTAATTAGATAAAGGAGGGCAAGGGGATGGACGACATTTGGGAGAACTTCAAAACCATTTTAAATACTGGACTGAATACATTCGTTCCCAAAAGGAAAATTAGGGAAAATTCTGATCCGCCGTACTACGCCGCGACTATTAGGAAGCTTAAACGTAAGACTAGGTGAGCATTCAACAGAAGAAATAATAACTATACGTGCAAAGCGGAGTATAGAAGTTTGGTGAAGTTTTTGCTAGCAGGAAAGAAAGTGGCTGAAGAGAAATATCTTGACAATATCCTAAATGAAGATTGAAATTCTTGCGATCCTTTTTTTAAATATATATACGAAGATTGAAGGGAGAGAACAAGTCAGTTCCTTCTCATTGTATAGGAGGGGATTTATTGGTGACAAAAGATATAGACAAAGCGGTAGCATTAATTAAGCACTACGGAAAGGATTTTAATCCGACGGAACAGTTATTCAAGGACATTTTTTCCAAAAGCTAATAATGATTTCCAAAATAAAGCTTCATTATTGCTTAAAGGTCCTTCTAAACTCAGAAGAAGTCAATCTTGTGGGCCAGATTCTATTTTCGGAGAGGTACTTAAACTCGGGGGTGAAGCAATTCTACGATATTTAATAGGAATCTTTAATATGTCACTGAAAAAAACGAAGGTTCCAGAAGATTGGAAATGGCCATTTTCGTTTCTATTCACAAACGGGCTGACAAGAGCGACTTGAAGAACCACAGACTGGTAACTTTGTCGTCAATCATATGCAGACAAGTGGAGCAATTGACAGTGGATTATTTTAGATTAAAATGGGACTCTTCTGGAATGATATTTAAGGGGCAGCATAGTTTTAGGGAAGGCTTCTCCTGCGAAAGTCAGCTCGGTTTCGTATGACAAGATATATCGGATAAGCTCGACAGTGGGGTCAAGAATTGGTGCAATAGTAATCGATTTTGCTAAGGCATTTGATCTTGTGCCACATGACATCATCCTTAACAAATTAGCACGTACACGCGTTGACATCAGAGTTGCGAAATGGATACGAGAACTCCTCAATGGAAGAACTCAGAGGGTGAGCGTGGGAGAAACGCTATATTTTCCAATAAACGTTACGTCAGGTGTGGTTCAGGGTAAGGTTATTTGGCCAATTCTTTTAAAAAATTATGAGTGATATGCCTGATTCGATAAAAATTGGAAGTGCGCCTATTTTCCGATGATAGCGGGAGATAATTACAGAGGAGGACCAACTATTGATTCAGCAGGATTTAGATACGATAGCAAAATGGGCGCATGAAAATCGAATAAAAATCCACAGCGAAAAAAATACAAGAAATTGTGTTTCAGTAAAAAGAAAATGACAGGAAAGAGAGGTTACGAAATTAGAGGGGAAAGTGTTGTTGAAGTTGGTAGTTGTAAGTACTTAGGTGTTACTATTAGAAAAGATTTAAACTGGTCAGAGCAAGTGGAAAATGCAGTTAAAAAATCCTGGAGATCGTTACATTTTATTATTCGGGATGGGAAAGCTAATTCTGGTGACAAAAGTAAAGCTGATAAATGCTTGGTAAAACCGATTCTCGAATATGAATATGGAACTGCGTACTGGAATTCGTACAGGGTGAGTTTAATAAATTCCCTGCAAAATGTTCAAAGAAAAGCGATGCGTTTCGTAACCGGGAATAGAAGAATACCTTTAATTGGGAAAGTCTTGAATCTAGAAGAACTATAACTCGTCTGTGTGGTCTTTATAAGAGCTATACAGGAAGGGCTTCCTGGAGTAGTACGGTATTAGGAATAGGTTGGAACCTCCCTCATACTTATCGAGAAATGATCATAAGCATAAAATTAGGACCAGAAACAAGCATAAAGACGTGGGCAAGCTTTCCTTCGTAAAAATAAATTACCCGCAGCAGTCTTTGATAGACTCCCTTCCGGTATCAGGTCATTTGAGAGGACCAGCAGTGCTAGTGTAAAATGAAAAGTAAAAGCTGTAAATTGCGGACACTGAATTTGTGATTTTCTGCTTGGTTTAGATTGTGAAACTAGGAGTTTTTCTTGTGGTATTCTCATTCCAGGGAATTTCTTGTTGTACTCATGTTGTTGTTGTTGTTGGTAATTACCAATGTGTTTAACTTTATTATCACTTGCAATGTTAAGCTAGTAGTAAGTTCAACATGTAAGCTGTAGTGTTAAGCTCTGGGAAATACTTCAGTTTTGTCTGAATTTGTATATAATGATGAAATGAAGGATTTAGAATTTTAAACTTAAACTAGTAGTATCTCTTGTAATATTTTCTTTCCGGGGATTTGCTTAATGTACTGTTGTTGTTCTTGTAGGATAATTTTTTTAACTTTCCTTTATAATCATATAATGTTAAGCTAGTAGTAAGCTCAACCTGTAGCATTGTAAGCCTTAGTGTTAAGCACTGGAAATACTTAAGTTGTGCATGAAATTTTATACGATGATGCTGGATTTAAAATGTTTATCTAGTAGTATTTCTTGTAATATTTTTTCCTTGGAATTTCTTGTTGTACTCCACTTGTTGTTGTTGTTTAGTAGTCATATTTTAAGTTTATCCGCGATCATTTAAATGAAACATGTCAAGAGCACTAGAGAGGGAGAGGTGGTCGGGTTGCACGACCTTCCCAATCACAGAATTTATTCGCTTTAGACTTTTTGTTTGAGGTTGAATGCAGGGTCTTGTGTATAAGACTCCTTTTGACACTGAAGGGACTCTGGTTGCCAGAATAGTTCCAGCAGCTGAGAAAATTCAGGATATTCTGAATCCTTTGTTCGGGTCTAACAGTCCATGATATGGCGATGGGAGCCATGTGCGCGGGTCAACAGAGATGGTTTTGAACCTCGTAAAGTAATCTGAAGAATGTAACTTTTGTGGCACTCTGCTTCATAGGAAAATTAAATGTATGACGTACCATCGCTGCTGTGTCAAAACCGCAAATGTGACAATGTTCTTTCTATCCATTATTTCCCTTAAGACTGGTCACGCCTCCCAGCCACATATTGATATGTGGTCCATCAAAACAAATTTCATTGAGTTCATTTTCTATGTGCTCATGTAAATGAAAACGAACCTTACTGTGTCGTACTCAATCAATCAATCACTACAGATCTGCATTTAGGGCAGTCGCCCTGATAGCAGATTCCGTATCTCTTGTTTTCCTAGCCTTTTCTTAAATGATTGCAAAGAAATTGGAAATGTTGAACATCTCCCTTGGTAAGTTATTCCAATCCCTAGCTCCCCTTCCTATAAACGAATACTTGCCCCAGTTTGTCCTCTTGAATTCCAACTTTATCTTCATATTTTTATCTTTCCTACTTTTAAAGACGCCACTCAAACATATTCATCTACTGATGTCGTCCCACGTCATCTCTCCACTGACAGCTCGCAACATACCACTTAGTCGAGCAGCTCGTCTCCTTTCTCCCAGGTCTTCCCAGCCCAAACTTTGCAAAATTTTTGTAACGCTACTCTTTTGTCGGAAATCGCCCAGAATAAAATCGAGCTTCTTTCCTTTGGATTTTTTCCAGTTCCTGAATCAAGTAATCCTGGTGAGGGTCCCATACACTGGAACCACACTCTAGTTGGAGTCTCACCAGAGACAAATACGTTCTCTCCTTTACATCCTTACTACAACCTCTAAATAACCTCATAACCATGTGCAGAGATCTGTACCCTTTATTTACAATCATATTTATGTTATTACCCCAATGAAGATCTTTCCTTATATTAATACCTAGGTATTTACAATGATTCCCGTACTGTAGGAATGTATGTTCGCATGAGATATTTACCCGCTTCTAGAGTATGATGTATTTTAGGTTCATTCATGTGTGAAATATCAGTTCAGAAAACATCAGTACATTGTGATAAATAAGCATGCAATTTTAAAGGATATCAGGTCACTGTGTGGTATGTAATCTGGTTGAGAGTCCCCTTGTTTAAACAAAATGAACTAGTTTTTTTATTTCTTTTTAGAAATTTATTTTGTTAGGTTCAGTTCTGCCAGGGATGGTGAGTTCGAATTCTAACGTCAGAAACTATACATAGGTAGCTTTGCTATGATTACCCACGCAAATCCTGGCACTGTACCTAACCTCCTGAGATCTGGCATCTTTTTAAGGCACTAAGCAAGTAGATCGATAGTCGTTGTTTTCATCATCCTGCAATAAGAATAGGTTATCATCATAAACAGCATTACATTATGAGTGGTCTCACTAAGTTTGCCTTGTGTTTCCTCGATGTATCTGGCTTGATATATGATCTACTGGTGGTGTACGTGCTTTGGTTCGTTTGAAGAACTGGAATTAGATACGCAGAAGTGTTATTGAACCCAACCCAGTAAACAACGCGTTTTTTGTTATTTCTTTTGTTGCTGAGTAGTTGGTAAATGTATTAGGCAGTTTGTGTGTGTTTTAGAATTGCGTCAGGTATCATGTAATTCCCGTGCTGTGTGAGAGTGGTATGTGATAGGGTAATAATGTACTCACAATATAATTTCGAAGAAAGTTTGTTGTGGAGTGTAGAGTATGGCTGTAAGCACTCGACTACTGCATCCTTTGTCTCTCCCCACTTACCGTCGCTCTTTATATTGGTATATTCCTGTCTGAAACAATTTGAATACATATTTCGGTATAATATGATTTGTAGTCTCCTCGTGTAAACAAAATTAACTCCTCTGTTGTACTAAATTTATGTTATTAGGTTATGTACTGTCATGGAATGTTTCCTTTCATTAAGCTACTCACTACAGCTGTCCGACTCGTAGGATGAATTGTCAGCGTAATGCCCTTCGGTCCACAGGATCCCGGGTTCAATCCCCAGCCGGGTCGGGGATTTTAATCGCTTCTGATTAATTATTCTGGCTCGGGGACTGGAAATTTCTGTATGTCTCAACACTCTCTTCTTCATATTATTTTAGATAATATACCACACTACCAACCACCACAGAAACACTCAAGTGATTATATTCCTCCATACAGGCTTGGCGTCAGGAAGGCCATCCGGGCGTAAAACAGGGCCAAATCCACGTGCGCCATGCAGTTCGCATCTGCAACCCCACATGTGTGGGAAAAGCGGTAGAAAAATAAGAAGCTACTTACTACATCTTTTCCTTGGTAAGTATGGTGATGTTGTTGAGGTCGGAAGTGCTCGTATCCACACGATAATTGAACTCCTGACAGCCAGGGTCACAATCACAAGGAAGCTTCTCGATCTTGTTTGACTCATCGAAGCCATCCTCTCGGCTCTCATTAGGACGTAGACTCTCTATAGCCACTGTAACAATGAAGCAGGGCCAATTAGTCACAATGCCAATGGACAGCCGATGTAGAGAGAACATGATAGTTATATGAATAGAGCGACACATCGATAGAATTGTAAGCTTGTATCCGAGGGATAGTGGGGGGGGGGGGTGAGCATCCCAGCTTAGGAAGCTCTGAGGGTGTTTTCTCAGGTGCTGTACCTTAAACTTATAATTTTAAAACAGCGAGTTTAAGAACCGAATTCACCACAACAAAACAAACAATTCAATTAAAGACATCAGTGCTAAAACCGGTCAAGACCAGAATGTAAAATTGTTCTAAGACATCCAAATATACGTGAATATAAAATAAAATTCTAATTATTGGGAATGTCGTGTGGTTACCAACGTTCTTGTGTTTTTCGTTTTGTACCTAGACACATTTTAGGATGATGGACGATCCAGTACTACGTTAGTCATGCTAAGGTGGCATTTATTTGTTAACTACTTGAAAATAAAACCTTAAAATATAATTTCCTCCCAGTTTTCTCTTCAAATAAAAATATTGGGTCGTTAATAATTGCATACGCATATGTGTACACACAGACACTGTCGAAAAAGGTATCCAGAAACCACGAAGGGGCTGTGCTAGATTAATGAATGTTGGTGGACGTGTTTATACATCTGAAATACGACGTTGATTCAAATTTCCCACAAATCGCATTTGCGTGGCGCTGGTAGTGGTGCAATGACGTTGCACAACAGGTTAGCTTTAAATACGGGCTGTACTGTGCGAGACCGTTAGTTACCGGTGAGATCGGATGGAGTGATTGAGAATGAGTCAAGAATTCCTTTACGACGACAAACAGGCCAGAATCAACAGCTCATTGCGGTTGAATAAGGCCGTATAATAGGGCTAAGCGAAGATGGATGTTCCTTCCGCGCTATTGCAGAACGACTTGGCAGGAATGTCTCCACTGTGCGTGCGTGCTGGTAGCAGTGGTCACGAGGGGTATGCTCGCAAGAAGACCGGGCTCCGGACGTCCCCGTGGCACCACCTAGAGGGAGGAACGCTGTATTCGGCATCTGCAGCAGCAATTTGAGCGACAGTTGGCACCACAGTGACGCAACGAACTGCTCGAAATCGGTTACTTGAAGGATAGTACCGAGGCAGACGATCTACGGCGTGCATTCCACATACCCCCAAACCACCGCCGTCTGCAACTTCAGTGGTATTAAGAGAGAGCTCATTGGAGGATGGAGTGGTGGTCCATTGTGTTTTCCGAAGAAAGCCGGTTCTGCCTTGGTGCCAGTGATGGCCATGTGTTGGTTAGAAGAAGGCCAGGTGAGCGCATGCATTCAACCGTCTGCGGCATCTACACACTGGACCTACACCGGGATTTCTGGTCTGGGAAGCAATTCCCTATGAAAGCAGGAGCACTCTCGTGGTTATCCCACGCACCCTAAATGCAGATGTGTACGTCTGTCTGGTAATTCGATCTATTATGCTGCCATTCATGAACATCAGTCCCGGGAGTATTTTCCAACAGGATAATGCACGCTCTCACTCCGCTGTTGTAACCCAACCTGCTCTGCAGTGTCGACATGTTGCCTTGGCCTGCTCGATCCTCCGATCAGTTCCCAATCGAGCACGTAAGGACATCATTGGGTGGCAAATGCATAATCATCTACAACCTTCATTAACCGTCCCTGTTTGACCGACCAAGTGCAATAGGCATGGAACTCTATCCCACAAGATGGCATCCGGCACCTGTACGACATAATTCATGCACGTTTGCATGCCTGCATTCAACAGGCAGGCGATTACACCGTTTATTAATGAACCAGCAACTCACATTTGCGATGGATTTTCTCGCACGGATATTAATCTGTAGTCTTGTACCTTTAATAATTAAATATGTTACCCAACAAATATATTGCCAAAATTTCCATATTCTACATTTATTATTTAATGGTGTTTGGATATTCTTCCCGCCAGTGTATTAAATTTTAATTTCAATTTTAAAGGTAATACGGACGAAAGATTGATTTACAAGACAAACGAATCACGAATCTAACATGAGTAGAATTTTACAGTTGCCATGGCCTTTTATTCTATTACATACACATACATACATTATCATTATAGACTGTTATGCCTTTCAGCGTTCAGTCTGCAAGCCTCTGAGAATTTACTAAACGTCGCCACAATCCTCGATTTGCAACTAGTGTTGTGGCCTCATTTAGTTCTATACCTCTTATCTTTAAATCGTTAGAAACAGAGTCTAACCATCGTCGTCTTGGTCTCCCTCTACTTCTCTTACCCTCCATAACAGAGTCCATTATTCTCCTAGGTAACCTATCCTCCTCCATTCGCCTCACATGACCCCACCACCGAAGCCGGTTTATGCGTACAGCTTCATCCATCGAGTTCATTCCTAAATTAGCCTTTATCTCCTCATTCCGAGTTCCCTCCTGCCATTGTTCCCACCTGTTTGTACCAGCAATCATTCTTGCTACTTTCATGTCTGTTACTTCTAACTTATGAATAAGATATCCTGAGTCCACCCAGCTTTCGCTCCCATAAAGCAAAGTTGGTCTGAAAACAGACCGATGTAAAGATAGTTTCGTCTGGGAGCTGACTTCCTTCTTACAGAATACTGTTGATCGCAACTGCGAGCTCACTGCATTAGCTTTACTACACATTGATTCAATCTCACTTACTATATTACCATCCTGGGAAAACACACAACCTAAATACTTGAAATTATCGACCTGTTCTAGCTTTGTATCACCAATCTGACATTCAATTCTGTTGGATTTAGTCTTCGAGAGGCTAATTTTCATACCATACTCATTGCACCTATTTTCAAGTTCCAAGATGTTAGACTGCAGGCTTTCGGCACAGTCTGCCATTAAGACCAAGTCGTCAGCATAGGCCAGGCTGCTTACTACATTTCCACCTAACTGAATCCCTCCCTGCCATTTTATACCTTTCAGCATATGATCCATGTAAACTACGAACAGCAAAGGTGAAAGATTACAGCCTTGTCTAACTCCTGTAAGTACCCTGAACCAAGAACTCATTCTACCATCAATTCTCACTGAAGCCCAATTGTCAACATAAATGCCTTTGATTGATTTTAATAATCTACCTTTAATTCCATAGTCCCCCAGTATAGCGAACATCTTTTCCCTCGGTACCCTGTCATATGCTTTCTCTAGATCTACGAAACATAAACACAACTGCCTATTCCTCTCGTAGCATTTTTCAATTACCTGGCGCATACTGAAAATCTGATCCTGACAGCCTCTCTCTGGTCTGAAACCACACTGGTTTTCATCCAACTTCCTCTCAACGACTGATCGCACCCTCCCTTCCAAGATGCCTGTGAATACTTTGCCTGGTATACTAATCAATGAAATACCTCGATAGTTGTTGCAATCCTTCCTGTTCCCTTGCTTATAGATAGGTGCAATTACTGCTTTTGTCCAATCTGAAGGTACCTTACCAACACTCCACGCTAATTTTACTACTCTATGAAGCCATTTCATCCCTGCCTTCCCACTATACTTCACCATTTCAGGTCTAATTTCATCTATTCCTGCTGCCTTATGACAATGGAGTTTATTTACTATCCTTTCCACTTCCTCAAGCATAATTTCACCAACATCATTTTCCTCCTCCCCATGACCTTGACTGTTTGCAACACCACCATGATGATTTCCTTTTACATTGAGAAGATGCTCAAAATATTCCCTCCACCTCTCCAGTGATTCCCTGGGATCTGTTATGAGTTCACCTGAATTACTCAAAACACTGTTCATTTCCTTTTTCCCTCCCTTCCTAAGATTCTTTATTACTGTCCAGAATGGTTTCCCTGCTGCTTGACCTAGCCTTTCCAGGTTATTACCAAAATCTTCCCATGACTTCTTTTTGGATTCAACAAGTATTTCTTTCGCTCTGTTTCTTTCATCTACATACAAATCCCTGTCTGCCTCGGCCCTTGTTTGGAGCCATTTCTGATAAGCCTTCTTTTTACGTTTACAGGCTGCTCTCACTTCATCATTCCACCAAGATGTTCGCCTTTTCCCATCTTTACACACAGTTGTTCCTAGGCATTCCCTTGCTGTTTTTACTACAGCATCCCTGTATGCCACCCATTCACTTTCTATATCCTGAACCTGCTTACTGTCTACTGTTCGAAACTTCTCACTAATCATATCCATGTACTTCTGTCTAATTTCCTCATCCTGGAGATTTTCTACCCTTATTCGTTTGCAGACAGATTTCACTTTCTCTACCCTAGGCCTAGAGATACTTAGTTCACTACAGATCAGATAATGGTCTGTATCATCGAAAAATCCCCGAAAAACTCGTACATTCCTAAAAGATTTCCTGAATTCAAAGTCTGTTAAGATATAGTCTATTATGGATCTGGTACCCCTAGCCTCCCATGTGTAGCGGTGAATAGCCTTATGCTTGAAGAATGTATTTGTAACAGCTAAACCCATACTAGCACAGAAGTCCAGCAAACGCTTCCCATTCCCATTAGCTTCCATATCTTCCCCACATTTACCAATCACCCTTTCGTATCCTTCAGTTCTATTCCCAACTCTCGCATTGAAATCGCCCATTAGCACTATTCTATCCTTGCTGTTGACCCTGACCACGATGTCACTCAATGCTTCATAAAACTTGTCAACTTCATCCTCATCTGCACCCTCACATGGTGAATACACGGACACAATTCTTGTCCTAATTCCTCCCACTGACAAATCTACCCACATCATTCGCTCACTTACGTGCCTAACAGAAACTATGTTGCGTGCAATGGTATTCCTGATAAAGAGCCCTACCCCAGACTCTGCCCTTCCCTTTCTAACACCCGTCAAGTACACTTTATAATCTCCTATCTCTTCCTCCTTATCTCCCCTTACCCGAATATCACTTACTCCTAGCACATCCAGATGCATCCTCTTTGCTGACTCAGCAAGTTCTACCTTCTTTCTTCCATAAGCCCCATTAATATTGATAGCTCCCCATCGAATTCCATTTCGTTCGCCAAGTTGTTTCCAAGGAGTCCCTCGCCTGTCAAATGGGAGTGGGACTCCATTACTCCCATAGGTCCGAGGCTTGCTTAAAGTGTTCTGAGCTCGGTAAATTCATGAAGCAGGATGCTGCCCTACTTGCACATAGTCCAAGTGAGGATCTCTCCTCTAACGGGTTATGGACCACCGGTGAATTGTGTAGTCCTGGCCGCCTGAGCACAAGGAGGGCCACGACTCAGAATATGTCCGAGATACCCACTCCCATTCCATAGCAACTGGTATCCCGACTCTCAGGACCACTTACTAGGCCACTCAGCCGTTGCCCATGGTTCACGAACTAGGACGTGACTACAGTAACCCACAAACATGAACCACTTTATTCTATTTACTTAAATTATTATTTTCTTGTTCTGTATTGCTGCATGACTTACGGGTAATGTTTATATATAACATGCTAACACTTTGGCACATATTGTTGTAAAAGATTTTGCACACCTTTAAATATAGTTATCTAGATTGACTTCGGTAGCAATTCACATATCAATCCAAAAAACGCAGGCTAAAGTTTCGCATGCGCAACAAGGGGATGTATTCTTACTGCCCTTCATCACCACTGACACGGCTTGCCATCTGGCAAAAGGGTTTCAGAGCAAGATTCAGTCAATTCAGAATTTGGCCAGTTTATAATGCTGATTCATAATGCAGTCAAGTCCCTTTATACGGCAGGCACGATAATTAAAGACGAAAGTGTCTGATTATTTTCTCAAATGTGTTGCATCTATTTCTCTACCCAGTAGACATTTTCTAGATAAGTTGGGCTTGAACGGGTTTTTCACCGAGCTTTTCAATTGGTGGGAATTGCATTGAACCTGTCTCGGGCATCGACAGAGTAATAAGTATATAATCCTGCTTCACAAATATGTCACGGATGGAGATCTTATGGGTGAAGAAATTCGGAGTTTAAATCCGGGCATCGAAGGCTACGCTCGACAGCATATAGGTCATGGTTCTGTCCGGTAAAAATAAAATAACATAAATATCTCGAAAGTAGGGCGCTACAGTAAAGGGTATACATTAGTCTAGAGAAATGATAAGAATGGATTTTTACCAAATTCAAAACAAAATTGTATTCACTGAGACGGCATTGGTGAAAAACTTTATACACACGAGAGATGCCACATAATTTCCTGTGTGGCAAATTTTCAGATATAGGCCTAATGCAGACATAACAACATAAATTACATGAAGGCGGTGGCATCCCTGGTGAATTATTGTTATATAGTATAATAGTCATCGTGATTTTTAATGCATCTAACAAGTACCTTCTTTCTACACCAACAGATTACCGAGTCATGAAAATCACGTCATCGCCTATCACTAATGATTCCTATAAAATCACATTAAACATTACCATACTGTCCCCCTCGTGTGTGCTTCTACAATTGTAGGGGGCTAACCTTGGTTACCCTCTTCAATTGAAGATCCTCTTCGCGGTGAGGGGGACTAGTAGCTCCTTTCTTGCGATGCCGAATGGAGCCCTATTGGGTAACCATTCGGCATACAAGGAGGAGGAAGCTAAAGCACCGCCCAACCCTAAGGTGTAACGCGACCCGTGCCGATGGGGTGCATGGCACATGGGAGATGTGTCTTGAACGGAGCCTTCGAGATACTTGGCGACCTCTCGAAGTAAGTAGCCTTACCCAGGTATGCGGGGCTCTGCCTGGGCGGACATATATTTCCCTAGCTACTCGTGGGACCTACATGAGTTCCGTAGCCACCCATAAACCGGAGAGCTCTTCTGGGGCCTCCGAGAGAAATACCAGCACAACAACAACCGAAGGGGACTCTTCGGAGATACCCTCGGACAGTACGACTTCAACAGTTAGAGGGCTCACTCAAGAGGTGGGCAATCTGCAGGTGAAGGAGAAGAAGAAACAGCGCTCTGGCGCTGAAAAGAGGAGGTACAAGAAGGCCTTAAAGGCCCGGGAGCAGGCCAAAGAAGGCCTAACTCCTGGGGCTGAGGGGACTTCTACTACCACAACAGCGACAACAGTGGAGGGATCCAATGGGCACAAGAGGCGGGACCCTGAAAAGGGCTCTGCTTCTAGGGCACAGAGGACCCCACCCACTAAGATGCCAGCGGGGAAACGACTTCTGTCGGGGGCAACCCCAGAAGAAGATCGGCAGACCCGCAAGAGACCCAAAGTGGAGTACGCCAGGATAGCTAAAGCTGGGATCAGGATGGCCATAGTACCTGTGGGATATCCTGACCAGCAGCTATCCGAGAAACAGGTGGAAGCTGTGGAAGAGGCTATCACCAATCTGATAGACGAGCTTCCGGAGCAGGGGCCCATTAAGCCTCAGTTCCTGGACTGCTATCTGTCAAGGGGTGCGGCCGTCATCATAGCGGAGAACAATGAAACTGTAGCATGGCTTTCTAGCCTTGTTACAGGTATACAACCGTGGGAAGGAGCCAGGCTCACAATTGTGGGCATGGACAAACTCCTTTCCTACAAGAGAGTCATGGTCTGGATACCAGGACAACCAAAGGACAATAACGTCCTTTTGGGAAGAATGGCACGCCAGAACCATGGCTTAAATCCCGCCAGCTGGAGGGTCTACGACCGCAAGGAGGAAAAGAGAGGCGTTCGCCTTGTGGTCAGCATGGACTCCAGGGATGTGGAGAAAGTGGTGGGGAAGAAGATCTTCTGCGGGGTGCATGTGGCTACCTTCACATTAGTGGAGGGCAAGCGTGACAAGCAGAGGACCAACCCCACCACAGATAAAACCGAGACCAGCAGGGGCGAAGAGCTGGAGCCCGGACAGGAACCGGGGCCAGCCAAACCCCAGGATCCATCGCGGGAGACGGAGCTGCAAGTTCCGGAGACCGCATAAGGTAAAGTATTCTATGAAAGTAAAGAATGATTACTTTCATACAAGCAAATATACAACATTGTATAGCGGCCTCTAGGGTACTTAATAGAAGTATCCAGAAAGGCGGGTTTTCGGTCGCCCTGATACAAGAACCCTGGCTTAGACAGGGACATATCATGGGACTAAATTGTGCAGGTTTCACTCTATTCAGTGGAATAGCAGAGGAGAAGCCTAGAGCATGTATACTAGTTAAGGATCATAACGCTTGGGCTATACCGGGTTTCATTACTAGAGACCTAGTAGCAGTCCTAATGAGATATGAAGAGGGCGGACAGCCAAGAGACTTGGTTGTCTGTTCTGCATATTTCCCAGGAGACTCTGAATCTCCACCCCCGTCGGAGGAGTTCAAGAGACTGGTGATATACTGTAGGAAACAAGGATTAAACCTCGTAGTAGGATGTGACGCCAATGCTCATCATAGCATTTGGGGAAGTAAATATACAAACCGAAGGGGAGAGCACCTCATAGAATTTCTATGTACAACTGATCTTGAGATCTTGAATATTGGTGATACCCCTACCTTCATTAATAATAGGAGCGAAGGGATCATAGATCTTACCCTGGGTTCCATGGGAATCATGCAGGAATTTAAAGACTGGAAGGTCTCTCTGGAGCCTTCCTTGTCAGATCATAGACACATTGTGTTTTATATAGAGGGCTCCATCGAGATTCCGTCTTACAGAAACCCTAGACGAACCGATTGGATATCTTTTAGGGAGGACGTGAGGAGGGGACTGGAGGGAGGACCCTCAAATACAATTAAAAACAAAGAGGAGCTGGAGCTCAGTGTGAGTTTTCTCACACGGACACTGGTTACCTCTTATGAATTAAACTGCCCTATTGTTAAGGCAAAAAGAGTAACAGGAAGCTTCAAGTGGAATAGTTATCTTGAACACCTGAGGAGAAATACACGAAGGCTCTGGAATAAATACAGGGAACTTCAGGATCAAGAAAGCCTAGATTCTTACAAAGAATCACAAAGAAGGTACAAGTCAGAAGTCAAGAAGGCTTCTAGGAAATCTTGGAGACAATTTTGTGACTCCATTGAAAGTCAACATGAAGCGGCAAGGCTTCATAAAATTTTAACCTTGGCTAGAAGGGCAAGGCTGGGCTCATTGGAGACTCCTTCTGGTGGATACACATCCACAGAGGGGGAGACCCTGAGCTTACTGCTTGATGCCCACTTTCCAGGTTCGGTAATCACGAATAGTGAGGTAGAATCGAGCGGATCCTTCAGACCCGATAAAAGTGGCTGGAGGGAAGCCGCAGAGATTGTTACCCCAAGAAGGGTTAAGTGGGCATTAGAATCCTTTGCCCCTTACAAAAGCCCAGGTGTGGATGGGATCTTCCCGGCGCTTCTTCAGGAGGCGGGGGGGGGTCCTTATACCATACCTGGTCAGAATTTTTAGAGCCTGTCTCACTATGGGGTACGTGTACTCCTTGTGGCGTCAGGCGAAGGTGGTATTTATACCTAAACCCGGAAGGTCTTCATATACTAGACCTAAGGATTATAGACCCATTAGTCTAACGTCTTTTCTACTTAAGACCTTGGAAAGACTGGTGGATAGACATATCAGGGAGAGACTTTCCCCTGCATTCTCATCAACATGCATATCAACCAGGGAAGTCGGTTGAGACGGCACTACACCAGCTGGTTTCTAGGCTGGAGAGTGCCTTGGATCAGCAACAACTTGCTATGGTTGTATTCCTAGATATAGAAGGGGCCTTTAACTATACATCTTTGGGCTCCATAGAACGTAGTCTAGAGAGAAGAGGAGTGAGCAGTATGCTCATAAAATGGATTATGGCCTCACTGCAGGGCCGTCAAGTTCTGTTTACTCTCAACGCTGTAATGTTGAGAGCTAATATAGACAGGGGGTGTCCACAGGGAGGAGTATTATCACCAACATTATGGTGTCTGGTAGTGGACGAACTACTTACCAGGTTAAATGTTGGAGGAATATACGCCCAAGGCTATGCAGACGACATAAGCCTGATGGCGGTAGGAAATTTCCCCAGTACGGTTTCCGAACTCGTACAGAGCTCTCTACGTAGGGTGGAAAGATGGTGTCACGAGACAGACTTGTCGGTTAATCCCGATAAGACGGAGCTCGTGGTATTTACCAGGAGGAGGAGGCTAGACGGACTGTCAGAGCCTTTCCTATTCGGAAAAAAATTAGTTAAGACAACCTCGGTTAAGTACCTAGGGGTAATCCTTGAGGCAAGAATGAGTTGGAAGAAACATATAGATCATAAGGTGGATAAGGCTCGCAAGATTATGTGGGCCTGTCGCAGGGCCGTCGGGAAGACTTGGGGCCTAAGACCTAGGGTGGTCCAGTGGCTCTATATCTCCATTGTACGGCCCACGATCACCTATGCATCTATAGTCTGGTGGCCAGGCTCAGAGAGTAAAACTGTGAGCACCAAGTTAAACAGTGTCCAAAGACTTGCGTGTCTAGGAATAACAGGGGCACTGGATACTACACCATTATGTGCAATGGAGGCCATCCTAGGTTTTCCCCCCTTACATTTATATGTTAAGGTAATAGCGGGAATGAGTGCCTATCGCCTTTGGTCACTCGGAGGATGGTCCTTCAAAAACCCGAATAGAGGTCATGCCTCTATTCTTACAAGGCTTCACCAGACTTGCCCTATGACAATGATGATCGGGGATCTGATGAAGCCTAGCTTTAATTTGAATTATAAATTCACAGTGGCGATACCCACAAGGGAGGAGTGGGCCGCGGACGCTGGGGCCCGTCTTAAGTCTGGGGGCTGTACATGGTACACAGATGGCTCGCGGACGGAGGCGGGCACAGGCGCCGGGGTCTGGGGGCCTAAGACAAGGCTCTCCCTTCCTATGGGTAAATATGCTACTGTTTTCCAGGCTGAAGTATACGCAATACTAGCCTGTGCTTTAAATATATGGAAAATGCCTGGACACAGAAGACACATCACTATATGTAGTGATAGCCAGGCAGCGTTAAAAGCACTATGTGCAGTTAAAACAACATCAAAACTGGTATGGGAATGCCAAAGGATGTTAGATCAGCTGTGTGAGCTTAGCTCAGTTACCTTAGTATGGGTTCCTGGGCACACAGGAATCAGTGGAAATGAAGAAGCTGACAAACTAGCGAAACAGGGCTCAATGGGTTCCTTCACAGGACCAGAGCCCTTCCTGGGAGTGTCACTCCGAAGTGTGAGACTGGCAATATCCCAATGGATAAACCAGTCTCACCTAGATATTTGGAAGAGGTTAACCATAGCAAGACAGGCACGTGAACTTATCAAAGGGCCTAGTCAAAGCTATAAAAAGGTCCTAATGAATTTGAATAGGACCAGAATGAGAATGGTAGTTGGACTGTTAACAGGCCACAATACCTTACAGAGACACCTACACATCATGAAAATCACCCAGGATCCGATGTGTAGAAGATGCGGTAAGGAGGAGGAGACCTCCGCCCATGTGTTATGTCAGTGCGAGGCTTTTGCAGGCACTAGACATCGATACCTGGGCTCACATTTCGTGAGCCTGGAGGACATCAGGAACGCCAAAATCCGGACACTGGTATCCTTTATAGGAGCACTAGGTCTGGACTAGGCAAACCCGTTCAAGGGGCACAAAGGGTCTTCATAGACCTACGTGTGGAGCTCTGCGAAAACAGGGCTCACCCATTTCTTATCTATCTATCTATCTTCCATACTGTCGAATATACGTGCCTCTCCGGGATGACAAACTTATTACAAATATTTACAATGCGAACATTACAACACTGATGAGCCTGTAACTCCAAAAATTAATCAACATATAATTACACAAGGCACAAACAATAAAACACATAATATGGTGGAGCATTATCCCTGTAAACAAAAAATACTTCAATGCTCTCCAGAATTTGTGACCCCTTAAAGGTCTTCTGGTATCGACCCAAGGATTTCGATACCAGTCGGGTTTCGAACCACGCCGTTTTGACTTTGATGTGCTATCTGAAATTCCCTAACTACGATTTTATTTAAATGCCCTAATTGGAGGGAGTGCGTACACTAGCGGCTTATTAAACACAAAGCCTTGCGGTGGTGAAAACAGATTACTAGGCAGTTGAATATTTTAAATACTTTGTTTGAAATGGGCGAGCCTATCTCTGCAGGTTAGAGACACACAGGCTTGCGGACACACCTTTAAAGGGACAGGCAACTGAAGATCTGGAATCTCTACCTCTTTCATCTTCCACTATGAGGCCATAAATCACTCATCTAGAGGACATGCCCTAGCTACAAACACCTGAGCAGATACACACAATTCCATCCGGAATCATGGGCATTATACACATATCATTCACTTTATTCTAGTACCTCAGAAAATTTCATTACTGGCCTATCTACTTTTATTATCATTGTCTCTTCTGTCCTGCACATCTTCACATATTATCTCTATTGCCCTCAGTTTCAAACACATGTACTTAATATCCACAATATTCAAATACCATCTAGAATATATTGTGATGACTCTTCTCAACAGGGAATTAGAGTACAATACTTCACACACCCGCGTATATTTCTAGATCATTTGTTCGCACCTTGAGCCATCGTTTCCTTTCTTCATTTATCAGCATCCTTAAACTAAAGGGGATGTCTATAGTCATGCAAAATTTAAGTTGTCAAACACCTGTTAATTAATGATCGGAACTTAAGAAGATCCTACTAGCTGATTTTAATTGGAAATAATAAGGAAGTCAGCCGAATTATTTAAATCAACCCCATCTACGAGTGCTTCACTAAACGCACATAACCTATAGGGTGTTATACACTAGTTCATGCAGATTTCCGGAGATAAATTTTATGATGAACCAATAATCAAGTAAAAGACAAGAAAATAGAGCTGATTAAACATTTACTCCTTTGAGAATTGTATATCTCGCTAACTACACATTGTACATGAAATCAAAATGCATGCTATCGAATTTATTTACAAAGTTAAATCAACATATTACTGCGATCTTGACGGATTTTCATGTTAAGATATCATTGGGAAGTAGCGATTAGGGTCTCTGAAGCTCGCCACTCGCGCCCCGATCATTACAGGTAGCGATAATTAATCACTTGTCTATCCCTAAACTGAGCGTCACTCTGCAATTACTCATTCCTGGCTAAGATGAATATATTCATTTAGTATCGTTTATAGCATCTGATAATTTCACACTGATCTTTAGCTCTCCGGACTCACTGTCTTACTGCACACTGACGATTACAGATAACTTGACCCGATCTCTAAATGAAAATCATTTATATAGCTTGTATAGAATATCACAATAATATATTTTATTCACTCTGTCACAAGAGTCGAACTGATCATCAAACTTGATTGTATCACACACGCCTATCACACAATGACTGTAGAAAGAAACACTTAGTCTGCGCTGTGACGTGAACCAAACGAAGAATGATATAGAACAAGATGAAATGTGTAGGATGGAAGCACCTTATATAGTTGACTAGTGAATTTCACTAGGGAGACGGAAGGCTCCTCCGACTTTGACATATTCGCTCCTTTAGTAATAATTTTCCTGAGTCGAATGAATATTAAATTTGTAGCTCCTTACACTCTCTATCTACTGAATTATTTTCTTTCAGATTGGATCGCAGCTTTCCTTGTAATTACAAAAGCGTTCTTTGGGTTTTTAGGCTCGCTGGGTGTGGGTAGTGGGGACTCGACGCTCTGCGTTAATAAACCCGTAAAGGCTATCTGACCTTTGTCACGGTAAAGCTGTCTCAAGTGCGTCATTATGTAGTAAGTAAGAAGTAAATCATATTCTTGCATCATTAAATACTGCAAATAATGTGGAGTTCACTGAACCCTTTTATATGGTTTTCCTGGGCTTGTGACGAATTATCATTATTATTATTAAGTCTAGCGTCATATCGCTAGCTCTCTTGCACAATAAAGAGTGTAATACCGAGGTAACGCGGTACTCGGAGCTTCTCGCTTTCCTTACGCATAACTACGGCCCCTGCCTCCTAACTCGCGCTGAGTCGTTTACTATTTACACTCAAATACTTCATAAACTGAAGCGGAAAACGGCCCGTATATATATATTACTAGGCTTCCCGACGTGTCTAATAACGTGGTATTGAACGGTTTCAGTATTTACTTGGTGTGCTGTGTGTGTTACTTTGATTTCCTCCGCTAAACCAGCTAACCTTTCAAGCGGTAATGACGGAATAAATCGTCATAGCCGCAATGGCTTCCAAAGTGATCATGATGGAATATTCCCTCATTGCATTGTAAATGACTCCGCGATGGGTATGACGACTTATTCCATCGTAAGATCCGAGATCGCTTTTCTTTTTGCGTGTTAGTTTGTTAGTTTCGAGCTTTGCTTACAGCATCACTCTCCTAAAACCACGTGACCGTGCAAAATGCTTTCGTTCCGTGCGCAGCTGGCAGCCAGCCAGTACCGGCCGTTACCTGCTGCCAGGCTGCTGAGAGTGGTAGATAGTGCATTATGGCAGGTGCAAGCAGAGCTCGGAGACGTCTGCGAGAAGATGAACTGTTTGGTTTGTTACACTGTGACAATTCGGAGAGTGATGTGTCATCTGACAGTGAGACTAATGTTGAAATGTCAGGAGATAGCGAGCGCAATGGTGAAAGATGAATATCAAGTCTCTGTGCTGTATGAGCCATAATGAGAGACTTTTAATTTTTAATGTGAAGTATACTACCTTATTTGGTCCATAAAGTTCAGTCTTATAAAATTTCACCCATAAAAAGAGATATTCCGAGCTTCATCTGATTGTATAAAATCATGTGGTAAACGTCCGACTCGTTGGCTGAACGGTCAGCGTACTGGCCTTCGGTTCAGAGAGTCCCGGGTTCGATTCCCGGCCTGGTCGGGGATTTTAATCTTAATTGGTTAATTCCAATGGCACGGAGGCTGCGTGTAGGCCTATGTGTTTTCTTCATCATCATTTCATCCTCATCACGACGCGCAGGTTGCCTACGAGCGTCAAATAGAAAGACCTGCACCTGGCGAGCAGAACCCGTCCTGGGATATCCCGGCACTAAAAGCCATACGACATTTCATTTCATGTGGTAAACAGTGGAAAAAGGCAGGAAATGAGCCTGTAGACCTTCATTGACATATTGCAGTCATAACTCATTTTCTTCAGCAAACACGAGAGGTGATCGGTGAAAGGTGAACATCCCAGAAGCTGTAGTCCCGATTCATTCAAACGCTGAAAGATCATTTTGTTGGGATCGGCAAATGCAGTTCGGGTTCAACAGACTGCAGAGTCTCTCTGTATGAGTCGCCAGTGTCTGCTATTTCATGTTGGTTGATATCACGATCTTTTCTGCCTGTACTGTATCTGATTGTTCCAGTACGACATGTGCATACTCTATATTCGTCTGCTCGCCGAATCACAGAGTGGCAGGCTGTATGATGAGCCAGGCATCACGTTTGGTGCATTGTAAACGACCTCGCTCATATAGATCTAAGGCAGGGCCTCTCAAACGCCCAAAATCTCACGCGTGCAGATATAGGCGCAAGAGCTCCGTGCACTGTGCATCGCTGCCGCTCGGCATGGCTCGGATCAACGCTTCGTCTCTGGGCTACTCGGCTAAGCTCGGCTCAACTCGCCTATGCTCGGCTCAAGTCAGCCCGGATTTGGAGCGCTACGGCGCAAGTGGGGCAGAGGGAGACAGGCGGAGCGAGCGAGACAGGCGTGAGGAAAGAGAGAGTAAGCGCTATTGCTCCAAATCGAGGAGTGGGGGGTCTGCACTTTGGTCAACCAAGCCAAGTCGTCTCTTGCACCGTGCACAGTGCATGCACCACGCGCATGCACCCTGAGAGGCCCTGATCTAAGGGGTGCAACTCGTCTTGAATACGACGTCGTGGCACACTTAGGCCTATCTGGCTTGTAACTCACTCATTTCTATGGTTCTGAGCAATGACAAGTACTACCCTCTACATCCCCCGCAAACAGACTGGAGCGTCCAAAGTTTACCGCATTCGATGTCAAGTCCTCCCGATAATGAAGCAGATTTTCTCATGATTTAATAACTGAAATAAGACTAAAGTATTAGTTAAACAGTACATGTGTTCATTTCTACAAGTTCGCTGTTACCACTTTGATTTGCACCATTACTACTCCATGTTTCTTTACGTATAGAGTAAAGGATTGAATCCTGATGCGTGTAGCTGTTTCCATATCCTGATATCCATAACTTTATTTTGGGTAAATATTTTAAAACATGATAAGTAATCAGAAACGTGATGGTATCTCTGGAGAGTTACGTTGTCGAATATGTTGTCGACTAACCCTCCCAACCCACAATCATGATCGCCGAAATTTGTCATACTCTTCATTTTAACCACTACGCTATGGTTTAAATAATAACACAAGCAGTGTAACTTAGAACGCGCAAGCAACAGGCAAGTACTCAAAAACTAAATAACACAATATCATGGAGACATTTTCAAAAATATAAATTACGGTAAAGAATGAGCAAAATAATCCCCGCCCACTAGGATGAGGTAACCTCGATATTTCGTAATCTTATTGATATGCCATAATAAATTTATTAAATAATGCACTCTAGAAAATGTGTGATAATATAGTGTACTATATTACGCGCACGAAACCGCGGGAGAACAGCAATCTGGGACAAACTTTATTCCATCGTATATCCCAATTTCCATGTTTTAAAATAATATTAGGAAGGAAACAAAATTTTCCCATATTCTGTTACATATCTCTTCAGTACAGTGAAGGGTAGGGTAGTTATTCTTCACAAGTACGGTACGAGTAATCGTAAGTGATCGTAAGATCCTTTCACGTCATGCAGTATATAAAAGTGCAAACAAAATATAAAGATTAGTTAAAAGTTGGTTTTTTTCTGATTTTTTTTTACAATTTGTTTTACGTCGCACCGACACAGATAGGTATTATGAGGACGATGGAATAGGAAAGTGCTAGGAGTGGGAAGGAATAGGCCGTGGCCTTAACTAAGGTACAGACCCAGCATTTGCCTGGTGTGAAAATGGGAAACCACGGAAAACCATCTTCAGCGCTGCCTACAATGGCATTCGAACCCACGATCGCCCGAACGCAAGCTAACAGCTGTGCGACCTTAACCTCAAGTTCAAGTCGCTCGGTTTTGTTTAAAGTCACTGGAACTATATCGATACAGTATTGACAGTAATGAATTTCTTTAGTCATAGGAAATACTATCAACAATTTGTAGGGTGTCACATTGTCTTGCGCAATAAATTTGTTCAAGGAAATGAAGTAGACTTACACCTATAAATGTAACAAAGGTTTTTCAGTCTGTCAAACACTCAGCAAATACAATGTAAATTAAAACACTATAAACATATCTGTAAAACACACACTAATATACAGATATGTTTATAGTGTTTTAATTTACATTGTATTTGCTGTGTGTTTGACAGACTGAAAAACCTTTGTTACATTTAACTAAGTCAACACTGGAAAGCATGGCTTCATTTTTAACAAATTACACCTATAAGACATTGTCCGTTTTCCTTTAGAATAATTATACGAAATGATTTTTGTAAGGTGTAAATAAATACCACAGAACAAGTGGCTCTGCGGTTCGGGTCACGTAGTTATCAGTTTGTATTCGGAATATAATTGGTTTGAACCCCACTATCGGGAGCCCTAAAGATATTTTTCCGTGGTTTCCCATATTCACACCAGGCAAATGCTTTGGCTGTAACTTAAGGCCACAGTCGCTTCCATCCCACTCGTATTCCTTTCTTCTCCCATCGTCGCCATAAGAGATATCTGTGTCCGTGCGACGTACAAACCTGGTTGTAAATAGATACCATATTGATAAGCTACTTAGACCCTTAAAGTGTTACTTGGACCCACACAAAAAAGGGCTTTTATCTTCTGAAGACCCTTGTACATTGCAGTATCGAGGTAGTTCGCAGTTCCCTACGTAAGGTGGCATCACAATGCACTAATATACACTTTCAAACTAATTATGATGTAATCCACTAAGCAGCGGCACATTCTATGCAGTATTTTGACGAAAATGACATGATCGCTTCACTGCAAACCTTTATATTTATAGTGTAAGTAAGTATTTCAGTAATTACATGTAGTTTAGTAACATTATCTTAAGACGTAGACTTTCACGACCACTAAATAACATAATAATAATTTGGGGATATTAGGCCGCGTAATGTTAATAATCTGCTAACGCGTTTCTGTGCTGCATCCAGTTAACTCCATCTTTCTCCTCGACACTGGGAGCCAGGAATTAACTGTATTTCTAACAGTATCTCTCTATCTTGAGTCTGGTTACTATGGAGTGACAATTGCCAATACATATTTTATTATTGCTCTGAAGACGATCCTGGTAGCAGGATCGAAACGCGTCAGCCAGTTATTAACATTAGGCTACCTAATATCCTCAAATTGTTATTATGTCGTTTAATAATATTGCTGTGGGAATATTTCTTATAAATAGCAAGAATTTGGTAGAAATTTGTGATTTATATAGTGAGTACACATAACCACGAGAACTACAGGCACAGAAGTATTAATTTTCACAATTTTATTCATAGTCGGTAAACGGTCTATTTCCGTATTTTACACAGTTTCAAATTTTGACTTCGTGTAGTTTATTTTCGGGTGTGATCATTATGATACACAAATATAAAGGATTGCCTGTAAGTCGAAAATATGCATATTATACTGACCATCAGTTTGAAGAATTTTAGCAGCGATTCAGTCAAGGTAAATGTCACAAAATCAAGCTGGAGTTTTCTTTAAAATAAGTACATCAACCATCAAAAGAAGATTGAAAACCAAATCCAGTCAGTAACCGGATCATCCAAACGCTTTTACTGAATAGGAAGAGTTCGCTAGCCACCTTGACAAAGCCTGTGATTCCGGATTTCCTGTTGGCGAACTTCATTTCAGATTTAATTGTGAAGTCTTGCTTAGTGGTGGTGGTGATTATTGTTTAAAGAGGAAGTACAACTAGGCAACCATCCTCTATTTAACACTAATCAGAGGGAAAAAAGGAAGGGATCCGACACTTCGAAGAATGAAGATATCGGCCAAAGAAAGACAAGGGCCACGAAGGGCGTGAAAATGAAAGACTCCCTAGCCCTAGCAAACCTAATAGCGTCGGGGTCGGAAAAGAACAAGAGTTGACCAAGGGAGGCCGGATAGGATAGATGAAAAAGGAGCCTGGCACAAGTAAGTGGAAGCAATGCCAGGACTCAGCTGAGGGCCCCGTGGTCGCCAACCCACGCTCCAAAGTTCAGAGCCCCTGGGGGCAAAGTCTTGCTTAGCTATGATTGATAGAACTGTAAAGCCTATCACAAACAATCTTACTCAAAGTGATTGGATGAATTTTTTTTAACAGGCAACCCACCGTCCGTTAACAATAATATTAGCTGCAAATATGAAGTAGGGGCTGCCTGGCGGAGGCGGTAAAAGCGTGCTCGGTTTGCTCGGAAGGACGTGGATTCGAATCCTCGCCAGGAAGTCGTAAAATTTAAGAAACGAGATTTCCACTTCCGGAGGTGCATATGGCCGTGAGGTTCACTCAACCTACACCAAAAATGAGTACCAGGTTAATTCCTTGGGCAAAGGCGGCCGGGCGTAGAACTAACCACTCTACCCCATCATGTGCCGAGATTAACAATGGTTGGAAGCCTTTACCTTCCACTCCTCCAAGGGCCTTCATGGCCTGTATGGAGGTGACTTTGCTTTTTGCTTTGCAAATATGAAGCGGGATCCTGGAGCTGTGGATGAAAATTTTATCAGTGAATGCATTGATAACATGAGTGATTCACTCAATGATATTAGCCAGAAAATGCTAAAAAAATCCTTCATTGGAAAATCTTGGAGAAGATTTTATTCTTGTTCTATAGATGGGAAAGAATTTTCACCTCTAGTACAGAGTACAAGCAATGATAGTACCGCCGTGGATTGTATGGAGCGTACAAAAAGGCCTGGAAATGGATGAAAGAGAACGAAACATATTTTATAAATTTTGGACATGAAGTTTAAGATTAATCCTTAGAAATTAATTTAAAATGTTTGTTTTCGCTCCAGCTGTAATACTTTTCAAAATGCCTAAAATGACTGGAGTTTAGATAGACCATCTTTGAGTCTAAACTGGGTAATATCAAAATGAAAATTGAGCTCCTGAGTTGACTGAAAGTGTACAGTCAACATCTCTTTGCCGGTACTGCAGCACGTATATTCTAATTTTTGTTATAAAAATATGTTACAGAAATATTTGAATCTAAAATTAATTGTTTAGTGTCTATCATTTAGTGATTATTAAAATGTTTGCTTTATGTTTTCCAGTGTATTCAAATGTTGTTATTAGAGAACCTAAGTCCTACTTGGACCCAGTGCAACTTATAATGGTTTTAGAAGAAAAGATATGACATGGGTCCAAGTAGTTCGAACATGAGCGCTATTTGAACACAATTTTCAAAAAATCCCACCTTTCTTTGTGTTGAATACATTCAATTAAATCTATTCTGTACTCAATCTTTAAATAAGACTTTAACTAATCCCATGGCACTACAGCCCCGAAGGACCTTGGCCTACCGAGCAACCGCTGCTCAGCCTGAAAGCCTGCAAATTACGAGGTGTCGTGTGGTCAGCATGTCGAATCCTTCCGGCATTTATTCTTGGCTTTCTAGAACGGGGACGCTATCTCAGCGTCAGATACAGTAGCTCCTCAATTCTAATCACGTAGGCTCAATGGACCTCTAACCAGCCCTCATATACAGGTAATGAACCATGACCTAGCCGAAAACGAACCCGGGGCCTGCAGGTAATAGGCAGGCACGCTACCCCTACACCAAGGGGGCGGCTGAAATAAGGCTTAGAGTTTTATAATACAGTCTAAAGTTTATGAGGATCATTCTTAATTTTTAGTCGACTAATAAATCAGAAACTTGGAAATTAATGGAAAAATTGGGTCTTCGGAACCCCAGTTGACGGTAATATAACAAATAATTCAACGTAGAAATATGAGGATTATGTAAAATTGTACAAGGTGAACACCGAAGTGGGTGACCATCTGCTACGTCTGGCTCGAGAGAATCAATGATTCACTCCCGTTAATTAACTGCAATTCTTGCAATATTTTGACATCTCATATCCCTAAACTGTCAGATCACCATCTCTTTCGGTAGCTGAACGTAGACTGAATGCCAAAGATATTCTCGAAATAAATCAATCAGAAACATCGAATGTCGAGAAGTTGGCATGGGACCTGATTTACTAATCGCAGCTGTGACGTATTTGACAACCAGTAAAACCGAAGAAAATTTCACCCCTTGAAATAACACTTTACTGCTTTGGAGGCAATGTTTTTCCTTTGTATATAATTCTTCTTCTTCTTCTTCTTCTTCTTCTTCTTAATCTGTTTACCCTCCAGGGTCGGTTTTTTCCTTGGACTCAGCGAGATTCCATCTCTACCTCCTCAAGGGCGGTGTCCTGAAGCGTGAGACTTTGGGTCGGGAATACAACTGATGAGGAGGACCAGTACTATCCCAGGCGGCCTCACCTGCTATGCTGAACAGGGGCCTTATGGAGGGATGAGAAGATTGGAAGGAAGCGGCCTTGGCCTTAAGTTAGGTACCATACCGGCATTTGCCTGGAGGAGAAGTGGGAAACCACGGAAAACCACTTCCAGGATAGCTGAGGTGGGAATCGAACCCACCTCTACTCTGTTGACCTCCCTAGGCTGAGTGGACCCCGTTCCAGCCCTCGTACCACTTTTCAAATTTCGTGGCAGAGCCGGGAATCGAACCCGGGCCTCCGGGGGGGTGGTGGCTAATCACACTAACCACTACACCACAGAGACGGACTTGTACATACTCCTACATAATAAAATGACCGTCTTCGATTAAAAGATGACAATAGTCATTGAAGACCCCTGATGGTATAGTGATTGATTGATTGATTGATTGATTGATTGATTGATTGATTGATTGATTGATTGATTGATTGATTGATTGATTGATTGATTGATTGATTGATTGATTGATTGATTGATTGATTGATTGATTGATTGATTGATTGAACTAGTCTTTCATCGTCAACTCAACCAGGCCGTCTGGTGAAGATACCGAACTCTTCAAATGGCATTCCCGTTTGAATAAGAGTGAGCAGAACTCTTCAACGCGTTATACGGAAAGACATAAAGGATTCAATTTGAGATAAAGAGCCAATCAATGTGTCCAAAAGATTCTGGAAAGTTGAATGAAATATGGAAGGCAAGGCAGGACATTCTCATAGATATAGTCATTTCCTGACCTGACAAGTACACAACTCAATTGCTTTATTAAGAACAGGGTAGTTGTAATCTTAAGACAGAGGAACAAGTATCCAGGGAGAAGACAGGGAGTCAATCTCACCGTCAATAATTCCTTCGTGATCTTAGAGCAGAATGTACTTTTCTGAATGCCGCAGCTAATTCCGTCGAAATATTACCCCAACTAGCACAGACACAATTGCTGCATGAGCAAGTGAATAGAACACTATAAGATATTTAAAAGAATTAAGCACAAGAAAACAACGAAAATACATTGATTTACAAAATGAAGTGCAATACTTACATTTATTCTTAGCCAAGCAGGGTATGTCTGTTAAGTTACACGTCCTGTCACCTGAAAACCAACACAGAGAAGTCAGAACTGTCATTAGACTTCAGTTATCATCAGGGCTCTCTGGAGGCCAAACATCAATCAATCAATCAATCAATCAATCAATCAATCAATCAATCAATCAATCAATCAATCAATCAATCAATCAATCAATCAATCGATCGATCAATCAATCAATCAATCAATCAATCAATCAATCAATCAATAAATAAATCAATCAATCAATCAATAATCAATCAATCACAGGTTAAATAGAGAATACGAACATGGCCATTGCCTCGCTACGATTGTGAAAGAACTTCATAGTCGGTCAAACAGATTTTTTAATGTAAATAAAAACGACATCTCGCCATTTGCACACAAAGCATTACCAACCTCCATAGAAGAATGTAATAGTAAATACATCCCTGCACATAGGGTTGGTGTCGAGAAAGGCACCCGACCGTAAAACTGGGCTTAATCTACGTGTAGTGACTAGTCCAAATAATTGGGGAAAGTTCAGGAAGAAAGACAACTATATGATGGTAGTCATCAATTGTACCGATTATGATAACACCTCGGTGGAAAATTATGGCAAGTAATGGAGAATATTACCGTAAACCAAGTGCGTAAAATGAATCCGAATTAAATAAACTCTGTAATGTGTTTGACGAATCAAAAATTGATTGTACCTCTTGATAGTGAAAAATGGTATGTTCTCCTTCCTAGAGATAAGGTAAACACGCGTATCATCAAAGCAGATGACACACCGACCTCATTTAATCAACTTTTCATTTTTAAGATTCACAGGAAATCTTCCACTTTGCACGCCGTTCGTGACCTTTACCTTTCTTTAATTCTTTCGTTTTCTTCCTGTTTACGATACCCTCAGCCTTCGATTCACCTCTCTTATTCAAACAGGCGAGAGATACCGTGGTTACATTCTACACTCCCATCCACAGGAAGAAGAGAAGGACCTGAAGAAACAAGCATTATAGTTTGTGTTATATGCTTTGATGATGCGCGTGTTTACCTTATCTCTAGGAAGGAGAACATGCCATTTTTCGCTCACTCACTATCAACAGGTTATCTTCCTCCTTCACCTCCTCAATAGAGTTAAGTTATCAAGTTGAACTTCCCTTTGAAACAATAATGGCCGGGCTGAGTGGCTCAGACGGTTGAGGGGCTAGCCTTCTGACCTCAACTTGGCAGATTCGATCCTGGCTCAGTCCGGTGGTATTTGAAGGTGGTCAGATACGTCAGCCTCGTGTCGGTAGATTTTCCGACACGTAAAATAACTCCTATGGGACTAAATTCCGGCACCTTGGCGTCTCCGAAAGCCGTAAAAGTAGTTAGTGGGAAGTAAAGCAAATAACATTATTACTGAAACAATAATGACCATCATCATCAGCTACCAAATAATTGCCGATGTTTTTCGTGACATTCAAAAGTAACTATGAAAAGGTAAATGAGTGATATTTTGCAACATTCATTTATTCAACGTGACATCATTTACTGGAAATTGAATCAGATAGGCTAAACGTTTTAATTGTGTCCTGAGAAATAAGCCATTTATGTATCAACCAAGCATGAGCAAATTTCACGAATATGTGCCAGAAAATAATGGAAATGATGCATATGTCTTTTAATTATGTTCTGCACATTTCAATGCATGGTGAATCTGGAGTAGCTACTAGCAGCCCACTTTTGAAAAATAAACAAGACATATATATATGAGACATGCAGCCAGTATTTTCTTGAGGAAGTATGACCAAGGACGGGAGCTCTATTAGTTGCAATAGAATGTTTACATAATGGGAATTGCCTGTTTGGTCACGAGAGTCACACGGAGATGAGTTCAAGATATTGCACAAAAAACATGTCCTCCTTCTGTCATTCATTTTACATTACAAAACATTTTAATGTGAGAATTCCTTAATTTCATGCATAAATTGTACAAGCAGATGCCTTATGATCTATATATAAATTTCACGTAAGAATTAATCTTACAACTTTGACTCTTGGAACATCTGTGTTTAAATGATAATTTTACATCGACGGATTACTTCTAAAGCCTCGTATCTCCCATTGCCCTTCCTATCCATTGTTTTCCTTAAGACTTGTCATGCCCCCAGCCGCATATTGATATGCAGCCCATCAGAACAATTTTCGTTGCGTTCATTTTCCTGTGTTAATGTGAAAAGGAAAATGAACTTAAATACATTATACTGTAGGAGTGCGTAAATACGACATGCAAACAACATCCCTACTATACGATATGATAAGGTTCATTTTCCTTTACACATGCACATAGGAAAATAAACACAACGAAAAATGTTCTGATGAACTGCATATCAATATGTGGCTAGGAGACGTGACCAGTCTTAAGGGAAATAATTGGTAGGAAGAGCATTGGAACATACGAGGTTTTATAAGTAATCCATCGATATTTTCAAACCTGTACTTAAACATTATTACATTCTGTATATTCTCTTTCTGTTTACAGGAAACATCCGAACTAAGGTCATGGCAGATTATATACGGAGTATCGTAGAACGCTCATCGTAACCCAAGAATGTACTCCACCTGAACCAGATCCAAACGCACCCCACAACACTAGACGGTAAGAGAGCCGAATAATCTACAAGATTGTAATACTATAGATAAAGATTGTTCTATTGTATTTTCAAATGTAATAGTTCAATTATGATATCAAATACCATATCGTCGATGCTGTGCCAAAACCGCGAATTTAACTATGTTCTTCCTATCCATAATTTCCCTTAAGGCTGGTCAAGCCTCCCAGACACATATTAATATTCAGTCCATCAGAACAATTTTTGTTGAGTTTATTTTCCTATGCGCTAGTGTAAAGGAAAATGAACCTGAGAATGAGTCATACTCTGCCATGCAAACATACATTCCTACAGTACGAAAGAGTAAGGTTCGTTTTCCATTACACTCGCGCACAGGAAATTGAACTTAAAAAAATTGTTCTAATGGAATGCTTATCAATATGTGGGTGGGTGGCGTGACCAGTCTTAAAGGAAATAATGGATAGAAAGAACATTGTTACATTCACGGTTTTGGCACAGTAGCGACGTTAAGCATACATACATTATCATTATAGACTGTTATGCCTTTCCGCATTCAGTCTGCAAACCTCTGTGAATTTACTAAACGTCGCCACAATCCTCGATTATCAACTAGTGTTGTGGCCTCCTTTAGTTCTATACCTCTTATCTTTAAATCATTAGAAACAGAGTCTAACCATCGTCGTCTTGGTCTACCTCTACTTCTCTTACCCTCCATAGCAGAGTCCATTATTCTCCTAGGTAACCTATCCTCCTCCATTCGCCTCACATGACCCCACCACCGAAGCCGGTTTATGCTTACAGCTTCATCCATCGCGTTCATTCCTAAATTAGCCTTTATCTCCTCATTCCAGTACCCTCCTGCCATTGTTCTCACCTGTTTGTACCAGGAATCATTCTTGCTACTTTCATGTCTGTTACTTCTAACTTATGAATAAGATATCCTGAGTCCACCCAGCTTTCGCTCCCGTAAAGCAAAGTTGGTCTGGAAACAGACCGATGTAAAGATAGTTTCGTCTGGGAGCTGACTTCCTTCTTACAGAATACTGCTGATCGCAACTGCGAGCTCACCGCATTAGCTTTACTACACCTTGATTCAATCTCGCTTACTATATTACCATCCTGGGAAAAAACACAACCTAAATACTGTACTTGAAATTATCGACCTGTTCTAGATTTGTATCACCAATCTGACATTCAATTTTGTTGAATTTCTTACGTACTGACATCAGTTTAGTCTTCGAGAGGCTAATTTTCATACCATACTCATTGCACCTATTTTCAAGTTCCGAGAGATTAGACTGCAGGCTTTCGGCACAATCTGCCATTAAGACCAATTTAAGCATAGTACTCAAAATTGATAAGGAAAATACTGTATATTTTAAAAAAACTGGCCTTAAGTAGGCTTAAGAAAAAATATTGTTCAGTGATATAAAGTGACTAGTTCAGTTTACTGATGTGTGCATTATCAATTATCACAAAAATTATATGTAAAATTATGACTGGTGACTTTGCTGAGGGTTTTCTTTACAGGCATGTTTTCCTTTGAAAATCCAAATCCTGTGTCCAGTCATTCGATCGGGTAAGGATAGAAATTGTGCAGGCTGCCGAAGCCTGTCGCACTCCTCTGGGGCACTGATTAATGAATGACAGATGAAATGAAATGGTATTGGAAAGTGTTGCTGGAATGAAATATGACAGGGAAAACCGGAGTACCCGGAGGAAACCTGTCCCGCCTTCGCTTTGCCCAGCACAAATCTCACATGAATTTGAACCGGGATTTGAACCACGGAACCCAGCGGTGAGAGGTTGGCGCGCTGCCGTCTGAGCCACGGAGGATCCTACGTTTTCCTTTATTTTTTAAACATAATTTCCTACTTCCAACTTCTTTGTAAATCACCATTGCCCAACGCTTGAACCTGCGGGAACTGGTCGTCCTCCAAATGAACAATGCTCAGTTGATGTTCGACGAAAACTGATTTTATTTTTTTAATGAAAAAAGCATATTATTATTATTATTATTATTATTATTATTATTATTATTATTATTATTATTATTATTATTATTAAATTTCGCAAATCATACAGAATTTATGGATGGTCTAGTGAAAAAGGGAAAGGCCTCATGTACAGTAAATGCTTCACAGACCCACTAAGGTCATATTTAAAATAATTACATTATTCACATATTTACACTCCTACATAAATTCATTCGCTCGATAACTAGTATATTCACTTTCACTTCCGTTCATGTGAACTCGAAGATAAACCACATATTTCTTAGGTTTTTTTCATCTGCATTAGAGGCAAGGCGTTGAAATGAAATGGCGTATGGCTTCTTGTGCCGGGAGTGTCCGGGGACTAGTTCGACTCGCCAGGTACAGGTCTCTTGGTATAGGTCTCTTGATTTGACGCCCGTAGGTGACCTTCACGTCGTGATGAGGATGAAATGATGATGAAGACGGCACATACACCCAGCCAGTGAAATTAACCAGTTATGGTTAAAATTCCCGACCCGGCCAGGAATCGAACCCGGGACCGCTGTGAACAAATGCGAGCACGCTAACCATTTAGCCATGGAGCCGGACGGTAAGGCGTTTATTTCAGGCGATAGTCCATCCCAAAGTCGTGAGGAGCAGCCATAGTAACCAGATTGGTAGGAGATGGAACAGGCAAATGGAAGGAAAAGGTTAACTGCTGCGAACAGAGCAAAAGGACAGGGAAAGGCGATAAAAAAGGTCAAGGTTAATGGAACCGGCGAAGAATTTTCGAAAGAAGATCAAGTCGGTTATTTTGTCGGTGAATCCTCTGGCGTCAATAGAGGTAGTCCTTACTATAAAACCTGAGAGTTCCCGTTGCCAGGTCACATACTGGCCAGCCATGATCTCACGCCTAAACCAACCCATCTCATCAGCAAACAATGCAAACCACGGAATTTACTTTTAGGATAGGGCTCTGAAAACTTGTACCGGTTGACAGACCACAGCATTCACGAGTCACAAAGAAGACGAAAGAATTAAGTGGTAGTGGTGCCCCTGGGTCTTATCTGTTCTTGTCGTCTGTACCGGAGAGCTCGGAGGACGTGTCACATAGCGTTAAGAATACTAGGACTTTGCATATCGATGGCTTTCTTTTAAAACCTCGTATGTGCAAATGTTCTTCCTACCCATTATATTCCTTAAGACTGGTCACGCCTCCCGGTCATATATTTGTATGCAGTCCATCAGAATAATTTTCGCTGTGTTCATTTTCCTTTGCTGACGTCTAAAGGAAAATGAACCTTAACGTACCGAATTGTAGGGATGTTGATTGCATGGCAAATTTACACACTCCTACAGTATAATGAATTTAAGGTTCATTTTCCTTTACAAATTGGCAGAGGAAAATGACCATAACGAAAATTATTCTTTTGGACTGCATATAAATATGGGACTGGGAGACGTGACCAGTCTTAAGTAATATAATGGATAGGAAGAGTATTCGGACTTACGAGGTTTTTCAAGAAAGCCATCGATATATTCTGGACCCCACTATTAGATGCGAGGTCAACCCAAGTCAGCCAGCGGAGGTAGAAGTGGAGAAGCGAGCCATCCATGAACCAACCATCATCTACTTCAAAGAAGCATACATCACCTCTATGAGGGTTGTAGGACTTTTTATCGGAGCAGGAGGAACCATATCAAAATTCTTAGTTGAGTTTTTCAAAAGTGTGGGCTTTCTCAAGAATCTGTACTGTGACTTATCCGTCTTGGTCATTAAAAGCTCTGCGCCAGTTGTTATAAATCATCTCTATAGTATTGCATGAAAGAAGGACTAACTCCAGAAAACTCTTCATAGTTAAACATACATTCAATATCCAAGTGTCATGGTATACTTTGTTAGATTTGGGCAGTCTATCATTGTAGGAAGTACAAATACATAAAATACGTTCCTTATTAGACATGATTTTAACATGGAGTGTTATAACGAAAAGAATTATTTTTTACTTAATGAACATACAGAGTCTGGAGACACGGGCACAGTAGATCGTTCTATAATCTATTTTAAACTAACGATTTCAAATTACCTGGGTACTGCAAATTTAATTACTCAAGTAATTAGTGCTAAGTAATTTCAGCTGCGAATCAACGGACTCGTATTTTGAGAAGTTCGCGAGCTAATGAACAATTTTACCCGTGTGTATCTAGTTGCGAATCTTAGGAGTTCTATGTTCGAGGACCGCTGTCAATGTTTTACTTGGTCCGCGAGTGACTCAGTTGTATCGGTCGTATAACCATTGATAATTATTTCTTCCTATGCAGCAGAAACTGTGTAACAGCACTGAGTTTAGAAAGAAATCAATAGTAGATGGTCATCAGCATCGATATGGAGTCCTTGGTTCAGACAGCGTCGTCTGAAGTCATCATGGACAGTTAAACAAACCAGGAGTCAGTTAGGAGGCCGGTCGCTATCAGAAACGGAGTACAAAAGTTGTTGACTTATATTTATGTAAAGAAAGCGGCATCACCAATTTGTAAATAGTTACATCTATTTGTAATGATAAATGCTGATTCGCAACTTGTGTATTTTAATAGTTTGGAGTGATAAATAATAATAATGTTATTCTTTTTATGTCCCACTAACTACTTGTTACGGTTTTCGGAGACGCCGAGGTGCCAGAACTTAGTCCCGCAGGAGTGCTTTAACGTCCCAGTAAATCTATCGACACAAGGCTGACGTATTTGAGCACCTTTAAATACAATCGGACTGAGCCAGGATAGAACCTGCCAAGTTATGGTCAGAAGGCCAGCGCTTCAACCGTCGACTGAGCCACTCAGCCCGGCACCTTGGAATGAGGCCACGTGTTTATTTGCATGCATTTCTATTCTTCCTTAAGGGAATTCAGTTAGGCAGTTTTGTATTATTACAGTCATCATGGTAGTTTAGATTATTCCTATTTTCCTTTTCAAGTGCTAAGTAAGGACGTATGGTTGACAAAAGTCATCTGTGCTGCTAGGATAACACTGACCTACCCTAGAGATGAAGTAAGATTTTTTGAAAAGCTTAGAGAGCACTTACTTTTTTGAACTCATGACCTCCTTCATGACTGACTGTATTTAGTGATCTAACCCGTTACGTTATCAGGGATATAATTGTTGGTGGAGTTTTTAGTATTGAAAGCATGGGCCTGTATCTGCGTGTTAGTAACATACCCGTGGAATTGCTTGGACTACAGTCTTCTTTTTATTATTTTATGGTACCGCTTTTCCCACAACTGTGGGGTGACGGGTGCGAACTGTGTAGCACATGTGGATTTGGCTGTCTTTTACGGCCGGATGCCCTTCCTGACGCAACCCATATGGAGGGATGAAATCACCATTGATTTTTCTATAGTGGTGGGTAGTGTAGTGTGTTGTATGAATATGAAGAGAACAAACAAAAATACCAAGTCCACGGGCCAGAAGAATTAATCAGAGGCAATTAAAATTCCTGAACCGACCGGGAATCGAACCCGAGACCCTCTGAACCGAAGGCTTCAACGCTGACCTTCCAGCCTATGAGTCGGACAGTTGTTGGACTGCAGACAGGGGCATTAATGTTTTGTTACCCAAGGAACGTTTTGATAAGAATTGAAATACGAAGATATGTAATATTGACAATCAGATGTCCTTTTGAGAAAGATGAAATAAGAAATAAGAGATACTGTTAGCCGCAAGTAACCGAGGTTTCGGGATATGGCAGAGTGGCATGCAATATAGCCGCAAGTGTTTCGTGCCAGTCCTCATCAGGTAGGAAGGAAGGGTGTGTCCCTTTCACGTGGAAATATTGAAAGGGACCCATTCACATTCGATCGGGTTGGCGAGCCGATCCACGAAATAATTCCCCGCTTCGAAGCCAAATGGCTCGACGGTTACCATCCACTAGCGAACCGGTTGGCGCAACGGTCCGCCAGTCTATAAGTATACCCCAATCTGGGAAGTTTGCTACGACTTGAAAATAGTATGTGCATCGCCTAAAATTACATACATACATACATTATCATTATAGACTGTTATGCCTTTCAGCGTTCAGTCTGCAAGCCTCTGAAAATTTCCTAAACGTCGCCACAATCCTCGATTTGTAACTAGTGTTCTGGCCCCATTTAGTTCTATACCTCTTATCTTTAAATCGTTAGAAACCGAGTCTAAACATCGTCGTCTTGGTCTCCCTCTACTTCTCTTACCCTCCATAACAGAGTCCATTATTCTCCTAGGTAACCTATCCTCCTCCATTCGCCTCACATGACCCCACCACCGAAGCCGGTTTATGCGTACAGCTTCATCCATCGAGTTCATTCCTAAATTAGCATTTATCTCCTCATTCCGAGTACCCTCCTGCCATTGTTCCCACCTGTTTGTACCAGCAATCATTCTCACTACTTTCATGTCGGTTACTTCTAACTTATGAATAAGATATCCTGAGTCCACCCAGCTTTCGCTCCCGTAAAGCAAAGTTGGTCTGAAAACAGACCGATGTAAAGATAGTTTCGTCCGGGAGCTGACTTCCTTCTTACAGAATACTGCTGATCGCAACTGCGAGCTTACTGCATTAGCTTTACTACACCTTGATTCAATCTCACTTACTATATTACCATCCTGGGAGAACACACAACCTAAATACTTGAAATTATCGACCTGTTCTAGCTTTGTATCACCAATCTGACATTCAATTCTGTTGAATTTCTTACCTACTGACATCAATGTAGTATTCGAGAGGCTAATTTTCATACCATACTCATTGCACCTATTTTCAAGTTCCAAGATATTAGACTGCAGGCTTTCGGCACAGTCTGCCATTAAGACCAAGTCGTCAGCATAGGCCAAACTGCTTACTACATTTCCACCTAACTGAATCCCTCCCTGCCATTTTATACCTTTCAGCAGATGATCCATGTAAACTACGAACAGCAAAGGTGAAAGATTACAGCCTTGTCTAACTCCTGTAAGTACCCTGAACCAAGAACTCATTCTACCATCAATTCTCACTGAAGCCCAATTGTCAACATAAATGCCTTTGATTGATTTTAATAATCTACATTTAATTCCATAGTCCCCCAGTATGGCAAACATTTTTTCCCTCGGTACCCTGTCATATGCTTTCTCTAGATCTACGAAACATAAACACAACTGCCTATTCCTCTCGTAGCATTTTTCAATTACCTGGCGCATACTGAAAATCTGATCCTGACAGCCTCTCTGTGGTCTGAAACCACACTGGTTTTCATCCAACTTCCTCTCAACGATTGATCGCACCCTCCCTTCCAAGATGCCAGTGAATACTTTGCCTGGTATACTAATCAATGAGATACCTCGATAGTTGTTGCAATCCTTCCCATTCCCTTGCTTATAGATAGGTGCAATTACTGCTTTTGTCCAATCTGAAGGTACCTTACCAACACTCCACGCTAATTTTACTACTCTATGAAGCCATTCCATCCCTGCCTTCCCACTATGCTTTACCATTTCAGGTCTAATTTCATCTATTCCTGCTGCCTTATGACAATGGAGTTTATTTACTATCCTTTCCACTTCCTCAAGCATAATTTCACCAACATCATTTTCCTCCTCCCCATGAGCTTGGCTGTTTGCAACACCACAAGGATGATTTCCTTTTATGTTGAGAAGATGTTCAAAATATTCCCTCCACCTCTCCAGTGATTCCCTGGGATCTATTATGAGTTCACCTGAATTACTCAAAACACTGTTCATTTCCTTTTTTCCTCCCTTCCTAAGATTCTTTATTACTGTCCAGAAAGGTTTCCCTGCTGCTTGACCTAGCCTTTCCAGGTTATTACCAAAATCTTCCCATGACTTCTTTTTGGATTCAACAACTATTTGTTTCGCTCTGTTTCTTTCATCTAAATCCCTGTCTGCCTCGGCCCTTGTTTGGAGCCATTTCTGATAAGCTTTCTTTTTACGTTTACAGGCTGCTCTCACTTCATCATTCCACCAAGATGTTCGCCTTTTCCCATCTTTACACACAGTCGTTCCTAGGCATTCCCTTGCTGTTTCTACTACAGCATCCCTGTATGCCACCCATTCACTTTCTATATCCTGAACCTGCTTACTGTCTACTGTTCGAAACTTCTCACTAATCATATCCATGTACTTCTGTCTAATTTCCTCGTCCTGGAGATTTTCTACCCTTATTCGTTTGCAGACAGATTTCACTTTATCTACCCTAGGCCTAGAGATACATAGTTCACTACAGATCAGATAGTGGTCTGTATCATCGAAAAATCCGCGAAAAACTCGTACATTCCTAACAGATTTCCTGAATTCAAAGTCTGTTAAGATGTAGACTATTATGGATCTGGTACCCCTAGCCTCCCATGTGTAGCGGTGAATAGCCTTATGCTTGAAGAATGTATTCGTAACAGCTAAACCCATACTAGCACAGAAGTCCAGCAAACGCTTCCCATTCCCATTAGCTTCCATATCTTCCCCACATTTACCAATCACCCTTTCGTATCCTTCAGTTCTATTCCCAACTCTTGCATTGAAATCACCCATTAGCACTATTCTATCCTTGCTGTTGACCCTGCCCACGATGTCACTCAATGCTTCATAAAACTTGTCAACTTCATCCTCATCTGCACCCTCACATGGTGAATACACGGACACAATTCTTGTCCTAATTCCTCCAACTAACAAATCTACCCACATCATTCGCTCATTTACGTGCCTAACAGAAACTATATTGCGTGCAATGGTATTCCTGATAAAGAGCCCTACCCCAGACTCTGCCCTTCCCTTTCTAACACCCGTCAAGTACACTTTATAATCTCCTATCTCTTCCGCATTATCTCCCCTTACCCGAATATCGCTTACTCATAGCACATCCATATGCATCCTCTTTTGCTGACTCAGCCAGTTCTAGCTTCTTTCTTCCATAAGCCCCATTAATATTGATAGCTCCCCATCGAATTCCATTTCGTTCGCCAAGTTGTTTCCAAGGAGTCCCTCGCCTGTCAAATGCGAGTGGAACTCCATTACTCCCATAGGTCCGAGGCTTGCTTAAAGTGTTCTGAGCTCGGTAAATTCATGAAGCAGGATGCTGCCCTACTTGCACATAGTCCAAGTGAGGATCTCTCCTCTAACGGGTTATGGACCACCGGTGAATTGTATAGTCCTAGCCGCCTAAGCACAAGGAGGGCCACGACTCAGAATATGTCTGATATGCCCACTCCCATTCCATAGCAACTGGTATCCCGACTCTCAGGACCACTTACTAGGCCACTCAGCCGTTGCCCATGGTTCACGAACTAGGACGTGACTACAGTAACCCACAAACTTGAACCATGCCTAGAAGGGCAAAATACTCGTACGTTGTAAAACAATGGGTGCTGATTCAGTATCTTCCCACGAGGTCATTGACCTCTAGTAGTGTACCTAAGTGGGTATTGGCCTCTAGTAGTGTACCCATGGGGGTTCGTACCCGGGTTCAACGACCTCTCGGCGAAGTTAAGTCGCGGATTTACATCATAACATTGCGTACGAGAAAAAACCTAACCTCATAGACTCCAGTGGAGGGGCCTAGTTGGTCAGGCAATGATCTGGGGTACTTTTGACCCCTAGGTGAGGTTATGACGTCAGACCCATACGTACGAGGGAAATGCTAACCTCACTGGCCAACCTGGAGTGTTTATGACCGCTAGGTTAGGTTATGACGTCATTCCCTTACGTACGAGGGCAATGCTAACCTCACTGGTCAACCTGGAGTGTTTATGACCGCTAGGTTAGATTATGACGTCATTCCCTTACGTACGAGGGCAATGCTAACCTCACTGGCCAACCTGGAGTGTTTATGACCGCTAGGTTAGGTTATGACGTCATTCCCTTACGTACGAGGACAATGCTAACCTCACGGGCTACTTTGAAGAAGCCGGATCGGACGAGCCACCCCTCCTGGAGGAGCCGAGTCGGACGGTCACGGACCCCTTTGAAGGAGCCGAATCGATGGAGCTGCTGACAAAAGCATGGCGACCCGGTCGGGTAGTTGGCCATACTTACACACACTGTTGGGTTGACGGACCGGTCGGGTTCGCCGGTTTATCTGTCGAACCGCCAACACAGACCGAACCTCGGGCCCAACCACGAACAACCTCCCCCCCCCCCCTTCCAATACACATTCGAGCCGGTCAGTGCGACCAAGGTCACGGACCGGTGGCGAACCCGCTCGTATGTGATTGGACCCCTTAAAGCCAGGTACACGTAGCGCAGGCGACCGCCCCAACACATATTTGAGCGGATTATTTGTCAATGTATCACGGTAATGCAATCCCCTTTTGTATTAGAAGAGGTTTACGGATAATAAGGTCATTAAATTAAACAGCTACCGTTTTGCTAGGTAGAGAATTTCAGGATTGAAGTCATGAGAATGGATCTTCATAGGCATGTGTTCCACTCCCAGTTGCTTCCATGGGGAGAGTCAGCAGTGTTATTTATTCTCACTTTCTCCATGTGCTATCACGATGTTTTATTTTTGTGTTTTGCAGTCGTGTTTACGTGTGTTTCTCTTGTGTCCTTTGCTTGCGCAGTACGTGAGTTAATCCTGTCTTCGCTTGGCAAGACCGCGTTCATATCCTAACGTCAGTGTTTTTAAGGTGATTTATTTTATGTGTTAGGGTATCACTTCAGGGTATTTTGGTTCATTTTGTATTTATGTTTACGCCGGGCTGAGTGGCTCAGACGGTTGAGGCGCTGGCTTTCTGACCCCAACTTGGCAGGTTCGATCCTGTCTCAGTCCGGTGGTATTTGAAGGGGCGCAAATACGTCAGCCTCGTGCCGGTAGATTTACTGGCACGAAAAGAACTCCTGCGGGACTAAATTCCGGCACCTCAGCGTCTTTGAAAACCTTAAAAGTAGTTAGTGGGACGTAGAGAAAATAACATTATTATTATTATTATTATTATTATTATTATTATTATTATTATTATTATTATTATTATTATTATTATTATTTATGTTTACGTCCCACTAACTACTTTTACGGTTTTTGGGGGTTTATTTGTAATAGATAACCCGAATATACGAGAATTAAATAAATATGTGCGATGCTTTCTCTTTCTTTACGTACTCAATATCCATAAACAATCTGGGTAAACTGAATGACAAGACAAGTATTTAGCTGATTATTGTAACGGACTCATCACATCACTGGTATCTACTTCAAGGGAAATTCGCCGCACGTACATAACCTCCATCATTCTGTTACTGCTATGGACTCACCTTATCTCCACTATTACGACAATACGCCGTATTTCCCTCTGCAGCTGGTATTGAATAACCTCATCGCCAATATTTATTGAAAATCATATACCCCTCATGCATTTCAGCTCTATTCATGTTCGCCGTGTTCTGTCAACTGCCTGCCTTCAAGCCTACTCACACTCCCGATGACGTCACCTGATACTGTTCTGTTTACTAGTGCACGCTCTCGTAACATTTAGAATGTGCTCGACGTGCCTCTCCATATCCCCCCCCCCCCCCCTGCACTTCCCTCTATAAACCAGGCCTTCCGGAGCTGGTGTCCCAGCAGTACCAGGTCTCCCGGCTACCAGGACTCAGGGGGCACCTGGATGCCTCTGGCTACCAGGAGGCAGCCACGCAGATGGAGCGGAGGACCGAGGACGACGGCGGCGCTCCTGAGCGCCGCAACGGCGTGACCCCAGTTGGACCGCTGTACTTTACGAAGTACACGCACACCAACAAGGCCGCCAACCAGGATCGTCGACCACCTGCTAGGGCGAAGTGGACTCAGATGCAGGCCTACCAGAAAGGGCCTGCAACCCGGGCGCAAGCCAAGAAAGCCCCCGTGACGGTGGATGGCAGCACAGCAGTGGAAAAGGACGTCCCCTGGCGTTCTGAGGCTGCTGTCCAGGCCCAGCCTGCCAGCATGTCTGTCGAGCTGCAGACCTCGATGCGCGCCCCACAGGACAGGGAACGCAGTCGAGTGTTAGCACCGACCGACGCCACCGCCGCTAGCCAGGAGAAGGAAAAAGACGGCGACGCAGCGCAGCCATCCGCTACCCCGGGGTCGCCAGGTCGGGAGGAGGGTTGCCAGGAAGAGGCCTCTTCCCCTGCTGAGAAGAGACCCCCGGGAGGAAGAAGAAGAAGAAGAAGAAGAAGAAGAAGAAGAAGACGCCACCCCAGGACCAGGAGGCAGAAGACGCCGGCCCACCAGGAGAGGGCCTCCCAGCTGCAACCCAGGACTGCTCCCAGGACAGCAGTCTACCGAGGAGCAAATCAGGAGAGGACTTCAGCGGGCAGCGGCAGTCAGGTGAGATTGAAACGTTCCCCTCAGCAGCTCTTGCAGTGTTTCCGCTGTCTGAGGTGGGGCCACCGGCAGGAGAGGTGTGGGCTCCTAGTGAGGTGCAACCGCTGTGGTGGTGATCACCACTACACGGCCTACGCAGAGCTTAAGGAGGCGCCGGTGTGCGCCAACTGCGCGGGGGCCACCCGGCCTCTCATCGCAGTTGCCCTGTTTACCAGGCCATGGCGCGGGCAGAGAGGAAGGAGGCCCGGCGTCATGACCCACCCCCTTCCAGGAGGCCCCCGCCACGGCGGGCTCGGCCTCATTCTCCGGGATCGGAGACTGGGTACAGGAACCCCAAGGAGTTGGCGCTGTGCGGCTGGCCCTAGTAGTACTCGACGCATGGCTCCGCAACCGGCAAGCCCCGCGCTAGTCATGGCAGTGCCCAGACGGACTGATCCCCTGGCAGATGGAACGGCGAGGAATAGGTTTATGACTTGTGCATGATACCTGTTCCCAACTAACACTACCACTGGACTTTTCCAGCTCACATCCTTGCATGTGCTTTCACATGATGTCAGGTTTTACATGTAGGCTCTTTCTCTATTCTACCTATGTGGTTTTTTCCTGACCCTTCAATACAACACTATCCAACCAATACAAACTTTGCCGTGGTAGCGAATCCTCGGAAACCGGCAGATACTCCTTGTATCACTTCCCACTCTTCCCTGCGATCTCTTTCTTCTTAGAAATTAATAGCATGTCGGAGGCCATGCAGATTGAGTCGATGGTCACGCGGGGGGAGCGGGCTTCGGGGGCCCCCCCGAAAGAAACTGATTCAATTGAGATGGACCTGTGTAGAAGGTGGAACGTGGAATATCGTTTTCGTTATTATGGAGCTGTGCAATTGACTGTCTTTCCTGCTCTAGTGCAAGGAACTTTGAGATTAGGTATGACAAACATTTGTATTCATCTTTTTTAATTTGGAATCTCAGGAGGAACAAATTTCCTTTTAAAATTTGGATCAAGGAACATGGCGTTTCTAAGCCAAGACTTAATCCCTTTCTTTATCTACGGACAATTGTAAATTATGAACTTAGTTGCAAACTTTCTTTTAACCTGTGCGTGTTCAATTTCTAGTGCCTTACGAGCCCCATACATGCTTACGTATGAACGGTGCTTCGGATCTATGTTCCTATAATGCGAGGTTGAATGAGACTGTCTTTGAACAGCCCCGTCGGATGACTGTGATTTTTGCTAGGTCAGTAAACTTTCCAAACATGATCTCACGTGTTTATAGACTGTCGATAGATGCAGTTCTTTACTAATGTCATTTTAAGGTGTGATTATTCAATAGACTTCACCTCTGAAGACCTTTATGTATGTTGTAACCTGCATTTTTTCTTGAGATTGTAATTCTGTAAAATATTGTATCTACTTCTTAGCTTATTAACTTGTTATTAGGTAGGCATATCTTTTCATCTTCTCCCCTTTCCGCTCGCTTCCCTGGTTCTAACTTTCCTACTTTCTTTCTTGCTTGTTGGTATGACGAAACAAAAGAAACATAATGGGGTTTGTTGTTGGAGAAAAACGATATTTGTATAGCTCAGTGATTGTAAAGATTGTTGGTTTCATTTCTCTTGAATAAATGTGTCATCAAATTTTTATTGTGGTTTTATCTTATCTTGAAATCTTAACCTACTGTATGGTATTCCTCACTTGACTTGACATACTCTGATATTCTGATACTCACACGCGTTGCTTCCACTGCGCTATTCTTTACATAGTGCAAGTCTGCAATCTGTTTTGCTATTCGAATCATTATTAGCAGGCCTCTTATTATCTACTTATCGTAGCAGGATAATTGTGCAGTACTGCGATCTATTTGAACATATGAATCTCCAAACCTTACTCTACAATAAATCAAATGGAACCTTATTTATCAAGCACAAAATTACCCATTCAAAATAACGAACTATTCTAGTGAATCATTGTTTGTGTTACCATTTCTCTTTCGAGAGTTATTTTGATTTTAGTGATTTCTTTTCATCCAAACTTTCTTCCTTTCGATTATTAATCTATATTTTACAACTTTACTCAATAGTTCTCATTTCGTAAATGTATGTACCTTTTTATTCTGTCCAGAGATCCACATCAATTCAGTTAGAGCCCTTTACGAACGTACCATCTCTGTGTAGCTAGCTAGGTGCATGATAGGATGCAATGTCATATAAAATGACTCGCTAACAACTAAATGAAAGTACAAATAGATGCTGGCTGAATAGTCGAAGAAGACTGCAAGAAAAAAAATTAACATTTGGGAATTAAAATTGTTCTTTTAGTCATACTAACCTCTGCTAGGGAAGTAAAATGGAACACAGCCGCACAATAGAAGTATCAGGTCCATGCGACACCTCATAATGCAGTTATTGAAGGAGTAATACCTCGCAGTATTTCTATCAACCTCATCGGTTAAGCGGCAGTTGCGCCTCTCTATGGGCAATGTTTTTACTTCCGACGTGGAGTAATACTCAGTAGGGAATACTGCGAAGAAAACCTCACTGCCTGACCTCACCATTCTCCTGTCTAAGTAAGGGTTCGGATAATCGAAAGGGCTATGTAGTATAACCTGGAACACATAAGTACACGTTCGGTCATGAATGACAAATATAGTTCATTCCTTGCATATAATAAACATATGGCGACAGATTAGTTTTGTACAATTCTAGAAAACTTATCTTTATCATCCCTTGAGCACCTTACAATACAAATATAAAGGTATTCTATAGCTGAGGATGTCCATGATATAAGGACGAAATATGTGCCAATTGATTTTAATTAAATTGGTGTTTGTATTCCAAGGTGGGTCTTCCGTGAACTCTCTTATAAGCTTTACAGTGACAATACGGAAACATTATGAAGTTTATAGTATGCAGTAATACCATCTTGTGGAAGCGAACTTTAGCAGAAGGGACTACGAACATTTGAACTAACAGTAGCCAGACATTGTAATGCTACTGTAGATCAATCAATTAACAATCAATTAATCAATCAATAAATAAATAAATAAATAAATAAATAAATAAATAAATAAATAAATAAATAAATAAATAAATAAATAAATCACTACTGATCTGCATTTAGGGCAGTCGCTGAGGTGGCAGATTCCCTATCTGTTGTTACCAACAATGTTGGAAGTTTGCAAAAATTTAATAATAGCGAATATCTCGCTTGTTGTTTCATGTACGGTAAAACGTACATTAAACATGACAGATAGGAAATCGTAGTTTGCACAGATTTTCCACAATTTTCATTGTGAACAGTTTTCCTCTAGATGAAGCAAGGGAGAAGCTTGGACAAAGGGTTGTTGTTAAGATTCAAGGAGAGATAATAGATACAATTCGTTTTGCTGACAACATAGCAATAATAGCAGAGAGTGAAGAACAATTAAGGACATTACAATTACATATGGATGTAACATGAAAATGTATTCAGAGAAAACAAAAGTAATGGTTATAAGTAAGTGGTTGATTTTAATGACATAAAAATCTTCGAAATATGCAAGCAATAAAACCCAAAAATCTTTAATGTATGATCGAAAAAGGAAAACATATTTCCTCACATTATAATCGATAAATTTAGGTCTATAAATGAACATTTGTAAGTTTTGCTTGTTACGTTCAATTTCTCTTCATCACACACTTCTTTTTTATCTTCAGATATGGCAGCACACGTATCCTGAAATATCAAGAAATAATTAGAAACGAATTATGATCTGATAAAGTATTTAACTAGTTCTGAATCGGCAAATTTCTATAAAAATGACGATCAAAATATCCAGTTCCTTTACGGCAGTGAAATTGCACTGGACGATCATGTCCATTTTCATATTATCGAACTCGAACCCTCTTCTGTGATCAGGCAGAATGTTTCTATACCTGGAGAAACTCCGCTCGACGTCACACGATGTTATGGGGGCAAATTTGAACAAGGTTATGTCCTCCGGAGAAAACTACTGCTGAAAATCCCCAAATGCTGTATGACGTCCACAAAGAATGTCATTTATACGTATCTTACAAAGCATTGAATAACCGTAATTTGAGTACAGCACTCTTTGCAGTTTTTTAGAAATTTTTTTCAGCCGCTTCACCATTCCCTTTCTCTAAATCACACTCAATATACTTCACAATATCCAACGTGTCACTTAGTGGAAGCCCCACAGTTTCAAGACGAGTGATTGCTCTTGGTATCATACCGAAATTGGATTATATGAATGCCAAATTTCCGATAAAGCTGGCAGAAGTAAACAAATTTTGCACAATCCTAACAGATGTTGAATCTCAAGGATCAAATTCCTGAAGTAATCATAATTGCTGCAGTAATATTGAACAGCGTCGAGCCTAGTTCCCCAACGAGTAAGGACAGGCGGAGGTGGAAGAGCCAGAGTAGCGGCAGTTTCTTTCAAATTGAAGGGGAACCTTCAGGAATATTTTCTTGTCATTTGCAATTAACTTATCTACTTCAGGGTAGTTAATCCGAACCTCTTCGCTCACTCTATGCAAATCATGGGTAAGTCACGATACGTGGCGCATTTTTGGATAAAGTAGATTTAGTCCCTTGGCGGCCTTCTTCATGTACGGGGCGGCATCAGTTGCAAGAAGTAGTATATTGTTTCATTTTACCCCATCTGACCACAGTAACTTCATAACATCATCAAACAGCACTGCATTGGAGGAATGATTTATTTTCTCTAAAACTACGCACGTCAGGAGAAACACATTACCGGGCTTGTCACCTTTCAGAATGCCTATACGTTAGCTATGTACCTCCCATTCACGTCAGTTCGTCCAATGAAACTCATAGCTTATGGTTGAGAACTTCAGATATTATATTCCTTAAAACATCTCCATAGAGACCCGAGATATAATATTTTCTCAAAGTTGATTCATTGGGTATAGGTTGACTGATATACTTCTCTAAGAAAGATCTGAAGTTGGCACTGTTCAGATTTTTCAAGGGAATATTTGAAGTAACTGTCATCCTGCAGAGATCCTTACAGAATTCCGATTTATTGCCTGACGAAGTAGTAGCTGTACATGAGGCCCTTTTAAAAACCAAACGCTGCATATTCTCTGTCGTGGAAGATTTTATTGAGCACTTCTGATGTTTGGATGTAGCGCAGTGTTGTTGCACATTAAAACATTTCTGAGCACATACCTTCACTTCACACAGTTTACAATACAAAATAACACCATCACTACCGAAATTCTGCTTAACAAATTCCTTAACAAACTGCCTTAATTTAACACTCTCTAAATACTTCAGTTTAGGGATGTTGAAACTGCACTAAAAAAGTGGTCTCGAAACGACAAGCCAGACAGTCCTCTATTTTCTAGTAAACAGAAATACTAGTTCATTACCTATACCTCTAATATCTAAAGTTGATTTCTGACAGTTCATAGAGGGAGGTCCGTTTACTGCCTCCCGGAGCTGGATAAAGGGAGTGGGGGGTATTGTTGCCATGGAAACGAGGGTGGGGCGACTGCGGTTGCCATGGAGATAAATCTTCTGGCCAGCTCGTCTTGCTTGGAGATGCAAAACCTCTCACTTCTGAGTTAGATCTTGTCGCAAGCAGTTCAGACAACGGAACATGAGGCCAAGTCAGTCACTGTCTGGCCAGGTAGTCTAGAACAGATCACAGTGGTCCGAATGAACGAGGGAACACGAGAGCCGGAAGCGAGGGGGAAGAGAAAGGAATGCTGGAATGTGGCAACATCGTGAAATGGCACGTGCAATGCTCCTCCCTCCAGCTCTAGCTGTCAGAAAGCATCTTTAGTTATTAGAGGTATACGTATGCACCCCAGGATGCCTTTCTCCTGAGTATTGTCAATCACTTTGTGCTTCCCATTAGGAAATTCCAAGAAGATTCCTTGTTCATAATTTCATTTACTTCCTACTTGCCCATCTCCGCATACAGAGTAATATTCAGTTCACAAATAGACTCCCTAACTATTACAGCAAGATTCTCTCGCTGAATAGCTTGCCACAAAAATCCACTCATGTGAAAATCGTTAGAATATAACAGGAAATATGACTTTATTGCGCGCCAAGTATAAATATGACTAATAAATATGACCAACATCTTAAATTTGTCCCAAATATGACTTTTGAAGCAAAAAGTATGACATGTCATTAAAATCCACCCCTTGGTGATAAGTAAGCAACAAGGGAAAAGAAATATAGCTCTGCTCGGGAACCATCTCGGTAACGTTGAAGAGTTTTCTTACTTAGGAAGCAAAATAACAACTGATAACCGAAGTAAGAGACATCTAGACCTGGTCAGTATAATTAACCAGGCAAAGGTAATCTTCGGTAAAGAGAGAAAGCTCTTCACACCTAAAATTATCAGTTTAAAAATGAGGAAACAATTAGTTAAGATATATGTATGGAGCATGTACGGAAGTGAGACCTCGACACTAGGGGTGGCAGAGAGGAATAGGGTAGAAGCCTGTGAACCAGTCCGACTCGTTGGATGAACGGTCAGCGTACTGGCCTTCGGTTCAGAGGGTCCCGGGTTCGATTTCCGGTCGGGTCGGGGATTTTAACCTTAATTGGTTAATTCCAATGGCACGGGGGCTGGGTGTATGTGTTATTTTCATCATCATTTCATCCTCATCACGACGCGCAAGTCGCCTACGGGAGTCAAATAGAAGACCTGCACCTGGCGAGCCGAACCCGTCCTGGGATATCCCGGCACTAAAAGCCATACATTTCATTTCAATGGTGGTATAGACGAATACTGAAAATTCCTTGGACCGAGTTACTAATGAGGAAGTAATGGAAAGGGCTGGAGAAACCCCGAGGTGGTCAGTGAATATGAAAAAAAAGAAATACATGGTTTGGACATGTAATCAGGCATGATAGTTTACTAGCCTTCATCTTGGAGGGCTGCTGAGGAAGAAAGTAATGTTAGGGCAAGGCCTAGACTAGCCTGGTCAAGTGGTGGAGGAGCTGGGATACCAATCTTATGCATAACTAAAGGGAGTGGCACAAAAGCGGAACCTTTGGAGAGTTGCTGCCAACCTACCTTAGGGTTATAAACTTTAGTAGTAGTACAATTTTTCGATACAGCTAATGTTAGCGAAACAAATGACATTACTTGTCCCCAACCACCACCACCCTACCACCTTAATGTTAATATGCGCCTGTTTGCTAATCGGGCATAGCCTGGTGCACAGCCCGACAAGTCTTGAGGTAAAAATGATGAATTTCAATAAACTCTGTAAAACTGTATATTCCAGTGATGTCATAACAAACAAACAATTAACAAAACGACTGACAGAAGAAATTGAATTGCAACTACTTTCAAATTTACTCTATCTGATCCGAGATATCGATGAAGTACGAGGCAAACTTTTGAATTGTACAGACAAAACCATCCACAGTTCTAACCCTTCAGCCAAGCAACTCAATGTTTAAAATATCCCAGGGATATGATCTACGAATTTTAGGTAAATAAAATACAATCTGAGGTAAATTAAGAAACACTATGAAATATTTTACTTGTAGGAAATAATATGGATACATACTTTACTACCTTATAACTATTTTTCTGCTACGTCGCAGCGCTTCCGTATGTGTTTTTGTTTGTCTAACACTTTCGTGTGTGATGTCTTTGCTCACTGAAGTTGTTTGAATTAATTAGGTGCCATTTTCTTCATGTAGCTCGTTCGTTTTGTGCCATAACTCGTTCATTAAGTGATGTATTTATTGGTCCAAGGATTATGTTATTTTCCTTTCAACAAAAAATAATATATTTATTGGTCCAGGGATCATGCTATTTTGCTGTTTGAAATGCCCGCGCTAGTCATATGGACAAAGATAATGAGAATTCACAGACATAGCACTTCCCATTTGTCGGTGTTAGCCCTGGACCTCGAGAAAGAAACGAAAGACGGCACGAGCAGCGGAATGCAACTTAAGGGACTTCTGTCAACAGCTCGTAAGTTCGTATACACATTTATCTAGAAACGACGGTATTTCTTAATTTACTGCAGATTTTACACTTTATTTCAGTAAAAGAATTTATTATCTTCCATTTGAGACAAATATTACAGTGACATTTTGTGGATCCAATTCGTTCACATAACCTAAATGTAATTTCCACAACTGACGGTCTGAATATATTTTTCTAGAAGCTCAAAGGTGCCGCTAGGTGACACGCGAACATAACTCCTGTGGCACATCGCGCAATTTAATATTTTAACATGTAATAAATAGGTCGAAAATCTTGCAACATAGTATTTTTCAGCATTACGCTTTTATAAATAATTAAGTCACTATTAATTATTGGACCATATTTATTTTAGAAATGTTATTAGGTTAAAATAAAAATATTTATTTATTTTATTTATTATTTATTATTGACTTGTTTTATATGGCGTGGCTCAGGCTATGAAGCCTGCTGTTATGCCAAACCATCTCATATGTACTACATTGTACAAACTACAGAGTATTAAGATTTCTAATTACATATAATTAATTATAAAATTAAATTTAAATAATAGTTATAAACAAAAGGTAAATTTCTTAGTCACTATTTACAAAAACATTAAATACTAATTTCTTAAGTCTGTGTACCATTTATAACATATTTTTTAGATACATTTCTACTATGTATGTCTCTAATTACAGCCGGAAGGGAATTACAAGAGCGTATGGTTGGAGGTATGAATGAGTTGCCGTACCCGGTCGTGCGGTAAATTGGGAAGCTCAGCAGGGAAGAGGTTTCTGACCTTGTAGGTATACTGTTTGGGGATGACAAGTATTTAAGATCCATTCTCCGATAACTTAGTGTGTCTGTACGGAGGATGTTGTGAACAAGCGAAACAGAGTGAAGGTTTCTTCTCTCCGCCAAGTATAACCACGACAGCTGTTCAAGACAAGGTGATATATGACAATACCTGGGCATGTTTAATACAAAACGGATGCATGTATTTTAAGCCCGCTGAAGTTTAGCGTTAAGTGTGGTGTTTAGGTTGTTGTATATTACGTCACCATAATCGAAGATGGGTAGAATTAAGCTTTGAACAAGTAACTTTCTCGTATTTAGAGGAAGGAGATCCCGTAAACGTTTAAGAGAGTGCAAAGAAAAGAATACTCGTTGGCATATTTTCGTCGTGTGCTCCGTCCAGTTTAAGTACTTATCAAAAATGAGGCCAAGGTTTTTTACAGTTTCGTTTATTTGTATTGGTGTTGCGTGGAATAGGATTGGGGGAATTTTAACACTTTTCAGTTTGGTATGATTACTTTTGGATCCAATTATGATTGCTTGTGATTTGAATGGATTGACTTTAAGAGAGAGATTTTTAGTCCAGTCTTTTATATTTTCCAGGTCATCGTTTAGTTTGTTAATGTCTAGTTGGATGTTTTTCGGGTTTGTTTGTATATAAAGTTGTATGTCGTCTGCGTAGAAATGGTATTTACACGTTTTTATATGTTCTGGTAGGTCGTTTAAGTACGGTGAAAATAGCAGTGGCGCTAGAACACTGCCCTGATATACGCCAACTTCAGTTTGTTGCCAGTGTGATACTTTCGTACCTGCTGAAACGCACTGCTGCCGCCCAATTAAATAAGAGTACAGCCACGTCAGTGCGCTTGAAGAAAATTTGTGTGCTTGTAGATTAGCTAATAATATTTCCCTGTCCACACAGTCAAGTGCTTTACTTAGGTCTAAAAGTACAAGGATGGTCATTTGTCCATTGTCCATGCCTGCTTGAATGTCATTTGTAACTTTTAGTAGTGCTGCGGTTGTGCTGTGGTTAGGTCTAAATCCTGACTGGTATTTGTCGAGTAAATTGTGTTTGTTAACGTAATTTGTTATCTGCTTGTGAACGACCTTTTCTAATATTTCACTAAGACAAGGAAGCTTGCAAATTAGTCGAAAGTCTTCGGGTTTTGTTGGATTATCGATTTTTCTTATCGGTTGTATTATGGCACTTTTCCATATATTGGGAAAGATTCCTGTCATACGTGAGGTATTTATTATGTGTGTAATTGTTGGGAGAACAATTTCAGAGAGTCTTCTCATTAATGTCAAATTTATTCCGTCACATCCTGTAGCCTCTGACTTTATTTCATGAATTGCTTCTCTGGCGTCATTAAGAGTTACATGTGAAAAATAAAATTCTTCTCCATTGTGTTTTGTTTTCGTATGTAGTCTGTGGATTGTTTCCCTTTTAGTTCGTTCTTCTGTATGTGAATTTTGTGAGCAGAAAAAATTATTTAATTCGTCTAATGGCAAGTCAGTGTTTTCATTAGTTTTCTTTTTTGTCAAACCAATGTTCCGAAGAATTTTCCAAATACTGTCAGAATTTTTATTTTTTAAGATTTCATGTGTGTGGCGTATCTTAGCATTCCTGATGGTCTGAGTTGTTGTGTTACGCAATTTTTTGTACTTTTCGAAATTGTCTGCAGTTGGATTTTTTCTATAATATTTGTAAGCTGCATTTCTTTCCTCCATTTTTAACCGTATGTCTTGCGTCAGCCAAGGTGATGGTTTTCGTTTCACTCGTGCTGTCCGTATGGGGGCGTGTTTGTCATACAGTCCTAAAAGTAGTTTGTTAAACAAGGTTATTTTGTCGTTAATGTCATGTACGAGCTGTATGTTGTGCCACGGTGTTTTTACTGCGTCCTCAATGAACGCCTCTTCGTTCAGGCTTTTGAAGTCTCGATAGGAAATTAATTTAGGCTCATATTTGGGACATTTCAGTGAGTAAGTTGCGTAAATGAAGTCATGTTGGGAAAGTCCGGGAGCTGACTGTTGTCCGTAAGTCTGCATTCTATCAGTATTGATTGTAATAATTAAATCCAGCAGTGTATGGGAAGTAGCTGTGTGGTGTGTAGGATTTAGGGGAAGGATCGTCATATTGAGTGTGGTAAGCATGCTTTTGAGTGGTCTAGATTCAGCAGAGTCACATTTCATCATGTCAGAATTAAAGTCGCCCATTAAAATAGCATGCTCATACCTGGGTAATAGGTCCTGTAGTGCTTCCTCCAGGTCTTCGATATACCTCGTCTTCGGTGCACGATACACAACACCCAGTAAACCCTTAACACTGCGAATTTGTAATTCAATAAATAGGAACTCCGGCCCGTTGTGAAATTCACTTGGTGTTTTGCGTAATTCTTTGAATTTCATATCCTTACCCAGATATATCCCTACGCCTCCCCCATCTTTTCCTACTCTATCGTTTCTCATCAGCGTGTAACCCTCCATATGTACTAGTGAAGACGGAATACTTGGTTTCAACCACGACTCGGATATTTGCTATGGGCTTTACGTCGCACCGACACAGATAGGTCTTATGGCGACGATGGGATAGGAAAGGCCTAGGAGTTGGAAGGAAGCGGCCGTGGCCTTAATTAAGGTACAGCCCCAGCATTTGCCTGGTGTGAAAATGGGAAACCACGGAAAACCATTTTCAGGGCTGCCGATAGTGGGATTCGAACCTACTATCTCCCGGATGCAAGCTCACAGCCGCGCGCCTCTACGCGCACGGCCAACTCGCCCGGTGACTCGGATATTAATATGGCATGGAAGTTGTTGTTAGAGAATATGTCTGAGAATTCAGTGAAATTTACCTGTGTCAAATAATGTAATTGTCAATGATGTTTGCAAAATAAAACCATGGAAGTCAAATGAGGGTCCTCATGACGATATATATATATATATACTAGCTGATGTACCCGTGCTTCGCTACGGGATTCTCAGAAAGACTGACTTAGTGGTTTTCTTAACCTGAAATCAACATAGGTCATTACAAAAACGTAAGTATGAATGTAGCGATTAAAAGCAATGCTATCATATAAAATACTCGATCAAATGGAAAGCCGCACGTTTTATCACTTTTAACAAACAGTGCTGCGGTTAGACTGCGGTGCCAATCTAATAGTCCAAAGTTCCAGAGCTGGGATGACCAGGCCGCAGATTGCCATGAACACTCATCTGCCATTATTCCGCTAAATATGCACACTGTTCATTCCAATCAGTGCCTCAGAGTAGAGATTAAATAGCCCGAATGCTATTATGATCCAGTGCGTTACGTACCAGTAGTATCAGAACATTTATAAACCAGGGGAATGTCATGCTAAAGAAGAAAGTTATCTAACTCCCCAGCTACTTCCCATCAATATTCAGGCAGGCTGTTACACTCTGTATGACTGGGCGAGTTGACTGTGTGGTTAACGGTGCGCAGCTGTGAGCTTGCATCCGAGAGATAGTGGATTCGAACTCCATTGTCGGCAGCGCTGATGATGGTATTCCGTGGTTTCCCACTTTCACACCCGTTAAATGCTGGGCCTGTACCTTAATTAAGGCATAAGGCACTCCTAGCCCTTTCCTATCCCATCGTCGCCATAAAACCTATCTATGTCGGTGCGACGTAAATCAAATAAAAAATACTCTGTACGCAGCAGTAATCCTATCTACCGGGGATGAAGGGCAATAGATGACACAAAGCACATCACGACAAACAATGGTCAATGTAATGTTATTGTTGATCAATGTTATGAGCTTTCTATATTGTAGGCCTACACATTTAGTTTTCTTTCGACTCTGTGATTTGTGAAATATTTTATACCATAAACTGTAGTTTCTTATTCTCCGACTTTACATACCGATTTTCATTAAATACTGTTTACCCATTTCTGGTTACTCGGCGCTGATATGGACTTAGTAACAAAAATCCAAATTCTTGAATATCTTTGTGATCATAGCCAGTACGGTAATAATGTATAAGACATGAATAATAGGAAATTTAATACTATATAACCCTAGTTATGTAGCATTCATCGATTACATCTCCAATAAGAAATATTTGAGAATTACATTTTAGGCCTTCCCCTCAACTACCATTTCACTCAGCGTGAATAAAATAATTTACAGCCTAGACTATAGTGACTTATTTCCTGACGTTGCATACCGATTTTCATCAAGATAGAACTATTAATAACAACAATATTTGAGAATTATATTTTAGGCCTTCCCCTAAACTACCATTTTTCTCAGCGTGAATACAATTATTGACAGCCTAGATTGTAGCAACTTATTTCCCAACTTTGCATACCCATTTTCTTTAAAATACGACAACTAATAACATAAATAGTTGAGAATTCAATTTTAGGCCTTCCCCTAAACTACCATTTCACTCAGCGTGAGTAAAATGATTTATAGCCTAGATTGTAGAGGCTCATCCCCCGACTTCACATACCGATTTTCATTAGACCACTAATAACATAAATAGTTGAGAATTCAATTTTAGGCTTTACCCTAAACTACCATATCACTCAGCGTGAGTAAAATGATTTATAGCCTAGATTGTAGAGGCTCATCCTCTGACTTCACATACCGATTTTCATTAAATTCTCTTCAACCGTTTTCTCGTGATGCGTGTACATACATACAGACAGACAGACAGACAGACAGACAGACAGACAGACAGACAGACAGACAGACAGACAGACAGACAGACAGACAGAAATTACGGAAAAGTAAAAAGTGCATTTTCTTGTTACTATGGACATGACCGATACAGAAATACCATTATTTTCAAATTCTGAGCAATGTACAGACAAAACTCTTATTTTATATATATAGATTTGGTAGTTGCTTTACGTCGCATCGACACAGATAGGTCTTATTGCGACGATGGGACGGGGAAGGGCTAGGAGTGGGAAGGAAGCGGACATGGCCTTAATAAGGTACAGCTCAAGCATTTTTCTGGTGTGAAAATAGGAAACCACGGAAAAAACATCTTCAGGGCTGCCGACAGTGGGGTTCGAACCCACTATCTCCCGAATACTGGATACTGGCCGCACTTAAGCGACTGCAGCTATCGAGCTCGGTCATTACGATTTTAAAGCAAAATAACCGATGGCACACTAGACAGTGAAAAGTTATGAATACGACCTTAAGTGGCACGTAAGTCGGGAATGATTTGTCATCCCTGGTATAGGCGATTTCCAGATCCTCCACGTGTTGTTGCAGCTTATTGTCAACAATCTCGTGATGCAGATGACTAAAGGTCTCACTGTTGCCAGGTCCATTTTCCAGAGTCTTCGAAATCTGCTGCGAAGTCACTGTACTTTTCAATATTCTGGACATAGGTCTGGTGGACATTATGATATGAAGGGACCCTCACATCCAGAATATGTCTCCCTGTGCAGTTTATCATTGAGGAAAATATCTGGCCTGTTTGATCTTATGCTCCTGTCTGTCTGCGAAGATCAATTCAAGTACAGCCTGAACCTTTCATTTTCGAGCACATCAGATGGTCTGTTCTCATAATATGGGTTTTTCACATCTATAAGTTCCAACCTAGAACCTCCGTGGCTCAGGTGGCAGCGCGACGGCCTCTCACCTCTGGGTTCCGTGATTCAAATAAATCCCAGTCACCCCATGCGGAGGGGCGACAGACTTTTCTCTGGGTACTCCGGTTTTCCATGTCGTCTTTCATTCCAGCAACACTCTCCACTTTCATTTCATTTCATCTGTCAGGCATTAATCATTGCCCCAGAGAAGTGCGACAGACTTGGGCAGCCGGCACAATTCCTTTGCTCGCCTCAAGATAGGGCTTTCATACATTCCATCCCTGACCCTGTCACTGACTGGAAAACAGATTGTAAGATTTTTCAAGTCCCGACTTGATTCCCAGTTCTCGGTGCACCTAACATGCCGATGAGTATATTCTTTACCTGCCATGGCCGTACATACACCCATAATGTGCTCCACCGTCTCAGCCGTGTCTCTACACCTTCTGCATCGGTCGTTCACTTCTTCCTTTAGGATATATTCGCGGTTCTTATAGGTGTTTATGACTCTATCCTGCATTGCTATCAAGAACACTTCAGTTTCTTCGTGGAGGTAGCCGTGTTAAAGCTAGAGAGTAGATTTCAGTCTGTCAATAGGTGGTTGAATTAGACGGTGAGGATGTGAACCATGGAGTTCTTTCTACTTCCAGGCATTTTGTAGTTATTCCGTGTTGGTAAATTTGGATGAGCAGCCGACATGCTTTTAAGATTGAGTGGAGTAAACATCATCAGCACAACAGACAGGTGCGAAGAGATTTTGATCTCGCTTTGAATTGAAGAATCTACGTACATTTTCTGTCTGTTGGTGGCATACCATCTTTAGATTCAATGATTCTCTTCCTCCGTTTAGATGTGGCAAGTTCACTTGCTCAATTGCAGAATTAGGTGGTGGTGGTGGTGGTGGTGGTGGTGGTGGTAGTGATTATTGTTTCAAGAGGAAGTACAACTAGGCAACCACACTTTATATAACAATAATCAGAGAGCAAACATGGAAGGGGTCCGACACTTCGAAAAATGAAGATATCGGCCAAAGAACGGCAAGGGCCACGACGGGCGTGGAAATGAAAGACTCCCTAAGCCTCGATACCTAATATCGTCGGGGTTGGAAGAGAATACCTATATAAATAAAGTTATAGGGGGTCCGCTGTCTGTAATTTCGTTTGTTTTGTCAAGTTTTCAGATATTTACCCGTTTTGTCTGTTTGTCTGTCTGTTTGTTGCACCATCACGGCGAAACGGCTGGATAGATCTCAACCAAACTTCATATTTAGATTATACTCATCCCGTGAAAGGTTTCGATATGCATGTCATATTAAAATCTTTGAATACGCGGAGGGTTTATAGGAAAACCAGAACGGTTTTCCTCCATTTTCTCTTAAACTATTGATTTTCTGTAAACTCCGTGGACCGTGTGCGAAACGCATCTTCATTATAAACAACTTTCGTTATGTTCGTAATTTACCTTACTCTTCAAATGACGGAGAAATTTACTATATTCTACGGGTATCACGCTCTGCATTGAGTGACCGACAGACCGACAACGAACCTGCAGGATACCATGGCAACGTCTCTGACCGCATGCCAGCAGGGAAGTAACGCATTGCCATTTTCCTCATCATGCCTTTTAATTCGTAGTTGGCTGAGTGGCTCAGACGGTTAAGGCGCTGGTCTTCTAACCCTAACTTGGCAGGTTCGATCCTGGCTCAGTCCGGTGGTATTTGAAGGTGCTCAAATACGACAGCCTCGTATCGGTAGATAAAGCAGTAACTCTTGAAATAAAGGTCTGCACTGCTAGACCAGTCCATGATTATCTATATAAATAAAGTTATAGGGGGTCCGCTGTCTGTAATTTCGTTTGTTTTGTCAATTTTTCAGATATTTATCCGTTTTAGGTCAACTCAAGACTGAATTGGTGGTTTGTATTTTTCGTGTCTGTTTGTCTGCTTGTCTGTCTGTTTGTTCCACCATCACGGCGAAACGGCTGGATAGATCTCAACCAAACTTCACATTTAGATTTTACACATCCCAAGGAAGATTTTTATATGCATATCATATTCAAATCTTTGAATAGACGGGGGTTTATAGGAAAACCAGAACGGTTTTCCTCCATTTTCTCTTATACTATTGATTTTCTGCGAACTCCGTGGACAGTATGTGAAACGCATCTTCATTATAAACAACTTTCTCTATGTTCATAATTTACCTTACTCTTCAAATGACGGAGAAGTTTACTATTTTCTGCGGGTATCATGCTCCGCATTGAGTGACCGACAGATCGAAAATGAACCTACAGGATACCATGGCAACGTCTCTGACTGCATGCCACAAGGAAGTAACGTATTGCCATTTTCGTCATCATGCCTTTAAATTCGTGGTTGTTCCTTGAGTAGAAAGCAAGAGAGTGGTCAATCGGACATTCTGCAGGATATCGGCGGAATATCTTTGGAGGTTATAACCGTCCTCGAATAGCTTAATTGTATGTATGTTTAGTGCTCAGCCCGAAGGCTGGTTAGATCCTCAACAGCTCCGCCATAAGCTGACATAGATGGCCTAGGCATCACTGAAGAGGCGTACTAGGGAAATGAGGAGTGAGGTAGTTTCCCGTTGCCTTCCTCACCGAGCCAGAAGTTGCTATTACATATCAGTCTGCCAAGCCCACTGAAATGTATGCACCAACCGACCCTATGAGCAATATTTTCACACCATTCATAGCAGGGACTGGCTGCAGAAGGAATGGCATTAGTAGCATCACTCATACCTCAGTCACTTTCATTTTGTCAAAGCCAAGGACAAAGCTGAGACAGATCAATGAAAGTAACAAAATTGCTCTAGCCCAAACCAGAAGACATAGTGCACTGTAAACACTAGGCCCTGCCAGCAAAGGCAATAACACCATTAGTCATCTTCTTATCTGTTTACCTAAGAATCCCTGCGCCTAAATTTCTCCTCTCTTTCCGCTTTCTTATATCCATAACTCATACCAGCATAATTTATTGATGGACATTTGATTTTCCAATACATTCGCTTAGAATTTAGATATTTGTACTCCCCGCTGTCCTCAGTTATAATCCTATTTTTTGTTAGTTTCAACTTTCTCAACTGTATTACTCTCTTCCTTAATTGTCCGGCTCCATGGCTAAATGGTTAGCGTGCTGGCCTTTGGTCACAGGGGTCCCGGGCTCGATTCCCGGCAGGGTCGGGAATTTTAACCATAATTGGTTAATTTTGCTGGCACAGGGGCTGGGTGTATGGGTCGTCTTCGTCATCATTTCATCCTCATCACGACGCGCAGGTCGCTTACGGGAGTCAAATCAAAAGACCTGCACCCGGCGAGCCGAACTTGTCCTCAGACACTCCCGGCACTAAAAGCCATACGCCATTTCATTTCATTTCATTTCTTCCTTAATTACTCCGTATGTATGCGAGTGCCAATCCCGAAAGCTGGCAATTTTTTCTTGGAGGAAATACATCTTCCAGGCCATAACTTTTGGCCCCGGAAAATATTGAGATATGGATGCAATTTTAACGACTGTGCAGACCTTCCTTTCGGAATAATTGGTGGCTAAACCGTAAGTCGTATCACGAAAGATGGCGTTTCAATTTGAAGAGATCTACAACTTTCGGCCTATGACATTTTTTCGTATCTCTATACATTATTCGTTAACTAGTACTGCATTTCTTGATTTCAAGTTAATGTTGCACTTTTTACAGGTATGTATTGTTGTTTGGCATACTTAAGGAAAGATGCAATCATGACATTGGGCAGGCACATTGACATGACCAGTGGCCATATGTTCGCAAAATTTTATGATTCCAGGGTCAATTGAGTATCAAAAGAATTAAGTAGTATGTGAAAACTGTACCATATTTCACCCCATTCAATGAATAGCTGAATCTAACCCATAGATATAGGAGATACGGGAAAATGTCATAGGACCAACCCTGTAGAACACTGAACGGGTCGTCTGATGATGAAGTCCGTTTGTAGGTGCAATTTAATATAGTCTTACTCACTGCATTTACAGTAATTCACGGAGAAAACCGTATACAATGTAGAATACCGTAGTGAAGCACGGGTACATTTGCTAGTTTATGAATAATTCTGAAACAGCTGTGGATCTCTCAAGGAAATCAGTCTATCGTCTTTCTTGGATTATTATTATTATTATTATTATTATTATTATTATTATTATTATTATTATTATTATTATTATTCGGGGAATATCGTGGATCACAGATGTGTAAGAAGCGTGAGGGGTGAATGGGTGAACAAGTAATTAACAAGAGTAGAACTTAACACAACGAAATTCGAAATATCATTTCTTTCCTTTCTTAATATAAAATTTGTAAATAGAAGATCTGAAGAAACAATAACAACTTATAATGAGCTCTTCAGTTCCAGCAACAATGACTTAAAGTCCAAAAATTCAGTTACTAAATTTGAGAGATTTACAAATACTAATTTTCACAGATAAGAGCTCGATTGCTCTTGGCAGGTACAAAATTTATAACAGCTGGAAGGCTCCAGGAAAATACCCTTTGCAGGAGTCTGCGCTACAACTAAATCACTGTCCAGCCTCACGGAAGCATCAATCACTAATGCACGTACAACCTGTCGGTTGTTCTTAATTAAAGTATTTACACATCGTTGCCCTGAGATGGGCTTATTTATCGCTCAACAGTGTGTTCCACGTTGCTCCAGAAACAATTGCCGAATAAACAGGGGCAATGAGTACCCACACTAAATGGCCTTAATGTAAAAAGAAAAGATTTAACATGATTGGCCATGAACAAAACGCTAAGAGACGAAACACTTGCACTCCTTCTAGAAATATTTTAAAACCCTGTGTGGGCTTATGGCCCAAATATACAGAGGCTAAGCTTATTCTACACCGGGGTGACTAAGTGGGAAACATTAAATACCAAAAGGGTGTTAAGAATTTTAAAGGATTAGAAACATTTATTCACCCCATACCAAGTTGAATGGAATCAACGGAAGGTAAAGACTCTTTCTTCCCTTAAATTATATATTTCTACATTTAAACCACCAGGTTTAGAAATTTACATAAAATAAAAGAGGTTGAAACCTTCCCCTCAAGCTATCTGCCTGAGCTATCACATGTTATGGAAATTCTGTCATTACCTTGCTTTGCTGGGCCTTCCAAAAGCTGACCGCGGCCTCTGCCTCCGAAGAACACGAATCACTAGAAAAACTGGAGCGATGTAGATAACAATACTGCCCCTAAGCATCCAGCTTTTATGATATTTTTGAGGGGAAGATCCCAGAACACTGGTTTTAATTGGCCAGAGAAAATATCTGTAAATTTCTGATAGGTTGATTACAACTGAAGAAGGAAGCAGCAGCAGAAGTGTAGACAACTTCGATACATAAATAAACAATCCTAAGAACCAGGCTGATAAACCTCAAAATTACAAGTTTCTTTTTGGAATGATTGTAGTTTACCCCGCAAGATGGAGCAATTAAAACTATGGTAGAGACATCTAACAAAACTATTTAGTACTACATCAGTTCAAGAAAGATTACATAGATAGCCTTATAGAAGGCGCGCAGTCTAACTGGCCGGAGAAGTTGTACCCCCGTGGGGCCCCGGTTCAAATATTATTATTATTATTATTATTATTATTATTATTATTAGTAGTAGTATTATTATTATTATTATTATTATTATTATTATTATTATTATTATTATTATTTCCGGTTCCTTGCCTTAAAGCTCAGCGTAGTCGTCTTCGGATCAGAGGGCCCCGGGTTCAATTCCCGCCCGGGTCGGGGATTGCAACTTTAAAACTTTGTTTCCCCTGGCTCTGGGACTGGGTCTTTGTACTGTCCCCAACATCCCTGAAATTCACTCATCGCACACAACACTGTCCTCTACTACAAAACACACAGTTGTCATACACGACAGATTATGCCCACCCTCGTTGGAGTGTGTGCCTTACAAGGGCTGTTCCAGGCTAGGAATAGCCACACGAAATTGTATTATTATTGTTAGTATTCTTCTTCTTCTTCTTCTTCTTCTTCTTCCTGTTTCGTCATACCCATTCATAGAGAGAGTTGGAACTTGTTCATTGGCTTGATGACTTTTCACCTTCCTGTTGTCCGACTCGTTGGCGTTCTGGCCTCCGGTTCAGAGGGTCCCGGGTTTGATTCCCGGCTGGGTCGGGGATTTTAACCTTAATTGGTTAATTTCTACGGCACTGGGGCTGGCTGTAGGTGTTGTCTTCATCATCATTTCATCTTCATCACGACGCGCAGGTCGCCTACGGACGTCAAATAGAAAGACCTGCACCTGGCGAGCCGAACCCGTCCTGGGATATCCCGGCACTAAAAGCCATACGACATTTCATTTCATTTACCTTCCTGTTCCTCCAAAATCCCTTCATGAACTCACTGTGTTTCCTCTTTCTTTCTTCTGAACACTTTGTACCAGTCCTGCTGCAAGCTTTGACCACAAATGTGTATTTGCGATTTTTCATTATGTCTTCCCTGATGTTCAATTCAATCAGGTCACCTCTTGTTTCCTCCAGTCAATTTATTCTCCTACTTTGGGAATTTAATTCATTGAATAATCTTTCTGTGAATCTATTATTGTCCATCCTAAAAAATTGTCCAAAAAATTCCAAACCTCTCCATCGTACAGTATTGATGAAACTATCTGTGTAAATATAGAGGTCTGCAGTTCGCCTACTGATCCAGATTCCATTTTCTTGTATGGAACCGAAAGTTTTCCTAAGAATGTTACGTTATTGTTTATCAATATCTCCAATTTTAGAATGTCCTCCTAAAGTTAATGTTCCTGATACAGTATATATAGAGCTTCCGGTAGAATAACTGTTTTGAAATGCTTCAATTTATTGTTACTCGTTTATTGTAGTGATTCCTTGTTAGTCTAAATAATTCCGTCTGAAGTTTTAAGGCCCTTTCCGTATTGGCCAAACGGTATTATTATTATTATTATTATTATTATTATTATTATTATTATTATTATTATTATTATTAGCAATTACTTCATAAGTAATGATTTATTGATCAGGCACGTTTTCGTCAAATCGTATAGAATTTCATTCTGCAGCTTACGTCCACTATAATAGTGCAATAGTAAATCTCTTCAATGATGACTGTAACGGCATAAATGAACATATTTTTCAAATAATCCCCGTAATTTTGAATGAATACAAGAGTGTCGATACTTGTTGTGATTGATGAAGCTGACACGAATTGTGTAACAGCATACCCATAGAATACCTACTCTCCATTATATCATGTTAAAATTGAAAGTAGGTTCAATTGTAATGCTTATAAAAATATGCACATGGCCTTTGGCTTCGTAAACGGAGTGCGTATGATAGAGAAATATATGACAATGTTGTAAAATTATAAACCATTACGGATTTCCAAAAGTCAGACAATTTATTTACCTCATTTTGATTTGGAGCCTACTGATAGCAACTTGCCTTTCAAATTTAAAAGTGGGCAGTTCCGATTGCGTCTTGTTCTCGTAATGACTATTAAAAAAGTACAGGCTCCCAGTTTCGACAAACTAGGTAGCCTATTTACTTATCTCAGCCATGGTAAAGTATATGTGGCATTCAGTAGAGTTAAAGGTGTACATGAAATGGCGTATGGCTTATAGTGCCGGGATGTGTCCGAGGACTTCGGCTCGCCAGGTGCAGGTCTTTTGATTTGACGTCCCTAGGCGACCTGCGCATCGTGCTGCTGCTGCTGCTGCTGCTGCTGCTGATGATGATGAAATGATGATGAAGACGACACATACACCTAGTCCCTGTGCCAGGAGAATCAACCAATTATGGTTAAAATTCCCGACCCTGCCGGTAATCGAACCCGGGACCCTTGTGACCAAAGGCCATCACGCTAGCCATTTAGCCATGGAATCGGCCAGTTAAAGCTGTGAGCGATGTAAAAATTAAAATCATAACAGCACCACATCAGGATCACTTCCGCGAAACGTAATAGTATTTCACAAACAAACAAAAGTGAAATACTATAAGCAATCAATGAAGAGGACAGTCAAATGCAATCATTTACGGTGAACTGTAGCCTACTTTATTACACTGATTGAAATATGAGTACAAAGCTTCCATACGAAAAGTAACAACTGAAGTTAAGTATAAAGGCAAATAATTGACCTTCCAACGTTCAGTATTCTTCGTTACTTTTTTCACGTTTCCTTATCGTCAGTCTCATTTCTAATCTTTGTTCGGAGCTCTTGCTGCGGCAGGCCATTACTTAATCTATATTCCTATTTTTGGATAACCACTGAATACTGTGTCTAACGTGTTTAACCTTTAAACTGAATCTAGGAGACTCACCTGGTAACCGTAAGAGGAGAGAAGAGTTTTGAAGTACTCCTCTTTATTGCTGCGTAGGACGACCGTCAGTCCATTCTGCATGCCCGCTGAACTCGATCGTGCAGGCCCTTCTTTCCTTTTGTTTTCGAATCTGAAAATTATCCATACTAAGAATAGTCAAAATTTCTTGACACAGTTCGTCGCACTTCGGGCAAAAGGTCATATCTCACAATGCTCTTCCTATCCATTATGTTCCTTAAGACAGGTCACGCCTCCTAGCTACTCGTGGATATGCAGTCCATTATTCGTTATTTTCATTTTCCTATGCTTATGTGCAAAGGAAAATGAACTTTACCGCACCACAATCTAGGAATGTACGTTTGCATGACTTATTTATGCACTCCTACAGTATAATGTCCCGGTCTAGAAAACCAAGAATAACGGCCGTGAGGATTCGTCGTGCTGACCACACGACACCTCGTACTTTTCAGGCCTTCGAGCTGAGAAGCGGTCGCTTGGTAGGCCAAGGCCCTTCAAAGGCTGTAGTGCCATGGGTATTTTTACAGTATAATGTACTTACGGTCCATTTTCCTCTACACGTTAGCATACGAAAATGAACACAGCGAAAATTGTTCTCATGGACTGCATACACATATGTGACTGGGAAGCGTGACCAGTCTTAAGGAAAATAATGGAAGGGAAGAGCGCTTATAGATATGACCTTTTACACGAAAAGCGACGAGCTTATCATCGTTGTGAATTTAAACCCTCCTGCTTCCAATATTTTGTTTGTGTGTGTGTGTGTGTGCTAGGGGCTTTACGTCGCACCGACACAGATAGGTCTTATGGCGACGATGGGATAGGATAGGCCTAGGAGTTGGAAGGAAGCGGCCGTGGCCTTAATTAAGGTACAGCCCCAGCATTTGCCTGGTGTGAAAATGGGAAACCACGGAAAACCATCTTCAGGGCTGCCGATAGTGGGATTCGAACCTACTATCTCCCGGATGCAAGCTTACAGCCGCGCGCCTCTACGCGCACGGCCAACTCGCCCGGTAGATTTTTGTTTAATGAAGGACATTAACATTGATAGAACGTAAGTTTCCGTTACGAATTAGAAAGTAGTTACTTAATGTCACGTTAATACACATAAAAACACTGTTTTGATGCAATAATAATAATAATAATAATAATAATAATAATAATAATAATAATAATAATAATAATAATAATAATAATAATGTTATTGGCCTTACGTTCCATTAACTACTGTTACGGTTTTCGGAGACGCCGAGATGCCGGAATTTAGAGCTGCAAGAGTTATCTTACGTGTCAGTAAATCTACCGACAAGAGACTTACGACGTATTTGAGTAACTTCAAATACCACCGGACTGGGCCAGGATCGAACCTGCCAAGTTGGGATCAGAAGACCAGCGCCTTAACCCTCTTTACCACTCATCCCGGAATGCAAATAATATAATAGAAACTGTATACACCTATACAAACTATAGGCGTTAACTCATTGCTAGTTTATTTGAAGATATGGGATTTTAATGACCAACTTAATATATGAAGTCGTGTCCAAGTCATGTGGGTGAAGGCGGTAGAATAACACCCAAAATACCCGCTGCCTGTCGTAGTAGTTAACTGAAGGGGGCCCGAGAGGCTCAAATTTGATGTTGGGTTGACGCCCAGGGGGCCCTTAGCTGAGTGCTGGAATTGTTTTTAACTTACTTGGGCCAGGCGTCTCACTTCCATCTGTCCTATCCGACCTCCCTTGCTTTTCCGACCCCGAAACTATTATATTACCGAGGCCTAGGTAATCTTCCATTTGCATGCCCTTCGTGCCCTTTGACTTTCTTTGGCCGATACCTTCATTTTTCGAAGTGTCGGACCCCTTCCATTTTTCCGTCGGATTAATGTTAATAGTGGATGGTTGCCCAGTTTTACTTCCTCTTAAAACTATAATCAACACCACTCATGAATATAAGATGTTTTGTTGTTCTCTCAATTTGCTTTACGTCGCACGGACATGACGATAGTGACGATGGGGTAGGAAAGGGCTAGGAGCGGGAAGGAACCGACCTTGATCGTAACTTAGAAACAGTCCCAGCGCGCAGCGTGATAATTTGAAACCACGGAAAACCATCTTCAGGGCTGTCGACAGTGGGATTCGAATCCACTATCACCCGAATGCTAGTTACCAGCTACGTGCTCCAAACCACGCAGCCATTCGCATGGTATGAGGTTTTGTGGTAATGGTTTAAAAAACCAGCTCCTCGAGTCATGAATTTACAATGCTTTGTGTTAAAAGAAGTATGTACATTACAATATATGTATTGTTTTGTTTTTTTTTGTTAGCAAACAAATCTACACTTGTTGGATAATGAGATTCTTTAGACATGCAAACATAAACATTTTTTCGTTCAGTAGGCTAAAAATCTTGATTTCGACGGTCTCTGGAGTTGTGAGAATTTTTAAGTAACGGCGACGATATTTTGATATCCGGTAATTTCATTCTTCTGAACAAAGAATCCGAATTATTTCGTTTTCTTTAAAGAAAATAATATGCTGCCGAAAATTCCTGAGGGGCTTTGGCAGCTTATGTTAAACAGTTCTACACGCAATCGAACTCTTTGAAAAATCATAAAATTTTCAAACAACTGTTGCCAATATAATTGGCAGTGTTTTTAAGAAAATTTTGGTTACGGTTTATGGAAACTTAATACTGACTTTCGTATTATTATTATTATTATTATTATTATTATTATTATTATTATTATTATTATTATTATTATTATTATTATTATTATTGTACCGGGCGGTACACCTCCACGCCGCTAATTTAAAATTTGCGCCAGTTGAAACTCCTCTGCTGGAGGAAGTCTGAACTTTATCGACGGTATTAATTTTCAAGTTTCTCAGAAGATGTCACTACCTGGGAATTTTGGAGTTTTTGAACTGTGTCACTTTTGATGTATTTTTGTTTTACCGGTAGTAAGAAGTGTGAACTTTCTCTTCTAGAGGACTACTACTGAAAAACTACAATGGTGCGCCCTAGTGCAAGGTGAAAGAACTGTTTTTTGGAGAAATTTTTATTTCAAAAGTTTGTTTCTTGTTAAATTTCTTTCTGTTATTGTTTAAGTTGGCTGTATACCCCTTTCTTTCCCCTTGTTTTGTATTTAGCCAATCCCGAATTTTTAAAATTAATTTCTAACCAATCAGGTGTATCTTCTCCAAAGGGGATATGTTGCTGTACCCTAGCCAATAAAGTGATTGTGGGCGGGTGTTTTCTTCCCTAAAACGCCTCGAACTTTCCGCGAGAGTATATAAACTGCTGATTTTTGGGTCTCTGCGCCACTTCTGTTCCATCTTTTAGTGTGTAAAGTACATAGCAGGGGGCGGGAAGCGCCTCTTTCTTCGGCAGCGGTCAACAACAAGGTAATGGCCGATTAATACCTTCTTTCTTTGCTAGCTCAGCAGTTTAACTCTCGGGGCGGGTCCGAAGTTTTTCCATAATGTAACCTTCCTTAAAATGTAAAGAAACTTAGTATCTATTCTATCTTTTAAACTGCATATCGGGATAGAGAGTGCTTAACCCTCTCGAGCTCCCACTCATATTGCTTTGAGGTGAACTTATTTCTCACAACCGATTCTTCCTTAATGTAATGTAAATTGTTCTTTTCTAAAGTCACCTCTGTAGTATGGGATTAGCCCTTGCATCAGTGGCCTAGAGCCAAATTAGGTTTTGAAACAAATACATTAGGAGTGCAGATCGCCTCCTCTCAAATTGTTATTTTAGAGGTCATGTAATTAACCTTTTTCACTTAATAGACCTCAGTAGGTTGGGTATTTTACCCCTGTGTCTATGTCCTCAGAGGACAACTTGAAGGTGGAGTTTGGTGTGGCCTTTGAGAGGCTTATAGTTTGAGAGCGAGTAGCTCTTTCTTGAAAATTGAGTGTTGTATGCCTCGAGGAGGCTTTTCTGTGTAATTAGGAGCAAGTGCTCCTGATCATGAATGGGGTTTTCTGCCCCTCTGGTAAAACTTATTTTGGAGTGAAGTTGGGCTAATTGCCCTAGAAGTGTGAATTCGGGGCTCGAAGCCCAAATACTGTAAATACTGTAATTGCACCTTTTGTTGTTTTGCTACTCTGTACCTGCCGTACTTGTTATTTCTTAATTTTGAAAAGAAAATATAACCTTGTTAAATTTTACATTAATTTTGATTCCGTAGTTTGAGACCCGTTCAAGCCCGCACCTTCTTTCACCTCTACCTACCGCAAAAACACTGTAACAAGTGGTAGCAGAGCGTGGTTGAATGGGTCTCAATTTAGCCCCTTTTGACGGCTAAACATTGTTTTGTTCCGAACTCTAACCATTTTCTCAGTTGCTGAGAATTTTTGAGTTTTTCAAAATTGTTCTGTCATCATGCCCGGCCCTCGCGATGTTCTCCATCTTAACTATTTGCGCAAAGAGGAGTTGATCTATGAGTTAACTATCAGAAATGTGCAATCTGGAGGCACGGTTGCAGTAGACACAAATAAGCTTAGAGAGTCCCTTGATTTGCCTATTTCCATCCCCAAATTGGGAGAGAAAGAAATTGATGACTCTCTTTCCACGATCACCGAGAATACTACTGGGCTAGCATCGGTAGTTAGTTTTTTTGATGAAAATGATCCTTCTCCTAATCAAATTAAGCGCGTGCAAGCCAGGCTATATCATTTTTCAAATAGGGTTAACGATCTGTTGTCTCTGAATTTGAATGACGTTCAGAGGAAGGAAGCTAGTACGTTGCTTGAGAGTATTTCTACATTATCTAGCAAGGCCACTCAATTGTTAACTGGGGAAGTTCCTCCCAAAATTGATCAACCCACCACGATGAATGTAGGTAGCGAGGAAGAGCCTCCTAAGGGAGAAGTCAATAGGATAACCGTTGCTGCTCAAACTATCTCCGCCCCATTGGACAACGAGTCTGAACGCCGTGCATCGTTGAGTAATATCCGTTCTGAATTAACTTCCTTGCCACTGAAACCTTTACCTACTATGTCACCCGGGTTTAGCAGCTTGCCTCATCCATTGGCAATGTTGCTCAGAGGTATCTCTAAGTTTTCCGTTAATACCACCAGTGAAGTAATTTCATTTTTAAGATTTTTAGTTGAATTTCAGGATCATGCCCTTGTGTTTTCTCTTTCCCCATGTCAGATTTTGCAAATCATCTATCCTTATGCAATTGGCATTCTCTCAGACAAAATAGTAAGAGCCATTGCCGAGCAATCATCTATTGAGGATTTCCACGCCCACTTGCTAGCTAACTTCATCCCGGCTAGGGCCAGGTCCTCCCTTATTCAGAAGTACTATTATCGTGTACAGCGTTTGGATGAAAACTTGGCAGACTTCATCCAAGATATTAAATTCTATAATAGGGTGTTTGCTCTTCATTTTCCTGAAGAGCAGATTGTACAGGCTATTGTAGAAGGAATTTCACCATCCTATAGGTCATATTTGTGTTTCGCGGCGTGCCCGCAAACCTTCTCGGAACTTGAAGCATTGGCCGTCTCAGCGGAAGGAGTTAGATACGCCGATTCTTTGCGTGTCGCGAAAGAACCCCCTCCTTCTTTTGGTCATCCTCGTCCTCCTCCTCCTCGCCGACCAGTCACACCTCGTAAATGCTATGCTTGTGGATCGCCCGACCATCTTCGGAACAAGTGCCCATTGTTCAAGTCTAGTGGGACAAGGAATGGAACTGGTTCATCACAAGGCTGTTTTAAATGTGGGGCTTTCTCACATATCGCCAAGAATTGTCCCAATTCGAATAGCACCTCCTCCTGCTCAACTTCAGGTGCAACTTCCAACAACAATCAAAAGTGACTAGTGGCTTCGGCTGAGTCGACTAATCCATTTTCCCGAGGCTCAGCCCCTGGCAAACAGGTCGTAAATTCAGGGAATGTTCAATCCGCAAATCTATCTTTTGAATGCCCCAAAGAATGTCTTCGGATTGCGGCGGATACCCCCGCACCTGATCCTTTCCTTAAGATTGAGTTAAATAACGAGCCTACAACAGCTCTATTAGATTCAGGCAGCGTTTGTTCAATTATTTCGGATCAATGGTATTCAAAATTGCAATCTGTTTGTAAACTACCTGGCTATGTCTCTTCTCCTGTTCAATATGTTTCGGCTAATTCATCTCCATTGGAAATTCTAGGTTCTTTACAGGTCAAAATTCGTATTTTTAAATTTACATGGAAAATCAAATTGTTGGTGGCCAAGCACTTGTCTTGCCCCATCATATTGGGAGCTGACTTCAATTCTCACACTGGTCTTGTGCTCGATCTTCAGAGTAAGTCGTGCACATTCAAATTTGCTTCCAATTGTAAAATTCCCTTGTTAAAGTGTAATTCTGTAGCATGTTCATCTATTTCGCCTACCCAGGAGGAGATGTTGTTAGACCTTAGACATCTACCTGAGGAGCAGGCTGATAGTATTCGTAAATTATGTCAGTCATTTCCAGAGGTGTTCTCTGATACTCTTGGTGTTACTGACCTTATTGAATACAAAATTGAGGTCACGGATTCAATTCCTGTCCGTTTTCCACCTTATAGGCTATCTCCACCTAAAATGAAGGCTCTGAAAGAAATCATCGATCAGATGTTGAAGGATGGTATTATTAGGCCCTCTAAGTCGGCGTATTCGTCACCTATTTTTCTAGTCCCGAAACCCCAAGGGGGCTTCCGGCCTGTCATTGATTATAGGGCTCTCAATCGGAAGGTGTTACAATCTGTGCCCCTTCCCGACCTTCATTCTTGTTTTTCATGGTTTCGTAAGGCCAAGTTCTTTACTATCTTGGATTTGAATCAAGCCTACAATCAAATTCCCCTTGCGGAAGAGTCTAAACATCTTACAGCGTTTGCCACGGACTGGAATTTATACGAATACAACCGCGTGCCTTTCGGGCTCCCCGCGGGAGCAGCTGTACTCACTAGGCTGCTAGATAGGGTCTTCTCCGACATCAAATTTGAGTACTTGTACCACTACTTGGATGATGTCGTCGTATTTTCAGAGACTTTTGAAGAACATCTAGATCATCTGCGAGAAGTTCTCGATCGCCTTCGTAAGGCTGGGTTAACTGTCAAGTTGTCCAAGGTTGCCTTTGCTAAGCCCTCTATGTCATTCCTGGGGCATATTGTGTCCCCTGATGGTGTTGCAGTCGATCATTCTAGAACACAGGCCATCCGTGATTTTGAACCTCCCAAGGACATCAAAGGGATCGCCAGGTTCATTGGTATGGTGAATTTCTTCAGGAAGTTTATTCCTAACTTCGCTAATAGAGCGGCACCCTTGAACCTTCTTCGTAGGAAAGGCATCAAATTCGAGTGGGGACCTTCTCAACAAGCCGCTTTTGAAGATCTGAAATTAGCTCTCTGTAATGCCCCTGTACTTGCTATGCCTGATTTCTCAAAGAAATTCATCGTCCAAACCGACGCGTCGTCGTCAGCAGTAGCTGCAGTCCTTCTTCAAGAGACTGAACTAGGGAGGCGACCCATCGCCTATGCATCTAGGACCTTGTCGGCTCAAGAAGCCAAGTATTCCATCTATGAGCTCGAAGGTTTGGCAGTCGTATTTGCCTTAGAAAAGTTCCGTCTCTATCTGGAACATGTCAAATTCGACCTGGAGACAGATAATCAAGCCTTAAGCTGGGTCTTAGGTAGGCCGCGTCGTACTGGTCGTATAGCCCGTTGGGCCATCCGTATTTCTGCCTTCCAATTTGATGTTAGGCATATCCGAGGTACCGAAAATGTTGTCGCTGACGGACTCAGCCGTATGTTTTCCAACGACCTCGAGACCCATGAACCGGTCGACAGTTCATCACCTCCCGAGTCCATACTATCTGATGTTAATGCCATCTTAACAGATGCTCCCATGCTCTTTAGGGATATCGAGAAATACCAACGTGAAGATCCGACTCTGGCTCCGATAATGGAAACCCTTTCTTCTGGGGAACATGTTGTCCCTTATGTTCTGAGGAATGGTGTTCTATGTTGCCCTTCGAGGCATGATAAGATGATGAAGGTTGTCGTTCCAGCTGTTCTTGTGCCTATGATCTTCAAGTACTATCATGAGACCCCATTAGGGGGGCATCTTGGAATCTTTAAAACTCGTGAGAAAATCCGTGAAATGTTCATCTGGAAGGGTATGGACGGTGACATACATGAACTAGTAAAGGCTTGTAAATCCTGTTTGCTTAGTAAACCAACCATGTCCACCAAGGTAGGCCTTTTGTCTTCTCATCAAGCGTCGCGCCCCATGGAACGCCTGTATATTGATTATGTAGGACCCTTCCCCCAGTCGAAGGGAAATGCCAACAAGTTCATCTTTGTATGCGTAGATGGTTTTACAAGATTTTCCTGGTTATTTCCGACTACGCTGGCTACCGCTCAGTCCACCATTACTTGCTTAAATTCTATTTTTGCTTCTTTTGGTCCTTGCCAATATATTGTGTCTGATAATGCTAAGGCGTTCACATCAAATCTTTTTCGTAAATTCTGTTTTGACTTGTCCATCTCTCATGTAACTACTTCTGCTTATTACCCTCAACCATCTCTGGCTGAACGGGTTAACCGTAATCTCAGGTCCGCGCTTATTGCCTATCATCATGAAGATCACTCCAGGTGGGACTCGTCCCTGCATTGGTTAGCTTTTGCTTTGAATTCGGCGATTCATGAATCACATAAATTTACTCCAGCCTCTTTGATGTTCAAGTTCGTTCCCAACACGCCGCTCTCTAACCTCTGGTCTCTGAGTGACATTCTACCCGAGACAATAGATCCGGATAATATTAAAGATCTTTGGAAGAAGGCTAAAGCCAATCTTAAAGTGTCTCATGAAAAGGTTAGGGAAAGGTATGATCGTGGACGGAGACCCACCCATTTGAAGGTAGGTGACCAGGTAATGGTCAAGAATTTTGTTCCCGCGGGCAAGCTTGCCCCCAGATTGCATGGGCCGTGTGTCATTCTCGATTTCCTTACGCCGGTTACGTTGTTATTGAGTAATCCAGCCACCGAGAGGATATTTAGGGTTCACCTGTCGCAGGTGAAACCAGTGTAAATTTTGTGTCAACTTGCTTTATATAATTTGAAAGGAATATGAAGGTTATATTTTTTTGAGTTTTCACTTTTGAGGCATTCTGCCCCTTCTATAATATCTTGTTTCATCTGTAAGCATTTTTGTCAAACCTTCCCCGAACCGTTAAACTGCCATTCTGTCCTTACCACGGCCATTACCACGCTCCGGTCTCCTGCTCCACTACACACAGTGGCTCGCATCTGAAATGAATTGCTGCACGCCGCTGGCCCCTCGACCTCTCCACAATGAATGTACCCTGGAATCATTCTGGTCCAACAAAAATTCTGCCGCCTAACTTTAATGTTTCAGTGCCCCCGCAGCCGCGCGGCACTGCGCCGCGTCTGGGATAGAGGAAGGGCCCCCTCGACCCCAGCGAGGACGACATGTGCACGGCGAGCCGGAGCTCTCCTATCGGCCAAGGCTGATGTGCGGCGCACGACCTGCTACTGGCCCGCAGCCTGTATATGTTCCCCTCATAGTGCGGGCGAGCGGTATCTCAGGGTACTTGAGGTGCGGGCGAGCGGTATCTCAGGGTACTTGAGGGGCCCGGGTGGCCTCCTTTGAACGCAAGCAGTGGCGGCTGGTCTGGCCGTTAAAATCATCAACGTTTGAAGTACATATCCAGCTATATGGACATTCCAGTTCAACTTACTACCTTTCCTTCGGTATTCTACTGCAATATTTGGTGGACTTAGAAAAATTTTCCTCAACTTTAAAAACTAAAGTTTTCCTTCTGAATTCAACTTCTACAAACATAAAGACTTTACTTCACCAGATGCAACAAACATTTTGAAACTGAATCAAACCAAATTAAGAAAATCTTACAAATACTTCTGCAATTAATCTCCATTTCAACATCGAAACTTGGACCCTGTTTTTAAACAAATTTCATGTGTCACCCCTGGAGGAACTTTGGGGGGGGGGAGGTCTGTACCGGGCGGTACACCTCCACGCCGCTAATTTAAAATTTGCGCCAGTTGAAACTCCTCTGCTGGAGGAAGTCTGAACTTTATCGACGGTATTAATTTTCAAGTTTCTCAGAAGATGTCACTACCTGGGAATTTTGGAGTTTTTGAACTGTGTCACTTTTGATGTACATTTGTTTTACCGGTAGTAAGAAGTGTGAACTTTCTCTTCTAGAGGACACTACTGAAAAACTACAATGGTGCACCCTAGTGCAAGGTGAAAGAACTGTTTTTTGGAGAAATTTTTATTTCAAAAGTTTGTTTCTTATTAAATTTCTTTCTGTTATTGTTTAAGTTGGCTGTATACCCCTTTCTTTCCCCTTGTTTTGTATTTAGCCAATCCCGAATTTTTAAAATTAATTTCTAACCAATCAGGTGTATCTTCTCCAAAGGGGATATGTTGCTGTACCCTAGCCAATAAAGTGATTGTGGGCGGGTGTTTTCTTCCCTAAAACGCCTCGAACTTTCCGCGAGAGTATATAAACTGCTGATTTTTGGGTCTCTGCGCCACTTCTGTTCCATCTTTTAGTGTGTAAAGTACATAGCAGGGGGCGGGAAGCACCTCTTTCTTCGGCAGCGGTCAACAACAAGGTAATGGCCGATTAATACCTTCTTTCTTTGCTAGCTCAGCAGTTTAACTCTCGGGGCGGGTCCGAAGTTTTTCCATAATGTAACCTTCCTTAAAATGTAAAGAAACTTAGTATCTATTCTATCTTTTAAACTGCATATCGGGATAGAGAGTGCTTAACCCTCTCGAGCTACCACTCATATTGCTTTGAGGTGAACTTATTTCTCACAACCGATTCTTCCTTAATGTAATGTAAATTGTTCTTTTCTAAAGTCACCTCTGTAGTATGGGATTAGCCCTTGCATCAGTGGCCTAGAGCCAAATTAGGTTTCGAAACAAAATGTATTAGGAGTGCAGATCGCCTCCTCTCAAATTGTTATTTTAGAGGTCATGTAATTAACCTTTCTCTCACTTAATAGGCCTCAGTAGGTTGGGTATTTTACCCCTGTGTCTATGTCCTCAGAGGACAACTTGAAGGTGGAGTTTGGTGTGGCCTTTGAGAGGCTTATAGTTTGAGAGCGAGTGGCTCTTTCTTGAAAATTGAGTGTTGTATGCCTCGAGGAGGCTTTTCTGTGTAATTAGGAGCAAGTGCTCCTGATCATGAATGGGGTTTTCTGCCCCTCTGGTAAAACTTATTTTGGAGTGAAGTTGGGCTAATTGCCCTAGAAGTGTGAATTCGGGGCTCGAAGCCCAAATACTGTAAATACTGTAATTGCACCTTTTGTTGTTTTGCTACTCTGTACCTGCCGTACTTGTTATTTCTTAATTTTGAAAAGAAAATATAACCTTGTTAAATTTTACATTAATTTTGATTCCGTAGTTTGAGACCCGTTCAAGCCCGCACCTTCTTTCACCTCTACCTACCGCAAAAACACGGTAACAATTATTATTATTATTATTATTATTATTATTATTATTATTATTATTATTATTATTATTATTATTATTATTATTATTATTACAGTTGTATAAGTCTTCAACATACATTTCAGAGAGGTAGTAAATTAGCATGCAGATCTCTAATGACAAAATAACAACTGAAAACCACATGGAAAAAAAGTTCACTCAGAACTTTCAAGTTCCGAGTTCAGGGGTTATAAGTAAACATATGATGTGAAATTTAAGCATTTAAATTGAATTATGTTGCAAAAATATTTCAGACTACTAACCGAATGAACTATTTTACATTCAGGAATGGAATTGAATGCTTAAAGGTAAACTGCTGGTGTTGAAATTATATGATGCCTGATTTCTTTACTTTCGATATTTCTCGAGTACTAGAAGATATTGCAGCTAACGAAGTAAACCGTAAAACAACATCTAGAAGACTGGTAACCACAAGGAGAGATAAGAGTTTTAAAGTACTCCTTTTTGTTGCAATTTTCTTAATTTTTGTTACAGACATCAACAACTCACCTCGTGCTTCAGTACAAAACCCACATTTTATCCCATAAGAACCTGTAAGCAACACATGGCTTTCGAAAGACATGGTAATGAAAAGACATGCAATATTCCAGGAACAAATAAATACACTTAAGACACAAACTTGTTTAAAATCCTTCAACCATTCAATGCTGACTTCGGGCTTCCATCTGTGGAAGTTCTTTAAATTTCCTAATGAAACTCTCCTTCATTATTTCAGTACAACTTCAGAATATTTAAATCATTTATACTTACAGTATTCACTAATATAAAATAAAAATTGTTCACGTGTTTATTTACCCGACGAAACACTTGTACTGTCTTAGGCCCATTTTCATGAACGCGAGTAAAAGCGTTTATCTTGGTTTAAAGCTAAGAAAACCTAAATAACAGTTACATTTGTATTCACCAACATTATCTCGTATAACGTGTATTATCTCGGTTTAAATTTTACCGGAGAAAGGTTGGCTGGTAAAGGAGGAAATCTAAGCTAATAGCTCTTCAAGATGGCACCTCGTAGACGGCTGAAATATTTAACTGAAACAGAAAATGACAGGAATATAACCACGATTAATGCAATAAAGCGCCCTAGGTGATGAAAAGAACGCGCTACGTAGTTTGAGGACTACGATGGCCCTGATTTTAAAACACACTTTAGGTTATCTGAAGCGTCGACACTGTCACGTTGTCCATCATCGAACATAACTTGGAATTCCCTACACATATGTAGGCCTAAGATGAATTCTCGATTATAGCTTATACTTTGCACGGTACACGACTGGATGATTTTTTAATGAAGAGTTAAGGAATACTGCTTTATGAGTGAAATATACTATGTGTGGACTAGAATTTGTTTTCTCCTTCTCTATGACAATGCTTTCTGTCCCCAAATTCAGTAACAATTCCCTCTCTTGAAAAATCATGTTAGGCTTTTTTATTCGTTTTTGTTCAATAGCGGATACCATTTATACCAAATTTTCAAACCCCCAATGGAATCAAAAACTTGTTTACATTTCGATAGCGGCTGCAGTACGTAGTCTTTTTTTTTTCGTGCGTCAGTATGAAAAATTTAACTTTCAAATTTAGATTGAAACTAAAACTTTGGTTTGGTAAACCGAGATAATAAGTTCTGTGATGAACACAAAGTCCGCCTCTGTGGTGTAGTGGTTAGCGTGATTAGCTGCCACCCCCGGAGGCCCGGGTTCGATTCCCGGCTCTGCCACGAAATTTGAAAAGTGGTACGAGGGCTGGAACGGGGTCCACTCAGCCTCGGGAGGTCACTTGACTAGAGGTGGATTCGATTCCCACCTCAGCCATCCTGGAAGTAGTTTTCCGTGGTTTCCCACTTCTCCTCCAGGCGAATGCCGGGATGGTACCTAACATAAGGCCACGGCCGCTTCCTTCCCTCTTCCTTGCCTATCCCTTCCAGTCTTCCCATCCCTCCACAATTCCCCTGTTCAGCATAGCAGGTGAGGCCGCCTGGGCGAGGTACTGGTCATACTCCCCAGTTGTACCCCCCACCAAGAGTTTGAAGCTCCACGACACTGCCCTTGAGGCGGTAGAGGTGGGATCCCTCGCTCAGTCCGAGGGAAAAACCGAACCTGGAGGGTAAACAGATGATGATGATGATGATGATGAACACATTATCTGAGATAATAATAATAATAATAATAATAATAATAATAATAATAATAATAATAATAATAATAATAATAACCAAGTTATAGAAATCTAAGATAACAGCAAATGTGACCGACGCTGGTGAGATCCTTAAACGTCGCTGTCTTTGTATCATAACTGTTATAATCACTAACTGAAGATATTTTAAATAAATTAAAAGCAACCCGCATGCACATTAACACAACCCCCCATGGCACTACAACCCTTGAAGGGCCTTGGCCTACCAAGGGACCGCCGCACAGCCCAAAGGCCTGCAGAATACGACGAATCCTCTCGGCCGTTATTCTTGGCTTTCTAGACCGATTCCGCTATCTCACCGTCAATAACCTCCCCAATTGTAATCACGTAGGCTGAGTGGACCTGGAATCAGCCCTCAGATCTAGGTAAAAATCCCTGACCTGGAATCGAACCCTGGGCCTCCGGATAAGAGGCAGGCACGCTACCCCTACACCGTGATGTGAGTATACTCGCATCACGCCCTACACCACGGGGCGGGCTCACATTAACATAGAGAAAGCTTAAATATTGAATACTACTAACCATATACGAACTTTCACCGCTGCTTCCTTGTAGTAACGGACTTGAATCGTTCCTTTATGTAGCACGATATTCTAGAGCTCTATAGTTCCAATTATGATCGATTTTAAGGTAAGCCACGCACTTAGCACCGTAATACACCACTAGACACAGCTTTAATTGTACTTTATATGAAAAATAGACTATAATCGCTTTTACCATGTGGTTTTCTACAACGTTCTAGCTTGACTTACGAGGCGATATCTTCACTGAAGTCTTCATAATTAAATGAGCAGCAGTAACCATCCGAAGCCTTCACCTTTTCAAAAAGCTTACTGCATGGAAACTGAACACGACCTTTCCATAGGCATACTACCAAGCTATGCTTGCACGAAGGCATTACCTGTAGATAGAAAGGATTTAAAATAATATTACAAACAAATATAAAACAAATAAATAATAAATATAAAATCACTTACGAAATAAGTAAATAGCTAATAAGTTTCAATGTGGGTAATGTTTGACCACTGGGGTAAATATTGATCAATAAGATGGTGTTTAGCAAGGTATTTCAGTGGAAAATGAAATGAAATGGAATTATTGTAGGATAAGTTTTGTCTAATAGGATTTTTTTTGCTATTTTGCTTTACGTCGCACCGACACAGATAGGTCTTATGGCGACGATGGGACAGGAACGGCCTAGGAATGGGAAGGAAGAGGCCATGGCCTTAATTAAGGTACAGCTCCAGCACTTGCCTGGTGAGAAAATGGGAAACCACGGAAAACCATCTTCAGGGCTGCCGACAGTGGGGTTCGAACCCACTATCTGCCGGATGCGAGCGCACAGCTGCGCGCTCCTAACCGCACGGCCAACTCGCCCGGTGGATAAAGTTTTAACAGTGGTATATACTGTAGTCTGTCTAATGGGTAAGATTTAATGAAATCCGAAAATTTTGAATAGGTTATGACTGTTATAAGTGACCAATGTAGTAAGCGTTGTTCAATGAGATAAGGCTTGACCGATTAAATATGGTTTTGTCCCATGGGATAAAGAATGAGATTATTCAGTTTCGCAAGTGATTAACCAAAGGCAGTCATATAATTTTCACAATAATGTTCATTATAGAAATGTATAGAGGATGTCTGACTCATTCAAGGAGGATTTTGAAACATGTTTTCTGGTTGGTTTCTGAATTCGCAGAACAGTTTTATCAACATCTACCATCTAGCGTTTTGTCTTCATACTTACTACTACGCAGTGACTCTCCAAATAAATTCTGCGATGTAAAAGAGTGAAACTGATTTTAACTGGGGAGAATCCATGATTAGGAGTGCCGGAATTCATATGATTTTTACAACATAGCCTGTTATCAAGAGGCTAAATCGATGGCTTTATTTTAAAACCTCGTATGTCCAAATGTTCTTCCTACCCATTATATTCCTTAAGACTGGTCACACCTCCCGGTCATATATTATTTGTATGCAGTCCATCAGAATAATTTTCGCTGTGTTCATTTTCCTATGCTAATGTCTAAAGGAAAATGGACTTTACCGTACTGTTTTGTAGGGATGTTTTTTGTATGGCAAATTTATACACTCCTACAGTATAATGTATTTAAGGTTCATTTTCCTTTACAAGTTAGCAGAGGAAAATGACCATAACGAAAATTATTCTTTTGGACTGCATATAAATATGGGACTGGGAGGCATGACCAGTCTTAAGGAATATAATGGATAGGAAGAGTATTCGGACTTACGATATTTTTAAAGAAAGCCATCGAAATATTGCTTAATCTTTCATCACTAGTTGAATAAAAATTCAGTGTAACATATGGTTCTTATATTCTGGAAATTGAAATGAATAATTCTTCCAAAATAAAGGCGATTCTGAAATTATAATAATAACTCGGTATAAGCAGTTGAACAAGATTGAATTAAGATTCAAATTAATTATAATAGGTTTTCAAATGAAACTACATAGGGTACTTGTTAAAGTGAAATGCATGCTCATTACAAGTCAAAATGAGTTTGATGCTAAGTGATAATAATAATTTTACATCTTTTAGAGAGGAAGTACATATGTCTTACTATGCTCTTAAAAGTCTTATTCATTGAAGATATCACACGTAAAACCAAAGAAAAAAGTATCTTTCCAAATAAGTAAATTTAAAAGTTTTGCCATCAAAAAGTATTTGGGTCACGACAATAACTGCACTACCCTAAAGTGACAGTCTGGTAAGTAATTAATCGCGATTGTCCACATTATCTACAATTCCGTCATTACCCACTAACGAAAATATACCCATAATACCATATAGCAATCTATGTGAAGAACTAGAAGATGTGAAGTTGTTACATAAATATTTATCCATGAGGAGGATGAAATTAAAATTGTCTATAACAAAATAATCTCTTGGTTAACTGTTAACAGCGAGAACTAGAGAACTTGAATAAAAGACACTCAAGATATTCTCCTACGTCTGCGATTATGATACAACCTGTGACAATAAAGTTCGATGAATGAAGTCAGAATGGTCGATCCGGCAACACTGGCGACACGCAACACTGCACCTGCGTAGCAGCAGGTTTTAACCACCTGCTCCCTACGTTCTTCAGTTGCGCATCGCGTGTGTTCCGTGTAGGACCTGTTTGACACAGTGCGTGTTTAGTGTGTTGGTTCTGAACTGCGAACAGGAACTTCAACGACCAAAAGGTCAATGTACAGTTTTGTTTTAAGCTTGGCAAGACACCGAAACGCATGCGATGCTGGTACGTGTTTATGAAGATCAAGCACTGTCCTTGAAGTGTGTGTACGAGTGATTCGCCCGTTTTCTAGGAGGCTGGGAAAGTGTCTCTGACAACCCCCGTAGCGGAGGACCGGTGACCGCCGTCAGTGACGAAAACATTGAGAAGGTGAGGACATTAATCACGAATGATCGGCGATTAACTGTGCGCATGATAGCGGATGAACTGCATATTAACCGTGAATCCGTGCGACAAATCGTTACCCAGAAGTTAGGGAAGAGGAAAACGTGTTCTCGTCTTGTGCCACATCCCTTGACTGACGATCAGAAGCAGGCACGTTTAGAGGCTTCACAGGATTTTGTAGAAACGGCGGATGCGTCACCAAATTTCTTGAAATGTATCGTCACCGAGGATGAAACCTGGTGTCTCAGATAAGACCCTGAAACGAAACGGCAAAGCATGGAATGGAGTTTTCCGGGATCGCCTCGTCGGAAAAAGGTCAGAGGCGAGAAGACACGCATAAAAACGATGCTCACCACCTTTTTTAACGATATTCCTGACATCCAACGAAACGCGACGAAGCTTTTGAACACCATCCCAAAGTATGCCTTCTTGCACAAAGTTTCCAGGACATCTCAGCAGTGCATAGTTATGGAGAGGAGACTATTTCGAAGGGCAGTAAGGTCACTGTCGTGCATTGTTAATCTATGTTGATAGTACAGGACTATTCACCGAACTTTATTGTCGCAGGTTGTATATTTGTATCTGAGTAACTTTAATAAGATGCATGGTTAAGAGAAAAAATACCAGAAAGTTTTCAGAACTTGTCTTTGTTCCTGTGTTTCAGAGTAACCCGACACTGTGCGTTATTGTTTGTAAGCATTAGATAGATAATAAACCGATTTCTTTAGCTTTTAATTTTAATGATTTTTAAATTTGATAAATAACGCATGTTCAGGAATATAGGGACCCCACATCACATACGTAGGAATATATTTTATCTTAAAATGATCTGAAATTTCACGAAAAATCTCATAGACTCACTGCATCAAAATAAGAACGAAATATCAAAAATCACAAGCCTGCGAAGTTGTTTCTACTTTTCTCCAAACTAGTAGTAGTGAATACGTGACTTTTCTCAAATAACCGATTCAAAATTAAACTCTAACCACTAACATTAAGGCTTTTAAACCTAACATGTACCGGTACTACATTTCTATAATTCGAGCATTTTAATAATTGTTTATAATAAACATTTACCTTCAACATCACCTTTTCAATGGACAGATTATTCATATCGAAGGTTTTCTGCACGCGGGTCATATTGACAGTGAGATCAGTTTCCTCAGGAAGTATCAGTTGGGTGAGGATTCGCATGTCCTCCAGGATTTCTGTCTTGGAAGTGTTATTTGGGAGGGTCCTACAAGAGAAAGGAAAATCAGTCTGCTGCACGGTTTAAAATACAAAGAGCACAACACTGTTACAATTAAACATATAAATATATAAAAAAATTAATACTACACACCGTAGATAAGAGATTTTTTAAGAATCAACATTTCATATATGTGCAGTTTACTGCTCTAAAATATTAAATAAAATAAATATCAGTTTACCCGATAGGCCTACTTGTCACTAAGTTTAAATTCAAGATTTCTACTATAATTATTTTTTGATCTCTGGAACATTTCACAAACCAACATTCAACCACTTTGCAAAATCATCCCGTTGCTCTCTAGCAGGCTGCTTGATGTAATGGTTCTTCCTGATTATTTCGTCTGTGGAGTATTTAATCATATGGAAAGACGGTTTATTTAGGAAGAGTTTAGGAACTACATCAGCTGTTAGGAACTTTCTGGGAGGATACAAAAAGGTATCATTTTTTCCGGTAGGAAGGATACATTCTCTAATAAAATATTCTAGCTCGAAATACAGGTTTATTCACTTAAGTTGTTACACCAAAATAACTGCTAATCTGTTTTTGAATATCGATATTTTGTTCTCATGGTCTTAAGTGGGATAGAGGGGCTCGTAAAATACTGCGCTACGTTTTACCCTAGAATTATAAATAACGGAGATATTAGCCGTGGTACATGGTGTGGGTTACTGTAGTCACATCCGAGTTCGCGAACCATGGGCAACGACTGAGTGGCCTAGTAAGTGGTCCTGAGAGTCAGGTTACCAGTTGCTATGGAATGGGAGTGGGCATCATGGACATATCGATGGCTTTCTTTAAAAACCTCGTAAGTCCGAATACTCTTCCTATCCATTATATTCCTTAAGACTGGTCACGCCTCCCAGTCCCATATTTAAATGCAGTCCAAAAGAATAATTTTTGTTATGGTCATTTTCCTATGCCAATTTGTAAAGGAAAATGAACCTTAAATACATTCTACTGTAGGAGTGTGTAAATTTGCCATGCAATAAACATCCCTACAATTCGGTACGTTAAGGTCCATTTTCCTTTAGACGTTAGCAAAGGAAAAAGAACACAACGAAAATTATTCTGATGGACTGCATACAAATATATGACCGGGAGGCGTGACCAGTCTTAAGGAATATAATGGGTAAGAAGAACATTTGGACTTACGTGGTTTTAAAAGAAAGTCATCGATATTCTGAGTCATGGCCCTCCTTTTGCTCAGGCAGTTAGAGGAGAGATTCTCACTGGGACTATTTGTAAGCAGTGTTTCTTTCTGATTCACAGAATATGTACAAAAATTTCTGATAGTATCAAAAATTACTACAGTTCCATTTCAAGAAACAAAATTAGTGTCTATATCGCCTCTATGAATAATCCCACCACCGGGCGAGTTGGCCGTGCGGTTAGGAGCGTGCAGCTGGAAACATTCATCCGGCAAATGTTGGATTCGAACCCCACTGTCGGCAGCCCTGAAAATGATTTTCCATGATTTCTCATTTTTACACCAGGCAAATGCTGGGGATGTATCTTAATTAAGGCCACGGTCGCTTCCTTCCCACTCCTAGGCCTTTCCTATCCCATCGTCGCCAAAAGACCTATCTGTGTCGGTGCGACGTAAAGAATTGTAAATATTGTAAATATTTGAAAATTCCACGGAAAATGTAGCACAATATTTCACGAGCCATTTAATAGAATTTAAAAAATGAAAGTGGAAAATCAAAATATTCAGTCGAATAGAAGTTATTTCGATGAATAATCCTGTATTTCAGGAACGGCTGGGGATGTACCTTAATTAAGGCCACAGTCGCTTCCTTCCCACGAGTTAGAAATCATTCCGACGTAAATTCCTTATCAATTTATCCATCCTTTAGAAATTTAAAACTTTAAGTATCTACTGCAGTGTAATTTTCACCCACAACTCTGTACATAGCACATAGGCTACTAACATTTGTTCTTGATGTTACGCGCATTATTTGAATTTGTTACTTACATGGAATTGACAAGGGAGAGCACCTCGCTGAAGTGAAGCTTGTTCATATCACAGATAGTAATGGCCGGGAAGGGCACGTTATACACGTGGAAGTGTGAACTCTCCAGTGTGTTGATTGTTGGCCGTGAATAATTTTTCTGTAGAGACACAGAAACTTGATACACAGCCAGGATCACAAACGTCATAAGTACCAGAGCCCACAGGAACCTGAAACATCAGATTTCAGGAACATCAATTTGAAAGGTGTGAATGTTCACAGAGAATAAAATCCTTCATTTGGTCATATCAGTCATTAACACTACTAGAAAAGTGTGAGACTAATATAAAATGACGTAATCGATATGAAAACAGAATGAAACTTCTGAATTATATTTGCATTGTAGAAACGGTCAGAAAATCACGAATCCAAATATTATTTCATCCTTTCAGAACTAGTATTGGTAACGTTTACGTCAGTGATTGGAAATTATTAAACCATGACACCTCAGCGCCATTTCTCGCTCACCTGAAGTTGTTACTGTGTGAACATAATCTTTATCTCCCAGAATCACCCTAAATACAGGGACATTATTTTATCTATTCAGGGGATTGTTGCTCGCCCGGTCGCCTGCATTGCGAGCGTGACTCCCGCCAAGCACTTTTCCGTAATGCGCTGCTCGGCGCCACAAGTTCTCCTCCTTTGCAGTCTGCTGAGAGCTTTATCAGCGCAAGATACAGTTTTGTCAAGTGTTCACGCGTTTAGTACTCAGTGTATTGTTCTAATGTCATTTTCATTACGTGAGCGAGTGTATATATACCTTCATAAAATGCAGGAAATCCCGTGCGAAAACACTCTGACTCAGTGCCGGGCGAGCGCTGGTCGCATTACGGCAAAGTGCTTGGCGGTGGACAGGCTCTCAACGCAGGCGACCGGGTAATCCACAAACCCCTGAACAGATAAAATAATGTCCCTGTACCTCACAAAAGGTTACTGTGATTAAATCTTCATTTTCTTCCCTGGCCACCTCCAAATTACTTGGAGTCGACTCTAGATGTCAGTTACGGCCATTTTTATGGCTGGATGCCCATCTTGCCACCAAATGTATGTGGAGGGATTGATTCAATATCACGTTTATCTGTGGTGGTTGGTGGAGTGGTGTGCTGTATGTTAATGAAAGTGTGTATTAAGGCAAGAACCCAGCCCCCGATATAAAGGAACTAACCAGACTTGGCTGAAATACATCGCCAGGTCCGGGATTCATATCCAGAATCCTCTGAATTGAAGACCACTATGCTGATTATTGAGCCCAAACCCGGTTTAAACTGTGACACCGGGCGAGTTGGCCGTGCGCGTAGAGGCGCGCGGCTGTGAGCTTGCATCCGGGAGATAGTAGGTTCGAATCCCACTATCGGCAGCCCTGAAGATGGTTTTCCGTGGTTTCCCATTTTCACACCAGGCAAATGCCGGGGCTGTACCTTAGTTAAGGCCACGGCCGCTTCCTTCCAACTCCTAGGCCTTTCCTCTCCCATCGTCGCCATAAGACCTATCTGTGTCGGTGCGACGTAAAGCCCCTAGCAAAAAAAAAAAAAAAACTGTGACAAATCGGTAGATAAATATTATACTACCGTTGAATACCAATCATGTTATCTCAAAACCATACTTGGATTCAAGAAACAAGTAGATTCTATTCTCACTAGTGATGGGACATTCGATTCATTTTACTGAATCGATTCATTTGATTCCGCTCACGTTACTGAATCGATACAGTGATCCGATTCACGGCACATTAGTCACCGCTCCTACTGCATCTGTGTAGTATGTGCTGGTAAGACAGCAGCAACAGCATTCAGTGCTCGCAGCTGCCATCTGGTCTTCATACTATGAACTCCTTTCTTAGAAAAAATGCTAGTCACTCTAATACATCGAAGGTTTCCGGTGACGCAGGGTGGGAAAGGTTAGGATTAGAAAGGTAGCAGCCATGGCCTGAATTAAGGTACAGTCCCAGCATTTCCTGGTGTGAAAATGGGGAAACTGCGAAAAACCATCTTAACGGCTGCCGACGGTGGGATTCGAACCTACCATCCCCCGAATGCAAGCGCATAGCTACGCGATACTAACCGCACGACAACCCGCTCAGTCATTCTTGAAAATATGTATTTTTATATCAGCTGAGGATTTTTAAAAATCGTTATATTTTGTATAGGCTGCCCGAGATGTACAGTAGCTTGCTGGTTTTCTGATTCAACATACTGTTGATTAAGTTATTGCGTCTGCCCACATATGATTGAAGTCTTGTGCAACGATATGACATATGAATTGAGAAAATACTGAGCCGTTCTTCCCAATATAAAACAGGTACTTTTGAGTGGTCATGAGCATGACTTACAGTCATGTTTAATTGTCAGATATGACAACTAAGTTATAATACTAAGATTCATTAAAATAAGTATAACCTAATAGCCTACCTACTTACTAGCTACTTCAGAATTGTTTTGACTACCTTTATAACACTGCTAATAAATCCATCTATTAGTTAAACCTCCCTGTAAGAAGAGTACAGTGAATGCAAATGGGTATTATTTTCAAATGAGCTGAGCTCGAGAGTCCATTATAGCATACCATTCTTTCAGTGTACCATGGCTCACTGTATGTCTCGCTGCAGTGGAAGCTCGGCTCTCCGCCAGTGTCCAGTGAGCCGATAAGGAGCCGTGTGTATCTTGTGTCTCACTGAGCCGTGCTCGTTCACGATTCTTTCGATGTGCCATGGCTCACTGCATGTCTCGCTGCAGCGGAAGCTCGGCTCTCCGCCAGTGTCCAGTGAGCCGGTAAGGAGCCATGTGTATCTTGTGTCTCACTGAGCCGCGCTCGTTCACGATTCTTTCGATGTGCCATGATTCACTGTCTCGCCGCAGCGGAAGCTCGGCTCCCCGTCAACGTCCAGTGAGTGCGCCACTCAACACTGTCCACTGGGAGTAAGTTGAATCGTGTGCCTTGAGCTCGCCGTTCCTGTGAATCGATTCACTCGGACACTTGAATGAATGGATACACTGCTTCGAATCATGCATTCAGTAGCCAACACTAATTCACACCACCCTTCTTCTTTTTCTACCGAGCGAATTGGCACTGCGGTCAGGGGGGCACAGCTGTTAGCTTACATTTGGGGGATAGTGTATTCGAACCCCACTGTCGACAGCCTTGAAGATGGTTTTGTGTGGTTTGCCGTTTTCATACCAGGACAATGTTAGGACTCTACCTTAAGGCTACAGCCGCTTCCTTTCCACCCCTAGCCCTTTCCTATCTCACCGTCGCCATAAGACCTATCTGAGTCGGTGTGACGTAAAGCCAATTATTGTTAAAAAGTAATTAAATACTTCTTCACAATCTTCTTCCATCGAGTGCGAATTATGACAGGCATGTGGACCTGTCCTTGTTTTACAGTCGGATGGTCTTCCTGGCTCCAAGTCTACATTGAGATACGTATTCATCAATGCGTGATTCTGAGGTGGCTGGTAGTGTGTTGGAAGAACATGAACTGGACAGTGTTGTGATAAACATAAATACCGCGTTCCCGACTCAGAGAAATTTACCAGACGAAATTAAAATCCCTCTGAACCACTCAACCAAGGAGCTGCATTCGAATCTCGCCAAAACAATTCCCCTGGATTTCCATTTCTACTCCAGGCTTTTGATGATAGCACTCTCAAGATCTCCAGTCTTATCTCCAGTTGAGTATAAATACACAAATGTGGTGAACATATGCAGAAACACGGATTATTACGAGATAATTTATTCACACAGTAACTAACTGAAGCAATTTTCCATTTTCAGAACATTGCTCTACTCCCGTATTCAAAACAATATAAAGTTATCAATTGTGAATTTACCGACCGAGTTGGCCGTGCTGTGAGCATGCATTCAGGAGATAGCGGGTTCGAACCCCACTGTCCACAACCCTGAAGATGTTTTTCAGTGGTTTCCGATTTTCACACCAGGCACACTTTAATTAAGGCCATGGCCGCTTCCTTCCCTTTCCCCTCCCATCGTCATCATAAGACCTATCTGTGTCGGTGTGAGGTAAATCACTGGTGAATTTATTGCTGTATCGTGTAACGTGAGATGGCAGGAAATGTTTGAATGCTAATTAACAAGTACGTTTACGTAATTTACAGCCGGCCCCACGATGTAGGTGTAGCCTGCCTGCCTTTTATCCTGAGGCCCCCTGGATCGATTCTCAGCCAGATCAGGGAATTTTACCTGGACGTGATTACAACTGAGGAGCTATCTGACGGTGAGATAGTCTCGAAAGTCAAGAATAACAGCCGAGGGAGTTCTTGGCAACGACCACACGATACCTCGTAAATCTTTAAGCCTTCGGGCTGAGCAGCGGTCGCTTGGTAGTCCAAGGACCACGGCCCTTTGGGGCTGTTGCGCAATGAGGTGTGGTTTTGTTCGTAATTTACTCATCCTTAACTCCGACTACGTGGACGGTAAGTGGGATATTAATTAATCATTTTTTCTGTCCGTCAAGTATTCAGCTCGCACTGATCTCTATACATGGATCGCTGATGGCAGCTCTCCGCTGCAGGAGAAAGTACGCCAAGTTGAGCGCGCGGTCCGCCATGTTGGTGTACCCATCCTAGAGCTCTCCTTATGGGGAAGCAATGATAATATAATCAATTATAAATCCCTATTAATGGCACATTGGAATAATTAAAAATATAGGGACATGTTCACTCAAAACATAAGGACATTGGGAACACTGACACGTCATTCCGAGGTCAGTAAATCTCCGGGATAGCAATAAAAATGAGCGTATAATAACGGCCGACAAATATTAACTTAGGTGCTGAATACATGCAATTAGCGATCGGTAACACAATACGAGTGAAAAACTGTTTCTGGAAACATTGCTGCAAATTGTATACAGGTATGCTACGAAATCATGCATTCTTAAGGGGAGGTATGACTGAATTATTCAAAGTTTGAACCAAAAACTCAGTTTTTCTTTTTATTCATACAAAAATAGCCCAGTTCTTACTCTTACCGAAAATGTTTTTATTTTAGCCATTTCGGCTTGTATAAAGCTTGTAGAAGCCATTTAATATGAGCCCGTAGGACATTTAAAAGTTCAGAACCACACCAACTTCTCCTGTAATGGCATAATGATAGTTTACTGTGTGTTTTCCGCTGGATGTTTAAGTATTTCGCGGCGTATTTGCCGTAGAAGTACACCTGGGCATGCTGACAGTCACTTGTTTACTACGTAATCAATACAATTACGTTATGTTAGGAAATATTTTAATTTGAACTGACGGAGAGAATATTTTACCTCTTTCAAATAGTACTCAATTTATATCTGCCACACATGTATACTATGATAGTTTAAATATATTATGTATTTGTATTATTTACATTTAGGTATTCGTATTTGTGTTAATCGTAGTAGTACAAGCATGCCACCTTTGTTTGTTTATATTTTACTAACATGCAGAAGTAAATACGTGGTTTCAATTCAGCGAGTAAATATCTAAACTAGTGATTTTTCATTGATGTGTTTCATCTTAATTCCTTTGTAAATGTGCGATTTATAGCGTAGAGTTCATAGCGCGTCGTTTTAGTGCAGAAAAAAGTGGTAATTATAGTGTTAACCACGTAAGGCCTAATCACGCCACCGTAACGCGTAACTGATATGCAAACACATCCAAATATTACACATATATAGTGACATTTAACACTTTTCATACAAAAAGGAAAGGAAATATTCCAAGGGGATAGCATTTGTCACCATCTCGAATAGTTTAAATCAGTTAATCATTAGGTGCACGCTAAATCGGGATTTAAAACACTCCGTAATGCTCTTCTTATGGAAGACCGCCTTGTTTTGCCCTATATTAGCTGATCGCTCGGAGCTTAATGTTGGTGCCACTCTTGGCTGATAGAAACATAGGGAGCGACCACTCTATCTGTTGTTATGCTCGAAGGAACTAAACATAAATAAAGCAAGCGCGCTCCTCGTGGACTACTGCAACGTGCGCTCGCTGCCATCTTACTACGCCAGTCATCTTCTATTCGGCTTACTGCTACCGAAGCTACCAGCCATCCATGTATAGAGATCAGTGATCGTGACACAGCACTGATCATAAGTCATTAGGTTCCATATTGTCACAGCCATAAACTAGACTAAGAATTCGATGGAAGCAATATTTTGCTTTGAGTTATGCCAAGAGACAAATTTAAAAAAAAAATGATTATATATTATTACATTATTAGCCATACATGGCGAAATGTTGATTTCGTTGAAATGTGAAAATTCCATTTCTGTAAATAAATATGCAAGCCTTTGACTTGAAGGTTGATATGGTAGTGATAGCCAGGGGAATTCCGTTATTAGAAATACAATACACAGAGATATGACGTGTCGTCTGCCATACAACTTGCATCAAACGGGCCTCGAATAGTGACTTGCTAGGTGTGAATTCAGCGACGATGTTACTCGGTTATGACACCGCATTACTCACACACTGGAAGTATCACACATTGCGGTAGACAGTGTGATTGCTGTTGCTGTTATTATTATTATTATTATTATTATTATTATTATTATTATTATTATTATTATTATTATTATTATTATTTCTTCAGCTTGTCCCAGTTATTTCTGGGGTCAATAGAGCCACCCATGCTCATTTTGAAATTCGACCGGGGTTTTAAAACCAGATGCCTTTCCTGACGCCATGTGATTCCTAAAGTGAAAATCTCGACTCAGGATCGATCGGGATTTAAACTTCTGCCTTCCGGGCACGAAGGCAACAGATAAGCCACTGAACTAATGCCGCACCCCATTATAATTAATATTATGGAAACTTTAAGAATGCCATGGAAAAGCTAACAGAGTTTTTCTTTGCTTATAGTCTACTCAACCATGTTCCAACTAGGTGGTAATCCGGAGTCAATATACTTGCTAAGAACAAAGGTGCCACTAGAGACTGTTCTTATTATCGACCAGTCCGGTGCCTTTCACACTTCTTGAAAATGTCGTCCTAGCAGAAGGTACCTTACTTATATTCCAAGCAAATCCCGTTGCTCTGTGAAGTAATTCCATTCCCATATTTCCTCTTTATTTCACCATTTCAGGTCTAATCTCCTATGTTCCTGCTCCTTTATGATGTGTTTATTTACCGTCCTTTCCACTTTCTCGAGCGTAATTTCCACTACTATCATTTCTCCCCTCCTCCTCCCCCCTCCCTCAAATCCCTCTCCCTTTTGAGCTCCATTATCCGGAACTTCAACGGCGTTTTACTTGGTACTCTGCCATACGCCTTCTCTACATCTACGAAACTCTCAGTATTTTTCAATTACTTGTGCATACTGAAAAGTTCGTCCTGACAGTCCATATGCGGTCTGAAACCACACTGATACTCATCCAACTTACCTTTGATCGCACTCTGCTTACCAGAATGTCCGTGAAAACCTTGCCTCGAATATTGATCAATAAAATACCTGGATTGTTGTTTCAATCCATTCTGCTCCTTGCTTCTAGATAGATGGAATTATGGCTTTCATCTATTCACAACATACGTTACTAAAATGATATTCTAATCCTTTTATTGTAAAAGCGATCTCATCCATGTCTTTCCGCAGGTCTTCGCCATTAAGGTCTAATTTCACCTATTTCTATTGCTTATCACAATGCAGTTTAATTGCCATCATTTCCATTTCAGTTCAGCTTAATTTCACTGCCATATTAGTTCCACTCCCCATGAATTCAGCAGAAATAGTTCCTTTTACGTTTGTTCAAAATATTCCGTCCATCTACCCAAAGATAGGGACAGCCTCGACGAGGCGGTAAAGGCGTGCTCGGTTCACCAGGAAGGGCGTCGGTTTGATTCCCCGTCAGGAAGTCGAAATTTTTAGGAACGATATTTCCACTTCCGGAAGTGCACATGGCCCTGGGGTTCACTCAGCCTACACGAAAAATGAGGACAGGTTAATTCCTGGGGGCAAAGGCAGTCGGGCTTGGAGCTGACTACTCAACCCCACCAAGTGCCGAGGTTCCACCCCTTCATGGGCCTTCATGGTCTGTACGGAGATCACTTTGCTCTGCTTTTACGGAGAGTTGATCTGGGGTCTACAGTGTGTTCACTTGATTTACACAAACCTCAGTTCACTATTCATTTCATTTTCCTTCCGTTTGTAAACTTCCTTATTAAGGTTTCCTTGCTTATTGTCCTAGCCTTTCCAGATTATTACTGATTCTTGCGATTTCTTCTTGAATTCTACAATGATTGTTTTTCTTTTGATTGACTACTCTTTGATTAGTGTATATGTCGATTGTTGGATCCCAAATTAGTGAGTTCAAACTGAACAGAGATATTCACATTACTGAAAATCCTCTCTATATCTCACGCCGTAAGATGTCCGTATTTAGTTTCGGCTTCACTGGCATACACGAAGTAATGGAGCGCAAATCAGCGTCCAACTTGAAACACGTAAGTAGCTTAAATGGCATGAAACCAAAGTACTAGCACATGGTACCCGAAACCAAACAATTGAAGGGCTCGGTGGAATATAGTCTAAGCCACAATTTTGTTGTTTTTGAGATGTTCATGCCATCGTATTCTTTAAAATTTCCTCTTTAATATCGCACTAAGAAGTTTCTTGTATTTATAAAAGATAGCAGCATATGCTAGGTAGGAGTTCTTTACTTTGCCATTTAGCGACAATTTCAGAACTAACACAGTCATAAGCCACAGCAAAATGGCGTTGAAATCAAGAGTGAATGAAGATTTATCAGGACTTTTGAGAATAATGAAGCTGAAAGTGAAGAGTCAGATCCATTTGATACAGATAGTGATGATTCTTGGCACCCATCAAGCGACAGTTCCAGCTCTAATGACAACTTGGTAAGAGTATAGACAAATTTTATCATGGATAACCTCTAGTTTGTGGCTTGTGACTGTATTTTACTCATTTTACTTACTTTACAAATAACTCGTATCTTATGAAAATGCATGAACAATAGCGTTAGATTTGATAACCATAGAATAATACGAGTAATTTAGTAGAACTACCAATATTAGCAATAATATTTACATAGAATATCATGTGAAAGCAATTAGCAGTTAAATATCTGTTGATGTGGCTTATAACTATGTTCATCTGAAAATGTCTGAACTTGTTACTCCTAATTTTATAGCTTGAAGTTAGTAGAATGCCTGAGGAATCACCAATAGTATATACTCCAGATGAATGGGTGGATGTTGTGAAGTCAGCAAGTCCAAAAACTTCATTGTGACAAAAATGAAAAGAGATGACTTCAAAACTTTAGATGATCTCAAGGCATTGCCATCAATACCCACTAAATTCACAACTAGAGATTCAGTTCACTTCAGTGAAGCTACACAATTTCAACTGAATTTCAAAGACCCTTTTCAGCTAGGTAGCGGCTGCCTGGCCGAGGCGGTAAAGGCGTGCTCGGTTCGCCCGGAAGCACGTGGGTTCGAATTCCCGTCGGGATTGGTAAGAGTATAGTAAAATTTAAGAAACGAGATTTCCACTTCCAGAGGTGCATATGGCCCTGAGGTTCACTCAGCCTACACCAAAAATAAGTACCAGGTTAATTCCTGGGGGCAAAGGCGGCCGGGCGTAGAGCCAACCACTCTACCCCATCACGTGCCGAGGTTAAAAATGGTGGAAGCCTTTACCTTCCACTCTTCCAAGGGCCTTCATGGCCTGAACGGAGGTGACTTTGCTTTGCTTTTCAGCTAGGTGTTAAGCACTGTTATACTACATTAGGGCCAGTTCAGTATGCAAACATTGGCACCAAGAAGAAAGGATGATTTGTGGAACATGATCCATTTCAGCTGAGAGTCAAAAACAGAAATCAACTCCCTGTCAACCAGAAGAAATTTACTTATGTCATGTCTCTCATGCCATTCATTCCTGTAGCCAATCAACTCATCTTCATGTCCCTTACAGGATATAATGTTGAAGATAATGATGTGGAAGAAATGAAATGGCGTATGGCTTTTAGTGCCGGGAGTGTCCGAGGACATGTTCGGCTCGCCAGATGCAGGTCTTTTGATTTGACACCCGTAGGTGACCTGCGCGTCCTGATGAGGATGAAATGATGATGAAGACGACACATACACCCAGCCCCAGTACCAGCGAAATTAACCAATTAAGGTTAAAATTCCCGACCCTGCCGGGAATCGAACCCGGGACCCCTGTGACCAAAGGCCAGCACGCTAACCATTTAGCCATGGAGCCGGACGATGTGGAAGAATTCCCTTGAGATACACATTGTTTTTCTTTTAAGTATGTGTATTCATTCTCAAATATTGTGTTTTCTTAAATTAAGTGTGTGCATTCTCAAATATTGTGTCTTTATAATTAAGTGTAGGCTTATTAATTCTCTAATATTGTGCTATTCTTGATAAATAAAACTGTATTCACCCTCAAGTACTTAAATTTCTTTCCGGGAAATAAAGTCATAAGCCCATGTTAGTTACCTCATTCATCAAAAATGCTCTTAAATCATATACCAGGGCAAAGTGTTGTTTCACTGTCTCCCATATGTTTTATAACACATACAAGTGTTCATTTATACAAGGAAAGTTATTACAAAAGTAGTGGATGATTTACAGATTTGAGCTGAACTTTAATTTCTCATTTACTCAGGACTATGTTATTGTGGCTTATGACTATATTCCACCGAGCCCTTCAATTATTATTATGGCTAAATGGTTAGCGTGCTGGCCCTTGATGACAGGGGTCCCGGGTTCGATTTCCGGCAGGGTCGGGAATTTTAACTTTTGGTTAATTTCGCTGACACGGGGGCTGGGTGTATGCGTCGCCTTTATTCACATTTTATCCTCATCACTACATGCAGGTCGCCTACGGGCGTCAAATCAAAAGACCTGCATCTGGCGAGAAGAACTTGTCCTCGGACAGTCCCGGCACAAGGAGCCATGCGCCTTTTATTATTATTATTATTATTATTATTATTATTATTATTATTATTATTATTATTATTATTAGTGGAGCCATGTTGCTCCACAGCAGGTCAGATAACTCGTCTTGATATGCCTGTGGCAGTCATATTGTTTTGCCTGCCCTTTTCAATAGTGGTATATAAACATTTAATACCGGTAATGTACTCCGACTCGTTGGCTGAATGGTCAGCGTACTGGCCTTCGATTGAGAGGGTCTCGGGTTCAATTCCCGGCCAGGTCGGGGATTTTAACCTTAATTGGTTAATTCCAATGGCTCGGGGGCTGGGTGTGTGTGGCGTATTCAACATTAGAAATCATCCTTGGTAGGGCCCTCATCTTCACAGACATGCAGGTCGCTTAATAGGACGTCTACTAGAAAAAGACCTGCACCAGGTCTCTCCGGAGGCCATGCGCCATTTTTTATTTTCTACCGGTAATGTAACTTATAACACTTCTTTCCATACATTATTATCTGTGCTTCGATCATTCGGCCGTATCCGGATCTTATTTTAAAACGAACTTGCTCGAGATAGTGCAACATACAATTGTCCGTGGCTGAATACAGGTACGGGTAAGTAGACTACGCAGTTTTTCAAGAGTGTGTACCTGCGCTATTTTAATGGTCATACAGAAGGCTAGCCTACTTGATACCTTCCTGTCTGTACGTACGTAGACTCTTTTGTCTTAGTAGCATGCAAGTAATTAGGAACGTTCTGCACCTGTTGAGTATATTCAGAAGATGGGGAAGGTCAGAGGATCGAAGAGTATCTAGCAGAGAATAGTATTCTTCTATGGTCAGAGGAAGTGTATACTCTGTGGCTTCACATGGCTGCACGCAATCACATTACTAAAGGATGACAATCATATATCAGAATATTACTGAAAGTGTTAGTCGCATAGCAATGTATTCCGCGCTAGGGTAAGTCTTCTCCTGCAATTACTGGTGTGATCATTTAGAGATTTTATTTTAGGATTACTCAAAGTTGACTCAAGACTTATCAATGTCTCATAATTCACTGTCAGGTAATTCCGGAGAGAATAAAACAGAAAAGAAGCAAATCGGTCCAGTAGAACGGATGGACGGATTTGCCAAAACTGTTTTTAGTAAACTCTTTTAATATATCGACGTCTTCCTTTTAAAATCTCATATGTCCCAATGCTTTTCCTACCCATTATATTCCTTAAGATTAATCACGCCTCCCAGCCACAAATTAATATGTAGCCCATCAAAACAATTTTCGTTGTTGAGTTCATTTTCCTATGCTGCTTTGTAAAGGAAAAGCCGGGCTGAGTGGCTCAGACGGTTAAGGCGCTGGCCTTCTAACCCCAACTTGGCAGGTTCGATCCTGACTCAGTCCGGTGGTATTTGAAGGTGCTCAAATACGACAGCCCCGTGTCGGTAGATTTACCGGCACGTAAAAGAACTCCTGCGGGACTAAATTCCGGCACCTCGGCGTCTCCGAAGACCTTAAAAAGTAGTTAGTGGGACGTAAAACAAATAACATTATTATTATTGTAAAGGAAAAGGAACCTTAAATACATTATACTGTAGGAGTGCATGAAAACACCACCCCTAAAATACCGTACGGTAAGGTCCATTTTTCTTTACACAAGATCATCGGAAAATAAACAGAACGAAAATTATTCTGATGGACTGCATGTGGCTGGGAGGCGTGACCAGTCCTAAGGAATATAACGGGTAGGAAGAGCATTGGGACAAACGAGGTTTTAAAGGAAAGACGTCGATATAGATTATTATTATTATTATTATTATTATTATTATTATTATTATTATTATTATTATTATTATTATTATTATACACTGAAAACACTAAATTTCACTATGAACTTTGAGAATAATGTGGTCCATAAACATGCTTTATTCTTCCATATTACTATCATGTTGCGACTGCGTACTCATTGTGCTACAATCGCCAATTTCGGCTCAGTTTATTAGTCTAAATTACTTAAGTTATTATACAAATTCGTTTGATGAGTTTATAAGGCTTCAAATTATCTTAGCAATAAACTCGAGATAACATGGGGCTAAACATGTAAATATTGTGTTCTTATCTGTTTCACGTTGAACTGAAACTACAGAGACGACACACGCTTTTCATGAAATGTCAAATCGTAAAATCGGAGAGTGAATCCCCGTCTGTTGAATAAGAAGGCAAAGACAATTTCACAGAACCATTACGGCAAGACATGTAAAAAGTCTGCTATTGAGAAGTTACTGTTAAAGGAACGTGGTGTTTATCAGACATTGCCTTAGAATGCATGAAACATGAGGCCTGTATTATGCAAATGAATAACGACTCAGTGCAAAGAATTTCTTAGAAGAAATTATATCCACACTACCTCACAATTGCTACTGATGCAAGAACGTGAGTGAAATATTTCCTATTCAAATGGCTTTCACATAGGAAAAGAGATGCATGAATACGTGAATAAAGTATAAAATTCTGCTTTTTAAATAGCAGGTGCATGCTATAGATTAAATCGATGCCAAGAAGAACTGGATAGTTTCTGTTTGTAACCAGGTATTTTAGACTTCATTCTTATCAACGTAACCAGCATGTCAACACGAGTACTTTATCTTCCTCTACAACTAGTAGCTCCTTCCAAGTAAATGTTTGGACTGGCATTTTGTGGTTCTAGGACATTTCGTATCACCGGACATTTCGTACCACTTGACCAGCTGATTACCTGCAAAGTGTCAGTTAATGACTTTAAAATATTTAGGGGAGGACATTTCGTACTACTTGGAAAGAGTGGTGAATCTCGATGGCCTAGATTGAATACCTCGTATCTCAAAAAGTTCTTCCTATCCATTATTTCCCTTAAGACTGGTCACGCCTCCCAGCCACACATGAATATGCAGTCCATCAGAACAATGTTCATTGGGTTTATTTTCCTATGGTGTTGCGTAAGGGAAAATGAACCTTATAAAATTATACTGTAGGAGTCAGTAAATACGTCACTCAGACATACTATCCTATAGTACGGTACGATAAGGTTCATTTTCCTTCACACGTCGGCATAGGAATAAAGAACACAACGAACATTGTTCTGATGGACTGTGAATTCATGTGTGGCTGGGAGGCGTAACCAGTCTTAAGGGAAGTAATGGATAGGAAGAACTTTGTGAGATACGAGGTTTTCATTCTAGGCCATCGATATTGCGAAGTAAAAACAATATCATACTGCATGTATTCATTTGTGTATCCATTGTCCACTACTGGCGCAGGATCCGCCGCACCGTGTGACCACTACTGATATTAACTTTACATCGGGCCTAACTGATCTGATTGGCACGCGTGTTAATTCTTATCTCGTATCCGTCATTCGCGGGAACCTAGCTGCTTCCACCTTTAAGTAGTTTCCTGTTTCCGCGTGACCTTCAAGCTCATATCGTCCAGTTCATCAGAATCTTTTATTTACTTAGTTAATATTCACAATAATAGTAATATTATCTATCCTTTTGCTCGTCAGGTGCATTGCGCCCGAACACGATGGGTATGTCTATTGTATTGTTTAGTTTCAGAATTTATACTTGAAAAAATCGACTTTCTTGTGATAACATTTACGTAAAGATAAGTATAGTTTAAAGGATAATTATTAAAATAATATACAGTAGAAGTTTTCTTCAGTAAAAGTTGTAAATTATTTTTGTTTCTGATTTCTAAAGTGTGTCTGTTAGGCTCATTACGTCCGCTGGCGTGGAAATGGAATTCCAATTTGACATCAAGTGGTACGGAATGTCCGTGGTACGAAATGTTCGGTCACCGAATTTTGTAGGAAAAGAGAGAAAAGTTGGAAAGCTATGAGTAGCAATAAATGTCTTCAGTGTTGACATCCATCACCAGAAATGATTTCACCGGCACTGTCTTGGAACGGCAAATAAATTACCCCACTTGAAATCTTTCAATCACTTTCTGCTTGCCCATATTCAGCAACTAACACTGGGACGGAATCACTTGATATTCTGTGTCCAATTCCCAAATTGCGGATTGATTTGTATTTTTATATATTGGAACCACGCAATGCATGTAATTTTAACATGAAGTAGTGTGTGATTGTATCCGTACGTACTAAAACCAGACCAGGCTGATACATCTAATATTGGTAACACAGACAAATGATCAAGTTGTTCATAAGCCTGGACCTAGTTGCTGAGGACGGCCCCATTAGTGCTAGGTTTGCGAGAACTAGGAGGTCTTTTATTTTTGCGCCCTTCATGGCCTTTCCGTTTCCCTTTTCCATACTAGGATCTCTTTCCTTTTCTGTCGTGATTAGATTTGACTTGGATTACGGTTGTAGTTGCCTTTAAAACCACCACAACAATAAACTCAAATGCAATAATCTTCCTGTATTAGTCAAACTAGTCAAAAGTTCAAAGTAAAATACACAGAGGACATGAGAGCATTCAACAATGACCATCTGCATTTTCAAACTACTTACTAGACCTAGGATATGAATACATTGCGATTAACACGAATAAGTATATTCTCCAGATCAGACCTAAAGAACTCACTCTAAATACTCAGGAAGAATATTAAATACACCTAGGATCCCAATTTCAATTATGGTTCAAGTCAGAAGACATAAGGCAAACCGAGCTCGATATCTGCAGTCGCTTAAGTGCGACCAGTATCCAGTATTCGGAAGATAATGGGTTCGAGCCCCACTGTCGGCAGTCCTGAAGATAATTTTCCGTGGTTTCCCATTCTCACAGCAAGCAAATGTTTGGGATGTAACTTATTTAAGGCCACGGCCGCTTCCTTTCCACCCCTAGCCCTTTCCTCTCTCATCGTCACCATAAGACTATCCGTGGCTGCAACGTAAAGCAATTTGTGAAAAAGACAAAAGGCAAAGACATGTTAAGAAATGGAAGGGCCAAACCAAAATCAAACCCCATGGCAAAACAGCCCCGAAGGGCGTGCCCTATCATCGGACTGCTGCTCAGCCCGAAGGCCTGCAGATTACGACGACCAGGGTGTTCAGCGCGACAACTTCTCTCGGTCGTTATTTTTGGCTTTCTAGACCAGGGCTGCCACCTTATAGTCAGATGGCTCCTCAATTTCAATCACATAGGTTGAGTGCACCTCGAGCTAGGCCTCAGATCCAGGTAAAATTCCCTGTCCTGGCCGGGAATTGAACTCGGGGTCTCCGGGTAAGAGGCAGGCACGCTACCCCTACACCACAGAGCCGGCAATGAAATAGAGCACCAATCTCAAAATCTCAAAATTTAAGAATGGCAATTCAACAACTGTAATTATCGGAGGGCCCTTAATCATTCGTAAAGATCTAGAGAAGTCCAACATCCAGGAAGTTCAGATGTTAGACACGAAAATATTTCGGATTATGATCCAAGATTTGTAAGGGTTTCAAGTCGAAAGAACTGCAAAGACGGGAAGATCCCTGACGGATGAACAGAAGAAACAGAATAGCACCCATATAAATGAGTACTGGAGGGGGAGGAAACTTCAGACAAAGGAAAATACAATTGTAGCGTGATCCTAAGTGGTCAATTCGCAAATAAAAGTTATAATAGTAATATATGAAACTCCGTTAATTAGAGTCGTCTTTAAAACCTCCTACACGAGACTATGGATCAAACTCAGCAACATTACACAATAACTTATCAGTTTGTAACAGTAATGGAAACAAAAAATATATTTCCTAAAATAGGTTGATTTTAAGGATTGTCTTACCTCTCTGTGAAGTGCAGACCTTCCATAAACAGGTACCTGTAACCAGGCAGAGCAGTTGTGGCACAATACTCTGCTACCCATTGCACACCCACATTCGCACAGGTATGGCGACGATTCTTATCAGACCGCGTCATAACTTGCTGCAAACCTACCCTTATTCACAACTGCAGATTACTCCAAAGAAACAGAGAAATATAGTCTAATGAGTCAGGGATCCATAAGGCGCATCTTCGGTCTGTCATCAACCAGTTATATAATTTTTGTTCCTAATGGGAATAAGGAAAGTAAGTTCATGTTATACGGATAGCCAATACTTATAGAGAAAGAATTCGTTTCAATCATCAGTTGCTTTGATTACTGGTAATCACCTGCTTTGTATCTGGTGTAGTTTAGTTAACGAGCATTCTTTAAGAATTAATTTCATTAAAGTTACTTCTATGCCCATATATCCACACATACTGTATGTACACCTCACATAATTACGTAGCATATTTTAATCTTAGATATTTTTCTCCTTATTAAACATCATGTTTTATAGACAGTTTTATATACGTCACATTATTACTATCGAATCCTTGTCAATCAATTTTATCAGCTTAAGTAAGTAATCAGATATGAGAGGTTTAATATAATTCAGTTATCTTCTTCACCAGTTATTAGTATTAAATGTGAATACCAATTGCATGCAGTCTCAAATGGTAGAATTACTATTATGACTGGATAAGACGTCAAACCAAACTCTAAAGTATTCAATATATGTAGGCCTATCTTGACGTTTCTTTATAAAGAACACTACATGCTCTTCAGTTTCAATGTTTCCTCCATCAGTTCAATAATTCATTACTTACTAATGGTTTGTCTGCGAAGAAAATTATTTTATATCAAATAAATGTTTACGAGTTTTAAACAATACATAATTTTACAGGGGTTACAGTCAGTTCATCCATAGTTCCAACTGTCCTAATATGTCCCATTTACTCAAATTAATTAAGTATCTATTAAGTCATTAATAGATGGTAAATATTCACTCACTTAATCCTTCAGGTGCATCACGCCAAATTATCTGTTGGTTTTATTCACTTGCGTAATCAACCATTGATTGTAATTGCAACCTCTGAAATCGTGGTTGATCATGAATATCACTGTTATCAGTGAATTCCCATTCCAAACATTTTTCACTTATTTAATATTTTTGGAGAGCACTTGGTTGTTCATATTTGCGTTACTAAGTTCGGAGTATATGTTCAATTTAAGCTGTAATTATGAATTGAATTTTTTTATTTGGTTATCCGAGGAACTACGTATGATTGATTTGAATAATGTTCCCCTCTGGGTAAAGGTTAGTAGAATGTCGGATACTCCTCTCCTCCAAGAAAAAGTTATTTGATAATTAAAGTCTATCACGATACTTTCAGAAGTAATAAAACAAATTTGTAAGGCAAATCACATGAACTGACGAAGAAATAATATATTTCTGGTCTAAGCAATATTAAGAAGCTTGAGTATAATTCGTTACCTATTCTGGAACTGAAACTGATGCTTTGTAAATGCCTTCACAAAAACTAAATGAATTCTAAGTAATCATACGCTTAAGATGTTATATGCGTTTCTTTTCAATACAAGCTGTTTTGAGGTAGTTCCGATGTTCATAGTTCAATAAAAGTTTCTTATTTCAACAGCATGCTAAGGATGGACGTCCAACATTACGTATGGATGTTAATATAAAGTATAAATAACTTTACCGTTTAATTTTCTTCTAAAATCGTTATTAACATGGAATAGTGTTCGCAGTTGTTACATACAAAACTGTGTATCTGCCGTTACGTTCACTCAGTCTAACGAATATCTTAATTTTTATCGCAAAAAACACAGCACAGTTCATTTTAAAATAAAGTCCACATCACTATGTTTAGAAACTATACTTCAGTCAGAGACCTAACGACGCAACAGCACCGAAGAATAGACACATTTTATTGTTCTCTTTTCCTGGAATAAAATGACGTCCCCATAGAATTACCTTTTTTATTATTGCACGGCTTTTCTAAAGAAAAACTCACCATGAGAATGACCACACACGAACACAACACTTGAATTGAAACAAAGCCAAACCAATATAGTACACAGAAGTCCAGTTGTTCTCGGCCGTAGGTGAATCACTAAAGGTCACTGAGTTGAACTTGTCTCAGAATTGTTAGTATCATGAACGCATCAGTGGCGTGCCGCTGTCGATACATTTGGAGCAGTCACGCTCATAGACACTCTAAGCTTGTTAAAAGGTCATTAGTGATACGCAGCGTTGCTGAGATACTATCAATATATCGCAATATCCCGGGAGTTTCAATAATTCAAAAGGCCACATTAGGTCGTTCTATTCGCTTTACGGACAATAAGTGTGTGAATCCCGAATTATAAGAAGACCCTGTAGTAAAAAATGTTACACCTAGAAGAATACATCGAGAGTAAGCACGCCGGGAAAGACCCTTTGCCGACCATCTATGGAAAAATTGGAAATGTCAATCGATTCCGGTATCTTAGTGAATAGGCCCACCCCAATGGTAGAGACGGAAGCTCCGCATTAGGTAGATGCGCCAAACTCAACGCAGCATACGAACTGTCGCAAAACCGTTACAACAAGAAGTGCATTTCGAAGAACGCCAAAATATGCCATTGCAAAACTTTTCTCAGACCGCAGTGCTTATATGCTGCAGAGACCTTGCTAATGAACAGGACAGGCACCATATATGGCCTGGAAAAAGTCGAAAAACATATCCTTCGGAAAATCCATGTAACAAGAGTGCTCCAGGAGAGAACCTACCGACTGAAAGCGAACTCTGAACTGTACCAACATTTGGAAACGGTTAACTCTAGCATGCGACATAGGCTTCTGAGGATGGACAACAGCAGGCTTACGAAGATATTCTCACTCATTAAAAGCTACAAGACTGAATGAAGTAAAAGAAAGACTTAGCTTCCGCTAGGATTTCTGATAATAATGTCTCGAATACCACAAATTTTGTCAATTCGTGGTCTGTTCTACCAAAGGTTGTGAAATCTTGCCAACCTCTTTAACGGGAAAGAAAGGAAAAACTAATAGCAAGGCTCCAGAGATACTTGGAACGAAAGCGAGCATCCAAGAAAAACTAGTCATAAGCGCTCCCTAGTGGGCAAAAGTAATTAATAATAATAATAATCATAATAATAATAATAATAATAATAATAATATATTTTAGTAACTGTACGATAGCCGGCCCCGTGGTGTAGGGGTAGCGTGCCTGCCTCTCACCCGGAGGCCCCAGGTTCGATTCCCGGCCAGGTCAGGGATTTTTCTCTCGACCTGAGGGCTGGTTCGAGGTCCACTCAGAATGCGTGATTAGAATTGAGGAGCTATCTGACGGTGAGATTGCGGCCCCGGTCTCGAAAGCCCGGAATAACGGCCAAGAGGATGCGTCCTGCTGACCATGTGGCCCCTCGTAATCTGCAGGCCTTCGGGCTGAGCAGCGGTCGCTGGGAAGACCAGAGCCCTCCCAAGGGCGTTAAGTACCGCGGGGTTTGTTTGTTTTTAGCTGTACGATAGTCATTGTATGCTCGTTCTCACTACCCCATACAGTGAAATCGTCAGTTTGTAACAGCAACCGGAAATATAGACTTGACCGAGCGAGTTGGCTGAGCGGTATAGGTGTGTGTGTGTGTGTGTGTGTGTGTGTGTGTGTGTGTGTGTGTGTGTGTGTGTGTAGCTGCCCTAAACTTCCATTCGAGAGAATGTGGGTCTCTTAAAAATTGTTTCCTATGTTTTCCCAGTGTCATACGAGGCAAATGAATGTTTATGTGGCTGATAAGGGAGTCAGATCTCAAGAGCACTCAAATCGATAACCTGCCGGGTCGTGATATTTTATTTGTGTGTGTTCTAGGCGCAATTGAATCGGTCATTTGTAAAACTACATGAGTCCACATTTGTTACGAAAATAAGTTATCTCTAAGAGTAGAGTCAGGCTCTATGGCTAAAAGGTTAGCGTGCTGGCCTTTAGTCACAGGGATCACGGATTCGATTCCCGGCAGGGTCGGGAATTTTAACCATAATTGGTTAATTTCGCTGGCACGGGGGCTGGGTGTATGTGTCGTCTTCATCAACATTTTATCCTCATCACGACGCGCAGGTCGCCTACGGGAGTCAAATCAAAAGACCTGCATCTGGCGAGCCGAACTTGTCCTCGGACACTCCCGGCACTAAAAGCCATGCGTCTTTTCATTATTTCTAAGGACAGACGCATTATTTCCAGTAAAAAGAACTTCAGTCCAGGCATTACTAAGCAGTCTATAAAATTTGAATATAATGAGTTTCTTGCAAAACCACATCAGTCCTGGACTCGTGTGGTTTTTGAAGGGAAACGCCATGATGCTTTTGAGGGCAAAGGCATACATAAGGTCAGAAGATATCGTTTGGTATTAAAAACGTTCTTTCTTTCTTTTTTACTCTGTTTTCCCTCCAGGGTTGGTTTTTCCCTCGGACTCAGTGAGGGATCCCACCTCTACCTGGATAGTGAGACATTGGGTCGCGGGATACAACTGGCGAGAATGACCAGTACCTCGCCCAGGAGGCCTCACCTGCTATGCTGAACAGGAGCCTTGGGGGGGATGGGAAGATTGGACAAAGATAGACAAGAAAGAGGGAAGGAAGCGGCCGTGGCTTTAAGTTAGGTACCATCCCGGTATTTGTCTGGAGGAGAAGTGGGAAACCACGGAGAACCACTTCCAGGATGGCTGTGGTGGGAATTGAACCCACCACTACTCAGTTGACCTCCGCAGGCTGAGTGGACCCCGTTCCAGCCCTCGTACCACTTTTCCAATTTCGTGGCAGAGCCGGGAATCGAAACCGGGCCTGTCGCAGCTAATCACACTAACCACTACACGACAGAGGTGGACGGTATTAAAAACTGCTACGTTGCTACCGTTCCCGGTGTTGTGGAAACACCGACCTATATTAATGGATTAATGACGGATGTATTTAGTCTTGGAAAGTCACTCGAGATACCACCACTGCCTACAAAATAAGAAAGCATATTCTTCACTGGTAGCACATTCATGAAAACAAGATGTGGGACATTCAGTACATCCCACAACAACATGCTGATTTTATAACACATTGCGGTGGCCGATATATTCTCAAACCACGCAGACAGGTAAGCTGAATGAGCTGGATATAGATTTGTAATTTTTGTGTAGGAAAAGTAGGTAATTATTCATTTAATGTTAACTAAACATGTGTGTACACTTAAAAATTCCCATTAAACACCTGGCATATTGGTTTGAATACTGAAAACAACTTTTGAAGTAGTTTTTTAGAATGATATGAACTGCTTTGAATCTAAAAAAATAACGATATAAATTCATATAAAACTGTAAAATAAAGTATTTCATGCTGCAAAAACCAATATAGATTGAATAAAAGCTTTATAATTATACATTATATAAAAATTTATTCGATTTATAGTGTTGTTTTGGGTTAAAACAACATGAATCCAATAAAATAAAACGTATGTTAAGGCGACATGAAGTGAAATAACCAAAATTCTTTGTTTATGTAGTGAAACCTATTCATACATGGTCCTCCCATCAAACTTTCACAGAGCTGGCTTAAAATTCATTGGCTATTTACTATTTTTCTCAAATCTTGCTTTCTGTGACTCATGTGGTTTTACAAATGACCGATTCAATTGCTGTAACTCACGCACCAATCGTACTACTACCTTTCGCCTCTCCAGCATGTAGTTTCCTATACACGTTGAGGAGCGTCTGCCAGAGATGGACTAGTAATAGCCACGCTATATAAAAATAAAAAACAACAAGCGAATGTCTGAGTTGTATCATACGTAACACCATGTTTATACCTTTCCAGTTTTAGATATTTCCCATTGCAACCGCCACTTAAAACCTATATACAGGCTGTTAGGGGTATACGTGCAGATATTAAGCTAGACGGCAAAGAAAAATACATCTCACAATATATGCTCTGTATTTTTTACCTTGTCCTATTAGTTTGCCCATAACTGAGCCAAATATTTCAGGACCTAATGTGTTTTGAACGGCCGTAGCAGGATATGCCGGTTACGTCATTCTGTCCACGCGTAGTGGAAGCACAGTAGCAGAGTATAGGGCTTGTTGAACCTGTTTCTTATCGCAGGCCAACGCATGTTGTTGTGCACTTCCCCTAAAGCCTTGGCAAGTAGGAGAGGATGACTCACGTGCCAAGCCACTTGCTGTACTCGAAAAGCGGTCTAGGATACTCTGTGTGAAATGTACACAGAATTCTTACAGTGACCTCGAAGATACGTACCAGCACATACATGCGAATCAAGTATTGTGTAGTTGTGTGTGATTTTTAAGACGTCAATGGCATTACTCAGTGATCCCAGCTGACAATATGAAAGGAAATAGTTAATAAGTAAATTAAAAATGAGCGCAACATTTCTGTGCTCTTATTGCGACAGTCCACGATGAATTTCTGACAATAGACAATGCGAGATTTCTATGCTTATTCATAAACTTTTCAGGTCAGTGAAAGGACGGTGGACACTGAAAGAAAAGGTTGTAAGTATTCAGTCATACTGTTATTAATGAGACAGATTTCAAAAACCGTAGCTGCAAATATGCGTGAACATTGCTCGAAGGAAAAATAGCTACTGTGGATTTGCTTTGCTAGTTACTTTACGTCGCACCGAGACAGATAGGTCTTATGGCGACGATGGGACAGGAAAGGGCTAGGAGTGGGAAGGAAGCGGCCGTGGCCTTAATTAAGGTACAGCCCCAGCATTTGCCTGGTGTGAAAATGGAAAACCACGGAAAACCATCTTCAGGGCCGCCGACAGTGGTGTTCGAACCTGCTATCTACCGAATACTGGATACTGGCCGCACGTAAGCGACTGCAGCTATCGAGCTCGGTCTACTGTGGAATTGCCGCCGGACATTTCTAATAGAAGGCTTATTCTTCTTTTTCCTAATCTGTTTACCCTCCAGGGTTGGTTTCCGGACTCACCACTACCACCTCAAGGGCAGTGTCCTGGAGCGTGAGACATTTTCCTAATCTGTTTACCCTCCAGGGTTGGTTTCCGGACTCACCTCTACCGCCTCAAGGGCAGTGTCCTGGAGCGTGAGACATTGGGTCGGGGGATACAACTGGGGAGAATGACCAGTACCCCGTCCAGGCGGCCTCACCTTCTATGCTGATCAGGGGCCTTGCGGGGGAATGGGGAGATTGGAAGGGATAGACAAGGAAGAGGGAAGGAAGCGGCCGTGGCCTTAAGTTAGGTACCATCCCGGCATTTGCCTGGAGAAGTGGAAAACTACGGGAAACCACTTTCAGGATGGCTGAGGTGGGAATCGAACCACCTCTACTCATTTGACCTCCCGAGGCTTAATGGACCCCGTTCCAGCCCTCGTATCACTTTTCAAATTTCGTGGCGGAGCTGGGAATGGAACACGGGCCTCTGGGGGGTGGCAACTAATCACACTAACCACTATACCACAGAGGTGGACAGAAGGCTAATTACTGGACAGTAAGTGCCGATAGGTAATGTAACGGACCCGTTTAATTAAAACTTCCGTAATAATAATGTTACTACTACTACTACTACTACTAATATCTTAACGTTTCACTCACTAATTTTCACGGTTTTCGGAGACGCTGAAGTGCCAGAATTTTGTACCGCAGTACTTTTTTAAATGCAAGTAAATCCACAGACACGAGACAGGCGTATTTCAGCACCTTCAAATACCACCGAACTGAGCCGCCATCGAACCTGCCAAGGTGGGATCAGAAGACCAGCGCTCTATCGTCCGAGCTACTCAGACCGCCATTGGAGCTTAGAGTAAGTTGATCGTGCGGTTAGGGGCGCGCAGCTGTGAGCTTGTATTCTAGTGATAGTGGGAAGATGGTTTTTCGTAGTTTCCCATTTTCACATCAGGGAAATGCTGGGACTGTACCTTTATTAGACTTCGAACGCTTCCTTCCCACTTGTATCCCTTTTCTCTCCCATCGTTGCCGTAAGACCTATTTGTGTCGGTGCGATGTAAAACAATTTGTAAGTACATGTTTCGGTAATTTCGGAGACATGTCTGCAATTATAATATTAATAATAATTCGGACCTGTTAAAAGTTAAAAGTTCACTATTTTCTTTAGTGTTTTCTGACAGATTACGAGCTACGATGTTTGAGTGGGGCGATTAACTTTTATTTTCATAATAGTTAGTAATAATAGACTAACACAGTTTTTATAATAATATTGTTACTGGCTTTTCGACGGATGCAAGCTGACAGCTGCGCGCTCCTAATCGCACGGCCAACTCGCCCAGTAATAATAATAATAATAATAATAATAATAATAATAATAATAATACATCTTTACGTGCCAATGGAGACGCGCGGTGTCGGAATTTTGCCCACAGGTATTCTTTAACGTGCCTGTAATCTACCGATCAGAAGCGGTCGTATTTGAGCACCTTGAAATACCAGCGGACTGAGCCAGGATCGAGCCTGCTAAGTTCATGAAACCAGTGCTTGAACAGTCTGAGCCACTCAGCCTGGCAACGTTTATTTTGATACGTTTAATAGGCACTGCAAAATCAGCAGTAAGCTAGAAGGCTTTCATTTACATGTAAAGTTCTCTTCGGTTGGAAGCACGAAAGGAAGGTACGTCTAATTCATTTATGTTCATAACATGTCCCTTACTTGTATGAAGTAAAACGTTCGATGTGTTTTGACATTTCAGTTCCGATACTACTCACTTGGAAATCATATCCCATGCATTCTTTCGTTGACGTAATAAACTTTATTTACATAGACGTCAACGCGGGATGTTTCTGCATACGGCGAGTTGCACTCCCAAAAGACCATGATATTGAAATCGCACTGTGGGAAAATATTCCACGTAAGCAGTTCGACAAAAGCACTAAACGTGTCTCGTGCCGATTCCGTTGTCTGCTGTACCTAGGGAAGGGGATGTGGCTGGACGGGTTCCCCGCCCCTACATGAAACCGGTCTGTCTGACCTTGACCTGAATAACAGCTGTCAGAGCTGCGAATTATCGTCTGTACTAGTACGCGAGTTACTTCGTAGTAGTAGAATCAGTAGTATTACTTGAATAATGCCAGTGTATGAATACCACGAATACCATGATATGCTGCTAGTGTATCGTGTGGCAGAACAGAACACGGGTCGCCCTTCATGAATCTATCGGGAAAGGCTTCGAGCAATTTATATTTTGTTTTTTATTCACTACGAGTTAAAACAGAGGACACTTTGATTTTAAGGGCCGATGACATTAAGACAGCAATCATCATCATCATCATCGTCGTCGTCGTCATCATCATCATCATCACGTATAAATATTCAATAAAATAATTGTTTTATATTCATCATTACTGAAATAGGAAGTATAAGTTAACATTTAACTTAAGAAGGTTGCCTAGAGTGTTTTGTTAATTTACAAAAGAAAAATTAAAATTTCTTTTAGTGTAAGGCAATCTGTATGTTTTTGTTTTCTAAACTGTTGTACTGTAATGTTTAACACAGGTACATTTTGTTGTTCACAGGCGTTTTCGTGTACGTTCGTAAATCCGTACTTTTCTATTCGAGATAGTCTTGTTACCGTCCACCTGGAATTACGGAGCCCGTACTGTATGGTAGTTATTTTTCTACAACAGAGTGTTACTCATGCGACTGTAGTTCCTACGACCACGCCACTCTTATGTCTGTGTCACTAATGTGCGCTTTGTTCGGCTCTGTACTGCTTGACCATGTGGCTCTCGTTACCTTCTTCTGCCACTTCTTCTACTGCAGCCTTATGTCTTATTCTACCGACATCATCTTAACACGCAGTAGCGTAATCTGTTGCGATTTACCGAGCTCGATAGCTGCAATCGCTTAAGTCCGGCTCCATGGCTAAATGGTTAGCGTGCTGGCCTTTGGTCACAGGGGTCCCGGGTTCGATTCCCGGCAGGGTCGGGAGTTTAACCTTAATTGGTTAATTTTGCTGGCACGGGAACTGGGTGTATATGCCATCTTCATCATCATTTCATTCTCATCACGACGCGCAGGTCGTGGATACAGGTGCTTATGTACCACAACATCACCGGCTTTCAGGCCGGCTCCTTGGCTAAATGGTTAGCGTGCTGGTCCTTGATCACAGGGGTCCCGGGTTCGATACGCAGCGGGGTCGCGAATTCTAACCATCATAGGTTAATTTTGCCGGCACGGGGGCTGGGTGTGTGTGTTGTCTCATCATCAATTCATTCTCATTACGACACGCAGGTCGCCTACGAGTGTCAAATCGAACGACCTGCTTCTGGCGAGCCGAACTTGTCCTCGGACACTCCCGGCACTAAAAGCCATACGACATTTCATTTCAGCGTGGCCAGTGTCCATTATTCGTGAGATAGTGGGCTCGAACCCCTCTCTCGGCAGCCCAGAAGACGGTTTTCCGTGGTTTCCCATTTTTACACCAGGAAAATGCTGGGGCTATACCTTAATTAAGGCCACGGCCGCTTCCTTCCCTGTCCTAGCCTTTCCAGTCCCATCGTCGCCATAAGGCCTATCTGTGTAGGTGCGACGTAAAGCCAATAGCTGCTGCGATTTGTTATTAGCACCATCATAGTAAAATGTAATATAGTTGTGGCGGAATCTTCTTAGATACCTTCGATATCTGTGGATTGTGTATAATTTGATAACTCATCTGTACTCATGAAAGCGACCGTCGGCCTGGCGTTCAGGTTAATAGCTACATCTCTCTAACGCGTAACCTTGATTATGTTTCTTAGATTTGTTGATGTGTATGTTTGATGTTTATACCCAGTACGAGATTACAGCTGACTCATCCCCACGAGCTTGACCTGGTTCTCGTCTTAAGCATAGTAATCTGTAGGTAACTACTGCGTCCGATGCTAACTCACGTGACATACATTTCATCTTGTTTCCTCTTAAACCACGCGTATTTTACTATTTTCTTCCACGTATTTCAGCTTTTAATTACGGTACCTGATAATAATAATAATAATAATAATAATAATAATAATAATAATAATAATAATAATAATAATAATAATAATTGCTTTACGTCCCACTAACTACACCGAGCTCGATAGCTGCAGTCGCTTAAGTGTTGCCAGTATCCAGTAATCGGGAGATAGTGGGTTCGAGCCCCACTGTTGGCAGCCCTGAAGATGGTTTTCCGTGGTTTCCCATTTTCATACCAGGCAAATGCTGGGGCTGTACTTTAATTAAGGCAACGGCCGCTTCCTTCCAACTCCTAGGCCTTTCCCATCCCATCGTCGCCATAAGACCTGTCTGTGTCGGTGCGACGTAAAGCAAGTAGCCAAAAAAATGTAATATTGCCTTGAGTAGGCTGTAAAAAGTTGGGAGCGCAGTCTCCTTGGTTAGTGTTGGAGAGTATGTAAGCTCTTTTCTGATATTGTAAATTTCCTGTAATAATGAGGGGTGCCACCTTTATTAGACTTCGAACGCTTCCTTCCCACTTGTATCCCTTTTCTCTCCCATCGTTGCCGTAAGACCTATCTGTGTCGGTGCGACGTAAAGCCCCTAGCAAAAAGACCTATCTGTGTCGGTGCGACGTAAAGCAAAATAGCAAAAAACTACTTCTACGGTTTTCTGAGACGCTGAGGTGCCCGAATTTAGTCCCGCACGAGTTCTTTTTATGTACCAGAAAATCTGCCGACACGAGGCTGACGTGTATTTGAGCACCTTCAAATACCACCGGACTGGGCCAGAAGTTGGAGTCAAAAGGCCTGCACCTCAACCGTCTGAGCCACTCAGCCCGGAAGGAGGTACGAAATATAGGTACGTTTAATTTATTTAGTTGTATAACATGTCCATTATTCATTTGAAACTAAACGTTCGATGTGTTTCGATAATTCAATTCCGATGCTACTCATTTGGGCATCCCATGACTGTTTTCGTTGGCGTAAGGAACTGCCATCTTTCTTCTACCTTTACGCAATGCACAACGGGGATCGTACCGTATTTCACGTCCTGGCGCGCTTATCCCAACCAATAATTATATCAGTCGTACTGGTCCCGCACCGATACAGGTTTTCAGGTCATTTCCATACTCACTAGACCACGGGGCTGATGACCACAGATATCCCAACCCCCTAAATGACAAAACAGCAAATGAACCAGTATTAACGCTGAGAATTCGGTACATCTTCAGGGTCCGAAACCGATGACCAGGGTTGTCTGAAGCCCCTAAACGGAAACTAAATACTTACAACAACGAACCCAGTCTGGCGAGAATGTAACGTAATATGGCATACACTACTGTAGTAGTCACCTTCAGCTGTTATCATAGCTCAGTGGCTCTTAAACATAAAACCAGTTTGACAAGTATGTTACGTAACATCTCGTGCAATACATTGGCAGCGTTCAGCTGTTACAGTAGCACACTTGCTTGTAAACATAAACAGAAACCAGTTTGGCACGAATGGCGCGTGACTCGCCTGTTCTCAATGCGAAGCTATTCATTCACAAGAACAAGCCATACTACCTATTCTAAAAACATCGTATCTTTTTGCTCTCGAAAATAACTTCCGAGGATTACTAAACGTTTGATATATAGTGGTTCGTCACATCGTTCTCTATTGCTAGAAGAAATATCTGCAGGTATACACCTAACACCCTGTATATTAGTGTGAGGTTAAAAATTTGAATTCGGGAGGTGGTGGTTTCGAATCCCACCGTCAGCAGCCCTGAAGAAGCTTTTCTGTAGTTTCACATTTTCACACCAGGCAAATGCTGTGGCTGTACCTTAATTAAAGGCACAACCGCTGACATCGCAATCGTAGCCCTTCCCCATCATCGTATTACCGAGAACCTACGATGTGATTATGCGATGTTAAACCACGTGGCCGAGCTGAGTGGCTCAGACGGTTGAGGCGCTGGTCTTCTGACCTCAACCTGGCAGGTTCAATCCTGGCTCAGTCTGGTGCTATTTGAAGGTGCTCAAATACGTTAGCCTAGTGTCAGTAGATTTACCTGCATATAAAAGAACACCTCCGGGACTAAATTCCGGCACCTAGGCGTCTTCGGAAACCGTAAAAGTAGTTAGTGGAACGTAAAGGCAATTACATTATTATTATTATTATTATTATTATTATTATTATTATTATTAGATTATTATTATTATTATTATTATTATTATTATTATTATTATTATTATTATGATTATTATTATTATTATTATTATTATTATACCGCGTGGTACACCCCTACTCCGCACATTTAAAAGAAGCGCCTTAAGGAACGCTATCTCTCATACAAAACGTGAAACAACTAATGCATGAAGTTGGGACAGTGACCAGAAGTATTGAGTAACTGTGTTATTGTGAAGTTGCCTAAACTGACTGAATTTATTTGCTTTGTCTTTGTTTACTTCAAGAATTTTGAACTTTTTTCCATAGATGCCTTTACAAAAAACTGTGGTCATGCACTCTGGAGTAAGACGGAAGAATTAGTGATTTTAAGAAGTATTTTGTTCTCATGTTTCCCAACTAAATTAATGTTCATTTATTCTGTTATTTCAAGGTTTGCAACACTTCTTTCTCATTCCGCCAGTTTTTGAATCTAGCCAATCATGAATTTTCTGTAATTACTTTTCAACCAATCACACATTCCTTGTACCTTTTGAATCTGCCAATAAAATTGAGAGACTGTGTCCGGATTAGTCCAGAACTCTCTCGAACCGTCCCCTCTTGTATTTAAGCTGCGGCCTTTCAGGCTCCCTTGTCTTTGGATCACCGAAATTCTGAGAGTGTGTGTGTTTAGACAAGAGGCGGGGCGCCTCATTCTTCGCCAGGCAGTTTATCAGCCCAGGTAATGGCCACCAGTCATATCTTTCTGTAGCTACCTCGGAAGACTTACACGAGGGGAAGGTTCTAATTCCTAACTACGTAACCTCCAGTTTTCTAAAATGTAAACCTTCTTTCAGCTCATGTAAAATTTCGTACGGACTTTAACTGTAAATCGGGGATAGAGAGTGCGTTACCCTCTCGAGTTCCCCTTCAATTTAAATTGAGGTGACAATAATTTTGTAAACTTTTCTCTTTTCCGAAAAGTGTTAGGTTTAACCTCCATTCTTTTTGCTACTTCCTTTACGTCGCACCGACACAGGTAGGTCTTGTGGCGACGATGGGACAGGGAAGGGCTAGGAGTGGGAAGGAAGCGGCCGTGGCCTTAATTAAGGTACAGCCCCAGCATTTTCCCGCTGTGAAAACGGGAAACCACAGAAAACCATTTTCAGGGCTGCCGAATACTGGATACTGGCCGCACTTAAGCGACTGAAGCTATCGAGCTCGGTAACCTCCATTCTAGTCACCTCAGTAGCTTGGGATTAGCCTCTGCATCATCGGGCCGAGAGCCCAATTAGGGTATTTAATTTTCTAGGAGCGCAAGTGTACGCCTCCATTCATTTTGTGTTCGGGCCAGTAATTTAACCTGTTTTTCTTTCCACGAAGGCCCAATAGTTTGGGTAACAGATACCCCTGTGTACAAATTGTAATGTTAGATTGGGCCTAGAGAGGCCGGAAGGTGTTAGATTTTGTGTAATATAACCTACTCGGGAGATAGTAGGTTCGAACCCCACTGTCGGCAGCCCTGAAGATGGTTTTCCGTGGTTTCCCATTTTCACACCAGGCAAATGCTGGGGCTGTACCTTAATTAAGGCCACGGCCGCTTCCTTCCAACTCCTAGCCCTTCCCCGCCCCATCGTCGCCATAAGACCTGTCTGTGTCGGTGCGACGTAAAGCAAGTAGCCAAAAAAATGTAATATTGCCTTGAGTAGGCTGTAAAAAGTTGGGAGCGCAGTCTCCTTGGTTAGTGTTGGAGAGTATGTAAGCTCTTTTCTGATATTGTAAATTTCCTGTAATAATGAGGGGTGCCTCTGGAAGGCTGTAAATGTGTAACCTTTGGAGCAAAGTGCTCTTGAATTGGCAGATTGCTGTCCTTGTCTAAATAATACCCCATTTACAAATTGTAAATTTGTAAACTAGGGGCTTGTAGCCCAAAATTTTTAAATTCCCTATCCTGGAGTTTTCTATGCTAATACCCAAATTTGTCATGGTACCTGTAACCTTGTTATTCCACTAAGTGAAAAGTTGTTAAGTTTGTTCTTAAAAAATATATATAACCTTAATTTTATTTAAGTTTGATATGGTAGATAAACCCATTCCACCCAGCAACTTCTATCACCTCTTTCTGCTCCTATTATTATTATTATTATTATTATTATTATTATTATTATTATTATTATTATTATTATTATTATTATTATTATTATATCTACCATCGTGTTCCGTCCTTCATAGAGTCGCAATACCAGCCTCCTGTCTTTCCAGGCCAGACCTGTAGCTTTAAGAATTTTGAACAGCTTGTCCCAACTCACGTTATCTATAAACGCTGGAAAGGTGTTCCTATTCATCTCCAACTTCCTATCTAATATTGTTCGCAGAGCTAATATGGCTTCTTTTGTCCCATCCCTGTCCAAAATCCGAACTGGTCCTGATCTATGTGTAAATTTAATTAAGAGATTACTATATAGGGCCAGAAGGGGGTGGAGGCGTATTATGAGAAAACTACTAGGAATAAAAAAAGAAAATACCAGTGAGCATAGCTTTATTTTTTGTAAAAACTACATTGTCACATTTTTCTGAAAACCAAATGATAAATCATTTCAATAATAGGAATTGAGAGCTTTTGCCGAACTATTTCTACCTTATGGGTGAAATGGGCTTGCCAGTTCGAATGAGATGGTCGCTACCCATTTTGAGATGTTTTTCCTTTTCCTTTACACTTTTATTTATTTATTTATTTATTTATTCCTGACTTACATTTGTGGCGAAGTTAGGGCTCACGGCCCTCTCTTACACTTAACCACTATAAACAGAATTTAAAAATGTAAACATAAAAGTAAGACATAGAAATTCTAAAAAGAAATAATACTACAAACAGATAATTCTAAGACTACCGGTAAGTTAGGCCTACATATCAGTACAGCAATTAATGTGATAATTACTAATAATAATAATCATAACAATATTAATAATAATAACAATATTAATAATAATAATAATAATAATAGTAAATGAAGAAAACCCATTCACACAACATACACACAATGACTCACACAACTCAGTTTTATGTTACCAGGAAAAACTTTCTGCAGGCAGATTTGAATTTATGAGAGGAAGTAAGGTGCCGAATGTCCATTGGGAGTGTATTCCAGAGTCTCGATGCGGTAACTAAAAAGGATTGATTGTAGGAATTGGTTCGACTTAGTGGAATTTCAAGTAAGGAACCAGAACGGGTACTAATTTCATGGAATGAGGAAAGGAAACGAAAATTAGAAGAGAGGTAAGTAGGAGTGTTCGTCGAGAGCACTTGGTAAACAAGTGTCATTAGGTGATAATTCCTTCGTTCATTTATGCGTAGCCATTCCAATGTTTTGAAATATGGTGTAACATGAGTGTCATGTCGCAGTTGGAAGGCATATCGTATGCATGAGTTTTGTGCTCGCTGAAGTCTCAAAGCTTGTTCAGCATTTAGATTGACTAGTACTGTATCACAGTAGTCTAAAATTGGGAATAGTAGTGCTTGGATTAATTTTAATTTAAGTTTTTGAGGAAAAGAATTCTTGTGACGTTTCAGGGGATATAGAGCTGCATGAACCTTTCTACATACATTTGTTACGTGTTCATTCCAGGTCAGATTCTCATTGATGGAGATTCCAAGATTAGTTACATTTTTAAGGTACGGTACAGCAATGTCATTGATTATGATTGGAGGAGGATTGATATTGCTTATTACATGTAATAATTTAGAGTTTCCTATGATAATACTTTGTGTTTTACGAGGATTTAGGAGTAAGTGGTTGTTTTTAGCATAGGCGGTAAGCCTTTCAATATCCGAATTAATGTGCTGAACTGTTTCATGTAAATTGTTTGTAGTGGTGTGTTTGTATATCTGCATATCATCAGCATATAAGTGGTAGTTGCAATACTGAAGTGTGGAAGATATGTCATTAATATGCAAGACGAACAGTAAGGGCCCTAGAACAGACCCTTGAGGGACACCGGATGATTTTACAGCCCATTGGGATCTTTGATTGTTTACCACTACGCACTGGCGACGATTTGTAAGGTACGACTTAAAAAAATTAAGGGCTATCGGGCCGATATGCAGAGAGCGTAGCTTGGATAATAGTATGTCTATATTTACCGTGTCGAACGCACTACTAAAGTCAAGGAGTGTCAGTATCGTCACCTGCCGTTTGTCCATTGCTAGTCTTATGTCATCTGTTACCCGAAGAAGTGCAGTCGTAGTACTGTGTCCCTTTCTGAAGCCAGATTGCAATGGGTCAAAAAGAGAATGCCTGGTTAAGAATTCTACTAGCTGCTCGTGTACAACTCGTTCAAGAACTTTCGAGAGAGGGGGAAGAATCGAAATAGGCCGGTAATCAGATGGCGCATTTGCTGTGGTACCGCTATGCTTTAATATTGGGGTTACTAGAGCATCCTTCCATGCAGTTGGAAACGTCCCGGTGGTGAGACAATGGTTTACAATGTGGGTAATAATTGGTAGGACCGCGCCAATAATGTTTTTTATAAAGCCTATTGGGATGTTATCTGCTCCTTTAGCTTGTGACTTAACTGAATTTAAAATACGCTTTACATCATTTACACTGACAGAGTGAAAAGAGAAATTATTTTCGTTTTCTGTAAAGTCACTGATTATTTTATTTAGATTGATATGATTTTGAGGTTGAGATTCCTTTATTGGGTTAGTTACGAAGTGAGAGTTAAGTGTATCGAGAGATATAGTTGGCATATGTGGCTCTTTGCATTTTCCAACACCCATAGCTCGAAGTTCATTCCAGGTTTCACGTGCATTTAAATTCCGTGTTACATTTTTAATGTGATTAAATTTGCTATTGCGAATTAATTGCTTTGTTCTGTTACGTAAAAGACGATATTGTTCGAAATCTAATTCATTATTTGTTTCCTTGTATCGGCGGAACATTGCGTCACGGCGAGCCATTGTTGCTTTTATATCGTTTGTTAACCAAGGTGCAGGCGAGCGAGTGACTCTAGCTTGCCTAACTGGAGCATGTTTGTCATATAGTCCTATGAGTAGAGAGTTAAATCTTCTCACTTTCATGTCTGTGTCCTGCACCTGCTTTATATCTTCCCAAGGTAAACTGTACGCATCATTTTGGAGTTGTTGTAGATCGATATTTTTCAGATCCCTATAACTAATGTATTTAGCTCTGTATTTTGGTACACGTAGAGAGTAGCACAGGTAAATTAAGTCATGAGTTGATATGCCAGGTACAGGAAATTGACCGTACTTCAGAACTTTATGGGGGTTATTTGTAACTAGGAGGTCAATTCCAGTATGGCTTGTGTATTTAAGTGTATGAACATGATTCGTTGCATCAAGCGGTAAGATCGTCATGTCGACGGAGGTAAGTAGGTTGCTGATTCGTTCTGATTTGCCAGTCGGGGCTAAGATATTTGAGTTAAAGTCACCAAGAAGTAGTATATGCTCGTAGGTTGGTACTAGTTTGAGAAGGTCAGATTCAAGGTCAGAGATATTAGTAACATTCGGTGGTTTATAGACAACTCCTACCAATACTTTTTGACGGTTAATTATGGTCTCAGCAAACATATATTCTGTATGTGGAGTGATGCCAGATGATGATCTGATAATTATTCTACATTTAATATCATCTCTACAATAAACTGCTACACCTCCACCACGTCTGGCAGTGCGATCATGCCGATAAAGAGTATATCCTTCTAGATTTACAAGGTTAGAGCTAATTTTATCGGATAACCAGGTTTCAGTAATACACATAATATGCATGTTACAGGTTGATATTATCGAACGAACTTCATCTATGTGACTGAGGAGTGAGAGAGAATTGATATGGCAACACTGTAGACTTCGCGAGAACTGAGACAGAGATTGTTTCAATAACAGTTCAGTAGGCTGAGGGTTGGGGACAGTTGGTGAAGGTACACGAGGGTTATTTTCGTCTTGGAATACACTCGGATCAATGACACTCAGGAATGCCTCATCTACCGTAACAGTAGTTTTAAGGACACCAGCTGCTGACATGTTTAAAGAGTAGGTGACTCATTCCTGGAACAAACACTGATAGCACACACACACTGACAGACACACGCAGATAATTAAATTCACATAGCATATGTTTGAACATTTCAATAGAAAAATAAGTAATAATAATAATTAAATAAGGATACTAATAAAATTACACTAATATACAGTTGAAGAGTTAGTCTAGAGTAGCATTTAGCTAAGGTGCTGTGCTCCAGGCTTTAAGTGCACCTGCCGGCGAGAATTTCAGAAATAAGTAGAAGAGAAAGAGTTTGTACGTGTGGGTAGAACTGGTGAATGCTATACGACTATTTTACGAATTTGTTACAAATGAAGAAATAGTTGAGGAACTAGAAAGCTATTTCACAGTAGAATCTACATACACATGGTGAGATACTACACTATGGTATTGCTCATTTATTTGAGAGCGTTCAGTTCATCCATTGTTGTTATGTTGTGTCTGGTTTCCCCTCTTTTTACAACAATGCGTCCCTGTATGGTCCAGACATTTCTCACTCCAAATTTATCTACAGCCGCCTTTAATATGAGAGTGCGAGCCGCAGTCAGGTCCTCCCTGATAGTGATTCCAGTGTCTGCTAACCTGCGCTTGTTACGGAAGACTTCCTCCCTTTTCCTATAGCTTACGAATTTCACTATTATAGGGCGTTTCACTCCCAGCCCCGGCCTGCCAACTCGGTGAGACCTATCAATATCCTGCACGGCAATGTCAAGGCCAAGTTTATCTTTAAACAACCTGACTGAAAGTTCGTCCGTATTCTCATTAGGTGATTCGGGAATTCCGAACACACGCACACTTCCTCTACGTTGGTATTGCTCCAAAGGATCAGTACTCCTTTTGAGTTCATCCTGCACTGCTTTCAGTTCAATTTCCCTATTTTTAATATCAATTTTAAGTTCATTGATAATCTCAGTGTTGAAGTCCAGGGTGGCCTTAAGTTGTTCAGCCACGGCCTTTGTGACACTTTCAGTTATTGCCTCAACGATAGCCGAGAGAATGTCTTTCGACTGTAGGGCTTCTCTTACCTGCTGAACAATGCTGTCCGCTAGGGTCGTCTCACTTCCGCTGCCGGCTACAGGTCCCGTCTCGGTCCTGGTTCCCCGGCTGGCCGCATTCCTCTTGTCTCTTCCCATACTTAAATTTTGTTTATATTTGCAAAAATCAACTGTACAGCACAGAGTGATGATGTGAAGTAAGCAACACACACTTTTTAAAGTTGAAATTCACTATTTTCGTAACGAATTACGCCTTTACTACACCTGCTAATGATCGAAAACTGGGAGCACACACACACAGCACTAATTATTCTTGTCTTCTAACCCTAAAGATTGACTTACGTCACCAAATATGTTGTACAAATTTCATGCAACCAACGAACAAATTAATTTACACTTGAACCAATCATCCTCTTATTAAGTTTTGAAATAATTTTCATCACATCTTTACGATTATTGATATTAATACTGACATACGAATTGCTTGTTGAAATGTCTTCACCCTCTGGGTCTATTTGTCGTCTCCTGAACATCCCTTTTCTAAGTAGACGGATGCCCCTTGCATTACTTTTAAGGATTTGTGTCTCCTTCCATTCATCAGTATGAACCATGGAAGTTAATTCAGTGCCCTTTCATTTGGTTCCTTTGCGCGTTAAATACGGTGGGACCGGCAGAGCATTAAACCTTTGAAGAATTTCATTCTCTGATTCGCTCAATTCAATTTGAAACACCTCGGATGCGCTGAGTTGATTTGGTTCGATTTTCCTCCTATGAGTTTGCTCGATTTAGGTCAACTGATGAAATAGGTCTTACTTGAGAAATCTGTTTATCGTGAGTGGTGCAAACATTATCAATCTGTATACGGTAAAATGAAATGGCGTATGGCTTTTAGTGCCGGGAGTGTCCGAGGACATGTTCGGCTCACCAGGTGCAGGTCTCTTGATTTGACTCCCGTAGGCGACCTGCGCGTCGTGATAAGGATGAAATGATTATGAAGACAACACATGCACCCAGCCCTTGTGGCAGCGGAAGTAACCAATGATGGGTAAAATTCCCGACCCTGTCGGGAATCGAACCCGGGACCCCTGTGACCAAAGGCCAGCACGATAACCATTTAGCCATGGAGCCGGACCTAGATACGGAGAGGATAGTGTAGAAAAAAACAATCTGGGCTTTGTAGTAGAATTCAAAGGGAATAGGCTGGTGGCCTTAAGACTGGAAACGGCTCCCCTCTAGCCCTCTGCCAGCAAGCTTCCGAACTGTGGCCTCGCAATTCAGCAAGTAGGTTGGTTTCTAAACCGTATAAGGAATTATTCAGATAAATGCCGTTCTGAGACTTGAATGTCCGTTCTAAAGGCTGAAAGTAGTCAGAGGTATGACTAGGCATCGCAAACAGAATGACACCATTATCTTTTGCGTATTCAAGCAATTCTATCAAATTGTCGTGTGGTTATGGCCGTCTAGTAGCAATAAAACTTACCCTGTCTGTTTTCAAGGGACAAGTTTAGTCCTCAAACGTTACGAAAGAGTCAGAATTCATACATTATAACCTTTGAGACGTAAACATGGCAGAACCAGGTGGCATTCCTTCGGTTTAATCGTGTTTGCAAATATGTGACTTCATAATGCAAGAGAGTGGTAGAAGTGTCCCTTCACCATTGCAACAAGTATCACAGTGATGATCTATCCCTTTTCAGTAGAGGTTAAAATTGACACTTCTCACGATCCTTTACTAGGGTGGTTATTTAACTTTAATTCTCTAGCCATTCTTTACGAAAGAATGAAAATCACCAAAAGTAAAATAGTGTATTATGTGAATTTTAATAAATCAAAGGGAAGGAATTGTTTAGAATATTACGCAAGGAACACACGACAACACAGAAAGTAATATACTAAATTAAAACATAACAACACTACAGTACTACTTACAAGGGAACATCAGCAATGGGTAAGTCGCCGATCGCGATGAAACTTGGAAAACACATGGAGGTACACGTAAAACGATGTCGTTTCCCTTCTCCCCGCGCTTGCCGGCGGCAGTGGCAAACCAATTGGAGCGGGGGGGGGGGGAGGGAGGTGCAGAGGCGTGTCTCCAAGTACGCAGTGTGCCAGCTTAGCATTGGCCAGCAGGCATTCATCGCTGATCGCGCGGAATTCGAAATTCGCAAACTTTAGGCCCCGTAGTTAACGCTCTAATGAATGTTGGCACCCAAAATTGATGCCGACATCATTTTTACGTGTACCTCAATGTGTTCTCCAAGCTTCATCGCGATCGGCGACTTACCCATTGCCGATGTTTCCTTGTTAGACGTATTATATTATTATTTTATCCCACTAAGCGCTGACATAAGTGCAAACTGCCGTGAATTACTGAATATCGAAAAGAATACACAAGGATTACACAACAGTAAAGAATGCAAGCAAGATACTACCACATCTAATAAATACCTACACTAAAATTCTGAACTGCACTTGATAAGATCTTAATTTCAAAATGGAAATGGAAATAATAGAAATGTGATTGAAACGAAATACTTAGACGGATTGTTACAGCTTTAACATATACAATTATTTTACTCAGGCGTGTTCTAGTTTTAAAATTATGGGAATAACAGTCTAACTGAAACGAAGGAAATGTAGTTACACTGAATACGTAAATACAGTACATTGGCAGATTATTATTATTATTATTATTATTATTATTATTATTATTATTATTATTATTGTTATTATTATTATTCAAATAACCCTTTTAGGGTACGATAAATCAACTTTGGTTACTTTCCTTTGCATTTAACTTTCTTCATTTCCAGACTTCCTTCATTTTCTGAGAATGTTGTGTGTTGTATGTCCGGCGCTCCCTTCTCGCTCCGCCAGCCAGCTGTACGCGCGCCTGTGTATCATTCTGCTAGCTTCGACGCGCAGCCCTCAGTGCGCGTGCCTGACCATCGAGTGTACTATAAATAGGAGCTCCCTGCCTGCTCACTTGCCCACTTGCCCCGGTGTCCAGCTCCAGAATACACCCTACGTCGAGCACGGAGGCTACTCCTCTTGAAAATGTGCTTCGACCAGGTGGACTGAATTTCTGGCAGTACGAGGTTTCACCTCTGGTCACCGCTCCCTTACCTGTTTCCGCTGCCTATGTTCCGTAATTCTTTTACAAGCCATTTTCATTCCCTAATCTACGCAAGCTCCCTTAGTTTCGCTAGGTGGAATTTCTTCAATCAATTGAACTTGCCTTTTAGGAATTCAGGCACTTCAACAAACAAGGACTCTCAAGACATTTATGTTAGTGTGCCAGATAGTTCTCGACTATCAACGTGTCAATTCACAAAGACTATCTTTTCAAGATAGAAGTGTATATAAAGACTGTAAACCTGTACATATTGTATAAAGACAGACTTTTCTCAAGATTCAATATTCCTTTTTGCTTCAAAATAAATTTCAGTTATTTGTGTAAATATCATAAAGTGAAGCAAATAAAAGTTGTGTTCTGTAAACTTCAACCTTGGTTACAACACAACTCTATGGCGACGAGGTAAAAACGCTGCAACCTACAATTCTTCGACCCCAGTGGCCAACTCTATGGCGACGAGGTACACAAAACCAACAAACTCCAATTCTTCGGCCCCAGTCGCCAACTCTATGGCGACGAGGTAAAAACGCAACCACCTACAATTCTTCGACCCCAGTTGCCAACTCTATGACGACGAGGTAAAAAAGCAACAAACTACACGTCATCGGCCCCATTCGCCCACTCTATAGCAACGAGGTAAACACGACACTACAATTCAACAGGCCCAGTTGTCAACTCTACGGCGACGTGCTAAACAACAACGACACTCCAACCAGTTCTGACACACAGCTTACCTTACTCTTTCTTGCACGCATCTCGCAATGGCTACTGCGGAACAACTAGCTACGGTCTTCCAAGCCTTACAGCAGCAACAACAACAGTTTATGCAACAACAACAGGCAGCATTAATTCAGGCTATTCAAGCTATTTCTGTCTCTACACAGCCATCAGCTATTCCTCCGTTCTCTGCTTTTGATCCGGCTAAGGAAGAATGGTCAGTTTATTTAGCCCGTTTACAACAGCATTTCATCTGCCATTCTGTCACAGATGATCAACGCCGCCGCGCACTCTTTCTTAGTTCGGTTGGCAATGCTACGTGTGAATTACTACGTAAATTAAGTCCGGAAGAACACTTATCTGGGGTACCCTTCACGCAGCTCTTGGCCCGTCTCACGGAACACTATGCCAAAGCTCCTCACATAGTGGCTGCTCGCTATAAATTTTTTCAGAGCAGAAAGCAACCCCATCAGACACATACTGAATGGATAACTGAATTGCGTGGTCTAGCTAAACCCTGCCAGTTCATCTGCTCCAAGGACGGTTGTGGTTCATCCTACACTGATTCTCTCATTCGGGACATGATAATTTTACATACTCCTGAAGACAAAATACGTTTTGACGCTGTCAAGCAGAGTAACCCTTCTTTAGAAGACGTCCAGCGTATTGCTACGGTTTATGAGCTTACTACCAAGACTGCCGCAGCCATAGCTTCTCCACACGAAGTTGCACAAGTCTCGCCTCAGGCCCGCAAGTCCTCTGCTACAGTGAACCGTACGGATAAGGCGCTCTCCACCAAGCATTCTCGCCAGGTTCCCTCTCGTAATGCTCCACGGAAGCCCAATTCTAAAAGCACCTCGAAACTCCTGCCTTCCTGCCGAGGTTGTTTCAAGCATCATGAACGTCGCGACTGTCGTTTCTTCAAAGCTACTTGTGAACGATGTAATAAACTTGGACACGTTAAGACTGTCTGTCAAAGTTCGCTCCGCCCTGCTAAGACTACTGCAGCACGCCGGAAGCATATACAGCCCCGCCAAGACATGGAAGTTGATCAGATCAATCTTATTCTTCCCACAAAGGATTCTCACAAAATCATCATTCCTCTCTCATTCTCTGATCGATCTGTCGAATTTCAATTAGACACAGGATCACCTGTCTCTATTATTAACCTGACTACCTACCACGACTTAGATTCACCTTCATGCTCTCCAGCTGACATCCAGCTCGTGACATTTAACAAGAAGAAAATTGACATCAAAGGTCAAATCAAGCTTCAGGCTAGTTATAAAGGAATTCAGAAAGCCATTCCTCTTCTCGTAGTTAACAACTACACTGCATCAAACATTATGGGCATGGATCTATTTAACTTATTTGGTTTCCAGATACATGACAACATTAACGTCGTATCTACATTGCATCCTACTTCTGACGTTACCGCTCTCCTAGCGCAGTTTCCTGAAGTCTTCGACTCTCAGCTCGGAACAGCCAAAGACTATACAGCTCACATACAGCTGAAATCCGGAGCTAAGCCTCGTTTCCTCAAAGCTCGTCCAGTACCCCTAGCACTTCAAGACCAGGTCACGAAGGAATTAGAAAGATGGATACACACTGGAATTGTTGTACCAGTTACTTCTAGTCAATGGGCTACTCCACTCGTGGTAATCAAGAAACCTGATGGTAATGTTCGACTTTGTGGCGATTTTCGATCTACAGTCAACGCACAACTCGACACAGATATCTTTCCTATTCCACGTCCAGAAGACTTATTCCGTCGTCTCTCTGGTGGACAATTCTTCTCTCGAGTTGATCTTAAAGAAGCATATCTCCAGCTACTTTTAGACGAAGAATCTAAGAAATTTCTCACACTCAACACTCCTCTCGGACTGCTCCAGCTCCAGCGGCTCCCATTCGGTGTTTCATCCTCAGCGGCTATTTTTCAGCGCTATTTGGCTCAACTCACCGCCTCCATTCCCGGTTGTGCTAACTACCTGGATGATATTATTGTTACTGGAAAAGATCATCAGGAACATCTAACCAATCTACGCCTCCTTCTCCAGAAATTGAAAGACAATGGACTACGAGCGAATCTCGCTAAATGTACCTTCTTTCAGCCTCAAGTTCACTACCTAGGACATATACTTGATAAGAATGGAATTCGTCCTAGTACACAGAATGTCTCAGCGATAGTAAACATGCCAGCACCTCAGAACCTCAAGCAGCTTCAGTCCTTCATAGGCAAAGCGAACTATTATAATAAGTTCATTCCACGCTTCGCTACAGTGGCAGCTCCATTAAACGCTCTACGTAAAAAAGGTGTTAAGTTTCAGTGGACTCCGCAATGCCAACAGGCATGGAAAACAATCAACAACGCCTTAATTCAAGCTATACAACTCACTCATTTTCAGCCCGACAAGATCATCACGCTAGCTACTGACGCTTCAGACTACGGTGTCGGTGCCGTTCTCTCCCAGAAGGATCGTCATGGACAAGAACGCCCCATCGCCTTCGCTTCGAAAACACTTAATGACCATCAACGTCGATACTCACAGATAGAGAAAGAAGCTTTAGCCATCATCTTTGGTATTCGCCGTTTCAATGAATATCTCTATGGCAACCATTTCCTGATCATTACCGATCATAAGCCTCTCGTACACTTATTCCATCCTGGTAATAAGATCCCAGAGAATTCCCTCAGAAAGCTTCAAAGATGGTCCATGTTCCTTTCTGATTATTCCTATCAGATTGTATATCGAGCCACATCCCAGCATTGTAATGCTGATGCCCTCTCCCGCTTACCCGTTGGTCCTGATACTGCCTTCGATTCTCAAGAATCTGAATGTCTTCAGTTGGACATAGAACTTGAAGATACTGTATCCAGTTTTCCTATTGATGCTACCTGCATAGCTAAAGCTACGGATAAGGACAGTACACTTGCTACTGTACGTACTTACATCCGCAACGGTTGGCCTCTTCAGAGCACACTTCCTGCCCACCTGGCTCCTTATCATCGTATGCAGCATCGTCTCACGACTCGTGCCGGAGTTGTATTACTAGAAGCAGGCACCATCTTCCGAGTGGTTATCCCACTTAGCCTACAGAAACAAGTTCTCGAATTATTACACCAAAGCCATTGGGGTATCTCCAGAACAAAGCAACTCGCCCGTCAACACTGCTACTGGCCCGGTATTGATGCCGCCATCGAAAAGCTAATACGTCATTGTGAGCAATGTCAAACGAATCAGAACGCCCCGTCTTCTGATCTTGCTTCATGGCCTCCTGCTACTACTCCATGGGAACGAGTTCACATCGATTTCGCAGGTCCTTTCCTCAATTCCATGTGGTTAATAGTCATCGATTCACTGTCAAACTTTCCATATGTCGTGGATATGCATTCGACTACTACAACCGAAGCTACCATTCGTGCTCTCCAGAAAATCTTTACTACAGAAGGTTTACCGCAAGTACTCATTTCAGACAACGGACCTCAATTTACAGCTACTGCTTTTCAGAACTTTTGTACACATAATGGCATTCGTCATATCCTAGCACCACCTTTTCACCCTCAATCTAATGGTGAAGCTGAACGCTTCGTACAAACATTTAAAAGAAGTATGAAGAAAGCTGTCTCTTCAGGCTTAACTAAAGACCAAGCCTTGCTCCAACTCTTAAACAACTACAGAACTCTACCCGGCGCTGATAATATCACTCCTGCACAGAAGCTCCATGGACGACCTCACAGAACTTTACTTTCTCTGTTACAGCCTCTTCCGGCCCAGCATAAGACATCACCAACGAAGTTCTCCCTCAACGCCAAGGTCTACACCAGGACATTCAAATCCAACCCACTCTGGATACCTGGAGTCATCTGCAGATCTTTGGGTCATCGTCTATACGAGATACAGACTACGGAGAAACGTATCTGCCGCCATCAAGATCAGATACGTCTGCGCTACCGCCCCTGTCCAGCTATTGATGCTATTGCTAAACCAGTTAAATCTATTGCTGAACGCGCTTTAGATCATTTAATAACAATGGGTTCCTTTCAGGACGAGACAGCGCCACTCCGCCCAGTTCCAGCTCCGGACAATACAACAGAAACATCAGCAGCTCCGCCCCAGCATCGCAGTCGCCGCCAGCGCCGCCGCCGTTTCACGCCGTACCGGCGTATTTAGGAGGGGAGGGTGTTGTATGTCCGGCGCTCCCTTCTCGCTCCGACAGCCAGCTGCACGCGCGCCTGTGTATCATTCTGCTAGCTTCGACGCGCAGCCCTCAGTGCGCGTGCCTGACCATCGAATGTACTATAAATAGGAGCTCCCTGCCTGCTCACTTGCCCACTTGCCCCGGTGTCCAGCTCCAGAATACACCCTACGTCGAGCACGGAGGCTACTCCTCTTGAAAATGTGCTTCGACCAGGTGGACTGAATTTCTGGCAGTACGAGGTTTCACCTCTGGTCACCGCTCCCTTACCTATTTCCGCTGCCTATGTTCCGTAATTCTTTTACAAGCCATTTTCATTCCCTAACTTATGCAAGATCCCTTAGTTTCGCTAGGTGGAATTTCTTCAATCAATTGAACTTGCTTTTTAGGAATTCAGGCACTTCAACAAACAAGGACTCTCAAAGACATTCATGTTAGTGTGCCAGATAGTTCTCGACTATCAACGTGTCAATTCACAAAGACTATCTTTTCAAGATAGAAGTGTATATAAAGACTGTAAACCTGTACATATTGTATAAAGACAGACTTTTCTCAAGATTCAATATTCCTTTTTTGCTTCAAAATAAATTTCAGTTATTTGTGTAAATATCATAAAGTGAAGCAATAAAAGTTGTGTTTTGTAAACTTCAACCTTGGTTACAACACAACTCTATGGCGACGAGGTAAAAACGCAACAACCTACAATTCTTCGACCCCAGTTGCCAACTCTATGGAGACGAAGTAAAAAAGCAACAAACTACACGTCATCAGCCCCAATCGCCAACTCTATAGCAACGAGGTACACACGACACTACAATTCAACAGGCCCAGTTGTCAACTCTACGGCGACGTGCTAAACAACAACGACACTCCAACCAGTTCTGACACACAACTTACCTTACTCTTTCTTGCACGCATCTTGCAATGGCTACTGCGGAACAACTCGCTACGGTCTTCCAAGCCTTACAGCAGCAACAACAACAGTTTATGCAACAACAACAGGCAGCATTACTTCAGGCTATTCAAGCTATTTCTGTCTCTACACAGCCATCAGCTATTCCTCCGTTCTCTGCTTTTGATCCGGCTAAGGAAGAATGGTCAGTTTATTTAGCCCGTTTACAACAGCATTTCATCTGCCATTCTGTCACAGATGATCAACGCCGCCGCGCACTATTTCTTAGTTCGGTTGGCAATGCTACGTGTGAATTACTACGTAAATTAAGTCCGGAAGAACATTTATCTGAGGTACCCTTCACGCAGCTCTTGGCCCGTCTCACGGAACACTATGCCCAAGCTCCTCACATAGTGGCTGCTCGCTATAAATTTTTTCAGTGCAGAAAGCAACCCCATCAGACACATACTGAATGGATAACTGAATTGCGTGGTCTAGCTAAACCCTGCCAGTTCATCTGCTCCAAGGACGGTTGTGGTTCATCCTACACTGATTCTCTCATTCGGGACATGATAATTTTACATACTCCTGAAGACAAAATACGTTTTGACGCTGTCAAGCAGAGTAACCCTTCTTTAGAAGACGTCCAGCGTATTGCTACGATTTATGAGCTTACTACCAAGACTGCCGCAGCCATAGCTTCGCCACACGAAGTTGCACAAGTCTCGCCTCAGGCCCGCAAGTCCTCTGCTACAGTGAACCGTACGGATAAGGCGCTCTCCACCAAGCATTCTCGCCAGGTTCCCTCTCGCAATGCTACACGGAAGCCCAATTCTACAAGCACCTCGAAACTCCTGCCTTCCTGCCGAGGTTGTTTCAAGCATCATGAACGTCGTGACTGTCGTTTTTTCAAAGCTACTTGTGAACGATGTCATAAACTTGGACACATTAAGACTGTCTGTCAAAGTTCGCTCCGCCCTGCTAAGACTACTGCAGCACGCCGGAAGCATATACAGCCCCGCCAAGACATGGAAGTTGATCAGATCAATCTTATTCTTCCCACAAAGGATTCTCACAAAATCATCATTCCTCTCTCATTCTCTGATCGATCTGTCGATTTTCAATTAGATACTGGATCACCTGTCTCTATTATTAACCTGACTACCTACCACGACTTAGGTTCACCTTCATGCTCTCCAGCTGACATCCAGCTCGTGACATTTAACAAGAAGAAAATTGACATCAAAGGTCAAATCAAGCTTCAGGCTAGTTATAAAGGAATTCAGAAAGCCATTCCTCTTCTCGTAGTTAACAACTACACTGCATCAAACATTATGGGCATGGATCTATTTAACTTATTTGGTTTCCAGATACATGACAACATTAACGTCGTATCTACATTGCATCCTACTTCTGACGTTACCGCTCTCCTAGCGCAGTTTCCTGAAGTCTTCGACTCTCAGCTCGGCACAGCCAAAGACTATACAGCTCACATACAGCTGAAATCCGGAGCTAAGCCTCGCTTCTTCAAAGCTCGTCCAGTACCCCTAGCACTTCAAGACCAGGTCACGAAAGAATTAGAAAGATGGATACAAACTGGAATTGTTGTACCAGTTACTTCTAGTCAATGGGCTACTCCACTCGTGGTAATCAAGAAACCTGATGGTAATGTTCGACTTTGTGGCGATTTTCGATCTACAGTCAACGCACAACTCGACACAGATATCTTTCCTATTCCACGTCCAGAAGACTTATTCCGTCGTCTCTCTGGTGGACAATTCTTCTCTCGAGTTGATCTTAAGGAAGCTTATCTCCAGCTACTTTTAGACGAAGAATCTAAGAAATTTCTCACACTCAACACTCCTCTCGGACTGCTACAGCTCCAGCGGCTCCCATTCGGTGTTTCATCCTCAGCGGCTATTTTTCAGCGCTATTTGGCTCAACTCACCGCCTCCATTCCCGGTTGTGCTAACTACCTGGATGATATTATTGTTACTGGAAAAGATCATCAGGAACATCTAACCAATCTACGCCTCCTTCTCCAGAAATTGAAAGACAATGGCCTACGAGCGAATCTCGCTAAATGTACCTTCTTTCAGCCTCAAGTTCACTACCTAGGACATATACTGGATAAGAATGGAATTCGTCCTAGTACACAGAATGTCTCAGCGATAGTAAACATGCCTGCACCTAAGAACCTCAAGCAGCTTCAGTCCTTCATAGGCAAAGCGAACTATTATAATAAGTTCATTCCACGCTTCGCTACAGTGGCAGCTCCATTAAACGCTCTACGTAAAAAAGGTGTTAAGTTTCAGTGGACTCCGCAATGCCAACAGGCATGGAAAACAATCAACAACGCCTTAATTCAAGCTATACAACTCACTCATTTTCAGCCCGACAAGATCATCACGCTCGCTACTGACGCTTCAGACTACGGTGTCGGTGCCGTTCTCTCCCAGAAGGATCGTCATGGACAAGAACGCCCCATCGCCTTCGCTTCGAAAACACTTAATGACCATCAACGTCGATACTCACAGATAGAGAAAGAAGCTTTAGCCATCATCTTTGGTATTCGCCGTTTCAATGAATATCTCTATGGCAACCATTTCCTGATCATTACCGATCATAAGCCTCTCGTACACTTATTCCATCCTGGTAATAAGATCCCAGAGAATTCCCTCAGAAAGCTTCAAAGATGGTCCATGTTCCTTTCTGATTATTCCTATCAGATTGTATATCGAGCCACATCCCAGCATTGTAATGCTGATGCCCTCTCCCGCTTACCCGTTGGTCCTGATACTGCCTTCGATTCTCAAGAATCTGAATGTCTTCAGTTGGACATAGAACTTGAAGATACTGTATCCAGTTTTCCTATTGATGCTACCTGCATAGCTAAAGCTACGGATAAGGACAGTACACTTGCTACTGTACGTACTTACATCCGCAACGGTTGGCCTCTTCAGAGCACACTTCCTGCCCACCTGGCTCCTTATCATCGTATGCAGCATCGTCTCACGACTCGTGCCGGAGTTGTATTACTAGAAGCAGGCACCATCTTCCGAGTGGTTATCCCACTTAGCCTACAGAAACAAGTTCTCGAATTATTACACCAAAGCCATTGGGGTATCTCCAGAACAAAGCAACTCGCCCGTCAACACTGCTACTGGCCCGGTATTGATGCCGCCATCGAAAAGCTAATACGTCATTGTGAGCAATGTCAAACGAATCAGAACGCCCCGTCTTCTGATCTTGCTTCATGGCCTCCTGCTACTACTCCATGGGAACGAGTTCACATCGATTTCGCAGGTCCTTTCCTCAATTCCATGTGGTTAATAGTCATCGATTCACTGTCAAACTTTCCATATGTCGTGGATATGCATTCGACTACTACAACCGAAGCTACCATTCGTGCTCTCCAGAAAATCTTTACTACAGAAGGTTTACCGCAAGTACTCATTTCAGACAACGGACCTCAATTTACAGCTACTGCTTTTCAGAACTTTTGTACACATAATGGCATTCGTCATATCCTAGCACCACCTTTTCACCCTCAATCTAATGGTGAAGCTGAACGCTTCGTACAAACATTTAAAAGAAGTATGAAGAAAGCTGTCTCTTCAGGCTTAACTAAAGACCAAGCCTTGCTCCAACTCTTAAACAACTACAGAACTCTACCCGGCGCTGATAATATCACTCCTGCACAGAAGCTCCATGGACGACCTCACAGAACTTTACTTTCTCTGTTACAGCCTCTTCCGGCCCAGCATAAGACATCACCAACGAAGTTCTCCCTCAACGCCAAGGTCTACACCAGGACATTCAAATCCAACCCACTCTGGATACCTGGAGTCATCTGCAGATCTTTGGGTCATCGTCTATACGAGATACAGACTACGGAGAAACGTATCTGCCGCCATCAAGATCAGATACGTCTGCGCTACCGCCCCTGTCCAGCTATTGATGCTATTGCTAAACCAGTTAAATCTATTGCTGAACGCGCTTTAGATCATTTAATAACAATGGGTTCCTTTCAGGACGAGACAGCGCCACTCCGCCCAGTTCCAGCTCCGGACAATACAACAGAAACATCAGCAGCTCCGCCCCAGCATCGCAGTCGCCGCCAGCGCCGCCGCCGTTTCACGCCGTACCGGCGTATTTAGGAGGGGAGGGTGTTGTATGTCCGGCGCTCCCTTCTCGCTCCGACAGCCAGCTGCACGCGCGCCTGTGTATCATTCTGCTAGCTTCGACGCGCAGCCCTCAGTGCGCGTGCCTGACCATCGGATGTACTATAAATAGGAGCTCCCTGCCTGCTCACTTGCCCACTTGCCCCGGTGTCCAGCTCCAGAATACACCCTACGTCGAGCACGGAGGCTACTCCTCTTGAAAATGTGCTTCGACCAGGTGGACTGAATTTCTGGCAGTACGAGGTTTCACCTCTGGTCACCGCTCCCTTACCTATTTCCGCTGCCTATGTTCCGTAATTCTTTTACAAGCCATTTTCATTCCCTAACTTATGCAAGATCCCTTAGTTTCGCTAGGTGGAATTTCTTCAATCAATTGAACTTGCTTTTTAGGAATTCAGGCACTTCAACAAACAAGGACTCTCAAAGACATTCATGTTAGTGTGCCAGATAGTTCTCGACTATCAACGTGTCAATTCACAAAGACTATCTTTTCAAGATAGAAGTGTATATAAAGACTGTAAACCTGTACATATTGTATAAAGACAGACTTTTCTCAAGATTCAATATTCCTTTTTTGCTTCAAAATAAATTTCAGTTATTTGTGTAAATATCATAAAGTGAAGCAATAAAAGTTGTGTTTTGTAAACTTCAACCTTGGTTACAACACAACTCTATGGCGACGAGGTAAAAACGCAACAACCTACAATTCTTCGACCCCAGTTGCCAACTCTATGGAGACGAAGTAAAAAAGCAACAAACTACACGTCATCAGCCCCAATCGCCAACTCTATAGCAACGAGGTACACACGACACTACAATTCAACAGGCCCAGTTGTCAACTCTACGGCGACGTGCTAAACAACAACGACACTCCAACCAGTTCTGACACACAACTTACCTTACTCTTTCTTGCACGCATCTTGCAATGGCTACTGCGGAACAACTCGCTACGGTCTTCCAAGCCTTACAGCAGCAACAACAACAGTTTATGCAACAACAACAGGCAGCATTACTTCAGGCTATTCAAGCTATTTCTGTCTCTACACAGCCATCAGCTATTCCTCCGTTCTCTGCTTTTGATCCGGCTAAGGAAGAATGGTCAGTTTATTTAGCCCGTTTACAACAGCATTTCATCTGCCATTCTGTCACAGATGATCAACGCCGCCGCGCACTATTTCTTAGTTCGGTTGGCAATGCTACGTGTGAATTACTACGTAAATTAAGTCCGGAAGAACATTTATCTGAGGTACCCTTCACGCAGCTCTTGGCCCGTCTCACGGAACACTATGCCCAAGCTCCTCACATAGTGGCTGCTCGCTATAAATTTTTTCAGTGCAGAAAGCAACCCCATCAGACACATACTGAATGGATAACTGAATTGCGTGGTCTAGCTAAACCCTGCCAGTTCATCTGCTCCAAGGACGGTTGTGGTTCATCCTACACTGATTCTCTCATTCGGGACATGATAATTTTACATACTCCTGAAGACAAAATACGTTTTGACGCTGTCAAGCAGAGTAACCCTTCTTTAGAAGACGTCCAGCGTATTGCTACGATTTATGAGCTTACTACCAAGACTGCCGCAGCCATAGCTTCGCCACACGAAGTTGCACAAGTCTCGCCTCAGGCCCGCAAGTCCTCTGCTACAGTGAACCGTACGGATAAGGCGCTCTCCACCAAGCATTCTCGCCAGGTTCCCTCTCGCAATGCTACACGGAAGCCCAATTCTACAAGCACCTCGAAACTCCTGCCTTCCTGCCGAGGTTGTTTCAAGCATCATGAACGTCGTGACTGTCGTTTTTTCAAAGCTACTTGTGAACGATGTCATAAACTTGGACACATTAAGACTGTCTGTCAAAGTTCGCTCCGCCCTGCTAAGACTACTGCAGCACGCCGGAAGCATATACAGCCCCGCCAAGACATGGAAGTTGATCAGATCAATCTTATTCTTCCCACAAAGGATTCTCACAAAATCATCATTCCTCTCTCATTCTCTGATCGATCTGTCGATTTTCAATTAGATACTGGATCACCTGTCTCTATTATTAACCTGACTACCTACCACGACTTAGGTTCACCTTCATGCTCTCCAGCTGACATCCAGCTCGTGACATTTAACAAGAAGAAAATTGACATCAAAGGTCAAATCAAGCTTCAGGCTAGTTATAAAGGAATTCAGAAAGCCATTCCTCTTCTCGTAGTTAACAACTACACTGCATCAAACATTATGGGCATGGATCTATTTAACTTATTTGGTTTCCAGATACATGACAACATTAACGTCGTATCTACATTGCATCCTACTTCTGACGTTACCGCTCTCCTAGCGCAGTTTCCTGAAGTCTTCGACTCTCAGCTCGGCACAGCCAAAGACTATACAGCTCACATACAGCTGAAATCCGGAGCTAAGCCTCGCTTCTTCAAAGCTCGTCCAGTACCCCTAGCACTTCAAGACCAGGTCACGAAAGAATTAGAAAGATGGATACAAACTGGAATTGTTGTACCAGTTACTTCTAGTCAATGGGCTACTCCACTCGTGGTAATCAAGAAACCTGATGGTAATGTTCGACTTTGTGGCGATTTTCGATCTACAGTCAACGCACAACTCGACACAGATATCTTTCCTATTCCACGTCCAGAAGACTTATTCCGTCGTCTCTCTGGTGGACAATTCTTCTCTCGAGTTGATCTTAAGGAAGCTTATCTCCAGCTACTTTTAGACGAAGAATCTAAGAAATTTCTCACACTCAACACTCCTCTCGGACTGCTACAGCTCCAGCGGCTCCCATTCGGTGTTTCATCCTCAGCGGCTATTTTTCAGCGCTATTTGGCTCAACTCACCGCCTCCATTCCCGGTTGTGCTAACTACCTGGATGATATTATTGTTACTGGAAAAGATCATCAGGAACATCTAACCAATCTACGCCTCCTTCTCCAGAAATTGAAAGACAATGGCCTACGAGCGAATCTCGCTAAATGTACCTTCTTTCAGCCTCAAGTTCACTACCTAGGACATATACTGGATAAGAATGGAATTCGTCCTAGTACACAGAATGTCTCAGCGATAGTAAACATGCCTGCACCTAAGAACCTCAAGCAGCTTCAGTCCTTCATAGGCAAAGCGAACTATTATAATAAGTTCATTCCACGCTTCGCTACAGTGGCAGCTCCATTAAACGCTCTACGTAAAAAAGGTGTTAAGTTTCAGTGGACTCCGCAATGCCAACAGGCATGGAAAACAATCAACAACGCCTTAATTCAAGCTATACAACTCACTCATTTTCAGCCCGACAAGATCATCACGCTCGCTACTGACGCTTCAGACTACGGTGTCGGTGCCGTTCTCTCCCAGAAGGATCGTCATGGACAAGAACGCCCCATCGCCTTCGCTTCGAAAACACTTAATGACCATCAACGTCGATACTCACAGATAGAGAAAGAAGCTTTAGCCATCATCTTTGGTATTCGCCGTTTCAATGAATATCTCTATGGCAACCATTTCCTGATCATTACCGATCATCAGCCTCTCGTACACTTATTCCATCCTGGTAATAAGATCCCAGAGAATTCCCTCAGAAAGCTTCAAAGATGGTCCATGTTCCTTTCTGATTATTCCTATCAGATTGTATATCGGGCCACATCCCAGCATTGTAATGCTGATGCCCTCTCCCGCTTACCCGTTGGTCCTGATACTGCCTTCGATTCTCAAGAATCTGAATGTCTTCAGTTGGACATAGAACTTGAAGATACTGTATCCAGCTTTCCTATTGATGCTACCTGCATAGCTAAAGCTACGGATAAGGACAGTACACTTGCTACTGTACGTACTTACATCCGCAACGGTTGGCCTCTTCAGAGCACACTTCCTGCCCACCTGGCACCTTATCATCGTATGCAGCATCGTCTCACGACTCGTGCCGGAGTTGTATTACTCGAAGCAGGCACCATCTTCCGAGTGGTTATCCCACTTAGCCTACAGAAACAAGTTCTCGAATTATTACACCAAAGCCATTGGGGTATCTCCAGAACAAAGCAACTCGCCCGTCAACACTGCTACTGGCCCGGTATTGATGCCGCCATTGAAAAGCTAATACGTCATTGTGAGCAATGTCAAACGAATCAGAACGCCCCGTCTTCTGATCTTGCTTCATGGCCTCCTGCTACTACTCCATGGGAACGAGTTCACATCGATTTCGCAGGTCCTTTCCTCAATTCCATGTGGTTAATAGTCATCGATTCACTGTCAAACTTTCCATATGTCGTGGATATGCATTCGACTACTACAACCGAAGCTACCATTCGTGCTCTCCAGAAAATCTTTACTACAGAAGGTTTACCGCAAGTACTCATTTCAGACAACGGACCTCAATTTACAGCTACTGCTTTTCAGAACTTTTGTACACATAATGGCATTCGTCATATCCTAGCACCACCTTTTCACCCTCAATCTAATGGTGAAGCTGAACGCTTCGTACAAACATTTAAAAGAAGTATGAAGAAAGCTGTCTCTTCAGGCTTAACTAAAGACCAAGCCTTGCTCCAACTCTTAAACAACTACAGAACTCTACCCGGCGCTGATAATATCACTCCTGCACAGAAGCTCCATGGACGACCTCACAGAACTTTACTTTCTCTGTTACAGCCTCTCCCGGCCCAGCATAAGACATCACCAACGAAGTTCTCCCTCAACGACAAGGTCTACACCAGGACATTCAAATCCAACCCACTCTGGATACCTGGAGTCATCTGCAGATCTTTGGGTCATCGTCTATACGAGATACAGACTACGGAGAAACGTATCTGCCGCCATCAAGATCAGATACGTCTGCGCTACCGCCCCTGTCCAGCTATTGATGATATTGCTAAACCAGATAAATCTATTGCTGAACGCGCTTTAGATCATTTAATAACAATGGGTTCCTTTCAGGACGAGACGGCGCCACTCCGCCCAGTTCCAGCTCCGGACAATACAACAGAGTCATCAGCAGCTCCGCCCCAGCATCGCAGTCGCCGCCAGCGCCGCCGCCGTTTCACGCCGTACCGGCGTATTTAGGAGGGGAGGGTGTTGTATGTCCGGCGCTCCCTTCTCGCTCCGCCAGCCAGCTGTACGCGCGCCTGTGTATCATTCTGCTAGCTTCGACGCGCAGCCCTCAGTGCGCGTGCCTGACCATCGAGTGTACTATAAATAGGAGCTCCCTGCCTGCTCACTTGCCCACTTGCCCCGGTGTCCAGCTCCAGAATACACCCTACGTCGAGCACGGAGGCTACTCCTCTTGAAAATGTGCTTCGACCAGGTGGACTGAATTTCTGGCAGTACGAGGTTTCACCTCTGGTCACCGCTCCCTTACCTGTTTCCGCTGCCTATGTTCCGTAATTCTTTTACAAGCCATTTTCATTCCCTAATCTACGCAAGCTCCCTTAGTTTCGCTAGGTGGAATTTCTTCAATCAATTGAACTTGCCTTTTAGGAATTCAGGCACTTCAACAAACAAGGACTCTCAAGACATTTATGTTAGTGTGCCAGATAGTTCTCGACTATCAACGTGTCAATTCACAAAGACTATCTTTTCAAGATAGAAGTGTATATAAAGACTGTAAACCTGTACATATTGTATAAAGACAGACTTTTCTCAAGATTCAATATTCCTTTTTGCTTCAAAATAAATTTCAGTTATTTGTGTAAATATCATAAAGTGAAGCAAATAAAAGTTGTGTTCTGTAAACTTCAACCTTGGTTACAACATTGTTCATTTTCCTCTTGAGTCTTTTTCTTCCAGTTGTTAACTTCGTTCTCTTCTGAAATCCTGCCTTTCCTGTTACTTCTCTGGGAAGTGTTCTGTTTCCTACTGTATCTATTTTAATTCCAGCGTTTTTCATATCTTTTTCAATTCCAATGAAGTACGTTGGCTTGGATTTGTAACTGTTCAATAAGTTGAAGATTCTATAAATGTGTCAAAGAAACTGGAGTCTTTTTTCCTCATTACAGATGTCAGTTCTTTCAACTTTTAAATATAGCTCTCTGTTTGATAGCAGTCTAAATTCAGGATTTTTGTTTCTTACAGGTCTCAGTATTGTTCTCAAAATTCTTCCTTCAACTTTCTCTCATTTTTCAAGATCCCCAGTTCTTGTAAGTTTAAGAGTTTCTGCTGCATATAAAATTTCTAGCCGGGCCACGTTTGATAATGTCTTAATTTCAAGTTCCAGGATAGAGATTTCTTATCGTATATATTTTTGTCATATGAAACATCCTTTCCATTTTATTTACACTTATATCAATAGCTACCTTTTTTGTGTTGTTTGTTATCCATTCTCCCAGGTATTCAAAGCAATATGTCAGAGATATTATGTTATTGTTAATTGTTATATATTTTGAGGGCATTAATTATGTTTGTCATGAACTTTGTTTTTTCAAATGTTATTTGCAATCCTATTTTGGCCGCTTGTTTCTGTAATTCTCGTATTTATCCTTGAGCATTATCTAATGTGTCTGTAATAAGCGCCATGTCATCTGCGAAATCTATAATGATTTTATTTGGATTTCTTCCTAGTTGGTAATCTTTAGTATTGATGGCTTTCCTCCATTCTTGAACTACTTTCTGTAATGCACAATTGAAGAGTAGAGGTGACATACCATCTCGCTGTCGTACACCTGATCTTTTTACAAATGGTTTTGAGAGTTCTCCCAAAAAAATTACTTTTGATGTTGTGTTTGTTAATGTTGCTTTAATTATTTCAATTGTTTTATTATCAAGTCCAAATTCCTTTAAAATATCAAATCGAGTATTTCTATCAATTGAATAATAGGCCTTCTGAAAATCTACAAAAGTGATTACAAATTTAGAGTTTCTGATCTTCCTCATAGCTATTATGTTCTTTAGATTTAAAATTTGTTCTGAACATGAACTTCCCTTTCTAAATCTTGCTTCATACTCTCCTAATTGTGGTTCTAGTATTTCTTCAGCTCTTTTTAAGAGTGTCTTGGACAAAATCTTATATGTAATCAGTAAAAGGGAAATTCCCCTATAGTTTTTGGGTTCTGATCTATTCCCCTTTTTGTGTAGTAGATGTATAAATGTAATTTCATGATTGTATGATTTTGTATGATTGTTGCTTAAGGCAAGTTTCAGGATGCTCCGACCAATCCTTTGCACAACGTTGTGGACCCCCCAGAATCTGAATGCCCACTTTTCATTTCCTTGGAAGTGGGAGATTTGTTACTCTCTGGTGTGTACTCTCTTACAAAGTGCATGTCCATAGTTGATTGTTTGGTGGGTTAAGGGAATAAGTCCCTTAAAAATTCTATGCGAGGTTGTTAGCTCCGAGGAAAGATTTTCAGCCGCACCTCTGGTGAACAGACGCTGACTATCTAGCCGCTTGTTACAAGTCAGACGCGAAATCGATTTTGTTTTTTAGCTGTCTCTTCCGCTAGTTCCGCCATATCAAGATCCATTCCCTCTGCCTTTACTACAGTTGAGATTAGTGCCTTCCATATATATATAACCCCTGGAGGGAGGGTGTCTTAGTATTTTAAAGCCCCCAAGAATTGCGCTACCTGTAGGTCCGCGGGTCCTAAGACCATCCCAGCCGTGGCGTAGTTTTAGCAACGTGGCCATCAGCTTGCATTCGGGAGATAGTGGGTTCGAATCTCACTGTCAGAAGCCTTGACGATGGTTTTCCGTGGATTCCTGGCACTTCTGCTGCCCATTTCCACACCAGTCAAATGCTGGGGTTGTATCTTAAATAAGACCACGGTTGCTTCCTTCCCACTCCTAGCCGTTTCCTGTCGTATCGTCGCCATAAGACCTATCTGTGTCGTTGCTACTTAAAGCATTTTCTAAAAAATAATATATTATTATTGTTCCGAGGATTCTGTTGTTTACTGAGGTGTAAGAAACTGCTAGAGTGAAAGGGTGTACAAGGAATTAACAAGAATAGAACTTAACACAACGAAATTCGAAATGTTAATTCTTTCTTTTTTTTTTTTACTTTAACATTTCATAGGTAGAAGATTTGGAACAAATAGCAGTTAAATATAATAACAATAATCTCTTCAGCTCCGATACAACAGCGGACTGTAAGTCCGAAAATCAGGTACAAAAACTAGAGAGAATCATCAACATGATAATATACAAGAGATGATCATTATAGCTCTGAACAGGTGCACTGTTTTATAAGAAGTCTGAGCTCTAGTCCAGACTCTGAGAGGTATAAGTTTCTTACAGCGCACAAGGTTATACCTCACAATCTTCAAGAAAGGTATTTATAGTCACGTAGCCCTGGTTTGAGCTCATCTTCTGCTCAGCAGTTTTTCACTTTCTGTTCCAGAAACATAAACAGAGGCAATGAATTCCCATATTAAATGGCCTTAATGTAAAAAGAAAAGGTTGGACATGTTTGGCCCTGAACAAAAGGCTAGGAGGCGAAACACTTGAATTCCTTCTAGAAGATTTTAAACCCCTAAGTGGTCTTATAGCCCAATAATACAGAGGCTAAGCCTATTCTACACCTGGGGTGACTAAATGAGAAACATAAAATACCAAAAGGTTGTTAAGAGTTTTAGAGTAATAGAAACTTTAGTCACCCCATACCAAGTTGAGTGGGAATCAACAGAGGGTAATCACTCTTTATTCCCAGTAGTTAATAAAACAGAGTCCTCAGACTGGCCGAAAATTCTACATTTAAACCACCAACTCAGAAATGTACATGAAATAAAAGAGGTTGAAACATTCCCCTCAAACTATCTGCGGGAGCTATCACATGTTTATCAAATTTTTGTCATTACCTAGTGTTGCTGGGCCTTCCTAACGCCGCCCGTGGGCGCCGCCTCCGTTGAGTCACGCTGTACTCAACTAACTGCAGCAAGATGAAGATAATACGGCTCTAAAGTGCGCAGCTTGTATAGTATTTTTGAGGAGAAGGTTCCAGAACGCTTTACTGATAGGCTGCATTCCTGTACACACACACACAATTATAATTGGCTAGATAAATTATTTACAAAATTCTGTTAGGTTGATTGATATTGGAGAAGGAACCAGCTAAAGTGTAGGCAACTTTCATACATTGAAAAAGCAATCCAAAGAACCAGGTTGATAAACCTCAAAATCACAAGTTTCTTTACGGAACAATTACAGTTTATCCCTCAAGATGGAGCAATTAAACCTATAGTAGAGACATCTAATAATTGAAAACCAAACTATTTAGTACTACATCAGTTCAAGTTAGATTACACATATAGCTTTATAGAAGGCGCGCAGTTTAACTGACCGGAGAAGCATTGCCCCCGGTACAATTATTATTTTTATATTATTATTATTATTATTATTATTATTATTATTATTATTATTATTATTATTATTATTATTATTATTATTATTATTATTATTATTATTATATTTATTATTATTATTACGCGAAAATATAAATTAGAACTGCCATTTAGTTAAATACTGAAATATCGAAAGTATTATACAAGGTTATCACACGAATATAGCAGGCAAGACACTCTCTAATAAAATAACTACACTACAAATCTCAACTACACTTAGGCGTATCCCAATTACAACAGGTTAACTAAAACAATAGAATTGGAGGTAAAATTAAATACTTGATACTTAGACGGGTCATTATTCTTTCTTCCACCTATGCGCTAACAGAAATTAAAAACTGCCCTGAGTAGCTGAATTTTTGAAAATAAATTAATGAAAGTACAGGGGAAAACATCTGAAACAGTTAGTAGCTAAATAACGTCTCTCGAAACAATACCTGAGACTTTAACTACTGTACAAATATTTAATTATACGTATCACAGATTTGCTGGACTGTATGACAACAGAGGATTGTTTGAATTCGACGAGCAGCAATAATATTATCATTAACAATGAAAGGCCGTCAACTATCTTATATTCTCATGACGTCTTTTTATTTTCTTTCACTACATTTACAATTCAACGGGTACTGTATTCGTTATTTAAAGAAATTGTTTCTTTCGTGATAGATGGAACGGAAATTCTGAGCGAAATATCGTGTCTAGTACGCATACGAATATAATTGTAGAAGTTCATCAGGTACAAGTCTTCATATTAACCTGACTTTATAAGTGTCCTGCCAACGACACTATATAATGTATTGAAATCTAAATATGGAATATTATTTCCTATTTTCCCCAAGACAGACATGAAACCAGTAAAAACCTAACCTACGTAAGCTGCAATACGTAATCTACCGAAGACCAACAGAACTACACAATATAAAATTTAAATAAATATCACTAATCTAATTCCAAGAACTAAGTAAACAAGCTCGATAGCTGCAGTCGCGTAAGTGTGGCCAGTATCCAGTATTTGGGAGATCGTGGGTTTGGACAGCCCTGAAGATGGTTTTCCGTGGTTTCACATTTTCACACCAGGCTGTAGGTACCTTAATTAATGCCACGGCTACTTCCTTCCCACTCCTAGTCCTTTCCCATCCCATCGTTGTCATAAAACCTATGTACCTGTGTCAGTGCGACGTAAAGCAAATTGTCAAAAAAACTGAGTACTGTAACAGAATTCACTGAGTCTCTTGAATTCAGTTGAGTGTTGTCTGGTCTGATAGGTCACAAACTTCGTCAAGAAAGCCTTCGAGTATGGCTTCATTAGTCGCCACACTGCCCAGATGATAATGTAATACCTGCAGGCCATTTGGTCTAATAGTAATGCTATTGGTTTCTTGTCCCATTAACTATCCTTCCGGTTTTTAGAGACAGAGGTGCCGGAATCTTGTCCCGCATGAGATTTTTCATGTACCAGTAAATCTACCGGCACAATATTGGAATATCTGAGCACCTTCCAGTACCAACGGACTAAGCTGGATTTGAATCCGCGGACCTGAGTTAAAGAGGGACAGCTCTTTGCCGTCTGAGCTAATCAGCCTGACAGGACATTTGGCTGGACAGCATTCGGCTTAGCAGCGAAAGCCGCTGAAATGTTGCATGTGCCACAAGGAGTAGTCATTCTCGTGTCTTCCATAATATCTCCTTGAATATGTCTACACTTTTATTTCTCTGTTGCGCAATGCTTCCATTTCGTCTTCTCTCGCCTCAAGTAACTCTTCCTTAGAGGTCTCAGCGAATCGAGGTTTCTACCTAGTCTATGCTTCTTCTTTTCGCTCTTTCTAACAAGCCTTTTGTTATTTACGATACCTACTGCCTGCTCCACATTAATTCTAAGTCACTTCACCACATTCTCTCCATTTGTCGTCAACTTCAAATATAAAATACTATCGCTTCTTGCTATTTCCCCCTTCTGAACTTTAAATTTTCATGTCGTAAACTTGTGAGAAATTGTGCAATAGCTGTCTGATATTCGACACATGCAGTACAGAATGTTATCATCAATAAAGATTATTAACTCGATCGATGAAGCTATGAGCGTAATTTGTGGTGGGATCATGTGAAGTGAATAAAGGTTTTTTTTTACCGAGGAAAATATTAAACTCGGCCGTGGAGGATGAGAGAACCAGGGAGGAGACCATCGAAACAACGAAAACAACTTAGGCCTATTTAATTATTTCGACGTAAGAAGATTAGAAATAGGCGAGGCCACAGTACGAGTTGGAAACATTAGGTTGTGGAGGTGCTTACTCATTCACAGAGGCTTGCAGACTGAACTCTGAGCGGATTGTTGCCCCACTGTACTTTCTCTTAAAACACAAATCACCACCACCGTCACCACTGAACACTGAGAATATACAGGGTGTCCCCAAAAGCACCGACAAGGCTTAGTATGTTTTGCGGAATAGCGGACTGATTGGCTTTCAAGAAGGAACCCCTGTACTGAAATGCACAATTTGGGCGCTGAAGAGCGTCGAAGTCTGAGAACGGTTGTGACAATTTATTCTGATTTGAAGTCTTAATACGGAAGTTATGCAATTCTTTAGCCATCTGTGTATTGCGAATGGACGACTTCAGCCTAATAACATTCCTGCGCATGCGCTACTTTCCTCCACACAGTCCTTGATGCGCATCCTACTGCGTTACTTGTGTACTGTAGTCTGTCAGTGCAGTAACATTGTTAACAGCAGTGCTTCATGTGCCAGTACACAGCTGCAGAAATGACCGATATGGTGTTTGCGTACGGCAAAGCGGATTGCAATACTCGTAGTAGAGCTGCTGCACGATCGTATGCGGAACGCTTTCCAAACAGACGTACCCCACATCATTCCACGTTCGCAGCCATGGAGAGACGACTTACAGAAGCCGGACAGTTCCACGTAGGTAGTATGAAGAGTATGGTGTATGACACTCTTGTAACGTCAGCGGGGGACCTTATTGCTCGAGTCCACGGAGCGATTGAAATTCCTCAAAGACAACCGCGCGTATTGGGTCATGTGCGTGAGGCTCAGCACCGCCGAGGTAGGAGGTACACAATTCGAACCCCGTTTGTAATGAGCCCGATGTGCTACTCATGTTGGGTTTATTGATGACATGCAGAACGCACACCCATCTCACATTTCAATGCGCTACAGCGCCCAACCCGTGCGTTTCTGGATATGCGTTCCTGTTTGAAAACGGATCTGTTTACCTTCCCACATAACATACTGAGCGTTGTCGGTGATGTTTGGACACCCTGTTTAAAAATTTCTTGATTATTACCAAGAAAATATATTTTTAAGAGGTCGATATTGAAGTTTTTTCCGCTGAATTCCTCAACACTTAATCGATCCTAGAGCAGAGATTATACTAATATTAATATCATATGACCTCCGGAGAGGCATCGAATCTAGGAATCGAATCCGGGACCCCTGGACCAAAGGTCAGAACGCTAACCATTTAACCACGGAACCAGAGAGAGATTCTAATAAAGAAGTTATACAAGATGGTAGTAGATAGACAAATTTAAACGTAGGTATGTCTACATCGAGATACCTGAGATAGCTTAACCATTTTGGGTAGATTATGACATCACCAGATGAATAAAATTTCGGCAGCTCAATGCTCTTGTCTTCCTTTAAAATTAACTGAATTAGGCCTCGGTGTCTCAAGAACTTTCGTTACATTGTTCTCCTCCAGCAATTAAATGCAACGTCTCGTCATTAGTACTCCGACAATCTCACCACAATTTCACCATTCTTCTGTAAAAATAATTTCAAAAACTTCTATTGAGTCTTTCTACATAGTTCATGTTTCACTTCCACACAATACCACGCTTCTGAAATCTTCCTAAAAAGGATTTCCAATATGGATATCAATGTTTGATGGTAGCAAATTTATTTTGATTTACAAAGATTTCGTTGTTTAAGCAGTATGTATTCTATGTCCTCATGTTTTCTACTAATGTTATTTGTTCTACTACTCAAGTAACAACACTCATCTACTTTCTTTAAGACTTCATTACCTAATTAAATATTCCTTGTATCACCTGACTTCGTTAGACTCCATTCCCTTACCTGTGTTTTGGATATGACCGAGCTCGATAGCTGCAGCGCTTAAGTACGGTCAATGTCCAGTATTCGTGAGATCGTTGGTTCGAACCCCACTGTCGGCAGCCCTGAAGATAGTTTTCCGTGGTTTCCCATATTCACACCAGGAAAATGCTGGGGCTTTACCTTAATTAAAGCCACGGCCGCTTCCTTCCCACTCCTAGCCCCTTCTTGTCCCATCGTCGCCGTAAGACCTATCTGTGTCGGTGCGACGTAAAGCAACTTGCTCTTTTTGGATATGTTTATTTTCATCTTGGACTCCTTCTCCAGAATTACTTTCATATCATTCAACATATTTTCCTGATATTCCACAGACTCATCCACACAAAATAACAATAGGCTCTATCATCGAAAAACCTCTAGTTTTCATTTCCTATAATTTACTCCTGTTCTATATTAATATCGAAAAGAAGTGAGAAGTAAACTGTACCCTGTCGCACTCCTTTTAACATAGCCCTCATATCAGTGTTTCTCGGTACTTGATCTCCATCATCTTCAGAATTCCAAATAGATGTCTTTCTTTCTCAATCTACTTAACCTCCAGGGATGGTTTTTCCCTTGGACTCAGAGATCCCACTTCTACCGCCTCAAGGGCAGCGTCCTGGAGCTTCAGACTCTGGGTCGGGGGATACAACTGGGAGGATGACCAGTACCTCGCCCAGGCGGCCTCACCTGCCATGCTGAACAGAGGCCTTGCGGGTGGGAGGAAAGATTGGAAGGGTTAGACAAGGAAGAGGGAAGGAAACGGCCGTGGCCTTAAGTTAGGAACCATCCCGGTATTTGCCTGGAGGAGAAGTGGGAAACCACTGAAAACCACTTCGAGAATGGCTGAGGTGGGAATCGAACCCACTTCTACTCAGTTGACCTCCCGAGGCTGAGTGGACCCCATGCCAGCCCTCGTACCACTTTTCAAATTTCGTGGCAGAGCCGGGAATCGAACCCGGGCCTCCGGGAGTGGCAGCTAATCACACTAACCACTACACCACGGAGGCGGACATTTCAAATAGATTACGGTGGTAATTCTACAATAAACACCCGCTGGCTAAGCGACTTGGGAATTCTCGTTCAGAGAAATCAAATGGTGAGCGAATGCGACTTCGCTTCAAAGCATATTTCACTACATTCCCTTTAAATTGGTGGCTGGTTAACTCGTGTAGGAGGGAAACCCGTCATTATGACTACATTGATATTTTAATCCTACTGGCTTAGTAATATGGTATGTGACGTTAATGAATGAATGTAGAGGCAGTTTCTATGTTTACACAGCATTTTATGTTCATGAGTTTGCTGGTATTATATTCCAAAAATACAGAATTATCCTGGATTAGCGAACGACTGGCTTTAACCTTTCCGTGTTCCACCTACCTGCCTCTCCCCTCGGACTTCAACTAAATATTGTTTGCATCGCTGTAGGAGCACTTTCACGACCTCACAATTGCGCTGATTGTGAGGTAAACGAGGAGGTGGAGGGAAGAGTGAATCACCGCTGTAAAATTCCAGCAGGAACGACAACAACTCAGTACTACGCTCTGATTTGATAATAGGAAATGTGAATTCAAACGTTTATTTGCACAGTATGTAAAATGTGAATTACTTCAGATAAAAATATGCTTAGAAGAACCACATGATTCAAAATTCGTCGACTCCCATATTCTCTTCTATGTGTCAAAGAAGCTAAAGGTGTTAGATTTTGCCGCCAGTAAGTTACGCATAATCAAACTTAAGTAATTAATTAAACTTTTTAAATTACTTATTTTTGTGAAATATCGATTATTCGTTTGCTTTGTAGATGTGGAGTAAATGAAGGGAGGAAAATAGCAAAAAATAAGGGAAAAGGACGGGACTATTTACATAGGGAAGACATGAAGGCCAAACAATAAATAGCCGGTGGAAATGAAAAAGACCTTAGTAGTATGAAGGGATAGTGATAGTGTGAAAAATAAATAAGAAGGAAGTATGAGATACTATGCTAATGAAGGCTAAAACTCATCTTGGGCTTTAACAACGAGGAAGAAGAAGGAGGCTACTACTCTACATCTACGTTCTTATTTCTTTCTTTCTTTCTTTATTTATTTATTTATTTATTTATTTATTTATTTATTTATTTATTTATTTTGTGGCCTTTCCGCAATGATTGGGAGTGGACTCTTACCTTTAGTGTCCCTCTCTAAATTGCGAAAGTATGAGAGTATGTTAAGCCTCTGGTGTATTCACTGAACAAGACATTTCCCCCGATAATGCTCTGGATATCTGCCCATTAGCGAACTACGTTGAACTTGTACGAATGATATAGGTTTTTATTGTTCGTTTAATCAGTTTTAAATTATGAATACTCAATAATTAAAAAACACAAATTACCGCAGGAAAGCAATCTAATCAGCTGATTCGATTTCGCAGTTCAGCTCATCTGTTTTACTCTCTCACCATATCTGTCATATCCTTTTCCTCTAATATCGTACTATAAAAATAATAATAACAATAACTTTTTTGCTAATGGCTTTACGTCGCACCGACACAGATAGGTTTTATGGCGACGATGGAATAGAAAAGGCCTAAGAGTTGGAAGGAAGCGGCCGTGGCCTTAATTAAGGTGCAGCCCCAGCATTTGCCTGGTATAAACATGGGAAACCACGGAAAACTATCTTCAGGGCTGCCGACAGTGGGATTCGAACCCACTATCTCCTGGATGCAAGCTCAAAGCCGCGCGCCTCTAACCGCACGGCCAACTGGCCCGGTAATAATAAATTTAAGGTATAATATCTCACAGATAATCCTGTTGGATACCTGGTTAATGGGATGTTTATGATAATTAAAATAATCATTGTAAAGTTAAAATAATGAAAACGATGCACGAGTAATATTATTATTATTATTATTATTATTATTATTATTATTATTATTACGTCCATGTTATCAAATCCTTTTCATTCCATTTACACTTCACGAAGCTATCGCTTGAAGCGTACTTATTGACAATTTGGCTAATAACATCTCAGGTATCTCCTCTCTTCTCTCAGCATCCAATAAAGAACCTACTCCGCCGCAAGCAAGCAACTAATCGATAAGACTGATCATTAACGTGGAGGTCGAGAATTCGAGGAGTGGAGATGAAATTTCTTTATCTGTCTCCTTCAATTCTCTTTTTCTTCTTCCGTGGAAGTCCATTATCGTTATTGAGTAATTCAATTAGACTCCTCACTGTTTGGCATTCATTAGATTTGGAGACGCTTTCATTTTGAAGAAAGCTTACTGTTCATCGCAGATATTGACTACTGTAAAAAATGAGCAGCCTAATATCTTTTTCATGCCGTCAAGCTACGGTTTGTTTCTTTTGAAGCACGTTCTTTCACTTCATTTGTCCGTCTCTAACAGAACACATTCTAGGATTCGTCTTAATTTAATTTCACATTTTCAGTGCTTCTTCCGTCACTAGTCATCCACTTTAGTAATTAGGGAGATAAATGATTACGAAATTTGATCTTTGTAATAGCCATCAATGACGTATAGTCTTTCATCATTTAGTCACTTATAGAATGAACTACAATTTATCGTGGAATATGTAGGTAAGGATCACGAGACGTATTTCTTTCAATGTGCATGTTACCGAGTTAGAAATTCGTTAGATTTGGAGACGCAGTTTCTTTGAAAAACACTGAAAGGAAACCTAATATATGGCATAACACTCACAAGAAATTATAATAGATCGAGTTGATGGCGGGGATCTACCAATAGAAATACAGTTGGGTGTCTTGAACTACGATTACTGACATTGGTACTTATCGAAGAAGTTAATGTGAGGACAAAGGCAATTTGGATGATAGCTATTTCCTGCGATCGCTGGATGAAGGGCCAGCTGAATCGAAGGTCTCTTGTAGAGTATTACCGTCCGTCCTATTGACTTCTACGGCACTGAATCCTGGCCAGCCATGAAATAAACAGAATATTGACTGAGCACATGTGGTCCGATTCACTGGATGAATGATCGGCATTGAGGCCTTCAGTTCAGAGGGTTCCAGTTTCGATTCCCGGTCGGGTCGGGGATTTTAATCGCGTGTGATTAATTCTTCTGGCTCGGGGACTGGGGGTTGTCTTTTTACCAACACTCTCATCTTCATATTCAACAACGTACTACACTACCAACCACCACAGAAACACAGTGATTACATCCCTCTATACAGGGTTGGCGTCAGGGAGGGCATGCGGCCAAATCTACATGTGCGACATAGTTCGCACCCGCTACCTCGCAGATGTGGAAAAAGCGATAGAAGAAGAAGATTGACTGAGCACAGGAGGGCAATGATATTCAGACGCAGGCTGCGGTCACTAGTTTGCAAGATTTTCCTAAGTAACTAAATGGTGGTACCTCCGTGGCTCAGGCGTCAGCGCGCCGGCCTCTCACCACTGGGTTCCGTGGTTCAAATCCCGGTCACTTCATGTGATATTTGTGCTGGACAAAATGGAGGTACAGCAGGTTTTCCTCCGGGTACTCCTGTTTTCCTTGTCATCTTTCATTCCAGCAACACTCTCCAATATCATTTCATTTCATCTGTCAGCCTTAGGCTTTGTCGTCCGGTGCAATTCCTATCCTCGCCGTTAGATGGACTTCATTCATTTCATTTCTCACCCGGTCTGACGACTGGCTGAAAATTTTCATTCGAGTAAGAGGTGACCCGATCGATGAGACAATGAACGAAAGTCGACTACGATGGTTTGCGCAGACACTGCGAACAGTAGCCGATACATAAGACGGTTATATGCTGTAACCTGACGGAAATATATCAAGGGAAGGCTTAGATAACAATGGGCTGATACTCTATCCAATGACATCAAAAGAGTAGATCTTCACCCTAGCATGGCACTCGATCGAACGAAATAGAAACAGCAGAGTGACATGGTGGACCCTGCCACCAGGGGAATATAACCCCGATGAACTTAATGAATTTTTCTGTTTTTACCTCAGGAGTTAAATCTAAGGGTTCATATTGGCGAGTCTGCTGCCCTTTATTCTTCTAGACCACACGTGTTTTATAGACATCCTATAAACATCGGGGTCTGTTGGTATGTGAAAAGAAGAATGGTGCTGCGCACACTCTATAGTAGCCTAAAGGGCTTATGCCATGAATTGTGGAATAATATTGTTCCTGAATAGGCGCGATAACACACTGCTGGCCAGAACGAAACCATTGCCGATTTTAATTTCATAAGTGAGTTATCCAGAGGAAGCCTCCGTAGCTCAGGCGGCAGCGCGCTGGCCTCTCATCGCTGGGTTCCGTGGTTCAAATCCTGGTCACTCCAAGGGCAGTGTCCTGCAGCGTGAGACTGGGTTGGGGGATAGAAATGGGGAGAATGACCAGTATCTTGCCCAGGTGGCCTCAACTGCTCTGCTGAAGAGGGGCCTTGTGGTGGGGATGAAAAGATTAGACAAAGCGGAGGCGGGACGGGTTTTTCTCCAGGTACTCCGGTTTTCCCTGTCATACTTTATTCCAGCAACACTCTCCAATATCATTTCATTTCATCTGTCATTCATTAATAATTGCGCCAGAGGAGTGCGACAGGCTTCGGCAGCCGGCACAATTCCTATCCTCGCCGCTAGATTGGAGCTTCATTCTTCTATTCCTAACCTGGTCGAAAGGCTGGAAACAGGCTATGGATGTTCATTTTTCATTTTCAAGTGAGCTATCCAAAAGAGTTAATTATGAGTATCTTTCCGATCTTATCATTAGTATCTATTAAGTATTACAGAAGCTTCTATCCTTGTCGTTTCTGGTTCAATTCCCGATAGATTGACGATTTGTAGGGGCTGTAACGGGATATTCTTAGGCTCATGCAAATCTGCTTAGAGAGTTAGCTTAAATTCCATTATTTTCCATCATCGTGATGGATTTCCTGTTTTTCCACTTCAAATTACAACAATCATACTTACATCTGGCGGTGCTACTAGTGTTAGGAGGATGAGAAGTAGGATGAGCAGTTTTATTTATTTTCTTTCGGGATTGTACCTTTTGCAGTTAACTCATTACACAGCGATATAATTCTTGGAATTTAGAAAGGTCAAAATGATTATGTGCACATTTATTACTGTTTTCCTAGCTTTAGAATGTATCCCATTCATATTATTTTAACCGCCCCTCTTTCGTTCAAACCGTCTTCTTGGTGTATTCCTCCCTCCTCTTTCCTAGCGTACACTCGTCTAAAAGTTCCCATGGTCACCTCACTTCCACTTCAGATTCTGCAGTTCTTTTGATCTTCTTTAACCACTTGGTCAGAGCTTATTTCTCGCCCCTGAATCTGACGGTGATGATTTGGTCTCGCTTTTGCCCTCTTCGCTTAATGTACTGTACTGTATACAGGAAGGTCGGAACTAACGTGAAGGGTTAGAACGTTGGTCATAATGATAAGTAATTTCTTTCTTTCTTAATTTGTTTACACTCCAGGGTTGGTTTTTCCCTCGGACTCAGCGAGGGATCTCACCTCTATCGCCTCAAGGGCAGTGTCCTGCAGCGTGAGACTGGGTTGGGGGATAGAAATGGGGAGAATGACCAGTATCTTGCCCAGGTGGCCTCAACTGCTCTGCTGAAGAGGGGCCTTGTGGTGGGGATGAAAAGATTAGAAGGGAAAGATAAGGAAGAGGGATTGAAGTGGCCGTGGCCTTAAGTTAGGTACCATCCCGGCATTTGCCTGGAGGAGAAGTGGGAAACCACGGAAAACCACTTCCAGGATGGCTGATGTGGGAATCGAACCCACGTCTACACAGTTGACCTCCTGAGGCAGAGTGGACCCTGTTCCAGCCCTCGTACCACATTTCGTGTCAGAAACGAGAATCGAACCCGGGCCTCCGGGGGTGGCAACTAATCACTCTAACCACTACACCACAGAGGCGGATATCTCGCGCCGTTGTCATTTTATCAGCTGCTAAAGTTAGCTAATCAGATTTCAAATGAGCTTTGTGAGGCGGTGTTGCTAAATCTGCACGTGGCTTATGACCGGCTTGAGAGCGCCAATAGAAGAAATACACTTCTCCCGGGGAGGAATTCGAACAAGGACCTCCCTACTGATAGGCTCGACCCACACCAAGCACGCTACGGTGGCAGTGGCTGAAACCCACGGTGTGTTAGTGTTTGATGCTCATTTCTCGGCTTTGCTCTCAAGCCCGACCAAATCACGTGCAGATTTAGCAACGCCGCCTTCTAAAGGCCATTAGAACTCGCTCTCGAAGCGATCTGATTGGAGCAGCTCATAAAAAGTTAACAGCGCGAGATATCCACGTATATTTTTCAAATTACCTATCAGTATGACCATACTCGGTTCACGTTGTTTCCGACCATCCTGTATAAATCACAAACGCACAGGTTATCAGCTGAGTTCCGCATACACTCATGAGTGAAGTGGCGAGTCTGCTGCCCTTTATTTTCTTTTACCTGTACATGCGTTTTATAGACTTCCTACAAACATCGGGGTCTGCTGGTATGTGAAAAGGAGGATGGTGCTGGGCACACTCTCTAGTAGCCTAAAGGGCTTATGCCATGAATGTGGAATAATATTGTTCACGAATAGACGCGATAACATACTGCTACCCAGATTGAAACGTTTGCCGAAGTTCAAGTGTGCATTAGGTCCATATATAGCGTACTCGATAAATTAACATCCACTGACTCTGCAGCGTGTGCACAGTTAACTCTATTAGAACGGACACAGATCATGTAAGCTGCTTATTTACGTAGGTGTAGGCTAAAATCCCCAGTGATAATGGTCTCGGATTTTAATTTTCTGATGCTCCGGGATTTTAATTAATTATTTATTTATTTATTTATTTATTTATTTATTTATTTATTTATTTATTTATTTATTTATTTATTTATTTATTTTGGTAGAGTTAAGGCCATCAGGACCTTTCTCTCACTCACCAGAAAAACAATACCACTACAAAAATAATTAAAATAATGACTATATTATCTCCTATATGCTTATTCCATGACCAGGTGCTTGTATAGCCCTGATATGGGTCGTTGAATATCCAGGGATGAACGAGGATAGAATGTAAATTTCAATCTTTTCCGTATGTCGAAAATCGAATATAACACCTGTAACACTATAAAATACCTAGAAAATAATAAAATGTTTTGTTGTTGAGAGAACATCATTCGATTAAATTCTATTAGATCTCACTTTTTAATCTGTGAATATTGCTTGGAAATATAGAAACTTGTTTTTTTCAAATTCTGTTTATACTTGAAATTTTAAACTTATCTTAATGAAATGCTCCAGTAGTAAGTCCTCTCTCTTTGCCACTCTTAGCAAATTAGTTTTTCCCTCGTGGCAGTGTCGTGGGAATACACTATTTTTGTGTGGATGGGGGTGAGAATGAGCTTGGAGATAGAAATGTATGCTGGTAGGCTTACGATAGACGGTGTACCATGACGATCCGTCCGGTTTCTTCATCAGTAGAACATTCAAGAAATTAAGGCATCCGTCCTGCTCCATTACCATTGGGAATTTAATTGAATAATGCTGTTGATTCAGGTGGTAGAGAAAATGGTGAAGTTTCGCAGGACCTTATGTCCAGGCCACAAATGTATTGTTAACATACCTCCACCAAATTATTGTTTTGACGGACTCAAAAGAACTAGCCTCCTCCTTAAAATGATCTATGAAGTAATTAGCCACCACGCGAAAGTAGACTTCCCATAGCCACAACATCTCTCTGTTCGTAAAACTGCCCGTACCACAATATATAGCTGTAATTCCTGCAGTGATGAAATAGATTAGTAATGAGTAATAACCTCACACATACTCAATGAGACATCATTTATTTAATCGGCATTTTAGTGCACGAGGACTCCACAACAAAACTCACAGGAAGTGCATTGGACTGAAGGGGTAGAGTCCATAGCGTATAGTTTAGTACATCCTAAACGGTAATGAATCAATCTGCGTAGATGTTTTGCCAGAGCATACGAATGAGAATCTGTTGCAGCAACTGCTGGTCAGGATTTTTGGTACTGCACATAATTCTGGCGGCGCTGTGTCCCCCGAAGTCAGATATTTAAACTTTTCTTTTTAAATTGAGGATTGCCTTAAGAGCTTCACAGTAGCGCTGGACGCACGAGTGGTAGGGTATGGGAGCTCGGTCTGTAAACAGGCTCTGACAGCATAGCCGAGATATTGCTCTTATACACGTTAGCGTCCATTACCACCGTCCCATTACCTTTATCAGCTGACAGAACGCTCAGTTCAGAATCATCTTTGAATTCCTTCAGAGCTCTCCTCTCCCCTCTTGTTAAAATGGGCGCAGGTACGACAGCAGACCTCATAGTCTCACACATTCTAGACGTAACTCCTTAATCTTATCCGCAGTTAGTTTGTGGATGGCTACCATGAACAGAAATAATTAACTTCTCACTCGAAATTTTGTAGGGAGCGACAGCGAAATTAATTCTCCTAGCTAGAATGGACGTTTGATTCTCGCCCAAGAATTTATTGGAGAGACTGATGACGATTTTACCAGCATCAGGTTCTGTGCGAGGGAGTACCGTGTTTTTGAAACAACCGAAGGAACTTACATTTCTCCCCGGCTGAATATGTGTTCAGTTTGTTCAACATTAATACGATCGAAATGCAACCAAAATTCCTGCGAAAGAGTGTTGCTTAAAAGCAGGTGTACGAACAATAACTCTCGGGAGACTGAGTTCAGTTTCTTACAAATGTGGTGATCTCTCTCGATCAAAAAAAGAGGGCGAAACGAATTTGTGAGCAATCAATTATCGAGAAGGAATTGAACACACTCGAATTCCCGTTCAAAGGTGACAATCACAAACACGCACAGATATATGGAGCCATGCACTCCAGAGGGACGTCTGTACAAACCGCAGAAAAGAAATCAAGGAAAGGAACTACGCACCTTCCTTTTTATCCACAAAGCCACTGACTGAATTGCCAATATCCTCCGCAAGCACAATATAAAAACTATGTTTGGTACCGTCGAAAATATTGGACACAGTTTAGGTAAAAGCAAAGACAAATTGTCCCCACTATTACACCGTGGGGTGAACGAAATTCCCTGTTCTTGTGACAGGGTATACATTGGCCAAGCATGCCGGTCCCTCTGTACTCGTATGAAGGAACACTAAAAAATATCCCTCTCAACCAGGCACACAAGTCAGCAATAGCTGAACTTTGTTATGATGTCGTATTCCAAGATATTCGAGCTCTTACCGACACAAAACACTACAGGTCTATAATTATAAGGGAAACAGTGGAAATGCGTATAATTTCTAATAATTTCAACAGAGCTACTGGCTATCGATTAAGCAGTATGTGTATTCCAGCCATGAAAGATTTGCGTTGGTAGTTCTCTTCCCTCTCTTTCACTGCCGTTATTTCGTTTAGTTTTATCCAAATTCTCACTCTCCTCATCACCAGATGGTTCACTATAGGCACCTGTTATTATATGCATTCTTACCTCATTTCACACGTGTCTTCAACTTCGTTGTAATACGTCCTTTCCCGACGCACAAACTTTAATATTTTGTTGTTTTTTTTCTTTTCCATAATTTAATTTTCATCTATATTTCTTTTATATTCGCTTAATCTTGTCATTCTTTCGTTGCGATTAATTTTATTTATTTCTTCTACCGTACTCCTCTCCATCTTTTTGATTCATCTGATGATCTTGTTGTCTTTTTCGCAATGTTCAAACGTATTGAACAGGTAACATCTTAATTGGAGCTAAGATGGCGTCGTCACTTCCACTCGGGAGGCTAGCGCACTGGGAGCCATCTGGTGACGCACAAAAGTACCACTTAAAACAGTCCAACAGTCAAGTACTCTCAAATTCAAACCATTATTGTCAGAGAAGTCTTCTTCGTGGACGCACGTGTTTTCTTTCTTGAAGACGCGAATCAAAGTCTCCTCGAAACGTAAAGTATTTCTCAATATTATCTTTGACACGGCAGAAACTTAAAAACTAACTTAACATAGATATATATACCGGGTTAGTTGGCCGCGCGATTAGCGGTGCTCAGCTATGAGCTTGCATCCGGGAGATAGTGAGTTCGAACCCCACTGTCGGCAGTCCTGAAGATGGTTTTTTTTGTGGTTTCCCATTTTCACACCAGGCAAATGCTGGAGATGTACCTTAATTGTGGCCGCGGCCGCTTCCTTCCCACTCCTAGGCCCTTCTTATCCCATCGTCGCCATAAGACATATCTGTGTCTGTGCGACGTAAAACAAAATTGTCAAAAAATCATAGATATATGAACGGGAACAGATATTGTTATTATGATCAGCAGTAGTTGTAGTAGTATCACAGATGCAATTTGTGTCGCACGCGTGCTGTTAAGTCATTACATGCAGGCTTCTTTGATCTCGAGAAGTCATTCGACTGTGCCCCACATCAGCTTGCTAGTTAAGACCACGGAAATCCAGAGCTCCTCGTCAACTGTGTACTTATGCTCTACTGGAATACCACCAGCTACCTGAGAAGCTCATTTCACATCTGGAATGACTTTCTAGTGAGAGACGGCATCTTCCATGTTTCTGCACAGTCACCACTCTTTCTCATTTTTGTAATGGATACCGTTACGTGAGGTTTGTATAGTTACGTTCCATAGGAACTTCTCTATGCCTACCACGTAATGCTTGCGGTAACAACCGAGGAAGAACTTGAGTGACAGATGCAGGCCTAGACCAATCACCCTTCGCAGTTCAGACTCCACCTTAACATCTCATAAACCGACTAAAAGATACAGGTCCTGCCGCTGGTACCATACAAATCAATAACAGGGACATCACAAAGACCTACCTGTTCCATTCCTGACGGGAGAGAAACGGCAATATTTATGGTGAGGTACGAGCAAGATTAAATGTGACCTGGAAGAGCTGGAGGGATATCACCCCCACTGTGTGACCGAAAGATGCCCATCCATCTCAAATCAACAATCTGTGGAACTATCGCCCGGCCTTTGGCGTTGTGTGGAACAGAGTGTTGGCCTGTAATCAAAACTCCGTCTTTACGTCATGAAAATTCGAATAGTTCGTTGAACACTGAAAGTCTCCCGTTTAGACCATATTAGCAACGATATTCCCAGAAGACAGCATCGCATCTGTCCATGCGAGATGGACGGTTAAGATGATTTGGATACGGCTTGAGAACAGCCCCTGGAATAGTCCCTAATACATCGTACAACCATGAGATCGAAGGCCAGCAAACTCAAGGCAGACCTAAACAAAAATAGAACTCCATCAATGCAGACTTAAAATCTTTCACATACATCTAAAAGACACCCAAAATATAATGAAGTGGAGATCGAAGATCCAATGAACGGATCCTGTATCTGAGGGTCAACGCTAAGGAGATGATGATGATGATGATGATGGCTTTGATTATTGATAATATGTACTTACAATAGAGTAACTATTTTCTCATGGACTGAGTCTTCTTTAATAATTCCCCTCCAATACGGCCAGTTTCCAATAAGTTCTGTGATTTGGAAGAGATTAATAGTTGACATTGCGGTATGGAGGTACGCCTGATTTACTCGCCGGATATCTTGGTAACGAGCTTCCGCTTGCTGCGTCAGCTACACAATGCGCCTGACATAACTGACACTGGCAGCCAGCCGAACGGAGGGCCTGTGCGTATGGCGTGCTTTCCCCTACCGGCTGTAATTTCGGAAAATGTTGCAAGATGGCTTTTGTAACGTAGAAAACACGAACTTACCGACATAATAATAATAATAATAATAATAATAATAATAATAATAATAATAATAATAATAATAATGATAATAATAATAAATTCACTACAGTGTGAAAGTCCAGACAACGATATCTTGGTTCTTTCCAGGTACCCGAGAAGGATCATTTTCAAGAAACCACTGCTTCAGTGAGCAGACAGTCTGCAGAATGGCTTCCTTATGTATGGGGAATTACTTCCAAGACCACAAAATGAAACTTAAGAGGTTATTCAATCGTTAACGAGAGTATGTTGTGGATGTCCTAATTTAATGGTGACACTGAGTAAGGTATAATAAATAATTCCATTTTAAATACAATAAATACAATAATGTAGCCACCGTTAACATTGTCTGAAATTCTTCCTTAGTGCTATACTTTACAGCAAGTAAATGTGCTCTACGTACACGTCGTTGTTTACATTTCAACCTTTCTTTTGGCCCATTTCTGGCTTTTGGGAGCATATTGGAGAATGGAGGATTTTCAGTGAAGCGGGCGGAGTTTCTCAAATTTTAAAGTGAAGTTGACGGGTTCGATACCTTTTGAGTTCGGTGTATTTTAAAGTGGAAGAATACGACAGATTTGCGTCAGCATATTTTATGACACGTAAAAGAATTTCTTTGGGGCAAGAAAGTAAAAACAAATTCTTTACTATTATCAAGTCTTTATGGTCTGACACCGTGGCTAGCTGGTTTGTGCCCCTTTTTTGGAAAAAGAATACCAATGGAATTTTGGCCAGCAGGATATGAAGGGTGGGGGCATATTATTTCTAGTCACTAGACTGCGTAGCAAATGCCTGTGTTCAATTCCAAACTTCTATGCAATTTTCATTTTTATAGAGTGATGGCATGTGATGCTTTTGATGGTGCTTCGTCCATCTGATGGAGACGTTAAACCCTGAGTAGACCTCTCGGTGTTATTCGAAAAGAGTAGGCTATGAGCTGCCAACGGGATTCATCTTTTCCCTACCTTATTTTTACACATCCAGATGTACCGGTCACCCATGGGCCTTTCCAGAGGCCACACACAACCAAACACTATTATTTTGCGGATATTTTTGGCCGACTGAGGGCCACGGCTCGATTGGACTCTTGAATGGGGCCATCTTCGTCTTCTAGCCCAGACGCTTTAATTTTCTGGCTGTGTGCCAGCTTTTTCTCCTGCGTCTACTGGAGTCTGTTGGTCCCTGTGTTCTTCTTGCTTGTGAGGGACAATAGGAAGCCACTCGGTGGAATGATCTGCAGGAATATGGATCGGTTCTGCCTCCAATAGTATCTCCAGCTGTATCAGGTCTGATTTAACTGAGATGATCTATTTGCTCATGGAGCCCTTCCCTCCAACTTCCACGGTGAAGATCATGCTGATGAGTTTGTAGTGGTTGTTATTATTATTATTATTATTATTATTATTATTATTATTATTATTATTATTATTATTTTATGCATGTTATTGTCATATAACTATATAAATCCTATAAGGAACCTACATAATCTTTGCAATTAGTTACAGCTGCAAGGCGCTTACGTACTTTTTCTGCCGGTCAGTTTGTTCCATGGAATGTGTCGTTATACATTGTTATAATCCTTCCTATTTATTTACAAATTCAATAACACCTCGATAATTACGATATTTAACATATAGACATCTCTCCGTGTTGTGATACTATATAACATAACTCTAAATTAATTCCTATAATATTTATTTTATCGTCGCCATAAGACCTATCTGTGTCGGTGCGACGTCAAGCCCCAAGCAAAAAGAATAAAAAAATATATTTATTTTATTTTACAGAAAAATCTACTTCGTAACATTTCCATATATGTGGAAATTTATGCTTAAATATAATTGTATCTGAACGTGAGTTTTACTTGCTTTGTAACTGATAATTTTATTTGTGAAAACAATTCATTCAAAAAGCTAGGAACTAGAGTTCCTAGTGTTCAAGAGTTATGCGTATTCCAAGACCACCTGATCTGATAACATGGGCGCCCGCAGGATCTTTTCCAGGGGGGTCACATTAACAATTTAGTTGACTAACGTCAGCAACATTAAACTGTTTACAGAAATTTCCGGTTATAACAGATGCTAGATGACTGTCAGTAAGTTCAGTTTATGACATAATCTGGTATGATATTAAACAATTGAACATCAACCTTTTTAGAAATCCAGGGGGGAGCAAGCGCCCACTTTGACCACCGCCCCGCCCCCACATGCGGGTGACCATGTTTGATAATATCATCTACACGTCATTCTTATTCCATGTGCATTTATAATAATATATATTGATATCAATAATAATAAGACAATTAATTATTGTCTTTAATTAAACTGTATGCTTTGCTTTGCATTCAAGCGCCCTTCTTATGCTCATTCCTGTTTACATTCCGTCGCTTAATCCGTGTAAGCCATTGCTTTATTATCAAAATAATAATAATAATAATAATAATAATAATAATAATAATAATAATAATAATAATAATAATAATCCGTACGGTTAAGCAGCGATCGCTTGGTAGGTTAAGGTCCATCGAGACAGTAGCACCATGGGATTTGGTTTTGGTTTCCTTTATTATTTGTACTGTTAGAGGTCAGAAATTTTTCCGTAGATGCATCCGTAATAGCTTACCCTCCCAGAAAGTGAAATGAACAAAATTATTTAAAATATTTTTTTCTACAAATATTGTTGAATATCATTTTTAGGAATATTAACCAATTAGTAAATTTGTGCACAAAATGTTTGATCAATATGTTATTGGTCCGTATTTGAGTCCTTTCAAACACAACAAACAATACAACTCCGGGTAAAAAAGACCAGCCGTCTACTTTATGAGCCACTCAGTCCGATCAAAAAGAGCACTCATGAGCCCCTCCAAACCTCCCTCCAATACTTACTGTTGCTTGACAAAATTCTGGCATTTCGGCGTCTAAGAGAACTGTAAAAGTAGTTAGTGGGACGTAATACCAATAACATATTACTGAAATGATTTCAACACGTAACTCAACAATGGTTAATATTCATTAGGAATATTTTACTAATTTGTTACCTAGTTTTCCCTCCAGCTTGTCTTCTCAAACACCAAAGATTTCAGTAGATTTGATGTGTAAAATCCTCTGAAAAAAGGCACAACTGAAACCGAAATACTACTCGTACTTCGGAGATAGAAACGAAATATTAGCCGAAAATTCGGAATGTACTGTAGAAAGAGAAAGGCGATATACATCATTATTTCTGTTTAGACAGTTTGAATACTAATCTGACATCTATCTGTTTGTCCAACATGGGACAAATAATGGGCTCTGTTCGGTTCACTTTACTAATTGTCTGTTTGTCTTTGTGTGTCTGTTTACAGCATCATAATAACCTGCACGGGTGGATACTCACGAAAGTTTGTATTTAAGGCAAGGGCGAGTAGGATCTTATATGTTATTCAAAACAATCAACTCGTGTGAAACTTCAATGTGAGCATAAAACATAAAACTCGATGTATCTCTTTTACGGTTGGCCTTCTTAGGAAAATTGTTTTTGTAACTTACAAACAGTTTGTTCTATACCTTTCTCGGATATAGTGAAAAATAACGAAAATGGCAGTCGCTGTCGTATGAAAGTTTGAGGTAAATCCGATAGCCGATGACTAACTTTTTAACTGACGTTGTAAATCCATCGTCCATCAGTCTGTACTTTTTTGTAATATTACACCGCAATGCGGAGATAAAATCAAGAACAGCAAAATACAAATATATTTACTTACTGAATCTGTTTACCCTCCAGGGTTGGCTTTTCCCTGGGACTTAGAGAGGGGTCCCACCTCTACCGCCTCAAGAGCAGTGTCCTAGAGCGTGAGACATTGGGTCGGGAGATACAGCTGGGGAGAATGACCAGTACCGCGACCAGGCGGCCTCACCTGCTATGCTGAACAGGGGCCTTGTGGGGGAATGGGAATATTGGAAGAAATAGACAAGGAAGAGGGAAGGAATTGGCCGTAGCCTTAAGTTGGGTACCATCCCGGCATTTTCCTGCAGGAGAAGTGGGAAACCACGGAAAACCACTTCCAGGATGGCTGAGGTGGGAATCGAACCCACCTCTACTCATTTGACCTCCAGAGGCTGAGTGTACCCTGTTCCAGCCCTCGTACCACTTTTCAAATTTCGTGGCAGAGCCGGGAATCGAACCCGGGCCTCCGGGGGTGGCAGCTAATCACACTTACCACTGCACCACAGTGGCGGAAAAAATACAAATACACAATACAAAAGATACGAAACCGCAATGGGCGAGAAAGATCCAAGGATGCGAGTGCAAACAGCCGAGAGTAAAGGGTAAGCCCAGATACGTGTCACAGAACCTCAGGAACTTACTTTTTCCCTTGAAATTCGTGTGGCTATTACTAGCCTGGTGCAGCCCATGTAAGTCAGATCCTCCGACAAGGGTGGGCGGGGTCTGCCATGTGTGAGAAACTGCGTGTTATTGTGGTGGAGGATAGTGTTGAGTGTGGTGTGTGAGTAGCAGGGAAGTTAGGGACAGTACAAACAACCAGTCCCGCAGTTAGGGGAATTAACCATTTAACGTTAAAATCTCCTACCCGTCCGGGAATCGAACTAGGTTCCCTCTGAACCTAAGGCGACTACGCTGACCATTTAGCCAAGGAGCCGTACTCAGGAACAGTATGAAGATCCAACAAAAATATAATCATGTGCATTCTAAGTGCATATTTCATCAACGACGAGTATAACAGGAAGTCATATACACATGTATCGTACTGTATAGGTTAAGAGACTAAACCTGTGGTCACGAACTGTATATATTAACCATGACGTCATTATCCGTTAGCTGCATCACCTTAATCATCATCGACGTCCGACTCGTTGGCTGATTAGTCAGCGTACTGGCCTTCGGTTCAGAGGGTCTCGGGTTCGATTCCCGGTCGGGTCGGGGATTTTAACCTCCATTAGTTAATTCCAATGGCCCGGGGGCTGGGTGTTTGTGCTGTCCCCAACATCCCTGCAACTCACACACCACACATAACACTATCCTCCACCACAATAACACGCAGTTACCTACGCATGGCAGATGCCGCCCACCCTCAGCGGAGGGTCTGCCTTACAAGGGCTGCACTCGGCTAGAAATAGCCACCCAAAATTTAAAAAAAAATCATCATCGACAAAAAAAGTAAAGAAAAAACTACAGTAACATCAACAACATTTCCAAGAGCACCATAGTTCAAATGATTAATATCAACAACGGAAACTTGGATTTCCATGACGTGTAGTCCCTTACTTAACAGGTGATGCATTTTGTTTTCAGAGCAAAAACAACTGGGCAGCCATCTTCTCCTAACACTAATCATAGGAAAAATTTCAAGAAATCTTATCCTTCGAAGAATGAGTGTGTCGCCAATAGAAATATGGACAGATGGATGGACAAGTAGATAGATAGATAGATAGATAGATAGATAGATAGATAGATAGATAGATAGATAGATAGATGTCTTTATTACCGTAGTTAAAGACATTAGACCTTCTCTTACATTAAAATAACCAATCTACATTAGAGCGATTATCAATGCTATCCTAATTAATACTAAATAAACTAAGGTTATTCTAAAACATTGAAATCAGAAATAAAATTGCAATAAAATTCCACCTCAGTCAGACATACATAGTTAAACGATTATAACATTAATAATAATAATAATAATAATAATAATAATAATAGCTTGTAAGCATATTATTATAATAACACGATCAATGAAAACTAGGCCCATGAAAGCATTAAAATGAAAGACTTCCCAGGTCTTTCAAACCTAATACCATCCGAGTCGGAACAGAACAAGCAAGAGTGGACCGAAGGATTTCGGATGGTAAAGATGGAAATGAGGAGCATTGATCCAAGTAAGTGGACACAGTCTCAGACTCACCCGTAGTCGTGACCTATACTCTGAAAATACTGTACTAGCCCCTGAGGTATTCCTCTTTTAGTGATACTTTACGAAATACAGGAGATACCGTAGATTTATTTTACCACCCCCGACTCTCCCTCAACTGTCACCTGCAAAAATATACCAAATCGCATTATTTTAATTCACAAAATATACTATAACTAACATTTGACAAATTACAAGCATCCCCTTGTGAAGTTGAACATGTACGAGATGTGTGCAGGTGACAATTGAGTGTGCCCTGATTAACCCCGGCGGGAACGAACGTGTCCTTTGCCCATTACCAGTTTTATTGGGAGCTGGATCGTCTGATTACAACATGAACACACCGGTTTCGAGCGATGTTCATGACATGTAACACACTCTCTACAGATCTCCGGGTAACACAGATTAAACTGCATTGGTGGAGATTAACCAGTGAGTAATGTTAAGGTGACTTTTAAGTCCGATGTACGCTACCTAGTAATGCACTTAGCTCTTGTAACAACCCACGGAACTACTTCGTTTACCAACACTTTCGCTCCTCGTGAATGAAACAAAATCCCTAAGAATACCAGGGCTATAAAAGGTGAAAATACATTCGAAGCAGTTGTTTGGGAGTCCTTGTAGAAATGAATTTCTAATTACTAACCTACTAATTAAAGTATTTCTCTTTTATGTCCTAATGTAATTCTCTGACTCTTGTTATATTCATGTATGATCATGATTCAAATAGGTCTGGTTCTTTCTGTTATACGTTTAAGTTAATTAGTTATAAAAATGAAATTATTAATTACTTAACTTCTTAATCTATATAGCTTATTATCTTTTATATTTTACAGCCGCGTGTGTATAAATAATTGTACAATTAATGTTAAATTCATACTTAATCATAACTCTAATAACTTCATTTTTTAACCTTTTTAAATTTAGTTATTCGTAAATAGTTTAGTCATTAATTCATAATAATTATTTCATATTGTTAATACTAAATTTTTAAGTTATTTAGTACGTAAGACATTCCATTCATGTCTACTTATAGTCTACATAAATGTTCTTTTAATAATTTCAGTCAATATGTAATCATAATGTAAGTATTTACATGCTGTATATAGTCGAGAACAACAGTGTAAATAGTGCATTAAACTGGTTAATTATAAGATAAGGCTACCTGGCGTTAATTTCGCCAGGATCAATCAATCAATCAATCAATCATTTAAATAATATTTACCAATATGTAACCTATTGTATGTATTCACAAGTCATCTATGAGATCAAATACGAGCACCATGCAGCTTAAAACAGAGCTCTGTACTGAAGGTGGTGGGCTGGTCCCACAGTCGACTGTCCTGAGAATGATTTTCCGTGGTTTCACGTTCTCCTCACTAAGGCAAATGCCGGAACAGTTCTATTATACGCCATGTCCGCTCCTCTGTCACCTTCTCCGCACCCCAATTCACCGCAACACACTTCCTGGCCGGAGAGTGGGTTTCGCCTTCTAGGAGGTTCACCAAATCCCATCACAGTACGGAATGACAGTTTTAATAAGTAGCAGCGAGTATCGATGTGCCAACGTTTCACTCCGCAGGTCAGAATGCGTAGAAAGTTGGAATTACGTCGAGAAACCTGTTTATCATAGGCAGCGTTTAGCAAAGTATAAATGATCAATACGACATTTTGATATGGCTACGTAACTCAAGGCCTCACCTGAATTTCAAAATCATATATTCAGAGCGATGACGCAGCCTCTCCTACGAGGCCCACGTGCTCTGAGCGCTCTATTATGCGCACTCAGTAAAATTCGCAGCACCGCTGCTGTGAGGGAGCGTGATGACCATTGTAAACTATTTTCTTGACCTGTTCACAAATAGACGTGCTAAGAAACATTACAGCGAATAGAAGAACGTTTTGTGAAGAAGTGACTGCAAACACTGAATATTTATAACAAATTTCCTTTTGCTGTTTTTGTTTAGATAACTATTCAACACCTTCCAACAAAGTTGTACACTATGAAGAGTGCTCAGCAAAACAAACACAATGGGGTAACAACCGTGAAGATATCTCTATCCGACCAAACGTTACATGACGATGAAATTAGTAGCGGTGTGCCTGTAATTCAGTTGCCTTTGCGTCATCATCGCATTGGCAACACTCAGAAAAAAGAGGGACTGTGGAAGAAGGACAATATCCAACTCACAAGGGGGATGTAGGCTATTGATGAAACTCGATTTTATGTACAATATATTATTGATATTGTACCGGAAAAAATGTCTGTCTTTGGGGCACTGACACTAGCTTGAAGAGCATGGACTATTTATAAGGGTGTGGCATGAAAACATTAGAGTTGGTAGTTCATTGAACTTAGATATTTTTGAGAATCTGATTTTATTGTTCATTGAAAACAAATTCATATCACCTTTCATACAAGTTGAGTTGAAGCGTTGTAGCGGGCTGGAATCTCCGGACTCCGAGATGGTTGCTGGGCACGCCCTGGACAGGAACCACGCCCGTCCTGGATGCAGTTCTCGACGTTCTAGAATTTCTCGAAGTTCTCGAGGATCTGGGAGTTCTCAAATCTCTAGGTGTACACGTTGCTGATTTCGATCTCGCACGACAGTGTTGATGAAAGATGAGGCGTGATTCACACACAAGTCCCCCGTATGGCATTCAACTTAATTTTAGCACTGTTAAATAAATTGACCTTTAAATATTGCGTTCACTCATAGCAAATGGAATATGTCAAATGTTAATGAAATTGACACTAGAATCTTGATTCAAACACCTCGCTGAATTACAAATGTTCATAAATTATCACTTGAAAATAAGACAATTGAACTGAATATCTGACCATGCGTTAGATGTCAGTTGAATTAATACTTGGGAAAATAATAGACAATTTATAATGTCAAGTTCATGACATGAGTTTGCTAACATTGGCATGGCAGACTGGAATGTTCTATTGGGTCACTAATCATTGTCATCACAGTTCCTAATTCACTGATCTCGTCAATTTATGATTAGAACACAATATTAATCACAAGATGCACAGTTTATGCAAATTTAGGACACATTGGCACGTTTGTAGTAAATTAAGCAAATTAAATGGTACTCGGAAATGTCTTATTCCGTCGATAAACAAAATTACGTGTACCTGAAGACTGTTAAGCAATGTCATTAATTGATCATTGAAGTAAAATTGCACGTGGAAACATTCTGATACTGTCCATGAAAAATGATTACGAAGTATAAATTATAAGTTCAATTATGACACTGAAAAGTTCTATGTGTTCCCTCGGAACTTTACGAGAGGAAAACACAAACTCAGATATGGCATGGGTACTCTATGTTTCCACAGTCTGTTACGATGACACAAGTTTAAACACAAGTCCAGATGCGGCACTCGAAAAATATCTCATCTTCCCATAATTTGTTATGAAACATAAGTTCGAACGTAATACTCAGAAATACTCTAAGTATCCACAGTTCGTCACGAAACATAAGTTCAATGTGGTACTTGGAAAATTGTAACATTCACAGGAAAAATTTTATGTTTCCACAACTTGTCGCAAAACACAAGTTCAAATGAGACACTCGGAAAATTTCCATGTTCCCAAAGTCTGTTAACGAAATACAAGTTCAAATGTAGCACTTGGGAAAGTTACGATACTCGCGAGAGGAATTCTAAGTTCCTTCAGTTAATCACTGAAACACAAGTCCTAACATGGCACTTGAAGAAAATAAAGTTCCAACTCCGCTGGAACCCAACACTCGAAATGCAAAGACTCGTCCGACCATAGGTTCGGTCCGCACTTGTAGAGCTCCACCCGTCACCCGTGTTGCAGAGACGGTGGAGTAACACACACTGAATCTGTAGTACGGATCTCCCTCCTTTTATACCAGATTGTGACGAAGCATCTAGAACGTGGGTATTATCCACCCCTATAACTCCCAAAGTACACGGTGGATTTTCTCAAGAATTTGACAGGTTGCATCTATTACGATGGCTTCTATGTTGGCGATGTCAAAACAACAATATTTTAAAGCTAAATGGACTTTTACACATGGGCCGGGACATTACCATATATGGTCACGTTTGGCTGTGTGGAGCTCACTCGAAGAGGCTACGTCACGGCTGAGTACGTCAGCGAGTTCGGCGGGCTGCCTATATTCCACAACGCGCGAAGTTCAACACATACTTCGAACTTCTTTCACGTAGCGGCGTTTACGGTACAATATGTCACATAAATTTATTACCTCAGAACTTTGAAGGATAATAATCATGTAAATCCTACTGTCTTGTTATCTTTCCGTACAATTATTTTGAGAAAAATAACAAATAAATACACTTTCTTCTTCTTTTCCGAATTTGACCATCTATGGACCGCATAGAACTTAAGGGTTCTTGGCCTTTTCTTTTCTTCTCTTCCCAAAACCTCTTCATTTTTTCGCTTCTCGTCTTTCTCTCTTCATCGTAAATGATCCGTTCGGGCTTACGTTTTAGTGCTTTCTCTTCAAATGATTTTAGACTGTCGACTCTTCCTGTGAACTCTCTTCTATTGTTGATCATCTGCAATGTAATTCCAACTTCTTCCGCATCCTTCTTGGCCTCTTCTGCCCACTTGGAGGTGGCCTTTAACCCCACGATGTATTTGAAGATCCTTTTGGCCAGCTGTTTGTCATCCAGGTGTCAGTAGAATTTCAGCCTTCGCACTGTGTCCGTGATATTTTCAGAGTACTTGTAGAGCTCCTCATTTTCCCTTTACTTCCAAGTCACATCAGTAGTCCTCTGTGGTCATATAATTTTCCTCAGAATCTTCCTTTCCTCCTTTTCAAGTTATTGTAGCTCCCCTTGTTTATTATTATTTAATACACTCTATCGTAAATCGAGTTCCACTTCTTCCGTCGTAGGCATACGTTGCAGCGCTCAACATCCCGTGACTGCGTAGAAGGCATTGCCTACACAATTCAGTTTAAATATGCCAGTTCAGTTGCAAGCTTTTCTTGCATACAGTTTTATGTGCCTTCTTCCCTATAACGTGTGAATTGTAGAACCAGCTTTGACAGGTGGTGGTATATTTTCAAGTCCTTATGTATGTTTCTTGCACTATTACAGTCATCTGGTTGCCTAGCTTAACTTGTTGGCCAACGACAAGTGCAGCCACCCTTCTTGTACATCTCTTTACGGGTAAATAGGTTATACTTTTCTAAAATTCTAGGCTGGAGTATGCCAATTTCTTACCTTACCTAAACATGGTCGTGACAGGAGTAACAGAGGTGCTGTATCAGCAATTACTTACACAAAATTTATGTAAGTGTTACTACGTGCGTCGGTAAGCTAGCAAGTGGTCCTTCGTCACATGACTTCCTTCGGTTTCCGTTGCATAATTTCCTAGTGATTTTTTTTATTTGTGGAAATAAGTCTGTATATCTTACAATTTTGAGATATAAAGTGAGACTTTCCTAACTCTTTGACTAATTTTACAAACATATATAAAACTGCATTTAACTTGAAAAATCTGAATATCTGCATTTAAAATGGAAATTATGAAAATTAACATTCATTAAATAAAATACACACTCGTTGGACCTTGTACTCACACTTACTTGTTACCTGCTTACTTACACATACGTTATTTGAAGGGCGCCAGCTGCCACTCAGTGCAGCAATAATAGAATGAGACTCTTGACTATCTCTAGGGTGTGGGGTAATAAGCTTACTTGTGACAACATACCATATAAGTTCTGGGAAAAGGAGATTGGCGTTCGGTTTCCCCATTCATTTTGAGGTTAAGATATTTTACTGTCATTGAAATAAAACTATGAATTCGTTTGATAGAACAAAATATATTCTTTAAATAATATATCAAAAACAGTGAGTCTTGTTGCGATAAAACAGATGAGAATATGAAATTATGACATTGCAACTGAAAGAAACTAGGCATGAATTTGAATTCTTGACCGGACTTTTAACAATTTATACGAAATATTTCCCTCACTGATTCACTTGACTGTACCTTCAACACTTTGAGTGTAATTACGACGTATTCCTTTGATCTGGTGTTTACTGTAGATGTGTCACGCCTAACTTGGTGATACATCCTTGTGACTGCTTCTTCTCCATATCATCTGACTTCTTTGTAAGTCAATATGGTATTACCTCATAGTAGGTGGTATCCCTTTCTGACTCCATGGTAAGCCCTTGCGTCCGTGTCTTCAACTAAGTGACCGACCAACCTTTGGCCTCACTCTCTCAATGACCAATGATTAATGGCTCACTGAGTCTTCTCCATCTCTCGTTCACACTAGTTGACTGACCGACTGAGGCCTCTTCATCTAGTAGACTTCTTCACTGTACTGCTTCCGTTTAAATAATGACTCACGCTACAGTATGCATCCACCTTTTATAGACGTTGGTTGACACCGCTACGTAATCTCCAGAAATAACAATGACATACTCCCACAACGCCTCAAACTGTTGCATGTAATGGTGAAATCCCCTGGGGCGGCTGAGTTTCTGAGCGAATTTCTAAAAGCTCACGATGACGTAGCCATGACGTAGCAATGACTTGGCAGAATCGCCAGTAGTGCAAAATATAACAACGTCATATCCAACTTCTGATATATAACAATTCTCACTGTACATGTATTGAGTGTTATTTTACACACACGTATATATGCATACATCTAAGTACAATCCTGCAAGCGACAAGCATTGTAAAATTGAATTGAATAAGAATTATAACAAAATAATAGTAATCTCACAGATAAAATAATAATAATACGGACATAATAATAATAATAATAATAATAATAATAATAATAATAATAATAATAATAATAATAATAATATAACAGATGCAATAATAATAATAAAATACAGATATTACCTTGTAACGGGATTTGAACCGTTGCAAAAGAAGGTACACACTAATCACTAACATATTCTCCTGCATTGTCAATTAATTTCTGCCAACGCTGAGGCAACTTTTCAATTCCACTCCTGAAGAAATGTTCCAGCTTGGAGTTTAAAATGTTGTGAATCTATCTCCGAAGAGTGTTTTCATTATCAAGGGAGTTTCTTTCGATGTTGTTGGATAGATAACGGGAATGGCGGAAATCTGAGCGCATCAGATCACGAATAAAGAGGATTGACGAAGAACCTCGAAGCCAAGTTCCTGCGAAGTAAGCGGAATGCAGTCGAGCATTATAGTGTTTCGCCAACACTTGGTGTTATCTTCTGGATCGGTGCACTTGAATTGCGACCACAAAGCGTCTTAGCTGTTGGCAATAAACGTCAGTAGTGATGGTTACATTTCTGAGAAGCAATATCCAGAACACAAAAGCACTTTTGTCCCTCCAGGCGCTTAACATTATATTCTGTGGATGGACAGGCAGATGTTCTTCTGTCTGGGCTCAAGCATTCCTTCATGTTTTTTGCCTTTATATTTTTTCTCATAGGGGCACCATTTTTTATCTCCAGTGACAACCCTGGACAGGAATGATTGATGTTGTTCATAAGGTAACTTTTCCGTACTTTAACAAATACTGTGTGTGAGTTAACGAGTGGGCTGAGTGTTTAGCAAAGTGGCTTGTACACTACATGCTGTCGTACACATATTACCACCTGAGCGATATAGAAGTACCAAGCGGATGACACGCATAGTTGATTATGATTAGTATTAATTTGACAACTTTAAAAGTGACAGGCCAATGTCAATGACACGTTGAGAAACCACTTTTCCCTTGCAGCGACTTTGAACTGACTATCTAACGTGCCTTCCATTTCACCCCTAGGCAGACTCACGTCGTGCGACGTTGTCTCGAAAATCCGCCGGGGCCGCCGCGCAATTTTCACAACTCTATTATTTTTATTTCATTTTTGCAAGTTGATTTACATCGCACCGACACAGATACGTGTCTTATGGCGACGATGAGACAGGAAAGGGCTATAAGTGGGAAAGAACCGGCCGTGGCCATAATAAGGTACAGCCCCAACATTTGGCTGGTGTGAAAATGGGCAATCACGGAAAACTATCTTCAGGGATGCCGACAATAGGGTTCGAACCCACTATCTCCCGAATACTGGATACTGAGCGCACTTAAGCGACTGCAGCTATCGTGATCATTTTTTTCTTTTTGTAAGTTGTTTAACGTTACACTAACTCATAGGTTTTCACTGTTGCTAGGGTAAGAAAACAAATCACGCGGTGAGAGGAAGGTAACGGGCCTGCGCTCCGTGTGTGTGTGTGTGTGTGTGTGTGTATGTGTGTGTGTGTGTGTGTGTGTGTGTGTGTGTGTGTGTGTGTGTGTGTGGTGTTCTCAGCGTGTATTGTATTGAACAGTATAACAGTACTGCAAACAAGTCTAATAACTCTTTGATAGTTAACTGTAATTCAAGTGATTTCATTGTGTAACTACGCAGAAAACAAACATGGCAACAAGATTCACACGTAACAATACCTTGAAATGTACCTTGGAACGCGACAAGCGACCTTCGGCATGGGAAACTCATGAATGGATCCAACACTTCTTGAAACTCAATGAGGACGAAATAGAAATGATTCAGCTGGACAACCTAGAAAATGCCACCTTCATCAAGGTAATATCAACTACTCTTTTTGAAAGGCTGGTTTATAATTATCAGGGTACACACAATATGACATTACAGGATGGTCGGATAGGGAAGGTTAAAATCAGTGACGCGGAAACAGTATAGAAAACGGTTCGAGTGTTAAATGTACAACCAGAAGTCCCGGTGCTTAGTAAATACGGCAAAATTATTGATCACAGGAGAGAAGAATGGTCTCAGCAACATGCCTTCAGAATACATAATGGTATACGTGCTTTTCGAATAGAAATTAAAACATCTATTCCATCTTTCATTTATATTTAAGGATACCGTGCGCAAATTATTTATGATGGGCAAGTGCGTACATGTCTAGCCTGTAATTCCACTACTCATTTGCGACCAGAATGTCCCTTACGTCAGACTAGGTCAGCCGAGAGGAGGCTTTTCAACACTGCAGCTGATACAGGTGACTCAAGTGGGTTAGCGACTGGTCAACCGGACCCTGCGCCAGCGACCTTCACCGACAACACAGCGACCCCTACTCAGCCCGTCGAAGTGCGGAACGTAAATAACACACAAGTTCGTGTGGATGACCGCACAGAGTTTCCTACTCTTCAAGAAACAACAACTAAACGGATGAAAATCGACAGTAGTGTATCCCATTCCCATAATTCCTTTCTGTCATCGACAAATGAACTCACTGGTAACCATGCACCTCCCTCCCAGGATACTGATATTTCCATCCCATCCTCTAATCGAGATATGGGAATGTCTCAATTACTTGTAGATACGGAATCAACTTCTGATCCTCTTCACTCTAGTGATGATAACACTCATAGCACCAATCTTCCTGTATGCACTCCTCCTGTACCTGCCGCCCAAGGGAATAATATACGTCTTTCGGACCTGATGGACACTGATCAAGTAGCAGAACAGCAAGACAGTAATATAGCACAGCCCCACCAAAGCCAGCATAACTTGACTTATGGCGGTCTCCCACGAGGAGCGACCCGAGTTGACGGTGAAAAGTAGTAGACATCCTCGCTTGCGTACGCCTCGGAAAAGTGTTGAGCGGATGGAAGACCACCCTAAATCACATAAAAAAATAGTTTGGGAGAAGGTGATTTTTGCACTCGACCGAAATGTTTATCAATCTCATGCTTCTATCGTTACTCTGCTTGTTATGCCTTCAGTTCTAACGACTTTCGCCACTCTTAACATAAACGGAGTGAGAAGTAATACAACGTTGGGTCTGTTGGGACGTTTCGTAAAGGAGTGTGATGTTGATATTCTTTTGTTACAAGAAGTGAACACCAGTCTTTTAGGCTATTTATTTAATTATGATTATGTAGTAAACATTGGTGATAGTGCTCGAGGAACTGCTATTGTGTATAGGAAAGGGATTAACCTAACGGACATTACAATGGACCACACGGGAAGAATATTATCAGCCTCCTTTAATAATATCACGATCATTAACGTGTACAGTCCATCTGGTTCCCTGTTTAAACAGGAACGGAATTCACTTTTCACCCAGGACATTCTACCACATATAGCGACACCGAATACTGTTCTTCTGACGGGCGACTTCAATTGCATTTTACAACCACGTGACTCAACAGGTGTTTTTAACTTCTGCCCAGGACTGCAAATGCTAGTACAAAGAATGCAGTTGACTGATGTTTGGGAGACACTTTATGCTCCTCGTGTTGAATATACATTTTGCCGCGGTGATACAAAATCTAGGATAGACAGAGCGTATATCTCTGCAACAAAGGCAAACATTCTAGAATACTGCAGAGTCGTACCAGTTGCATTTAGTGATCATCATAGCGTAATCTTCACGTTAAACCTTGCCAGTTTACACATTTCTCAGCCAGGAAGGGGGATTTGGAAAATGAATAAACATGTTTTTAGGTCTGAGGAAGATGTTCAGCGATTTAGTGTTACGTATCATCAGTGTAAAAGCAGTCTTTCGCGTTATAGGAATATTATGGACTGGTGGATGAAGAAACTGAAACCGGCCATGAAATCAGTGGCAAGGAACATAGATTATGAACACCGGCGGGAACTTCATTCTATTCTAGAATTCTATGAGCGGGTAATATGCGATTTACATTCCAAAGAAAAACGCAGAGAAAATGTGTTCAATGAAATGAAAACGATTAAACAGACCATCTTACGACTCAAAGAGCAAAATTTACAACGTCTTCAGCAACACGTTAAAAGATTTCCCCTCTTGGACAAGGAAATGATATCTTTACACCACGTAGCAAAGATGCGTAAATCTGCTAATCGCCAATGTATACACCAGTGGATAGATTCTCAGGGGAACATTCTTAACTCCAAAGATGAGTTGCTACGCGAGGGTGAACGATACTTCCACGAAATGTTTGCAGACGATGACGAGTCTGGGATAGATGTGGACAACATGCTTTCCCTTGTAGAAACATACGTCGATGAAGAAGATCGCTCCTTCCTCATGAGACCTATCACCAACGAGGAATTAGAACAAGTTCTCAAGAACGCTGCTCCTAATAAGACGCCCGGAATGGATTGCTTCCCTTATGAATGGTACAAACGCTTCTGGTCTATGATTGGAGATGACCTTACCCAAGTCTTTAACTACGCATTCCGTGAAGGATTTTCGCCCGCATTTACGGAAGGCATTATTATAATGATTCCAAAGAAAATAAGCTGCCGGTATGTGTCGGATTATAGACCAATAACTATCCTAAATACTGATTAAAAATTATTTGCTAAAGTGGTAGCTAACAGAATAAAACAGATTATTCCTACACTGATTGGTACTGGGCAAACGTGTGGGGTTCCAGGTAGGACTATTATGCATAATTTGTTGGCAGTCCGTGACTTAATTCTTTATTATTCTGTTTTTCCTGAAGAGCCTGCTGCAATTGCAAACATAGATTTCAGCAAAGCCTTTGACAGGATTCCCATAATTATCTTTGGAGAATACTAAGTCATCTTCGGTTTCCTGAACAACTTGTAACGGCCTTGAAGCGCATGTACCTTTCGGCTACATCATGGCTGCTTATCAACGGCCATTTGTCCCGCCGAATTCCAATTAATAGGTCTGTACGCCAAGGATGTCCACTGTCAATGTTGCTCTTTATCTTAACCATGGAACCACTTATCCAGAGACTGGACAACACTCTGAATGGCCTTCATTTAAACAATGAACACTTTACGTTGCGCGCTTATGCTGACGATTTGACCTTACCCCTTACCGATGGCGATGACCTATCAGACGTCCGTCGTGTGCTGGTGGAATTTTCAACCGCATCAGGGGCAAAGGTAAACTTTGAAAAATCCTCCCTGCTCCTACTAGGATCGGAGCGACGGACGAAATCGGTATTCCTCCGACCAACAAGTGCAAAATCTTGGGTATCACCTTCTGCAAGAACATACTCGAGACAATAGAACTAAATTGGAATGCTCTCTTGAACGGGATTCGCTTCCAGTTTGCAGAAAATCTCGCACGAAGGCTCAATTTATTAACACTTACGCTTTATTTAAAATCTGGTACATCGCACAAATACTACCTGCTCCGCGTTATCTGTCAACGCATAGAAATGTCAATTGGCTACTATCTTTGGAAAGGCTTTCGGTACAGAGTGCGACGAGTAGAGTTAAACTTAAAGGAACATTTTGGCGGATTGGGACTGTATGCAGTGGAACTGAAATGTAGTTCCCTCTTCGTCAAACACGTCATCAAGGCAATGCATATGAGGGGAGAATCCTTCGATTGTCACTTCATTCAGCTAAGAGAAGATCCCAATTTCCGAAGAACCCGTGAATTCAAATATTGTTACAAGAGAGCACTAGCAATTATTGAACAGATTCCGCATAACCAAGTCTTAGACGGCTCCTCTGATCACGTGAAACAGCTCTACAACTTCCTGCTTCAAAATAGACACTTCGAGCCGAACATTCAACTAAAACATCCCACTAGGAACTGGCAAATAATCTGGCAAAATACCTGCAATCAGTCGCTACTCCTAGAATGGAGAGTGTCGGTATACAGTTATCTAAATGAAATCATCCTTATAGGTGAAAAACGGAAAAGACATGAGCAGCTGGTGGATGGCAGATGCTCTCTCTGTGAATCTACAGACACCTTGATTCACCGGATTACTACGTGCCTAAATGCTACTGTCATATGGAAATGGACGTTGAAAGTTATCAAAAAAATACAGGGTGCAGAGTCTGATAATTCTCTCCAACAAGGGCTTCTGCAATTTGACGTTCCGCAACTATCTAGCAAGAAGAGGAACGCAGTCCTATGGTTTCTAGCCGCTGCCATTCATTATAACCTTTCTGGCTATAAGCAACCAATGTTCCTCAGACTCACCGGCTTTCTGGATCATCTGAGGAAGGAACGATGGAGACTTTCCCGACATCAACAGCTTGATGCAGCCTTTGGTCGCCATCTATATCACTTTTGATCCTTGATCAACATAATGGATGTCCTTCGGTCTTGGTCCATTTGGTATATATGTTTCAGTTGGCCAACTAGGATGCTAGAGACTTAGAAAGTCACATCAGTGAGGAAACATTCCAGCTATCAGGTGACCGAATTCCTCAGACAAAGTGTCCTTTGCCACCGAAATGTGTGGTTTACTTGTAATTATGAGTGCTTTTTTGATACGTGTGTAAGTTTTTGTTTCCAAACTATTTGGTTGAACTTATGTTTATACATATCAAATCCAATTATATAACAAAAAACCTAAAATTGTATGAAAGTTTCAGAAAAATTGGTATAATGTTAATTCTGTACTAAATGTAACCAATTGTCATATTAAGAATTCAAAATAAATTATTTAGTTATAAAAACAAAAAACAAAAGGATAAACGGGTAAATTTAATCTACAAATTAAATCACTTTGAATCGACAACAGTGGCATAATTGGTTATTCCTTGTCTGTGTCCAAGATAGAAGATTCAAACTCGACTAAAATTGGCAGCATATGACAGTGCTTAAATATGAAAACTCCGTGTCATTGGCTTCCGGCACATCACAAAGTCTTCCGCGGGCAGACATTCCGACAACCTGACGTCTATTTAAAACTACAATATATATAACGTAATTACATGTCAAAGAATAAACCCTGCATGGCAGTACAGTTCTAACAAGGCTTAGACTGCCGAGCAACTGCTGTTCAGCTCGAAGGCCTGCAGAATTATATGTGGTGCGCGGTCAGTTCGACGAACCCTCTTGGCTTTCTAGATCTAACTCAGGTAGCTCCTCAATATTTGTCACGCATACTGAGTGGACATCGAACCAGCCCTAAGATCCAAGTAAAACATCTGTCTGCCGCAATTCGAAGCCGTGACCTCCCTATTAATCCAAAGCTCGCTACCCTTAGACCGCGGGTCTCGCTATTAATATATCAAGATGGATTTTTTATATATTAATAACCAGCCCCGCGGCATGAGGGTAGCGATATCCTACTAGGTTGAGCTCCACGGAAGATTGCGAGTTCCGCAGTTACGACCACGATACCTACAGTCATGTAAATTACAATATTTTCTTCATAAATGAGCTACTACAGAACACTATTTTCAAGAATATAACAGTAGAATTCAGCCGCCATATTCCTAACGCATGTTTACATCTGCATAACTTGTACCACATAACCAACTCGCTTGGTAGATATAATTTTTCACTTAAAATTAATTCCTGACTTTGCATTTGAACTTACAGGACCAAATTAAGAACGGCAAGCCTACGTTCACGGCGTTCGTGGATCTAGAAAAGGCATTCGATAATGTTAATTGGACCAAACTATTTAAGATTCTGAAGGTGATTGGGATCAGATACCGGGAAAGAAGAATGATCTACAATCTGTACAAAAACAGTCCGTAGTGATGAGAATTGAGGACTTTGAAAAAGAAGCATCAATCCTGAAAGGAATGAGGCAAGGCTGCAGTGTGTCCCCACTCCTTTTCAATGATTATATAGAACAGGCGGTAAAACAAATACAAAGAGGAATTTGGAAAGGGAATCACAATCCAAGGAGAGGAAATCAAAACTCTGAGATAGGTTTTCAGATCATGTTATTTTACCTGAGTCTGAAAAAATCCTGAAGAAATTGCTGAATAGTATGGACAGTCTTGGGGAAGGAGTACAAGATGAAAATAAGTAAGTACAAAATAAAAGTAATGGAGTGCAGTCGAACGAAATCAGGTGATGCGGAAAACATTAGATTAGGAAATGAAGCCTTAAAGGAAGTAGATGAATGTAGTTACTTGGGTAGTAAAATACCTAACGATGAGAAAAATAAGGAGGATATAAAATGCGGAATAGCCAAGCAAGGAAGGCCTGTCTTAAGAAAAGAAGATATAGGCTATAGAAAGTTGTTTTAGAAGACTTTTTGTCTGAAGCGTGGCACTTCATATAAGTAAAACATGGACGATAGCTAGCTCAGAAAGAATAGAAGCTTTTGAAATGTTGTGTTAGAAAATATTGCTGAAGTGAGGTAGATAGATCGAATCACGAATGAAGAGCTAATGAATCGAATTGGTGAGAGTAAATCGATTTGGATAAATTTGAAGAGAAGAATAGATAGAATGATAGGACACATCTTTAGACACCCAGGAATTGTTCTGCTTTATAGGGAAGTGTAGGCAGTGAGAATGGTAGGGGCAGACCAAGGTATGAATATGAAAAAACACCGGGTGAGTTGGCCGTGCGGTTAGGGATACGCGGCTGTGAGCTTGCATCCGAGAGATAGTGTGTTCGAATCCCATTGTCGGCAGCCCTGAAGTTGGTTTTCCATGGTTTCCCTTTTTCACATCAGGCAAATGCTGGGGCTGTACCTTAATTAAGGCTACGGCCGCTTTCTTCCAACTCCTAGGCCTTTCCTATCCCATCGTCGCCATAAGACCTATCTGTGTCGGTGCGACGTAAAGCCACTAGCAAAAAAAAGAATGTGAAAAACAGATTATTATTATTATTATTATTATTATTATTATTATTATTATTATTATTATTATTATCGCCGGGCTGAGTGGCTCAGACGGTTAAGGCGCTGGCCTTCTAACCTCAACTTGGCAGGTTCGATCCTGCCTCAGTCTGGTGGTATTTGAAGGTGCTCAAATACGACAGCCCCGTGTCGGTAGATTTACTGGCACGTAAAAGAACTCCTGCGGGACTAAATTCCGGCACCTCGGCGTCTCCGAAGACCTTAAAAAGTAGTTAGTGGGACGTAAAGCAAATAACATTATTATTGTTATTATTATTATTATTATTATTATTATTATTATTATTATTATTATTATTATTATTATTATTATTATTATTATTAAGTGATGTACAAGGGACCGAACAGGCCAGAACAAAATGTTAGCTTAGTTTAGTTTACCGTATGCCGCATATTGTCCTGTGGTGCTATTCGATGATTCAAATCTACCTCCGGGATGAAAATTCGTCAGACGGATTAATGGACGGTAGAGGATTGAAGTTTCCATTCCACACCTGGACTGAGTATGGTGGGCCTCCTAGACGGTAAAGGCCACCACACACAGGAAGCTAAAATAAACTACGCTATGCTTGGTAATGCTATATTGTGCTATGTCACGAATAAAAAGCTGAGCTAAACTATGCTAGGCAGCCCTTTAAGTATGGGGATTGATTGAAGAAGAGACTTTTTTATTGGCCGCTTTCGTTGAAGGTGAAAAAAATGAAAGAGAAACAGGAGAACATTCTGTAGACGTGAAATTTGAAGGATAATAATTCATGATGAATTCCATCATTTGATTGAATCATTTCATGGGTATGATGAATTAAAAATTATTTTCATCTAAATCAGAAACTTCCCTCTATTAGCGAGGATGCTATTAAGAAAAATGAATTACCCAAATTATAGAACGTAGGGTAAAAATGTATATGAATGCAATAAATGACACTTGCAATGAATTTCCAGAGTTTAATTTATTTGTTGCCAACAGTTATCTTTCATGTTTATCCCTAATAATTAGACAGAAAAGTGTATTTTTGTATATCTACAATCAGTTTTTCTTCCCTTCATTCGATTTCCATGATAATTAACAAACACAGATATAATTATGCAATATAATAGCTACTGTATTTAGGTAATTCACGAATGCCACACACATGAAACGACTATTTGCTAGATGCCGGGCAAAACAATAATAATAATAATAATTGTACCGGACGGTACACCTCCACGCCGCTAATTCAAACATTGCGCCAGTTGAAACTCCTCTACTGGAGAAAGCCTGAACTTTAACAACCATATTAATTCTAAGGTTTCTCAGAAGATGTCTCTACTGTAAATTTTGAAGTGTTCTGAACTATGTCGATTTCGATTTGTTTTTGTTTTCTCTGTAGTAAGAAGTGTGAACTTTCTCTTCTAGATGGCACTACTTAAGAACTACAATTGTGCACCCTAGTGCGAAGTGAAGGAACATTTTTTTGAAGAAATTTGCTATTCATAAGTTTGTTCTTTGTTAAATTTCTTTCAGTCATTGTTTGGGTTGGCTGTATAACCCTTCTCTTTCCGCCAGTTTTGAATTTGACCAATAAGGAATTTCTGTAATTAATTTTCCACCAATAAGGTGTTTCTTCTTCGTCTGGTGTATTAGGTTTTGCCATTATCCAATAAAATTTTGTGGGCAGGTTGTAATCATTCATGAAATGTCTCGAATTTTCCACGAGGGTTTATAAACTGCTGATTTTCTGGTCTCCTGGCCACTTCAGTATCATCTCTCCTAGTGTGATTATGTAGCAGGGGGCGGGAAGCGCCTCTTTCGTCGGGCAGCAGTTCATCCACAAGGTAATGGCCGTTTAATAACTTTATTTCTTGCTAGCTCAGCAGTTTAACCCTCGGGGCAGGTTCGAAACTTTTCTCATGTAACCTATCCTTAAAATGTAATAGACACTTGGTGAAACTTCGTCTCTTTAACTATAAATTGGGATAGATAGTGCTAAACCCTCTCGAGCTCCCCCTCCTATTGTTTTGAGGTGACTTTGTTTTCACAACCGTTTCTTCGTTTTTTAAATGTAATAAAGTCTTCTTATACAAGTCACCTCTTTAGTAAGAGAGTAGCCCTTGTGTATACGGCCTAGCGCCAAATAGGTAAAAGTGTATTAGAAGTGCAAGTTACGCCACCAGTCAAGTTGGAATTTTGGGCCATGTATTGACCTGTTTCTTTACTTAATAGGCCTCAGTAGGTTGGGTATCATTACCCCTGTTCTTGTGTGCCCGGAGGGCAGCTTGAAGGTGGAGTTTAGTGTGGCCTTCGAACAGGCTTGAACTTTGAGAGCGGGTTGCTCTTTCTTAAAAATATATTTTCTGTGTGCCTCGAGCAGGCTTTACTGGGTAATCGGGAGCAAGTGCTCCTTGGCATGATTGGGGTTTTCTGCCCCTTTGTTGAACTTTGTACATAGGTAAAGTTGGGCTCATTGCTCAAGGATTGCGTGTCTGGGCTCGAAGCCCAAATCCATTTACCAATTGCAATTGTACATTCTTAATTTGTTGATATGCTACTGAGTACCTGTTATACTTGTTATTTCTTGATCTTGAAAAGAAAATATAACCTTTGTTAAATTTTAAATTAACTTTAATTTCGTAGTTGAGACCTGTTCCACCCTGCACCTTCTTTCACCTCTGCTGTTCCACGGATAACTCCGTAACAATAATAATGTTATTTGTTTTACGTCCCACTAACTACACTTTTACGGTTTTCGGAGACGTCGAGGTGCCAGAATTTAGTCCCGCAGGAGTTCTTTTACGTGCCAGTAAATCTACCGACACGAGGTTGACGTATTTGACCACCTTCAAATACCACCGGACTGAGCCAGGATCGAACCTGCCAAGTTGGGGTCAGAAGGCCAGCGCCTTAACCGTCTGAGCCACTCAGCCCGGCGACGGGCAAAACAAAAAGGTGATTGTGCGCATGCACGAAACATGTTACAGCTATGAAAATCGCCTCCTTGGCGATATGTAAAATTTATCTTCACACTGTGTTGTTTTTTCAAAAGAAGTAAAATACGTCGGCAGAAATATTTCTGGGAGGATCCGGCATTTAAAAACACATAATGTTAATGAAGGGGTATCGTCACAGAACATATCCGGCCCGGTCTGCATCACAAGAAGCTACCCTTTCGACAACAATTGCGAGGTATCCGGTAGGTGTACATCCTGTCTACAGTTATTAACAAATTATAAAGGTTATTCAGCTAAGATGTCCACCTCAAATAACTCGTGAACCGTTTAGGATACTGACTTCTTTTTTCACTTTCAATAATGGTATTAAGGAGCTTATAGTTCAACATGCAGTGCTTTTCTAGGCTTTTGACAAAAAATTTTCGGCACACACGTTTCCATATGAGAAATGCCCATGATATTATACTATCAAGCTTAAGCTCGTAGTTACTGGGACATCGCTCAGCTCGCAGCATAGGAGAATTGGTTTCGAGAGCGTTGGCCATCACTCCTGCCGAAAGAATAGGAGCAAACTCAGGCATTTTAGATTACACGTTCCACTCATGCGTAATGGCGGGTGCATACGCAGCAAGGCGCCTCTTTCTCCGTCTCGAGTTCGAAAAAAGCACGCCTCTGGTATCCAGGTAGGTGTACCTACAGCAGCCGTCAGTTTATGTACTTCTGTTTCTGTACTTCTCCGACTCATTCGTCTACTTACTGCTGCATACAAGGCCAGAATGTGTATCCTTTATAATTATGTTATATTGCGTCAAAATAGACCTCAGTATCAATGACTGTCTAACGTGTATTTACGGAATGGGGAAGGTTGGCTATTCGCATACTCGGCACAAACAACATTCAGCTCCGTCTACCTGCAGACCTATGACACGCTGCTTGCCACGCAATGCGGGGACAACGCTATCGAGATCTCTCGAAATTTCTCGCAAGAAATAGTGCCTGCGCTAGTCCCGAAAAATCTCGAGATCTCGTTTCAGACTGCCCATCACTAGTCTGAGTGTCCCATTCCATGTAATTTCATTGGAGTGATTTTTTCTTTGTGCTGCGTAACATAGCGTAGCTTACATTAGCTTAGCTATTTGTGTGTCGTGGCCTTAATTCCGTCCCTCAGGCCAGGGATATTTGTGTATGGGTGAAGTGATTTGTGAATGAGGATGTGGCCTATTATAGGATCTGTCCCGGCATTCGTCTTGGTGCAAGAGAGTGGAAAACCAAGGAAAACTATTCCCAAGGCATCCGACGGTAGGATCTACCTTACTCGGTGACAAGTTATGCATGGCGTAAACGTAAGTTGTATTTTCTGTTCCTAAAGAATGATCATATAAACTTCCGAATCAACTTGTGTATCCAAGTGGTTTAAATTAATTATATACTAATTTCATTAGTGCCTTAACTTGGTTGTCCAGTAAGCGATTGCGTATTAACTGACTGAAAATGTTGAGTTATTTTCGAACTCTACAGGGCTCCGGATGATGCCGTACAAGAAGACCAGTACGTAAAATTCCATAGAATTCTAAGTCTCCTTATACCGTTAAAAATGTTATCAACCTTTTGATGCGTCCGATTTGGCTGTTGATGTTGAGCATCTAGTAACATCGCATCGGAAGCGTGTACTATAGCTAGGTATGAGGACAGTAGTTGGTTTAATCTCGTCTTATCTCAGAGGTAATTCGCTGTTACAATTTGTTGTCCTTACGAGCAAATGGTTTGCAGTTCAAACCCCCCACCATGTAAATGTTATATTGCTGTATAATCGTTCATTATTTATTATTTGCTGCTGATTTTTGTGCCGACTCCGTGGTGTAGGAGTAGCGTGCCTGCCTCTCGCCTGGAGGCCCCGGGTTCGATTCTCGGCCGGGTCAGGGATTTTTCTCTCGACCTGAGGGCAGGTTCGAGGTCCACTCAGCCTACTTGATTAGCATTGAGGAGCTATCTGACGGTGAGATATCGGCCCCGGTCTCGAAAGCCCAGAATAACGGCCGAGAGAATGCGTCGTGCTGACCACATGGCCCCTCATAATCTGCAGGCCTTCGGGCTAATCAGCGGTCGATGGACAGGCCAGAGCCATTTCAATGGCGTTAAGTGCCGTGGGTTTTTCTTTTGTTTAGTTTGGCTGATTTTTGTAACATTATGTATTGCAACCAAATTGCCTTAGACGACATGATGGAATATCTAATTCATTAATTTTTCAGCAGAAACGAAGCAGCATTCGACAGTTCTAACAAGGACTGCAGAACATATCACAGCCCAGAGTATTAAGTATTTAGTAAGAGTATTTACCTAACAGATTTTTGGAGAATTGCTGCGTATGGCGAAACGTAACTATTGGTTGTGGTTCTACAATTTGAGTAAATTTAATGATTTTTGTTGTCCACTTAAACTTTTGAGAATTTAATTAATTTCACGACTATATTTAATTAATTAATTAACTATAAAAATTTGGTTTCACCCACTCGCATTTAGTAGCGAGAGTACCCGTATATTTAATTCCCTTATGTACCAATTTTGAAGAAGGATCTCGAACTGATCGCGTCCCAAGCAGATGAGAGTCTCCGAGCGGTAAGCATATTTTATTACAAAGCGCCGTGGCAGAACCCTAGACCAGAGTACCGTCACTTCAACGTTTGCTAGAGTACAATATATATTTTACACAAGTTCACATGAACAACTACCGTACCTGAGGTGGAGTAACGATGTTATAATGCGGTAGTATGCTGGATGCAGAATTGGCCTGTTCGTCCGTCAGCTGGGATGAGCATGCAAGTATGTATCAAATATTTGGAGAATGTCGCTATGTGACTATCATGCTGCTGAATATGCAGAAGGGATTGATTAGACGCATTGAATTGTGTATTGGGCAAGGGGGAGCAACCTCAAACAATTACTATAAAATAGATAATGGCGTGTGTGTTACGTTACTGGGATGCGTGTTGGATTTATTTATTTATTTATTTATTTATTTATTTATTTATTTATTTATTTATTTATTTATTTATTTATTTATTATTATTATTATTATTATTATTATCATTATTATTATTATTATTATTATTATTATTATTATTATTATTATTAAGAATTTGGAAGTTTGCATACATACAATAATGAGGACCGATTATTTTAGTAATATATTGTGCCATTTTAAGGCACCCGATGCGGTATTCTTCTTACTTGTTTGATGCGCCGACTGCTCCTGTAAAGAATGACATATACCGAGCTCGATAGCTGCAGTCGCTTAAGTGCGGGCAGTATCCAGTATTCGGGAGATAGTAGGTTCGAACCCCACTGTCGGCAGCCCTGAAAATGGTTTTCCGTGGTTTCCCATGTTCACACCAGGCAAATGCCGGGGCTGTACCTTAATTAAGGCAACGGCCGCTTCCTTCCAACTCCTAGCCCTTTCCCATCCCATCGTCGCCATAAGACCTATCTGTGTCGGTGCGACGTAAAGCAACTAGCAACAAAAAAAAAGAATGACATAAAATAATACCTACCGCACGTGTAGACTCTTCTCTCCTCGGGCGTGGTAACGTCCTTCAGCTCTTCTCGGGGTTGACAGGCCACACAACATCGGGAGTGAGGAAATGAAAGATGGGGGGTCAGCTAACTAGTAAATGACGGTACCCATAGACTGAATTAAGTGTAAATTATAAAGTGATTTATTAACAAAATTGGAAAAATGTAAAAAGTGAAATTTAAATGGAGTGAAATCAAATAAAATGAAATAGAATTATAGAAATTAAAACAATTTAAAAATGTTCTATATAACAATTAATCATCCGCCTTAATGACTTCGACTGAAGGTCGATTAAATTTAATAATGATGATCACCAACAAACTAAAATCTCTCGTGTACATGACACAACCACAACAGACTGCTGGTCTAACAAATATACAGCCTCATTTGAATAACCACATCTGAATACACACTTGAATCGTCCTTTCAGTCAACTGAATTTGTATAAATTATTGATTGATCAACTAATTAATCACACTGACCTTTTAATTTATGGGCTTCCTAAGTTTGTTAAATCAAGCTCATATCAAATTGGCAACCACCTGACTATCAAGTAATACTGGTGTGCAGTAACCATGTGTAAATAAAGGCAATACCATGAACACGGTATCCCTTTCCGTTTTATATACTTTGCCACACATTTAATACTTCGTGGCTGAACCAAGAAAATTATCACACCAAACACTGAGTAATAACAACCACTTATTTAGTTGATTTACATCCTATTAGCTGTGATAGTCTGGACATTTAAATAAATAACATAAATTAGGCCAGGTGCCAAAAGTTTTATCTTAATAAAATGAGTTCGACCCTTTTACAAATTAGTTTTATTTTTTATCAAGTCTGCCGCTACCTGTGTTTCCATTAGGAATGAATAAACTATGATCTCAACTTTGATGGAGGCGGATTCCATCTTGTTTAATTAATTAATTTGCGGCACTCATGACAGAACTTATCATTAAAGGTCGATTCATTTACCTAACTGAATTTTGTAGTGGATTTCAAAAGCTTGTTAGTTACAATTGTCTTACTGCTTGAGCATACCTACTACATTGGTTTTTGACTATGAACCATCAGTGATCTATTAACCTAACACATGAAATATTTATGTACAAAATAAACATGACAAATGGAGAAGCAACTGCTCCAGAAGAAACAACTAAACTCAAAATACCCTGATTACCCTACTTATTTATATCATTAAACCATCACAATATTCACGTACCATCAGACACTATAAAAAATACGGTGACAAAAAAAATATCCACCAAGGAAAAGAAAAGCATAACAGAAAAGAATATCTCAAACTACACGTGATCACTGCCTCTCAAATTTAAATACAACACGCAAAATCGTGATGTGGAAATAACTACCAAATGATTCAAATAACAACTAAGTGAATTTGACGGCAACGTCTTAATATCAGGCGTAACTAGACATGACATTACCCAACCTTTTACGGATAATAACTCTGAATATTATGTCATCAATGATTGCCAATGACTATCAAAACTACCCATCGTTCGGTCGCTCTGTTCATGACTCGGCTCGGACTCTCATTTGTCTGTTTCCGAGCAACATGTTGTCCCTGGAAAATATTCGAAATACGCAGGCTTTCCGCCTACAACTATTACACATGTCGTCGAAGTCTTAACTTTGTCAGTTAATTTATTTATCTCTTAATTCTATTCATTCATCACATTATTCTTATCGTAGCGCTTCTCAACATAACCTCGCTCATATCCCGCGGACAAAATAACTTCAGTAACACACTTTGTCGTTCACATATTCGTTATTACGACACTATTATACGACATGTTCTTCAAATCTCACATTTATTATTTCACAATTCACAATTACCGTCATCAGGGACATTACTATCTCTTTATTCATTTTCTTAATCTATTTCACTCTCACATGACATGCATTATCAGAGCTGACTGTCAATGGTTTCCCTGTCTTTATTTATCGACTGTAATAGCAACATTGCCTGCCAAATACACAGCTATCAAAAATATGAATCCAGTGTATTCGTAAAGAAACAAAGTTTCGAGTTGAACGTTACTCCACAGAAATAAAAGGTATGGGACATGCTGCAAACGGTCCTCTAACACGTGATCACGCAAAATACTAAATTGGATGCGCAACAATTACAGCTAATTAGACACCAAAAATAACACGGCAGCATCCATAAAATCAAACGTCATCAAATAAAATTCCCAATTATTATTATTATTATTATTATTATTATTATTATTATTATTATTATTATTATTATTATTATTATGTCAAAATTTGCAGTTACACTAGACATGAGTTATATTATAAATATTAGGATTCCCATATGTCAAACAATAGCTCACGCTAGAAAATGATTTAAAAATATATGACAAAAACTCCTGAGAAAAGTACGAAGATTTATCTGACTATCATATTTATTATTATTATTATTATTATTATTATTATTATTATTATGTTACTGTGACACCATGGCATTTATATCCCGAATCGTTAGATATAACTGTCTTCGTCTCACTCCTAACTCTAAATGCAAATGATATCAAAAATCTAATTATATCATCCGGTACGTGACATTATTATTTACAAGCCTACCTAAATTGCTAACCTACATTTGATCACTGATTGTTCATAGTCCTCAATAATTTACATTTTTAAATAATGCTCATTGCTTTACCTTTGTGCTGGGAGGCAGGCTGGTCACCTGCCGGCCTCCGTTACATGGGTTTACTGCTCCTTCTTCATCTCGATGAGGATATCCAATACTTTATACACGCGCACTGGATCCATTTTATATTGGCGTTGCACACGATAAATTTTATACAAACACACGCATTTCAAACACTCGTGTGAAGAAAATACAAATTACAGCGTGTAGCACCTGCCGTATGGACGTTGAAAGTCTGGAACAAGTTACCTGCCTGGTCACCTCTGCGGTCTCTGTTCTCAGCCCTCACAGTTTGTTTGTATAAGGGATTACTGGTCGTTCACCCTACTCTGACAATAACACTGGACCCCAGTCCTTGTACCGTTGCATTCCACTAGTAAACAAGGTCACCCTCGCGTAATTACCTGAACTAATATTCTGCTCCCAAGGTCTCAATTTAAATTTCAGTTCTATGAGACTGTGGAAATTAAATACAACGTTCCCAGTGAAATATGGAGAAATCTTATAAAATAAAAAAATACTGTCCTCCAAAGCTATAACTTCTCCACTAGAGGATTAGCGTACAAGTTACATGTGACGAAAGAGAATGTTCTACGGCTACATGTTATTAACATTTCCAATGTTCGTCTCTGCTCCCGCCGGTCACATTACGTTATGAGTTCTTTTATGAAAGTATTAAAAAGAAGTAACTATCATTGTCATTTTAACTGAAATGATTGTCCGACTATCTTCCTATACTCCGGTGTTGAATAAAAGTTCTGCCTAAATGTTCATCTTCTGACTAAAGACTTTACTCACTTAACCAAAGACTTTACTCACTCGACTGCCAAAGCCGTCTCTTAGCGCCTTCTGAAGAGTCACCTCTGTACAATGAAATTTCAAGTGAAACTGAACACTCATCACTCTGCTGCTAGCGGTTTTGTAAACACTCGCACCCCCACCTCAAAAATAGTTCCACCGGAAGGGATGTGGCGGATTACTACGGCACCTTGGATCATTTACCACTTGTCCGTATGTCAAATATTCAGGAGATGTGTTCTAAATATTCCAACTTTTGGTCCGATTGACGTGTTGAACTGCGTTGTCATAAATGATCGTAGGTTATTTAGAAAAATGAAGTGCGTCATCCGACCTATTTACTGTCAGCGTATGGCGCTTTCCCGCCATGACAGTTTGCTACCTGGACGAAACCACTCTTCTACACAAAGATGAAACTTAAATATTTAAGAGATAATTAACCTCGCATTTGCTCGAATAATTCCTCAAATATTATTCACAGATCAGGACACCGTATTTCACTGCTATTTCTGTCACCAAATCGCGAAATACTGAATACTAATTCCCGCTAGGATCAGGCGGCAAATTTTGTAATTTTCTGATTGGTTGAGATCTTCCCGCGCCTCGCGGCTTGGGCGCAACCACTTGGCTAATGAGGGGTGATAGATATTATCGCTTTCTCCCTTCCACGCTAGGGTTGGGCACATTCCAACGTGCCGGTTCCCGTGAGAAATCCAGATAGAAAGTCTGCATTCTTCGGCGTAATAAAACTTTATTGGAGAGATCACTTAGCCAGCTACTTCCTGTACGTGACTTAAAGCGTACTCTGCGGATATATTTCCAGCCAGTACGTCTCCTTAGGTGGCGCTTTGTAAAATTGCAAGCTTTTCCTTGTCTTCTGTAGTCATATGCGAATTCCAATCATTTAATTTATGCATCTAATATGCCCATTCGATTATGGGTGCAATATAAATATGAAATGAACACACCAGTCATTGGCTGATCTACAGTAACTTTTCGAGGTTGCCCCTATTAGCAGGAATACACATCTCAAGGCATCTCCACTGCTCGTTCATCAGCATATAACAACACATCGACACTCTGAAAATATGAGATAAAAGTCTGTACACTCATCCCATCTGACGGAGGAACAGGTCAGTACTGCGTCCAACGCGACCACGTCCTATTTCGGTTATGAAACACACCCCACCCACACCTCGTTCATTCACAAACGATAATGTACCAGTTCCAATTTTGGTTCGGGAGGGATTTGTCCCCTATCCCTCCAATGGAGAGCCGTCCCGTTATTCACAACCTGCTGCTAACCTCCGCACAGAGTAGTTGAGGAGGCTGAAATAAACGGTGAGAAACAAATAAGCACACTGGGGAAATTGGTCGTGCGAATAGGGTGGGTTCGAGCCCCACTGTCGGCAGCCCTGAAGATGGTTTTCTGTGGTTTCCCGTTTTCACACCAGGTAAATGTACCAGGCCGTACCTTAATCAAGCCCACGGCCGCTTCCTTCCCACTCTTAGGCCTTTCATATCCCATCGTCGCCAAGATCTACAGCCCAGAAATGTATCAAACAAGTCCCCCCTCCCCTGATAAATATAATTCCAATCCCTGATTCCTCTTCCTATAAACGAACATTTGCCCCAGTTATTTCGTCTTAAATTTGAACTTTGTTTATTTTATGATCTTTTCTATTTTTGAAATCTGCACTCAAGCGTATTCGTCTACTGAGGTCATTCCAAACAATTTCTCCACTGACAGATTGAAACATTACATTGATCCAACCGGGAATCGAATTCAGGATCCTTGTGTCCGAAGGCCAGCTCGCTAATCACTAGGCTACCGAGATGGACCAACGGCATCTCTGGAGTCCGGATTAGTAGCCAAGCTCCTGCTGAAAATAATAATAATAATAATAATAATAATAATAATAATAATAATAATAATAATAATAATAATAATAATAATAATTCAGAGATCAAAATAACGGAATGGGTCTAACCAACACCGAGAACTGTGAAATACTAGCAAAACACTTCGATCAACTTCTGAACTGTGAAGAACCGAACCACAAGTTAGAATTTCCAGAGATTCGTGAAAATTTAGATGTAGATCCACCATCTACTGTTGAAGAAATTGAGAAAGCAATTAAAACCCTAAAAACAACAAAGCTAGTGGAGAAGACTCCATTACTGCTGAACTTATAAAATGGTCTCAACCAAAAATCATAGATGATTTTCAAATCATATGTGAAGAAATCTGGAAAACGAAGAAGTTTCCGGAAGAATGGAAAGTGGTGCTTATGCTTCCTTTGCATAAGAAAGGTAACGAGCAACATTTCAACAACTATAAAGATACTTCCCTTTTGCCAGTGGCTTATATTGTAACGTGTTGGCGGTGTAAATAAGTGAATAAATGAGTACAGAACCTGGTAGCGTCCTATTTCTAAAATTTATTAACTAAGCACTACAATTACACATTTACACACACACGCACACACGATTGCCGAGCTTACAACTTACACAAGTACACGGTTACACACTTACATGGTTCGCGCTCTCGCTCTTCCTTAGTTTCTCGCTTTCTCTCACGCTACACAGTTCTACACTCGCACACAAGGTTCCACGTCGAACGGCTACACGTTCTCTCCTTCACGGCAGTCCACAGGGCGGGATAGTATCTGCTGTTCACTCAATCCGTCGAACTCCGTTCGCAGTCCGCACACGTCGTCACCCAGTGTTCCCTTCGCGCCGCTCCAGAACATCCGAAGTTCTTTTCCAGCAGCCGGCCCCAAGAGACTCACACGCACGATGTCAGAGAAACAGGAACAAGTCCCCGGCTCCAACAGGCAGATACTCCATCAGGCTGACATCCCCAGCCCAGGCTACCAGCGAACTCAATCTCGCTCTCACTCACTAACTCACTCCCTGCAGGCAGGTCGTTCCTCTCTTATATACCTGCGCTGCCCTTCTGGAATAGTCCGGATGCTCGATGGATCCAGGAACCTCGCGAGATGGAAGACTCCAGATTAATCGTGGAGTCATTTCCACACTCCTCTGCTACGGGACCGCTGGCGGAAGCGAGTGGGGCTGGCCTGGAACTTAAGTGCTGCTCGTGACTGGCGTGGTTGAAGTAAGGGGGTGGGCCAAATACCGTGACGAGCCGGGCCCATAGCAAGTTGGCATGGCGGACGCTATAACCATTACATTGCCTCCTCCTTAAGACTGCTCGTCTCGAGCTGCTCCATGATACGCTGCAATACGGTTTGTTCCGTTGGCCACCACCTTCCCATGAGGGATCCGCTGGGTCCGGTCGACGGTGTCCTCGTTCCCGTTGATAACGATCAGCAAGTCTTCGCCTGGCAGCCGGAACTTCGGTGGTTTTCCTTTCCTCCACAATATTTTCAACAATATTACTGAACAGGGTGGAAGCAACTCTTGACAGTCATTTGGGTGAATGTCAGAATGGATTTAGAAAGGGCAGATCTTGCTCGGCATAGATATTCAACCTTAAGTCCATAATCCATCATAGATTAATGAAATCTGAAGAAATTGTAGTAACATTTATAGATTTTAAAAAGGCTTTTGATTGTTTTGGTAAGGAAACTCTAGAAAAAATAACCCGAGAGTTCGGAGTTAAAACCAAATTGGCAAACCTAATCCGTGAAACCCTCACAGGCACCATATCAAAAGTAAAATGTATGGGTGAAAATTCTAAACCATTCAGAATAAATACAGGTGTGAGGTAAGATAATTGTTTATCTCCACTCCTATTCACTTGCGTCCTGGAAAATATAGTAAGAAGTTTGAATGAAAATCTGAAAGAATACAAGCTATCACCAAAAACACTGGGAAGAAAGGACAAAGGTATCTAAATAAACTGTCTAGCATTTGCAGATGATTTTGCTATATTTCAAGAAGACCTGAAAAATGCAGCAATGCAAGTCAGTCTCTTGGAAGAAACAGCCAACAGAACAGGTTTAAGAATTTCTGTAGAGAAAAACAAATTTATGACAAGTATAAAAAGTCCTCCAGCATTTATAAATACAGAAACTTGTCAAATAAGGAAGATACAGTAATTCAAATATTCGGGAGAAGCAATTCAAGAAAATGGTTTGGAAGAAAGGATACACAAGATGGAAAGAGCGTATGGCATAACTCGAAATATCTACAACAAAAAGTGTTTAACTAAAAACCTCAAAATACAACACAGTAGTCAAAGCGGAATGCCTACACGCGAGTGAATGTCTAGTACTGAATTACAAGGGGAATAAATTTGAAGTATTGGAAAGAAAAATTATATGGAAAATACTCGGTCTGCTAAGAACTACAGAACTCTGGAAATCAAGAAGTAATGAGGAAATGTACCGGAACATAGAAAACATAACAGATACAATGGAGAAGTGGCGATTGATACTTTTTGGACATTTATACAGAATGGATGGCAACAGGTTACCAAACAGATCTTCAAATATCTTTGGAACAAGAAGTCAACAAAAACCTGGATTCATGAAGTCAAGAAAGATTTAGAAAGAAACAACATAAGGGAAGAAGGAGCAACAGAGAGAAATTTGTATAAAGAAAGTGTTAAAAATGGTAAAGGGATTAAGAAAGAAAGAAAGAAAGAAAGAAAGAAAGAGAGAGAGAAAATTCTTTCATATTTATTACGTTTATAAATGGATAATTACCCTTTCAACTGCCATGGAAATATAAATTAACTACGAAATTATGTCTCTACTAGGCTTTATTCTCAGCCGTATTAGAAACAATCGATACTATTGTATTTGATCGACATATCATTGAAAACACATATTTCACTAAACTCACTGTCGGCTATTTAACATTTCTCCCTTCTTTGCGCCCTCAAACCTCGTGCTCCTCTGGGCGTCTGCACAGTCTGCCCAGTTATAAAAGCTACACTGGTCAACCAGCTACAGCACAGATAACATGCCTACTTCACTACCAGATACGTTGCATATGAACGCAGTTTAATTGCGAGTTGTACGTATGAATTTACGTACAAAGGAAACAGGAGATTTGAACTATAAAATATTCACTTGTGAGGCAAATGGAGACTTAACCACGTATGGCAAAATATTAACTGGGATAAATAGACTTGTCCACCTCTGTATTGTAGTGGTTAATGTGATTATCTGCCACCCCCGGAGGCCCGGTTTCAATTCCACACTCTGCCACGAAATTTGAAAAGTGGTACGAGGACTGGAACAGGGTCCACTCAGTTTCGGGAGGTCAACTAAGTAGAGGGGCTTCGATTCGTATCTTAGCCATTCTTGAAGTAGGTTTCCCGTGGTTTCCCATTTCTTCTCCAGGAAAATGCCGGGAAGGTACCTAACTTAAGGCCACGGCCGCTTCCAACACTCTTCCTTGTCTATCCCTTCCAATCTTCCTTTCCCTCCACAAGGCCCCTGTTTAGCATAGTAGGTGAGCCCGCCTGAGCGAGGCACTGGTCCTACTCTCCAATTGTATCCCCCGACCCAAAGTCCCACGCTGCAGGACACTGCCCTTGAGACGGTAGAGGTGGGATCCGTCACTAAGTCCTAGGGAAAAAGCAACCCTGGAGGGTAAACGGATTAAGAAAGAAAGAAAATAAATGGACTTAGAATACTCTACAAATTCACGAACGGGTCTTCTTATACGGCTGTTTCAGGACTCTCTGTGTAGCTTATAGCAACACCGTCAAATATGGCTTCCAAACAAACGTTAGAAGCATTCCTTTATTTGAATAAATGAGCACAAAGCATGAGAGATAAAAAACAGCAAGAAGAATTTTTTGTCAGTTTTCATTACAAACAGAACAAGCCGAGGAGTTCTTTGATTTTCTAATCTTGAATTAAGGATTATTCCTTTTGGAGTCGTCGTCTCTTTGTAATTTGACTTCCTGTCGCGCTCACTTCTTGAAAATAAAGTTAAAGAGACTTTTACCATCAAGGAGACAAAGAATTATTTAACGAGGAATAGAAATCCATCATAATATTACTAGCTGTATGCATCTCTCATTAATTTCTCTTCTCTCGGTGAAGAAGAGGAAGAAAGAGGAAAAACATAGATGAGTTCCCTAAACGTTCGAATGCTGCAGGAACGAAAAAGAGGGAAAATGTATTCTATTGTGGAGTTTTTCAAACATACCCAGTAATTACTAAATTAAACACAAGACGAATTAAGAGGTGAGGATTTTTAGCCACTATTAGGAAAGATTACCATGTTCTTTGATGATCCTAAGAGGATCTCGAACCTCTTGACAGTACTGAATGAAAGTTTGTATAAGTAGCAAGAGGACAGGCATTAAGAACGTGTATTACTGTAAGTCAGGTCATATGATGATGATGATGATGTGTTAATGATGATACTTTTTATTGAAAGGGGTCTGAGGCAGTTTAAATACTAACAGAGGTCTAAGCTATCAGGGCCTAAATAACGCCTCTCGATTTCACAGTACAGTATTCTCATAACTTTTTCTAATAACGGTAATTTCCTAACGCGCGGAGACCTCACCCTGGTCTCGAGGTTAGCTCAGTATCTCCCCATACAGTTTCCATTCTAGGTTCCACAACGAAATTAAGCTGTATTGTTATGGGCTGGCACAAAATCTGCTCAGCCTCAGGAAACATAAAAGCGAAGCAAAGTTGTTTATTATTATTATTATTATTATTATTATTATTATTATTATTATTATTATTATTATTATTATTATTATTATTATTGTTGTACGGGGGATACATCTTCCCCGGCCAATTAAAATGCGCGCCCTCTGTAAGGCCATCTATGTAAACAAACTTGAACTGGTGTACTACAAGATACTTCAGTCTTCAACAGTTAGATGTCTCTATTATCGGTTTAATTGTTCCCTCTAGCGGGATGAACTCTAATTATTTCATAAAGGAATGTCTATGTTTGCAGTTGGAAAACTTTAGGTTTTGAGGATTGTTTTGTTTATGTACTGAAGTTGTCAATACTGATAGTTCCTTCTTCAATTGTAATCAACCTACCAGAAACATGTAAATATTTTCTCTAGCCAATTAAAATTGGGGGTGTGTACAGGAATCCAGCCTATCAGTAAAGGGTTCTGGAAGCTTCCCCTTAAGATACTATATAAGGAGGGCGCTTTAGGGCCGTATTGTCTGTATTGCTCCAGTTATTGTGAGTGCGGCGTGTCCGTAGGGGCGCAGCCTGCGTGAGGAAGACCCAGCGACTCAAGGTAATGGCAGAATTTTCATAGATATGTGATAGATCCTGCGGATAGTGTGAGGGGAAGGTTTCAACCTTTTTAATTTAATGTAAATTTCTAAATTTGGTGGTTTAAATGTAGAACTTTAGAAAATTCTGACAAGGGAACTGTCTATACTATCATATCGAAATCGACAATGAAACTTCGCAAAGCCCATGAGGAGACCCATAAAACAGCGATATACAAAAATTTAGCTGCCATTTCGAACTGGAAGGTTTCGAAATCTTGATGCAAAATCCGTGTGACAACGCAGCTTACTGGACAACCCTTGCTTCGTGCTGGCCCGTACGGCGCACAGCGGAGTGGAGTTGCAGTTGTGCTGGAGAGAGGGAGAGAGAGAACGAAATGGCCGGCTGCCACGCGCGAAGGTCACTTTATTGTTACGGAACGAATGTGAAATATAAATAAGGGGCGTTAATCTTATATATCAAAATGAATGTTTGTTTGTTGGTATTCTATAGACTCAAAAACTACTGCACCGATTTCGCTGAGCATTTCGTACTGTGTTCTTATTGCTCCTGCAAGTGTTATGTAAGTGGTTTGACGTGTTAAGCCCTCACCATACCCAATTATTGGCCCTTTGGCACATCACAATAGGCTGATATAGGCGAAATACCGAATCTGCGGTAAAAGGACGAGATAGAGGCCATTCGAAGCCTCGCGGAGCGAGGAGCCAACCTCGGTATTTCCCTACGGAACCCGAAAAACATATTTTAAGGCCCTAAAACCAACCGCATTCGAGATATTAGCACCTCAGTACCCCGGCTCTAGAAATCGGCTGACGAAGTGACTGCCGTAACCACGGCAACGTTAAATCAAAGATTCTAGATTATCGAAAAGGACCAATATTAGAGTCGATCCTTAGCTTTCAGAGTCGTTGAGATGAACTGTGACAAAATTATAGATGTAATAATAATCTGAACTTATGTAAAATAACATGTCCTGACTGACTGACTGACTGACTGACTGACTGACTGACTGACTGACTGACTGACTGACTGACTGACTGACTGACTCATCATCATCGAGCCAAAACTAAAATTTGAAGATGTTACAGACATGAAAACTGGTATCTGGAATCTCCTTTAAAAATTAAGAAACACGTATTTTTTGTTTTAGGAAAATTCAATTAATGGGAGGTGAACAAGTGTGAAAAAAGGGGTGAATTTAAAAAAATATATACCTACAGTATAATTATCCAAGAAACGTAAATTGTTACAGACGTGAAAATCGGTAATTGTAATCTCCTGTAAAAGTAAAGAAACATATGTCATTTATTTTCGGGAAATTCACTTAAGCGGAACTGAAAAAGGGGGTGAATTTTTTACATGAGAATATCTGCAGAACATCTCATAAACTTAACATGTTACAGACGTCAACAATGGTATTTTAATCTCTTTTGAAAATAAAGAAACGTGTATTTTTTTCAAAAAACTCTTATTAGGATAGTGATATTTCAAAAACTGAAGATGTTACATAAGTGAAAACTGGTATTTGGAGTCTCCCTTAAAAATAAAGACACACGTATTTCTCTCTTTTCAGAAAATCCACTTAACGAGGGGTGAAGGAATTGAAAAAATTAATTGAATTCTTTGTATAAGGATACTTATATCCCAAAAACTGAAGATGTTACAGACATGAACATTGTTATTTGGAATCTCCTTTTAAATTAAAGAAAAACATATTCTTTCGTTTTCGGAAAATACTCTTAAGGTAGGTGAAAGAATTGAAAAATTAGTCGAATTATTTGTTTGAGGACACTTATACCTAAAAAGAACTAAATGTGTTTCAGGCGTGAAAAATGGTATTTCGAATCTCCTTTAAAAATAAATAAACGTATATAAATCGATTTAAGAGGGGAGAGAGAGGGTTAAAATAGGTAAAGGAAATGAATTTTGTTTATGAGGATACTTAATATGCCAGAAACTGAAGATGTTAGAGACGTGAAAGTTGGTATTTTGAATCTCCTTTAAAAATAAAGAAACGCGTATTTTATTGTTTACGGAAAGTCCCCTTAAGGGGGGGAGGGATAGAAAAAGTGAAGAAGCTGAATTCCTTCTGTGAGGATACTTATGTCTCAAAAACTGAAGATGTTACAGACGTAGAAACTATTTTTGACATTTCCTTTAAAAATAAACATTTTTGGAAAATCTACTTAAGGGGTGAAGAAAATTGAAAACGAGGGTGAATTTTTAAAATGAGTACCGGTATGTCTACAGTATATGCAGAAACATAACATGTTACAGACGCAAAAATTGGTATTTGGGATCTTTTTTAAAAATAAAGGAACATGTATTTTTGTTTTGTTTCCGGAAATCCACTTAAACTATTTTTTGTATTCCCTTTAAAAATAAACATTTATTTTGGAAAATCCACTTAAGGAGTGAAAAGAATTAAAAAAGAGGGTGAATTTTTAAAATGAGTACCGGTATGTCTACAGAATATGTCAAAAACGTAACATGTTACAGACGTAAAAATTGGTATTTGGGATATTCTTTAAAAATAAAGGAACATGTATTTTTGTTTTGTTTCCGGAAATCCACTTAGGTAGGGTGAGGGTGGGGGAAGGACAGATAAAGGGGTTGAATTATTTTTATAGGGATACTTATATCTCAAAAACTGAAGATGATACAGGCGCGGAAATAGGTATTTGGAATCTCTTTTAAAAATAAAGAAACACGTTTTTGTTTGTTTTCGACTTGAGAGAAGTTTGTTTCTCACATGTACAGTTCTGTGTTGCATGTTCATCTTAGCCCCAAAAGGCAATATCACAAACGTGATTTACAAAGAGTTTCTGGGACAAATGAAACTCAATTTTTCGTTGAGCGTTTATTCTTTCGGGATTTTCAGATAATGTCTTAGTACAGTACCGAGGAACGATTACTTTTAACATGTTACGAAATCCACGCGAGTGAAGCCCCGGGTAACTGCTAGTCACATGATAAGAACACAAATACTTTTGGCACCATGCACAACGAATATGCTCTGTGAGGCTACATTGTTTTTCACAGTTTTCATTACTTGTTTGAAGGCAATATTTCGCAGGCACTTCGAACTTGGGAGGTCTCTCCGTTGTATAATGGTTTGCGAACCACGAATATTTAATCATGTCCTTGAACTGTGGGTAAGAAAATTGAAAATGAATGAAGGACTGCACTTTCAGTATGCTGTTTCTCTGATAAACATCAAACTGAAAGTCTTCACAAACCGGCACAATGTCTGTTAAGCTGCGCTAAGAAGCCTTCTACAACCGGAAAACAACTTGTCCAAGGGCTGTATTTTCCCTGTAGTGCCGGGAGGAAAGTGGAGTATTTCTATACTGTTGCCTGGAGAAATATCTCCAAGACAGCTCTTATCACGGTAAGTAGTCCAGGAATCCAGCAGTAGAAAACACTTCTCTTCCGCAAATGGGAAGGATTCTTTAAATCAATATTTTAATTCCTTTTTTCCCCCATTTTCCCTGATTTTGTGGCTGTTACAATTATATTTCTGGCTTCCAACATTTCTTTGGAAACTTTCGGACCGGAATTTCCAGTTTCCTCCTGTAGTACAATGAATAATTTCGGGAGAAGAGTACGTGCCACACTAATTTTAGGCATAATTCTGTACGAACGGGTGAGTGCACTAACTGATTGAGCAACTGTTTCTGTATGTTTCTCACCAACAAACGATAGAGTCCTTTTTGCTTTCATTTCGCGATTCTAATTCGTTTTTCCACCTGTACAGTTGTCTTAGTGACATCACCTTACGACAACTTTTGCGAACAGTGGTTAATGAAAGCCGCTTCTTACTTCCTTATTTAACCATAAATTTGCAACTTTTCTCCTGTACGCAAGATCTACAGTTTGTATCACTTTCTTCTGTAGACTGGAAGCATAGCTTGAACTAGGAGATTTGCTAAGTGACTGCGGTGTCGCTTCACTGGATTGACGGGAATCAAACTCGGGGCTCAAAATCGGATCCCTAACATATTTTGTTCCTGGCATTGGTGTGCTGCCTGCTCTTTCAGATCATGCAGATGAGGTGTCACTGCATCTACTATCACTTTCATTGTCACTATTTCTCTCCAGACACAACTCCGAGACGATGCTGGCACCCATGGGATGATTTTTAATTAGTTCGATCACATGTCGACCTTCTCCCTTTCTTCTGAAGTTATTTCACGGAAAGAGAAGAAACCTTTTTCTCGAAAATAACGTAAAGCATACTCTAGAACATTAGCCGAATTCATGACTGCTCTTTCAAAGCAACATATGGCTGGCGCTGAAATCTCAAGGTAACCCGGTAGCTTCAGCTGGTCACCAGGGCTATCCACATCAAGCTATACGCTAACGCGTGCAGTTCTATTAGACATATCTGTATCGATTTCAGGAACTTACTGATCGAAATGGCAGCTGAATGTTTGTACATTGATTTCTTATGGACCCGTCATCCTCTCTACCAAATGTCATTGTCGATTTCTATACGACAGTATGGACAGTTCCCTTATGAGGATTTTGTTCTATACCTTACTGGGAAATATGTAATGTAAGTGAACAAAGAGTGATTACCCTCTGTCTGTTCCCACTCAACTTGGCATGGGGTGATTAAATTTTTCACAACCTCTAAATTTCCTAAATCTTATTTGGCATTAACGTTTCTCGCGCAGGAACAGTATGAAATCAGCAGGATTGATCTTGAACACTCATGGCACCACATTCAGGGTCCCAGTTCACTGGCGAAAAGTGGACTACTTTCTAAATACTAAGGGTTGTAACACCTAAACTGGAAATCTATATTGCCGTGTTGAACGTATGTATTGGCCTACACGTTGGTAGGAAATAATTAAGGTAGAATTATCAGAGTGTAATATCTCAGTTACCGCAAGGAAAAGCTGTAGTAGGTTTCATGGTGAACTGCTGTGTCGTCAGCCTACTGGCGTCAGATAGAGAGACCTGCAACTGGGGAGTCGAACCCGTCCTGGGATATCCCGGCACTAAACGCCATACGACATTTCATTTAATTTTACTGTAAAATATAAGGAAATGGCAGTATAACAGTAGAAAATTTCAAGAAAAAACGTGGAATTTGCGAAAATTTTGGGTGATGAACGAAGCCAACCCAAAAGTACAGAGCAAATACTTCTAACTCGATATCAACGCAGCAATTTGAGGATTTGAATGGTTCGAGAATGTGATGACGAATGAATGAATGAATGAATGAATGGTTAAAATATTACTTCAAGGGAAAATCTCATAGTCAGGCAAAGCAAAGCAAAGGAAAGTCACCTCCGTACAGGCCATGAAGGCCCTTAGAGAAGTGGAAGGTAAAGGCTTCCACCATTATTAACCTCGGCAGAGTGTTTTGCTCTACGCCCGGCCGCCTTTTCTCCCAAGAATTTACCTGGTACTCATTTTTTGTGTAGGCTGAGTGAACCGCACGGCCGTATTTACCTCCGGAAGTGGAAATCTCGTTTCTTAAATTTTACGACTTCCTGAAGGGGACTGGAATCCATGTCATTCCGGGAGATAATAGTCAGGCATGGAGAGGAAAACGCAGAATGTGAAAATTAGATGATGTAGCACATGATTTCAGTATAGGAGTGAAATGATGGATCGAGCGGAATGAGCATGTGTTGTAATGGACGCAAAGGCCAACCTATCAGGTCTATCTCTTAAACAACAAGAAGGGGGCTAGAACGAGGTTCAGTCAGTCTTCTAAGGAGCTATCTGATAGGAGAAGTTGTGGGCCCGGAAAATAAAGACAAGGAAAATATTTGAAGAAGTCGTTACGCTGAACACGTGCCTCCAATAACTTCAGATCATCCGGCCGGGCAGCATCAGCAATAGTCTTGGAAGACTTACTGTCATAAGTCTTGCATTTTTGTAATGCGAAGCTTGGCTTAGTCGTTAAAGTGCTGGTCTTTTGAACCTAAGTTGGTGGGTTCGATCCCAGCTCGGCCAGTGGTATTTGAAGGTGCTTAAATACGACAGCCTCGTGACGTTAGGTAAACCCATAAATGCACAGCATTGTATGTGTGCAAAGGAAAATTTACTTGCTTGTTATATCTGTTTAACGATTTTACAAGTATGCATTTACTTCTACCTTGTATTCAAACTCGCTAGGGTCTCTAGTGTCTTAAAAACGATCAATTCGTGAATTCGTGAGCAAGGACATCATTAAGATTGAAGTGTGGCAGTAGTTACAGCAGTACGTAAAACATTCAAAACTCTTAACGTTTTGACAGATCCAAATAAATAAATAAATAAATAAATAAATAAATAAATAAATAAATAAATAAATAAATAAATAAATAAATAAATATTCTGACAACATTTTGAAATATGTTTTCTGATAATAATGTGTTATTCTTGGAATGAAAAAGCATCATATTTAAAAGAAATTATAAATAGCGCATATAAGGGTTAACAGGCGAGTAAAAGAACTCATGAAGGACAAAATTCCGGCACCTCGAGGTTTCGAAAACCACAAAAAGTAGTTAGTGGGACGCAAAACCAATAACATTATTATTATATTTTTCGTGATGTGAATATTAGTTACCAATATTGGAAAACGATACAAAGTGAGATCTACAAAACTAAGATCTGAGTAAGGCATTTGGGAACGCAGAATGTTGTGGAACATGAGAATAGATAACCGCTAAGCAAAGAACGCTCCTGAAAAGAGAATCTTTCATATTATTAATTAACGAACCAGAACTTTTAAACAACAATGCATTAAATGGGAAGTGAACTGTCAATATTATTGATCCAAAAGAAACCGGAGTAGTCCGCCGTGATCGAGCGACGTACTCGATTTCAATTCCGTGAAGTAACATTGAAAATGTGGCTTTGAAGTAGATTTCTCAAATGATGATCAAGTCTGTCAGGTCATTAGTGTTTTTCTTTGTTTGGAGATATATTCTGATAACCCAAATTCAAGTGCATCATTGAAATCACTTCTATCTTGTTTTGTTGAACCTCATTATCAGCCAGTACAATCAAGCATTCAACTCGAATGCTCAAATATTCATTAACTTAGTCCAGACAGTCACACAGAGAAAGTCACGAAAGATCGCCTGACTGTGACACCAAGGTTAACCTTTACAATGTAGCTGACATGTGAATACATTATTTTCGATGCGTGTTACTGGTGAAAGGGGAACATCAATGAGAGAAAGGGAATGGAAAGCACTGTGCTAGCCAGATTTATTCACCGATTAGTTTTGTTTCTCTTCTTCTGCTTTATTCGTTTAGGGTCAGGGTCATGATTTTGTAATTTATTTATTTATTTATTTATTTATTTATTTATTTATTTATTTATTTATTTATTTATTTAATCTGCTTACCCTCCAGGGTTTTCTTTTCTCTCGGACTCAGCGAGGGAGCCCACCTCTACCGCCTCAAGGGCAGTGTCCTGGAGCTTCAGACTCTGGGTCGGGGATACAACTGGGGAGGATGACCAGTACCTCGCCCAGGCGGCCTCACATGCTATGCTGAAAAGGGGCCTTGTGGGGGGATGGGAAGATTGGAAGGGATATACAAGGAAGAGGGAAGAAAGCGGCCGTGGTCTTAAGTTAGGTACCATCCCGGCATTTGCCTGGAGACGAAGTGGGAAACCACGGAAAACCACTTCCAGGATGGCTGAGGTGGGAATCGAACCCACCTCTACTCAGTTGACCTCCCGAGGCTGAGTGTACACCGTTCCAGCCATCGTACCACTTTTCAAATTTCGTGGCAGAGCCGGGAATCGAATCCGGACCTCCGGGAGTGGCAGCTAATCAAACTAACCACTACACCACGGAGGCGGACTATTTATTTATTTATTTATTTATTTATTTATTTATTTATTTATTTATTTATTTATTTATTTATTTATTCGATTCTGTTACCTTATTTGGTTAAATCAGAGGAACCAGAGGGGCCATCTCGAAAATCTTCGTTGGTTTCTTCAAAAGGTTCGATTTCATTGCAATGGTTGCTTTCATTTCACTCAGAGTTTCTATAGTAAATTTAGCAACCATACTTACGGACATTAGGAGCCCGCCTGGTGGCCATGATCGTTAAGGCGATGAAGTCTAAACGGTCTGACACCGAAGGTTAGCCGGTTCGAGTCCCATTGGTCGAAAAAAATTTCACCATCAGAATGTTGGCCGGCAGGATAGGGGAGGTGGTGGTATACAATTTCTAATCACTAGATTGCTTGCCAAAAGCCTGTATTAAATTCCAAACCTTTTATATGGAGTGAGGACATGACGCTGTTGATTCGTCCGTCGGATGGAGACGTTAAACCTTAAGCCTACCCCTTGGTGCTATTCGACAGGAGTAGGCTATGTGCCGGCACCGGGTTTCACCCTCTCCCTACTATCATATATCACGCCATTCATTTCATCTCATTAACTCCTCTGATGAGGTTGACGTCAGGAAGGGCATCCGGTCATAAAACCCGCCAGGACAGATTCATCTCACCTCATATCCGATGCCGTAGGGAAACGGGACAAGGGTTGGACAAACACTTACGGACATTAGGAGAACTGTACTTCACGTGCAGTATTTGGTCATATATTTATATTTGATTGCAATAATTTACTTCATATACATTGTTGTATTTCGTACTCTTGATCGCCATGACAAATGTTGCAGAAAGGTTCTGAAATAAAGGTGTACGTGGCGGAACTCAGAATATGAAGCCTATGCTACTTATCTCCATATAGGCCAAGAAGACCCTTGGAGGGGTGGATGGTAAAGGGTTCCACTGTCCATACCTCGGCACTTGGTGCGTTAGAGTGGTTAGCTCTGCGCTCGGCTACGTTCGCCCCCAGGTACTGTGTTTTGGTATAGGCTGAGTAGGACACACTTAATTCATTTAAAATTATAACTTACAAAATAGACTCCAACAGATCTTAGTAATCCTGTAGATAATTGCAACCTACGAGAAACCCATTCTACATCATGATCAATAAAGTACAATGTTTGTACTATATGTATTACCATTACCACATAATGGCAAGTTCGCATTCGCCTGTGGATAGAAAGGTGGTGCATACTAGTTAAGAATTAGATTTTTGTCGTAGAATGTATAATCCAGCCGTATGTAAAAAGTCCATCTCCCAAAAAGCGAAAAGTAAAGAAAAAGTAGCAAAAACAAAATGCCTGAGTTGATAGGAGGAAGTTTCAAAGAGCCAAATGGCAAGATGACAGTGAGCGGTGCGCGTATCCGCCCTTGTTTTGGTGAAATCGGACCTCCGTGCATGAGGGAGAAAGTAGTTTAACTTGGGAACGTGACGTTATAGCACGTACCGAGAGGCATTCATTTCGTTTACGTGGTACCTACATTATATAAAGAAAATCGTGAGGGTCGCGTGTCAGTACATGTCGAGCAAAATTTCTTGATAATGATTAATAACATACGTAATACTGATCATCTAAACACTTTGGTGGCTGCTTGTCTGTTTGTGTTCTTAAACCTGGAAAATGGCTTCAAGGTATAGTAGAGGTTCATAGGTGGATCAAAACATTTATTCTTCAGTATCTCTGTTAATGTTAGGTTTACTGATACATTTTATGTAACAAAAGTTGTAGAAATTGCAAGTTTAGATAGTCTGGGCAAGGAACTAGGAACTGTACCGTACTGAAATAAATGAAATACCACAGCCTGTTTCCAGACATTTGACCGGGTTAGGAATGGAATGAATGAAGCCCCCATATAGCGGTGAGGATAGGAACTGTGCCGGCTGCCGAAGCCTGTCGCACTTCTCTGAGGCAATGAATAAAGACTGACAGATGAAATGAAATGATATTGGAGGATGTTGCTAGAATGAAGGATGACGTGGAAAATCGTAGTACCCGAAGAAAAACCTGTCCCGCCTCGGCTTTTTCCAGCACAAATCCCAAATCGAGTGACCGGGATTTGAACAACGGAACCCAGAGGTGAGTGATAGGCGCTCTGCCGCCTGAGCCACGGAGGCTACAACTATATTGTACTATCCATTCGAAATTATTCCTCATTCTGTCTCGATTTGGTTCAGCTTCACCGTACTTCACACTACTGCCAATGATTCCGGAGACAAATATCGGGTAAAATACCGTATTAAAAGTTGGAATGGGGCCAAGTAGTCTACAACTTGTAAATAACCTTGCAAGAGTCGCGTGTCTCTATAATTATTTCAGCAGCATTTCTTGATAAATCCGCACAAGTCTGGGCAAGAACTAGGAACTGTACTGTACTGAAATACCGCAGCCTGTTTCCAATCATTTGACCGGGTTAGGAATGGAATGAATGGAGCCCCCATATAGAGGCAAAGATAGGAACTGTACCGGCTCAGGAGGATCAGAATTGATATCCGTCATCTCCGTGTATCTATGTTAGAAGGTGGTGACCTGACTGACTCGAATGGCCTACTCGCTTGGTTTACTTTAATTTTCTTGGGTGACACCAGATATCTTGAACATGAGAACATGTCTGGGCAAGAAACTACCTCCCCAGGATCGAATCCACGAACTTGGGGTCAAGAGTCGGATGCTCTATCACTGATACATTGAGGAAGCTGATTAAAAATCAATTTTCTTAAACGGAGGGAAAGCTGAAGAAGAGAGAAGCGAAGAAAGAAAGAGAGAATAATTGAATCACTTTTGTGTCACCTTCCAGTTTACTAAAAATGTAATCTAGCTAAGCGATTTTGCACCGGCCCCGCGGTGTAGGAAAGCGTGCCTGCCTCTTACCCGGAGGCCCCGGATTCGACTTCCCGGCCAGGTCAGGGACTTTCACCTGCATCTGAGGGCTGGTTCGAGGTCCACTCAGCCTACGTGATCACAATTCAGGAGCTATCTGACGTTGAAATGGCGGCCTCGGTCTAGAGAGCCAAGAATAACGGCCGAGAGGATCCGTCGAGCTGACCACACGACACCTCGTAATCTGCAGGCCTTCGGCCGCATGGTAGGTACACTGTCCCCAGAAACAATTGAAGTTTTACATGTAATGTTTGTTGTGGGCTTCAGCAGAACTTTTATGTACATGGAGAGGTGAGCTATACTTTGATAATAAAATTAAATGTTAGAAGCACACGCGCTCATTCTTTTCTTTGAGCAACTATACATTTACCGATTCTTTTTATACTTACACGAATCATTTCAGTTTCAAATTTTATTTACTATACCTCATCCTGTACTAAGATGTTTTGTAGTAAAATATTTCTTGTCTTATTCTTTAATATGTCGTAAGTTTGTCCTATACTTGTTTTGCTATTAAACTTGCGTAGTTCTGTTATGTGTCCTCTGTGGTGTAGTGGTTAGTGTGATTAGCTGCCACCCCCGGAGATCAGGGTTCGTTTCCCGGCTCTGCCACGAAATGTGAAAAGTGGTACGAGGGCTGAAACGGGGTCCGCTCAACCTCTGGAGGTGAACTGAGTAGAGGTGGGTTCGATTCCCACCTCAGCCATTCTGGAAGTGGTTTTCCGTGGTTTCCCACTTCTCCTCCAAGCAAATGCCGGGATGGTACCTAACTTAAGGCCACGGGATCTTCCTTCCCTCTTCCTTGTCTATCCCTTCCACTATTCCCACCCCCCTCAAGGCCCCTGTTGAGCATGGCAAGTGAGGTCGCCTGGGCGAGGTACTGGTCATCCTCCCAGTTGTATCCTCCGACCCAAAGTCTGAAGCTCCAGGACACTGCCCTCGGCGGTAGAGCTGGGATCCCTCGCTGAGTTCGAGGGAAAAACCGACCCTGGAGGGTAACCCGATAATAATAATTTCGTGTGGCTATTTCTAGCCGGGTATAGCCCTTGTAAGGCAGACCCTCCGATGAGGGTGGGCGGCATCTTCCATGTGTAGGTAACTGCGTGTTATTGTGGTGGAGGGTAGTGTTATGTGTGGTGTGTGAGTTGCAGGGATGTGGGACAGTACAAACACCCAGCCCTCGAGCCATTGGAATTAACCAATGAAGGTTAAACTCTCCGACCCGGCTGGGAATCGAACCCGGGACTCTCTGAACCGAAGGCCAGTACGCTGACCATTCAGCCAACGATTCGGGCGGTAACCCGATAAAGAAGAAGAAGTTATGTTATGTTAGGAAAGAAAGAAGCAACGTTTAAAGGCAGTTTGTAGGGAACAGTATGACTTTTTATTCGCAAGACTGTCGCTCGTACATGTATTCGGGGATATCACTCTTTTCTGTCAGAAAGTGTACAACTGAATGATCTAGAAATCTCCTGAATTACTTCTGCGAATGGAAAAACGCGATCTTGGTTCAAGTTTAGTTATGTTCGTAGTATACAGCATTTGGATCATTTACTGAAACAATCTATTGAAAAAACACAGTCTATATTAGCACACTTCGTCAAAATCATTTAGTCCAGCCAGGCAGAGCTGCTCAGACGGTTAAGGTGCTGGCTTTCTGAGCCCAAGTTAGCAGGTTCGATTCTGGCTCAGTCCGGTGGTATTTGAAAGTTCTCAAGTACGTCAGTCCCGTGTTGATATATTTACTGGCATGTAAGAGAACTCCTGCGGGCTAAAATTCCAGCACCTCGGCGTCTCCGAAAACCCTAAAAACAGTTAGTGAGATGTAAAAACGATAACATTATTATTATTATTATTATTTAGTCTAGAACTGGCCCTAGGAAACTATGTTCCATCTTAAGTGGATCAATTCAATTTTTTTTAAATTATACTAAAATTTACATAAGCCAGTGTTGAACAAAACAGACGTGCCAATCCATACTAAAATATCCCATGGAAGGACATGTATTTTACACTGTGACGCCATAGTGAACACGTAGACTTCTTGGTGCTTGAAGTATAGATATTCCGAAGAAACTATGTACATTTTTATTAGATCATCTGAAGTTGGAACACAGTTTCTGGAATCCGGTTCTGGTCTAAATGATTTTGATAAAGTTTGCTGATACAGACTGTGTTTTAATTCAACAAATGGTATCAAGCCATCAGCACTATTAAGAAATTGCTTTAATTTTTTATGATGATTATAACTCATTTACTGAAAAGTGTACAGGAAAACTGCAAGCAGGATTTAATTTGAGTTGAAATGTAGTAAGCAGTTTGAATTTGACCAATGACTGCTCTCCTTGGCAGTATGGTGTGAAAGAATAGCTCCAGCGAGTACAATATGAATTGTAAGAGGGCTGAATGTCAGGTCGGGAATACAGAACTGGAACAAGTGGATCATTTCAGCTAGTTATATCTGTATTCTCCCAGAGTGGTAATATAGTAAGTAAAATGTAATCAGTAGCGGCGCTAAGAAGCTCGGGGGCCCCCCGCAACAATTGAAAATGGACTCCTCGTTCCTGATAAGGAAAGTTACAAGTTTGTTTCGTAAGCCAGAGGTGTATTACGATGAACAACAAAGACTCGACGATAATAATAATAATAATAATAATAATAATAATAATAATAATAATAATAATAAAGTTTTCAAATCTGAAGGAATTAAAACAATACACTTATGTGGTACGAACACACACACAGAAGAAATGCATATTTCAGGTATAGTAACCAAAACACGCTGACCATCACAATATTAAGAAATAATCTCGTTCTTAGGACGAAATAAATTACTACTATTTACAACTCAACCGTCCATGGTAGACCTACTTAGCTACACGGACTGCTGAGGGTTACAAACAGGCTCGAAACTTCAGTATTTAGAGTTTAAATAAGGAGGATATCCTTGTTATCGCATCTTCGCTGACTGCTGGGTTCTCAGAACTGGCCAATTACTTGTTGATTGTTGTGAGTGGCAGCAAGGGATGGTTGTTATTGGAACAGGTTGGAAAAACCCACATTCTTTCAGAAATAACTACCATACTCCTATTGATGAATTAAGCTCTGGACTACCACGGCCTAAGTTTGGAATAACCCTCTATAATATAAATAATGCAATGTTATCAATATATAAAATCACTCTTCAGCTACTGAATTAACAAACAGTCTCAAGCCATGCCCTCCCCCTCCCCCTCCCCCGCCCCGCGGGGTCTGCGGGGTCCTTATCGCCGCCACTGAATGTAATGAAGGAGCAGAAAGCTAAAGCAGTGAGTTCGTATTTATGATCAATGCCATTTCGCAAGAAAGAAGTTAGCTTACAGACTAACTGTTTTATATAGGTTAATTTCCATATCGACAGGACTAAAAGTCGAATGGCATCAGCAGATCTACTAATTCACAATTTGGAAATAACAGACATGAAACTGCTGAGAAGGTTTGCCTGGTACAGACCATAACTGCAAGAGTGTACTCGGAATGAGGAGATACAGGCCCGGTGGGTGGTGCCGTACACATAAACAAACAGGCTCGTTTGATGGGATCATGTAAGATGAATGAAGGGGGTTAAGTTACCTAGAAGAAGAATAGGCTTGGTCATGGTGGGTAAGAGAAGTAGAGGGAAACAAACGCGACGATGGCAGAGACTCAGTTTGTAATAATCTAATGGAAAGAGATGTGAATATAAACGAAGCCAAGGTGCTACTTGCAAATAGGGGACTCTGAAGGCCGCAACTGAATTTACAGCGGTTTGCAGACTGATCGCTGAAAGGCGTAACAGTCTATAATGAAAATGTATTATGTATCTATCAACTATAGAATTTAACGTTACGCTCTGAAGGTGATAAGATGATCTGTTCTTTTTGTGTTTCAGGCTGAAACTATGACTTTTCGACCCGAGAGCGGAGGAGCGTCGCGTGGTTGCCACCACGTGACGTCATGAACGACTCGACCAACGCCAGCTCGCTCCCGCAGCTGGCTCTGGTGGCCGGCTCAGGTTTGGTTGCAGCGGTCGGACTAGTTGGCAACGCGGCGCTGCTGGCAGCACTGTGTACGCAACAAAGTGCGCGCCTGCGCAACAAGCTGCTGCTCCACGTGTGCGCAGCGGACCTGCTGGTGTGTGCAGTAAGCGTACCTCTGGCCACTAGTGCCAGATGGGGTTGGGCCATGGGGCGCATGGCCTGCTATTTCGTCGCCTTTCTCCAGGTTATTATCCTTACAAACAATATTGTTACTTGACAAACGGATGTAACCACCAAAATTGAGATGATATAGGTATTTACTGCAGGAACTTCGCATGGCTTGTTGAATTAGTTCTCTCTCAGATATCTGCTGTTAAGAAACTTAAGAACTATGAGGGTGGACAAAGTTTTAAAGATATACAGGTGATTCGTTGAACGCATTTGTAGAACATTTTATGCTCTACAATTCCTGCCCATCTAGTTTGTATCACATGCATGGTTCAGGCAACGTAAACCGAGAAAGTGTTTTTATGTCACTATTTCTTCCAGTTGTTCCGCAGACACAGTTTCTGATAGGTTTTCTTTCGTCGCATTTCAGTATCTAAAGTGGAAAACTTCTCCGGAATATATTCTAGGGCTTTTTTTTTACAATTGGCTTAACGTCGCACCGATACTGACAGGTCTTACGGCCACAATGGGATAGGAAAGGCCTAGGAGTGGGAAGGAAGCGACCGTGGCCTTAATTAAGGTACAGTGCCAGCATTTGCTTGGTGTAAAAATGGCAAAACACGGAAAACAATCTTCAGGACTGCCGACAGTGGGCATCGAACCCACTATCTCCCGGATGCAAGCTCACAGCTGCGCACCCCTAACCGCACGGCCATTCTAGGGCCTAGGCAATAACAATAACGGCAAAAAAATAAGAATCTCTCCAGTGGTTCTCAAGCTTCCCGTATCTAGCGAAGAATTTATACCGTTAACAAATAACAGACTTGAACACTGTAATTGTAGTCAAACTTTTGAAGATAATTCCACGGTTGTTGTTTTTTTTTTTTTTTTTAGAAAGTTTTATGCTCTACAGTTTGTATACATATAGTGTGTGAATATCTATCTTTAATGGGTTAGTCAGCGTAAGCAGAAACAATTTACCACCTGGCGTCATTTTCTTCGAGATATTTCTCAGAAATCGTTAAACATAACATACTAAATGTACGTAACACGACCTAATAGATTGAAAGTCGGTTTCGATTACAATGCGGTCGTGAAAATTCAATATTCATTCAAATCGTAACTACTTTATACACAGAAACCTTTTCTCGGGAGATCCTTTAGACAACAGCGAAAACAGTATAAAAGTTTCCCCAGCGATTCTCGAGTTATCGAATGCTCTTCCCGTAGGCCTACCTCCCACAGGACGTCTGCTGTTAACCGAAATTATGGTCGAACTTTTACGTGTAGGAATGAGGTCTCCGCAACTTATGTATAGAAACATCTTGTGCTTCCTATTCTTATGCATATAGTTCTTGGATAAGCCTCCGTGGCTAAGGCGGCAGCGTGCCGTCCTCTTACCGCTGGGTTCCGTGGTTCAAATCCCAGTCACTCCATGTGAGATTTGTGCTGGACAAAGCGGAAGTCGGACAGGTTTTTCTCCGGGTGCTCCGGTTTTCCCTGTCGTCTTGCATTCCAGCAACAGTCTCCACTATCATTTTATGTCATCTGTCAGTCATTAATCATTGCCGCGGAGGAGTGCGACAGGCTTCGGCAGCCGGCACAGTTCCTAACCTCGCTGCTAGATGGGGGCTTCATTCATTCCATTCCTGACCCGGTCGAATGACTGGAAACAGGCTGTGGATTTTCATTTTCATAGTTCTTGGATATCTCTAATGATTTCGGCAGCGTAGGCTGAGAAATAAATTGTTCGGCTTCCATTCACCACAATTCAATGCGTAATGTATGGAAATCTTTGTTGGATGATCAGCTAGGCAACAGTCGAAACCGTGTAAAGATATGACCAGCCGTTCTCGAATATTATTGGTTTAGGTTTAGGCAGTGTTAACACGTGCCTCGCGAATGTTCTTTACATACCTAGAGAGTCCATAGTGATAAAGAACATGCAAACTGGTATTGTGTGCGAACTTCTAAAGATAGATTTGAACCCCCAGGTCTTCTTTGTAGAACGTTTTATGCGGCTCGCAATTTATAAGTAGACACCAATGCATGCTTACATACATACAGTATACAGTATACAGAGAGACATTGAGTTTTCTATATGCTGAGAAAAGTTTCCTGCGGTCTCTTTGGTGGGTCAGTTTGGGATTTAGTCAGAATTCTTAAGGCCAGATACTTTACATGGCTCTACTCCATCATCGATCAGATCGAAATCCGACGACTAAACTATTTTGCTATTCACGCCTTCAATAATAATAATAATAATAATAATAATAATAATAATAATAATAATAATAATAATAAGTACATGGAAAATCTACGTCAAAATAGCAAAAGAACTCCGCTAGAGATGGAAAACGGCACAATTTCACAGGTGCCCTCCTTCAAATACATTGGAGAAATTATACTACCATCAGGATTAGACAGTAGTGCCAATGTAGAAAGGAACACCAAACTACATAAGGCATACAGACTGACGTGGAATTACTACAGCAAAAGAGTCATATCGCGTAATGCAAAATTACGACACTACAAGACAGTTGTATTGCCCGAAGCTTTATATGCCTCAGAAACCATATGCTTAGGTGGTCACTCTAAAATTACAGAAATTGAAAAGCAGGAGCGGAAAATTCTCAGGAAAATTTATGGTCCTACGAGAGAAAATGGAATGTGGATTAAGAGGAGAACAGCGGACTTCTACTCCTTCACCGACAGGTTTACTGATGCCGTACGGAATAGGCGCCTTAATTTCTATGGCCATATCTACAGAATGAACAGCGACAGACTAACTAAAAGATTATTCAAAGTAATCAACTCAAAGAAGGTCAAAATAAAATGGCTAGAAGAAACTAAGGCGGACCTCCAAGAAATAAATATCACAGACGACATCATGGAAAACCGTGGAGCTTTTAGAATAAAAGTAGCCAATCATAAATTTAGGGAGAAACCAAAAAAGACTACTGGTAGGAAGTGGTCGACAGAACGCAAGATGCAACACAGTGCATTCATGAAGAGATTTTGGGTGGATAAGAAGGCACAAACCATCAAACCAACTAACAAGTTCAAACGCGCTCTATGAATGGGCATAACGAAGAAAGAAAGAAAGAAAGAAGAAAGAATAACAACACTAGCCACCTCTGCGGTGTACTGGTCAATGCGATTAGCTGCCACTCCCGGAAGCCCTAGTTCGATTCCCGGCTCTGCCACGAAATTTGAAAAGTAGAACGAGGGCTGGAACGGGATCCACTCAGCCTCGGGAGCTAAAGTGAGGGTTTTCTGTGGTTTACCACTTCTCATCCAGGCAAATGCCAGAATGGTACCTAACTTAAGGCCACAGCCGCTTCCTTCCCTTTTCCTTGTCTATCTCTTCTATACTTCCCATCCCCCACAAGGCCCCTGTTCAGCATAGGAGGTGAGGTTGCTTGGGCGATGTACTGGTCCTCTTCCCCACTTGTATCCCCGACCCAAAGTCTCACGCTCCAAGACACTACCCTTGAGGCGGTAGAGATGGGATTCGTCGGTGAGTCCGAGGGAAAATCAACCCTGGAGATTAAACGGATTAAGAAAGAAAGAATTAAGAAGAAGAAGAAGAAGAATTGCATAAGCAGTGTAAACTAGCAATAGATGCAGACCCATACTCTACTTCAGGCAATTGTTATAACTGAAAATGTAAGTTATGAAATTGGAATTCCTTTTTCCACATTAACAGGACAATAACTGCTAACAAATCTGATCCCACTGTCAGAAAAAGTGCGTAAGAACATATAGATCTTTCGCATTGCTATGCCAAACTTACATAACATGAGAAGTCAATTCGAAGAAAAATCCAACAAATGCATAGACCTGGCAGCAAAAATCAATCGCCTCTGGAAAAAAAGCAGTTACTGTTATTGTAACTGAGATCTAATCAACCAGAGTCTTACCAAGAAACCACAGGCAGATTTGCACCAACTATATATCAACTCATTAGATATTACAGAAGACAGCTGTCATATATCATATAGTCATATGGGAAGAAACAGAAAAAAGAAGCAAAATAAGTAGTAGTACATTTCTTTTGCACGATCAGTCAGAGTGACTTCTGATGCACTCATTTCAGCTCGCCATCTGCTTTTCTCTTGCACCAGGAAGCGCCAAACACCAATTACCCCGACCAGCCAACAGATCTATCAGCTGGTTACGTCAATTTCTTCTAGTCTTAGCAGAGTCTCCTCTTGTCCAATGTTCCTTCCCATCATCTCTTCACCGGTCCATCTTGAAGCATCCGCTCTACGTGACCGATACACTATAACCTTCTACCACGAATGATGCCATACTGTAATAATAATCAAGAAGTAATTATGAGATATAACAGAACATAGAAAACATAACAGATACAATGCGGAAGAGGCGATTGATGTTTGTTGGACATTTATACAGAATTGATGACAACAGGTTAACCAAATAGATCTTCAAATATCTTTGGAACAAGAAATCAACAACAACCTGGATTCATGAAATCAAGAAAGATTTAGAAATAAACAGCATAAGGGAAGAAGAAGAAACAGAGAGAGCGTTTGGAAAGAAAGTGTTAACAATTAAAGGATTCCAAGGTAGGGAAGGAAATAAAACAGGCTCAAAATGGTACGAGGAGAGGAAAATGAGGCATAGCGAGCAGATGAAGGAGTATAGGTTGATGGTGATGATGATGATGTTTGTTGTTTAAAGGGGCCTAACATCTAAGGTCATCGGCCCCAAGGAGTATAGGAGGATGAATTAGGAAGAACAAAGAATAAAGCATTGAAATTGTCTCGTGGTCCTAGAAGACCCTAAGGGAGAAAGAAAATAATAATAAGAATAAGAATAAGAATAATACAATTTGTTAGTCGCCAGTTTCCTGTAAACGTTCCTAACAGACCGCAGGATCAGGATCTCGGACATGGGCTCTTCAAGGTACCGGAAGCCAAATGACAAGTAAAAGAAGAATTAAGTTCCCTCACACTATGCTTGTATATCGTTGCTTCACCGGTAAAACGTTGTACTCCACAAAGCTCTTCCTATCCATTATTCTCCTTTAGACTGGTCACGCCTCCCAGCCACACATGGATACGCAGTCCATCAGAACAATGTCCGTTGTGTTCGTTTTCCTATGCCGACGAGTAAACGAAAATGAACCTTACATACATTATACACTAGGAGTGCGTAAATACGTAATGCAAACATACATTCCTACAGTACGGTACAGTAAGGTTAATTTTTCTTTACACATGGGCATAGGAAAATGAACACAACAAAATTTGTTCTGATGGACTGCATATCCATACGTGGCTGGGAGGCGTGACCAGTATTAAGGCGAATAATCGATAGGAAGAGCTTTGTGGAATACAACGTTTTACCGGTGAAGCGACGATATAAAATCATGTAGCTACTCATCTCTTTGTCTTAAATATACAGAGCGTACAGAAATTTTCACTACAGTATTCCAGAGACTGTACAGGGTACACATGTCCGGAAAGGTACCCTGCTACTAGGTATACAGAATCAAAGGAAACATTGAAATCTTCCACTTTGGTTTAGGTCAAAGAGCATTAGCAAGATGAGCAAGAATTCTAGAGCATAAAATATTTTATCAGAATTACAGTTTCAAACTCAACACATTTCCAATCAATAACGAAATTACTGTTTTCTTTGGTTTGTAACAACAAGAAAAAGGTTCGCCCACATCTTAAGTGACTTATTCTTTGTGATGCAATTTCGAAAAATCGCTAGTTCTGAAAATGAATTTCTGTGTTTGTAATTTTCACACTAATGTTTTAACTGTTAGATTTTTAGTCTGACGAAACTAATTTTGTGTAATAAACGTATAAACTACACGAAAAAATAAAAATATATGGTAACAGTATTATAATAGAAAAACACAAACTTAATTACAATAGAATGGCATGTTTCGTTCTCGAAAGAACATCATCAGATTCTATCAAACCACACTCAAATATTTTAAAATGTATAAACATTTGTGTTTATTGCTTTTTAAATACTCATGAACGTGAAATCTGTAACTTATCTTAATGAAGTCCTCTTGTATCTCCATCCAAACAAATGTTTAATATACATTTATTTAATTTAATTTCCGGGTTGAACCGTGCTGTAGTTGTCTGCACATCACGTACAGTTTGCCGACGTTTCGAATACATTGCAGTATTCTTTATCAAAGCGACTGAAATACCCCTACTCGATCCCAGGTAATCAGTCTCCCAGGCAGAAATTTATAAATATTTCAGTGAGATTTGATAGAATCTGATGATGTTCTTTCGAGAACGAAACACGCCATTCTATTTTACTTAAGTTATTTCTTTTTGTATATTACTACACGTTGTTCCTTTTCAGGTAGTTTATGAATGCATTACTCAAAATTAGTTTCGGCAGACTGAAAAACTTAACAGTTAAAAAATAAACTGAGTGGAAACTGAAAAGAGGTGGCTTCAGATATTACCAACAAGTTCACACTAGGCAAATACTTGGGCTGTACTTTAATGAGGACCAACTTAACAAGCATGTTCCTTGTCTAATGTCGCTCGAAACCTTTAGTGTTAAGAGTAGCCTTAAACAGGAAGGAAAGGGAGGTGTTTCGTACTAGTTTGGAGCTAGCAGTAAGCTCATCCTGCTGTAAATGTAAACGTACTGGAAATATTTAAATTGTTTTAAATTTATATTTATTTTAAATTATTATGTATACGTTATAAATGTATACGTATATGCGAATGTATACGTGATAATAATACGTATAATTATAACGCCACACTACTCGTAACAGTATACTGTGAGTTGTAATTTATAAATTTTGAGTGAATTTATGATTAAGTACATTGTAATTATTTTACATTACTTAGGCATTGTGTATAAATTTTTAATCACTTTAGTTTATTACGAGTACCTATTTTTTATTTGTCATGTATTTTTTTGCTTCTTTATTTAATGTTTCATTATTTATTCTCTTTCATTTATGATGATTAAATTTATTTCGATATAATTTCTTCTAATATTTTGTTTACATGTAATTGTTTGTTTGTGTTTACGTTTTAATTTAATTTCACTGCCATATCACTGTGCCGGCCCCGTGGTGTAGGGGTAGCGTGCCTGCCTCTTACCCGGAGGCCCCGGGTTCGATTCCCGGGCAGGCAGGGATTTTTACCTGTACCTGAGGGCTGGTTCGAGGTCCACTCAGCCTACGTGATTAGAATTTAGGAGCTATCTGACGGTGAGATAGCGGCCCCGGTTTAGAAAGCCAAGAATAACGTCCGAGAGGATTCCTCGTGCTGACCACACGACACCTCGTAATCTGCAGGCCTTCGGGCTGAGCAGCGGAAGCTTGGTAGGCCAAGGCCCTTCAAGGGCTGTAGTACCATGGGGTTTGGTTTGGTTTGGATATCACTGTAGGTAGGCCTAAGCATCGTTGTTGGGATATCACGTAATTGCAATGTACGAGTATTTGTTATTAAAATATATTTTTTTAAGTCCAATGTGTGGCTTAGTGCTCTCTCGTATTGCCACAAGTGCGTAAGGAAAGTGACAGAGAAATAAGAATCTTATTATTGGCAGCCCAGTAGTGTAGGGGTAGCGTGCCTGTACTTTTATCCAGAGGCCCCAGATTCGACTCCAGGCAGATCCAGGGATTGTAATCTTCATATGAGGTTCGGAATGAGGTCCAGCCAACTTTGTGACATTAACTGACGAGCTGCCTGATACGAAAGTCAACGAATCCAGTCTGATGGCGAAAAGAAACTCCGCGTGTAGAATATCTGGCTGGGCAGCAGTCGTTTAGGCTCTTCATAGACAGAATATGACATAGATTTGTTGTTTTATTATTATTATTGTTTCAACTAAAAGTCAAGATCAACACTCTGGGCCATTATTCTTGTATTCTTGATTTTACGCTTCGTACATGAACGATATGCCTTTGCTGGCGAGATGCAGTGTTTACAGTGCGCTATGTCTTCTGGTATGGGCTATATCATATTTGTTACTTTCATTGACCTGTCTCAGTCTCATCCTTGGCTTTGACGATATGAAAGTGACTGAGGTATGAGTGATGCTAGTAATACCATTCCTTATGCAGCCAGTCCCTGTTATGAATGGTGTGAAACTATCGCTCATAGGGTCAGTTGGTGCATGCATTTCAGTGGGCTTGGCAGACTGATATGTAATAGCAACTGCTGGCTCGGTGAGGAAAGCAACGGGAAACTACCTCACTCCTCATTTCCCTAGTATGCCTCTTCAGTGACGCCTAGGCTATTTATGACAGCTGTTGGCGGAGCTGCAGAGGCTCAAACCAGCCTTCGGGCTGAATACCCAACATACAAACATGAACGATTTCCTTCTTCTCTTCCTTGTCTCTTGTAATAATAATAATAATAATAATAATAATAATAATAATAATAATAATAATAATAATAATAATAATAATAATAATAATAATGGTTTTACGACCCACTAACTACTTCTGACGGTCTTTGGAAACACCGAGGTGCTGAAAATTTGTCCCGCAGGATTACCAAGTTGGGGTCAGAAGGTTAGCGTCTCAACCATCTGAGCAAGTCTGCCCGGCCCTCTTGAAATATTAGGAGTACATTCGGCTTTATTCCTTTGTTTTTTTTTATTTTACCCTTGTTTGAGTGATTCTGTTCCTTTAATATTTTCGATAATTCATGACAAACTCACAAAGAAAGTAACTAAGCCACTTACCTATTTAAATTGACTCATGTTTCCCAGTAACAAAGAAACAAATCTTCGCCCGTTCAAAGTCTCTTTCATCTTAATGGGCTACATACAATCGTATTTCAATATCCAGCTGTGCTCGTAACAAGCTTGTGTTCACACGGGTGTGAATCTTATCCCCTCAGCTCTTATTTCATAAAGGTTCATATTGCGCGTGCCACAGGTCAGGGTACTCTGTTATTTTCCGCTGACGTGTAAAGGAATCTGCTATTTCTACTCGGTACGCTGCATGTGAGGTATGCCAGGCTTTGTGTCTAACAAAGAGGGAAAGTTACTTTGACTGTGAAATGGCAAAATTGAATGTCTTGGTAGTGACGCTGCAGTGACTCAGATTCTTTTTTCCAATAGAATATAATCTAGGTTATAGTATTATCACGTAACTTACAAAACAATGGCTTTCTTTAAAAACCTCGTAAGTCCGAATACTCTTCCTATCCATTATATTCCTTAAGACTGGTCACGCCTCCCAGGCCCATATTTATATGCAGTCCAAAAGAATCATTTTCGTTATGGTCATTTTCCTCTGCCTATTTGTAAAGGAAAATGAACCTTAAATGCATTATACTGTAGGAGAGTGTAAATTTGCCATGCAATCAACATCCCTACAATATGGTACGTTAAGGTCCATTTTCCTTTAGATATCTGCAAAGGAAAATGAACACAGCGAAAATTATTCTGATGGACTGCATTCAAATATATGACCGGGAGGCGTGGCCAGTATTAAGGGATATAATAGGTAGGAAGAACATTTGGACATACGAGGTTTTAAAAGAAAGCCATCGAAAAGGATTCACATACCTGAGAGATTAAGATTTCTGTTGTACGGAATGGAACCTAAAAGTCATATACAGGGTGGTCGGACACAACGTCAGAGGGTTGGTTAAGCTGATAAATAATTTGAAAGGAATAATTCGATATATCGTACTACTGTCATTTTATCAGCTGCTGAAGGGGAAATTCAAAAGAGCTTTGCGCGAGGTGACTTACGATCGGCGTGAGCGCACCAGTGACCTTCTCTGCTCATATTGAGTCAATAAAATCCCGTGCTATGCGTACCCTAGGCATTATTTACAGGTTGAATGAATTTAATAATATTAACGCCTTAACGTCCGGCTCCATGGCTGAATGGTTAGCGTACCGGCGTTTGGTCACTTGGATCCCGGTTTCGATTCCAGGCAGGGTCGAAAATTTTATCCACCATTCGTTAATTTCGCTGGCACGGGGTCTGGGTGTATGTGTCGTCTTCATCATAATTTCATCTTCATCACGACGCGCAGGTCGTCTACGGGAGTCAAATCGAAAGACCTGCACCTGGCCAGCCGAACATGTCCTCGGTCACTCCCAGTACTGAAAGCCATACGCCATTTCATTTCAACGCCTTAAAATTAAACCTTGTCTCCTATGTTCTCCCTATTATTGACTTTTGTTCCCCTGTTTGGTCCTCAGCTGCTATCACAAACATATCTCAACTAAATAGTATTTTAAACCTTTTCGCCTTCATTGTTCTTAATCTCCTTACCTCCCAGGGCTGATTTTTTCCCGGACACAGCGAGGGATCCCACCTTTACAGTGTCCTGGAGCGTGACACATTCGGTCGGGAGATACAACTGGGGACAATGACCAGCACCTCGCCCAGGCGGCCTCACCTGCTATGCTGAACAGGGACCTTGCAGAGGGATAGGAAGATTGAAAGAGATAGACAAGGAAGAGGGAAGGAAGCGCCCGTGGCCTTAAGTTAGGTGCCATCCAGGCATTTGCCTGGAGGAGAAGTGGGGGAAACCACGGAAAACCACTTCCAGGACGGCTGAGGTGGGAATCGAACCCACCTCTACTCAGTTGACCTCCCGAGGCTGAGCGGACCCCGTTCCAGCCCTCGTACCACTTTTTAAATTTCGTGGTAGAGCCGGGAATCGAACCCCGGCCTCCGGGGGTGGCAGCTGATCACAGAGGCGCCCTTCAATCTTAAGACTCGCAATCCTGTTTTTAAGAACAAAACTAAATCTGACATTTTGAACAACCTGGGTATACTTGACCTGAGAAGCCGTTTACAGTTTTTCGATGTATGTTACCTTCATAAAATAATCAATTGCAATACGAAATGTACTACTCTTCCGACGTACTTCTCTACACACACACACACACACACACACACACGCGCGCGCGCGCGCGCACGCGGCCAACACGCAACCGGCATTTTAATCATGTGTCCCATTCGCGCCTGACCTTACAACAACTAACTATCTTCCAGCGTCTCCCAATCCGTGATAACTCACTACCCGATGTGGACACATTCACACCTTTCGCATCCTTCAAACACAAAATTAAAAGATTTCATTGAAGTATATTTTCTTCCGTCAATCCAACCCACGACCTTTCTTCTTCCTTACTCCGTAACCGACCATTGTCAGTTATCGTTACCATTGTTGTTACATTGTCATTGTTAATAATTTACTGTTAATACCCTGGTGTTCTGTGGTTGATACCGATACTTAATATTGTTGTTTATACCGATTGTTGTCTTTTACACTATTTTAAAATTATTATTAGTGTAAAATGGCCCTCCATACGCTATATCTAATAATGAATTAAATGAATGAATAAATAGATAAATAAATAAACACATAAATACATAAATACATAAATAAATAAAATAAATAAATAAATAAATAAATAAATAAATAAATAAATAAATCGGTCTAAATAAATAAATCAACGCCAGGGGAGGGGTATGAATACAGACCTTCGAGCTGACATGAGCGCGCCAAAGCAAGCATGCTACGGTGACACTGGCTGAAACCAACGGTGTATTTGTTTTATGTTCATTTCTCGGCATGGCCATGGGCGCCCATACCCGGGGGCAAGGTGGGGTCGCCCCCCTCCTCCCCCCTAGCTCTCAGGGAAAGGAAAAATCTAATATAGTCAGCTGTTTTTCTTTCAAGTAAAGGGTTTTAAAATCGGTATTACGTAGAAGTGGTAGGGGATACCGTGTGTTGTGTTCTACTGTGGAATACAAGTCGACATTCATCTTCCAAAATATTAAAAATACTACATACCCCCAGGTCTACCCCCCCCCCCCTACAAACTATCCTATGGGCGCCCATGGGCATGGCTCTCGATTATTCGACTGTGTAGCTCTGCTATCCACAATGTTCACTCGACATCAGTATTTTAAGCCTTTCTTCTTCTAGAGAGCCGTATCATTCAAAAGCTGTAGAATTTTCAATCAGTTAAAGGTGATGGTGTTGGTGATTATTGTTTTAAGAAGATGTACAATTGGGCAACCATCATCTATTTACGCAAATCAGAGGTAAAGATGGAAAGGATCCAACATTTCTAAAAATGAAGGTATCGGACAAAAAAGACACGGGCCAAGAAGGGAGTGGCCCGGCTGAGTGGCTCAGACGGTTGAGGCGCTTGCCTTCTAACCCCAACTTGGTACGTTCGATAATAATAATGCTACTTGCTTTACGTCCCACTAACTAATTTTACGGTTTTCGGAGACACCGAGGTGCCGGAATTTTATCCCGCAGGAGTTCTTTTACGTGCCAGTAAATCTACCGACACGAGTCTGTCATATTTGAGCACCTTCAAATATCACCGGACTGAGCCAGGATCGAACCTGCCAAGTTGGGGTCAGAAGGCCAGCGCCTCAACCGTCTGAGCCACTCAGCCCGCCGTAGTTCGATCCTCGCTCTGTCCGGTGATATTTGAAGGAGCTAAAATACGTCAGCCTCGTGTATGTAGATTTACTGGCACGCAAAACAACTCCTGCGGGAGTAAATTCCGATATCTCGGCGTCTCCGAAAACCGTAAAAGTAGTTAGTGGGACGTAAAGCAAATAACATTATTATTACGATCACAGGAATAGAACCAGCTCAAGGTTCTTAAACACTACTAAAGGTTGGCCCAACGCGAGCCGAGCTGCTATTGGTTAACGAAATGACGTCAGAGTAGGAGCAAAGCAGCCGAGCCCAGAGCGCGCAAATCAGTAGGAATCTCATAATATCAGCAAACATTACAGTTTCTCAGAACTAATTGCAGACCGGACATAAAGATTACTGCTGTTATAAGACTGAAAAGGAGTACAGCATAGTAACTTTTTATTATTTCCATTACGAATAAGGCGTAAATGTAACGTGACGGCACACTGACCAACGCTTGAAATTTATTAACATTTCCAAGTTTCTCTATTTAGTTTGAGGAAGGTTACGCGCTTTCAAATCTGTAAATATAAATATTTAGAGATATGAAATCTTTGTCATATTAAATCTTTACAGCAGAAATTCCGTGATAGAACTACCGTATGTTAACATACGATATACTGACTCACATCCGCAGGTATCGAGTTTAAAGCTTAACACATATTATAACAGCAGCAGAAGTAAGTTCATATTCGAAACCATGCATAGATAGTCCTGGAAAACCTACAACCTGTTTTCCAGTCTTTGACCGGGTCAGGGATGTAATGAATGAACCATATACAGGCTATTATTACAATGGGGTCGCCACTCGCAAAGTGATTTATTAATGACTGATAAATGCTATGAAATGATAATGGAGAGTGTTGCTGGAATGAAAGATGACAGGGAAAACCTGTCCCGCCTCCGCTTTGACCAGCACAAATCTCACATGGAGTGACCGGGATTTGAACCACGGTATCCAGTGGTGAGAAGCCGACGCGCTGCCGTCTGAGTCACGGAGGCTCCGCATAGACAGTCTACTTTTTAAAAATTAAACAATAAGAAAGAACAGGAAAAACCCTTCATTAGATCACAGTCCTACCTGTGAGATTAGATGTCATGAAGTGGTTGCTCTTGAAGATGAAATCCACTGTCGTGCCTTTCGCCGATGAGCTGCTATGGGTTTTTCAGTTCTTGTCCGAATGTTCATTTGTCGTATGCATATAAATATTCTCGTTCTAACATACATTTTTAATATTTCTGGTGGTACAGCGGGGAATTTACTGATAATTATTTGACACACTTTGCGTATAATATTAGGTATGCGTCTCAGTTCAGAAGGTCCGTGAGTGTCCCTGAAAATTAGTTCAAATTCCTTTATTTGGTTTACCATTGTAACTATGGAACAAGTAGACCTCCCCGGGATAACATTTCTATCCATCCCACAGGGGCTGTGCCGGAAGAAATCGAAAGCATTTCCCCAGTGGGACTTCGCATTGACCTGTCATATTTTCTTTCACGGTCGGCGATGTAGCCGGCGAGGTACCGAAATCCCTCTGCTAAACAATCAAGTGTCGCTGTAGATTGCTGTGATTTTTTTTTTCTATTTGCTTTACGTCGTACCGACACAGATAGGTCTTATGGCGACGATGGGACAAGAAAGGCCTAGGAATGGGAAGGAAGCGTCCGTGGCCTTAATTAGGCCTAAGGTACAGTCCCAGCATGTGCCTGATGTGAAAATGGGAAACCACGGAAAACCATCTTCAGGGCCGTCGAAACCCACTATCTCCCGAATACTGGATACTGGCCGCACTTAAGCGACTGCAGCTATCGAGCTCGGTCGGTGAATCATTAACGGCACAGTTTTCTATCGCAATGATACTGTACAATGAACACATAAATTTCATTCCAGCTACTATTACGCTGTTCACGCAACTAACGAAAAGAAAATAAGTGCACCTTACTGCACGAAACACAGCAACTTAACAAAGATCTCACAGAAACGGACTACGACACACACACTACGCAAAATACAGTAGGCCACTATATAAACCAACAGCAATATACGGAAAGAAATTACCTATAGTTATTACGTGGAAATCTTTTCTTTATAAGACAGACATATATAAACAACGAAATGAGATACACGTGCGGTTGTGTGCTACACAGTCACGGTGCTCCTGTGATGACGTCACGAGCAAGACGAGTAACATCTAATGCGCAACCAGTCTGGGCCACCCGTGGAACCAGCTTTTGGGTGGTTAGGCCGTGTGCGTTTGCAGAGTTTCGCCCAGACGTGCCATTCGGGCTCATCAGTTGGATTGGCATGCCCCTCCAAGACTCTGCTTAGCAGTGGCAGACCAGCCGCTTTTTTTTTTTTTTTTTTTTTTCACAAGGTTATTTTATTCCTACCCGATGGGTAGGCGGGCCGTCAGCTATACAAAGTAGCTCTTAGGCCGTGTACAATACATATATGAAAGAAAAAACAATATATTTAGTGGTATGTATATACATACTTAAGGGAAAAGTAGGAGAAGAATGAATGAGGATACACTGTTATACAGATAGGTACAGAAGAGTATAACAAATGGATGAAGAGACAGGAATATAAAGAATAGCACAGAGAGTTACATTATAAATATTGAGCTGGAGTAATGAGCGGGTGTGGTAGGAAGTTGGAGACAGGAAGAGGGTAATGTTGTGAGAGAAGGTAGGACAGGGTTGTGGACATGTTGGTGACGGAAGTAGCGAGTAAACGGAGAAGGTCCAATATCGGGAGGGGCGGGAGAAAATGAATGGGCGGCGGAGCGGGCACGTTAAGTGGTGGCGGCGGGGGAGTGGGCGGCGGGGCTGGTGTTGGGCGAGAAGAAGGGTTTGGAGAAGAAGAACGGACAGGGCGAGGTGGGGAGCGGGAAGGTTCTACTCGATACGTTCTTCCGCGAAGACGGACGCCAGTGGTGATCAGGTGGTCAACGGCGGCGGTAGACGAGAGCTGAAGACGGACCATGAAGGTTGGGCCTTGATCGTTGAAGATCCGGAACGCTCGACGGGCCTCCACACCAGCCAGTTGAAGTTCGGTCTGGATATCCTGTTCTGGGATGGCCGGGTCGATGCCACGGATGACGCAGCTCAGAGACGGTGGAAGAGGTAGCGTGGCTGCGTCGGGTGTGGATTCTTGGCGAGCAGGCGGAGCCGCAGAGGTGGCAGCCGAAACGGTGACAGGGGGTAGCACTGGACTCGGGAGACAGACAGGTAGGGAGATGGGGGAAGTAGACATGATAGGAGAAGAGTGGCTAGTCGTGGTAAAGACGGGCGATGCAGTCATGGGCGTGGAGGCAGAAGTGGTGAAGGTGGGAGTGGTGCTGGTAAACGTAATGGAGGTTGGGGGAGGTGGGGATCTCGTCGGGCGAGAGGAACGTGGTGGAACAGTGAGAGGGGGGTCCATAATGGAGCGCAGGTCACGGATGATATACTCGGGAGTCGGAACCACCTAGTGCCGGCGACCGGAGATGATGGCGCCAGCGGTGATGAAGGTCTCCACTTGGGCCTGTTCCCGGAAGAAGTCGAGGACGTCTGGCGAAGGCTGTCCAGAAGATCTGTCCTGTAGCCGTGCAACTTCCCGGATCGAGTGGCCGTGTCCATCAACTTCATTACAAATGAACCAGTCCGTGAAGGATGTGTCCACGCCTTTGATGAGACAGGTGTACATGGTGAGGGATAGGCGACAGCCAACTAGGCGTCTGCCCGTTTGATTGTTCTTAGGCCGACTGAGCAGAGAAGGGCGCCACCCAGCCGAAAAAATAGCGTGGAGAAGTGAAAAAGAGTCGTCACCGAAGCCCTATTCGTAGTATGATAGAGTATGTGAGTGTGACCAGCCGCGTGGTCCCGCCATGTTAGCAAATAGGGATTGCTAACCTGCTAAAGGAGAATAGAATTCTTCCTTTTCAAAAATCTGTTCTCCCCATGGAGATACAATACTAAAAATGGCTTTCACGGCTGCAATCCTTATTTGCTAACATGGTGGGACCACGCGGGTGAGCCCGAATAACACGTCTGGGCGAAACTCTGCAAAGGCACACGGCCTAGTCACCCAAAAGCTGGTTTTATTCCTGTGATCGTAAGATCTGCGGCCGTGAAAGCCATTTTTAATAACATTATTATTATTAAGAAGGGAAAGACTCTCTAGGCCTCGAATGTTCTAATTCCGTTGGGGTCAGAAAAGAACAAGAGTTGACCAAAGGAGGTCCGATAAGACAGACAAAAGTGAGGAGACTTGCACAAGCAAGTGGAAGCAATGCCAGGGCTCAGCTAAGGGGCTCGTTCATTAAAATATTAATTTATTCAATTGTTAATTTTATTTCTAATCGAAATAGGATGAAATATCTGAATACATCAATTCTTTTAGCAGAAGCTTATAAATCTACATTTTCAAATTTAAGGGGCCGTGAATAATCCACGAATAAAGAAAAATATTAAACAGTTGTTCCGGTGAGAGTGAACTCTCCCAAGAAATACGTAGCTATCAAACAAGCGGGTAGTAACTCAAGCATTCAGTAGGGTTGCATTAAGTTCAGGCGTCCGGCTCCATGGCTAAATGGTTAGCGAGCTGGCCTTTCGCCACAGGGGTCCCGGGTTCGATTCTCGGCAGGATAGAGAATTTTAACTGTAACCGTTGATTAGAGCGCGTACACAAATAAATAATAAATATTATAATAATAATAATAATAATAATGAAAATAATAAATATATATATTGACATAAAAAGGAATAAAGAAATAGTACAATGACGCAGTGGCGGTGAATTCACATTAGAGCATGGAAACGTGACGGATAACTATCAATACCGGTACTCAAAATTAAATCAAATACAAGGGAACACTTACAGGCCGAAAAATGACAACTAAGAGAGGAGAGTGGAAGGTGCTGGAAGCCCTATGAGGTCCATGGGAACGTATGTCGTTATGGGGGAGAAAAGACTTACAATAATACACCAAACAGACAAATAATTATTGAGAAAATGAACATACAATAATAAATGAACAAATAAATGAACTGCGAATTAACTGATACTTGAGACACAAAACAAAAGATGCGTAAGTTCGCCTACGAGTTTCAAATCAAAAGACCTGCATCTGGCGAGCCGAACTTGTGTTCGGACATTCCCGGCACTAAAAGCCATACGCCATTTCATTAAGTTCAGACGTGAATTTCGAAAACTAAGCAAATAAATTCGCTTCCATACAATTACAGGATAACCTCCAAAGTTTCTTAAAAGTAGTCCATCTGGAGAAGTCAATCAAATGTAATGAAAAATAAAATTCGTAAGATTATTACTATATTCTAGAAAGTATTCTCTTAATTTACTGGGATCACTAAGAATTTTTACAACATGAAATGGTTATCTAAAAGTCTTAAAATAAGGCACTAAATACAGTGGTGAAACCAGAATGTCTTTATGCAAGTGAATGTCTAGTTTTGAACTACAGTTTAGGCAAACTGAATGTACCCTAATAGAAAGGAATATAGCCTCCGTGGCTCAAGCGGCAGCACGCTAGCCTCTCACCGCTGGGTTCTGTGGTTCAAATATCGGTCACTCCATGTGAGATTTGTGATGGACAAAGCGGAGGCAGGAAAGGATTTTCTCCGGGTACTTCGGTTTTACCTGTCATCTTTCATTCCAGCAACACTCTCCAATACTATTTCATCTGTCATTCATTCATCATTGCATCAGAGGAGCGCGACAGGTTTCGGCTATCGGCATTGTTCCTATTCTCGCCGCTAGATGAGAGCTTCATCCATTCCATTCCTGACCCGGGCGAATGACTGGGAATAGGCTGTGGATTTTCATATTCACTAGAAAGAAATAATTAAAAAATCTTAGGATCAATGGAAACAACAGAACAATGGGAAATAAGAAGAAATAAGTATATATACAGAACATAGAAAATACAGTATAATAGAAATAATAAGAAACAGAAACAATGCCGATATGAAGCCATGTGAGGGACTTGGTGCAAATTTTAAGGTTCTATCCTCAGCACGAAATAGCACCACTGTAGATTAAAACAATCACCGATCCTATCACGAACGGGAACTCCCTCCAACTGTGATCATAAAGCCAGCTCTCTTACCATCTGATCTATTCATCTAAGTATTAACATTTCACATCGTTATTTCATGCAAAAAAAAGTACAGTTAATTAAAGTATAGACCTACAAACGTCAGTGCTTTCGTTTTGGTTCATGCATCTGTGAGTACGTCATTCAGATGGCATTCATTACTTGTTTCAGAAAATCGTAAGATGATGATTATCAAGGGAAAGTTGGGATGGAGTAGTCGTGTGTCTTCTCCCCTCGCCCCCAGTCACACTCTCTCCGTCTTTCTCTCGTGATAGCGTTTCTTTACTAAAAGTTCTGCTGTCCTAACTAAACTGTTTAAAAGTGATACTCTTGATACCGTTCACTTCAACAACAAGGAAAGAGAAAGTTAGGGTAGACAGGCAGGAGAAAAAGTTTTGTTCATTCAGTTACCTATCGGAAACGGAGAGATACTGAAGTCACGCTTCCCTTACATAGCAGCTCCGTCAGTCTGGCTAAATTGCCGGTCAGTCGGACGTTGTTCGGAAAGACTTTGTTGATTAGCATCGTTATCTCTTCAGTTATTACAAACGATCAACTTTACCACAACATTTCATATGGAACAGTTCCAGCAGCTATTTAAATGCCCTTCTCTGGCATAAAGAAAATTAATATTTACTCTCAGTTTTGCAGTATGATGATTCAAACGTAGGGTACATTTATTTTATGAAAATGTCTTGTTCCCTTTGAGAATTGTATTTATTCTCAACAAAAGAGACATCCGACCATATTTGCGGGTGACCACAACGATCCGTAAAGTAATACAACTTTTTAATGTAGGCTATACTAGAAGTGCGGTATAGTGATTCATTGTTATCTAATAAAAATGGTATAACTGGCGTTTTAGTATTATCAGCGAATCCTTCAAAATATTTAACGAAAGATGTTTTACATCTGTCAGCATAAGACCCAGCTTCTTGAGATAGAAACTCGTGTCCTTAAACGAAGTTCCCCTGGCTCTGAAGAGAAGTCCCCTTACTTCCATGTGTAACCAATTGTGTTATAGCATGGGCAGTCGATGCTCTCTTTTCCTCATTCACCACCAATGCCTCCTCCGAATTGACCTCAAAGCTTGTGGTGGGGTCCAATAGGAGGCATGTTTGATGGCGATAATATCCGCTCAATGGTCGATCCATCTTCTGAAAAACAGTGCACAACAATGCCGTATACTGAGGGCTACCAAGGCTATCATTGAAGCCCAAATCTCAATTGAGAATGATGGACGCCTAAAGCACATTATAATGTAAACATCTGACACATTGTTCCATTTACAAAACTAGAAAGGAGTGAGAAAAACGTCGCACGTATTTCTGAGAGCAAGGCATCGCAGACTGATATTGCAGCCCAGAATCTCGCCCATCTCCCCTCGACTCGCCACACACGGCTTGCTGCTGTATATCGGATAGAAGCGGGGACCTGGGGGATAGGTGCGCTAGGTTTAGGCCCGTTAGATCACCACTGCCACTACCAACCATGCGTTACTCATCGTATATACTTATTCACCTCATACATCTGACTTTAGATAACAGCGTGTTGGTATTTCACTCCCGTTTACTTCTACATCCTTGTAGGAAGACACTGCACGGCGGCTGTTACAGGAGCAATATATTTTTCTTTTTATTGGTAGATCTGGTAAACTGAAATGCGATCTTTCAAATTTAGTGTTCTCTTTTGTTGGTTGGAATCGAACCCGTGATCATGGGTCGGACACCACCACTGATCTCCCGAGGAAGCTAATTAACCAGTGAAGGATGGGAAATAATAATAATAATAATAATAATAATAATAATAATAATAATAATAATAATAATAATAATAATAATAATAATGTAATAATAATAATAATAATAATAATAATAATAATAATAATAATCATAATAATAATAATGGGTCATGGCATCTATATAGGCTTGGTGGTGACCTAATGAGGATAAAATAAATGGCGAAGACGTCACAAACACCCAGTCCCCAAGCCAGGGGAATTAACTGTATGAGGGGGTTGATTCTGAAAACTGAACCGTGGCCATCGGACTAAAGGCAAGCCACAAAGCCGGACTTTCATTTGCTAAACCTTAGGCTACCATCTCCACTGATCAGAGGTTGAGCATTGGCAGTAGCAAAGGCCAGGGCAGTAACTCGTGAAGCAGTCTTAACAACACAGCAGGCTTCTCCGTTGGCTATTGGTTGCAGCTCAAAACGCTGAAGGCTTGACGTTCACTAAACCAACCATCGAAAAGGGATAACCCAAGTCTAGTGGTAGCCCACGTCTTGATCTCAGCATACGCCACTGGGCTGCACATCCTCATGGACCTCCCACCTTGCCTTTCGCAGGGCTGTCGCAATGAAAGAACGGACCTTGCGAGGGCTTATGTTCCTCTGTAAATTTCCTTTGGAGCGGTAGCCCAACACATGGCCACATCCTATGTGGCAACATTTAATGGTAGGCTATGAACGCCCTGGTACCGTTCTCACTGCTGATGTATTGCATGATATCGTCGCTTCACCGGTAAAAGGTTGTAACCACAAAGCTCTTCCTATCGATTATTCTCCATAAGACTGGTCACGCCTCCCAGCCACATATGGATATGCAGCCCTTCAAAACAATGTCCGTTGTGTTCGTTTTCCTATGCAGACGCGTAAGCGAAAATGAACCTAACATGCATTATACAATAGGAGTGCGTAAATACGTAATGCAAGCATACATTCGTATAGTACGGTACAGTAAGGTTAATTTTCCTTTACACATGGGCATAGGAAAATGAACACAAAAAAATTTGTTCTGATGGACTGCATAACCATATGTGGCTGGGAGGCGTGACCAGTCTTAAGGAGAATAATCGATAGGAAGAGCTTTTGGATTACAACTTTTTACCGGTGAAGCGACGATATATTTATTGCGTTAATCGACTCAGACGATGAAAGACCTCTCCTATGATTCATCTACTTCATATTTACACTCACATCCAGAATTGCCCGAACATGTTTCCAATACAGTCGGCTGAATGTCTTGCTTCAGACGGTAGAGCTTCAGCTTTCTTTTTCTTTCTTTTTTTTTTGCTATTGGCTTTACGTCGCACCGACACAGATATGTTTTATGGCGGCGATGGGACAGGAAAGGGTTTGGACTGAGAAGGAAGCGGCCGTGCCATTAATTAACGTACAGCCCCATCATTTGCCTGGTGTGAAAATGGGAAACCACGGAAAAACCATCCTCAGGGCTGCCGACAGTGGGGTTCGAACCTACTATCTCCCGAATACTGGATACTGGCCGCACTTAAACGACTGCAGCTATCGAGCTCGGTCTTTCTGAGCCCTAGATGGTGGGTTCGTTCCTGGCTTAATATCGTGGTATTAGTATACAGTATTGGGGAGATAGTAGGTTCGAATCCCACTGTCGGCAGCCCTGAAAATGGTTTTCCGTGGTTTCCCATTTTCACACCAGGCAAATGCCGGGGCTGAACCTTAATTAAGGCCACGGCCGCTTCCTTCCCACTCCTAGCTCTTTCCTGTCCCATCGTCGCCGTAAGACCCATCTGTGTCGGTGCGACGTAAAGCAACTAGCAAAAAAAAAAAAAAAAAAAAAAATCTCGTATATTGGAGGTGTTCAGATACGGTATCCTCGTGTCAGCTGACATACCGTCGTGAAAATGAACTCCTTCGGGACAAACTTCCGACACCTCAGCGTCTATGAAAACTTTATACGTAGCTTTTGGAGCGTCATATTATTATTATTGTACCGGGTGGTACACCTCCATGTCGCTAATTCAAACTTTGCGCCAGTTGAAACTCCCCTACTGGAGGAAGCCTGAACTTTATCTACTGTGTTAATTTTCAAGTTTTTTCAGGAGATGTCACTACTTGGAAATTTTGAAGTTTCTGAACTGGGTCGTTTTCGATGTATTTTTGTCTTGCCGGTAGTAAGAAGTGTGGACATTCTCTTCCAGATGGCACTACTGAAGAACTACAATTGTGCACCCTAGTGCGAAGTGAAAGAACTATGTTTTTGGAGAAATTTTGAATTCATAAGTTTGTTCTTTGTTAAATTTCTTTCAGTCATTGTTTAAGTTGGCAATATTAACCCTTTCTTTCCCCTTGTTTTGAATTTACCAATCCCGACTTTCTCGAATTAATTTTCCACCAATAATGTGTTTCTTCTTCATCTTGTGTAGGGGTTTTCTTGTTTAGCCAATAAAATTCTTGTGGGAGGGTGTTCTCATTCTTGAAACGCCTCGAGCTTTCCGCGAGAGTATATAAACTGCTGATTTTCGGGTCTCCGCGCCACTTCAGTAACATCTTTCAGTGTGTAAAGTACGTAGCAGGGGGCGGGAAGCGCCTCTTTCATCGGGCAGCAGTTCAACCACCAGGTAATGGCCGTTTAATGACTTCTTTTCTTGCTAGCTCAGCAGTTTAACTCTCGGGGCAGGTCCGAAGCGTTTTACCATGTAATTTTTCCCTAAAATGTAATGACACTTGGTATTGAACCCTTTGGTCCATAGTGAGGGATACCTACCTTACTTACCTATCAGCAAAGCTCATGAGATCTGTCTCTTGGGTCGTATCGGGTTCTTCGTCACTTGCTGAGGTAAAGGTAGGGTTCAGTAATTCTAATCTATCTACCGGAATGAAAGGTCTATTTAAAAGATACCTATTTATTCAGGAAAATTCTGAAACATTCTATGTCAACGGTATCATAGAAGTCAATTGTGTCCACTGGACACCACAATCATTTTACATAAACGTCAGAACACTGGTGTGAGATTTTAACGTAACTGCCTGACGGGCATTCATACTAGAAACCATTGTCTCAATTATTAATCATTTAAGAAAGGAAAGTCTGGAAATCCTTAAATTCGGCTTCCATGTGAGACCACATGTACCGTCATAGTGATTCGTTATGGTCCAGCCCTCGTAACACGAACTCTGGACTCTGGGTATAATTAAGGCCGTCCAATCGGTGTGTGCCACACAGTGGTTCTACGGCATGGACCCTTAATTGAATCGATGTGACCTGCATCTATGTCATGGACCGACATCTAATCTTCTAAGTTACTTTGAAGTCATTGTGGATGATGACCGCAAGGAAATGATGCTACAATGGCATATGGCCCTAATCTAAGTCACTGAGGTTGATGACCCCCTGACCATCCAAGTTTCTAGGCTGAAGGCTAAACACAATTAAGTGACATCGGTTGATGACCAAAGTTTCCACTTTACTATCCCAGCACATTCACTGCTCAATCAATCAAAATTCAATAATTACAACAATAGCAATGCTCACAAACTTAGTGGCAGTAAAATCCATTTCCTTCGGATATGTCCCCTTAATCGTTACTTTATTTTTTAATATTCCCCAGAAAACAAACTAAAATTTCCAGAATGCATCTCCAAGTTATTCGCTTGATTAAAGTTATTTCAAATGCGGTTTCACTGAATTTAATAATTAAATAAATTTAAATGATTTTAACGAAATGTTAAAGATCAGTAAATTTTATCTCCGCGGACTCTGGTTTCTTCACAAATTCCTACGCAGCTGTGATGTAAATTCAATATTGCGATGTTTATCTGCCTGGAAAAGAATTGTTACATAATTCATGTCCAGTTATATATCTTGTCTCGTGATTTCACACTTTAAAATCTAATCTAGTCCTAACCATTATTAAAACTTGGATATCCTATGAATCTACGTACAAACCAAACAACTCGCCATATAATTACGATGTCATATCTCGTCATTACCATTTATGAATTTTGCACACCACTGACAGACAAACCGATCGTCACAGCCATCGCTCTATATTTTGGACAACCCTGAATTTGGTTACTCTGTTCCTTATACTCAAAGTTCGTGATTTAAAATGTTCATTACGTCCCAAATTACAGTATTTCACAATACTCAGATCATTACCGGCTATGAATTTCAACTAAATCCAGCATTTTAACGTTTTCCCTGGCCGAGAATTACAGTACAATCTCAATTCCACGCCTGTCCCGTTATATCACAGCTGAGGCCTCTCATCCCCCAAGCTCGCTTGGCAGTTACATGAAACACCTGGTTTATTCACAGTTGACTGGCTTCTCAAAAATGCTCCCTTTAAACTCTGCCGACATAATTAAACAAATACGATATTCTAACCAACAAAATGCACAGATTATGCTTCAAGATGCCCACACTAATTATACGCGTCGCCAATTATTACCGCTATGGATTTCTATGAATTTCTTTCCATTCTCAACATTATAAAATATTCCTCGGGCTATCATGTCCCGGCTTCAATGACAGGACTCTAACCTGATTCGCACATCTCATCTCAACTCATATAAAACACTCCTCGGGCTTCCGTGTCCCGGCTTCAATGACACGTCCAACCTGATTCACAAATCACATATCAACAAAACTAACCTCTGTTTCCCAGCTCCACAATTATCATCGACAAAGAACTGGAATAAAATCCTCACTAGAAATCTCGACGTCTAATATCGCACAATGCATTAATCATGAATAACTTCGCATAAAGGATATCGTATTTAATAACTTGATTTTTACGAGAAATGACTGAAACATTCTACTAGATCTTTTTATTGTCAGTCAGACATAGTTTAAAATGAGCCTAGAAAAACGTTTCTCTCCATGACCAAATTCATCACCCTAGGTTCTCACCCGACAGCGCGCTTCCACTCGATTGAAAATGAGTGACCATGGATTATTATTATTATTAACGTCAAATTGCAGACAGAAAAATTTTACGTCGAATGAACATCTTAATTTGGCATCACAAAATATAGGCAGTACACTTCACACGGATGACTATCTACATTGGACGTGATATCACTTCGGAACCCTATTCAATAACCTTTACAACATTATACGGCACTCGCAAGACTTCAAGAATTTATCCAAGTGGAAAATAAAACAAATGACTCTTTCAGTCGTATTCTCACATTTACAAAACTTAGTAGGGATGACCACTGCGTCGTATATCCCCATTCAAATACACCTTTAGAGATCACGAGACAAGATATAAGAGGTAGTAAGATGGAAAGTCACCTACCTCATGTCGTCACACCATTGTTCGTCATAGGGCTCACCTGCGACCCTGGCATTTTATTTAGCCATTTTTACATTCATGGCTTTACAAACCATTTTTTAATATCTTCAGATTTCCTGGAATAAAGCATAAAAAAAGAAAATACCCTTCACTTGTTTGCTGAGTGCACACGATGGATTATAATTATTTCCGCACACGAATTACTTAATCACATTAGAATGTATTCAGTACTTTGACCGTCCTATCTGGTACAATTATTTCACTCAAGAAAACTATCTCCTCACGGAGTCAAGACCTAGCCACACTGGCTGAAATCTGCAGTTGAACTCAGTCTACTTTCGTTGTTTTATTTCGCAGAGCAGCTCAACAATTTTTCGTCCGCTTTGTATCACAAATGCCGGAGAAGGAGACTTCGTCATGGCGTCCCTTCGTATTTATAGCAGTTACCCCCTCTCTTCGGATCTCTCCCTTTGCCGCCAAGAAAATTTCTATAAATTTTCTGACTTACCTAAACTGTAATTTCAAGAGTTTTGAAAGTGACTACATGCTTGCTACATTTCTGGCGGTAGTATTCATGGACATTTAAAATTTTTACGGGTTCGATTTGCGAGATGATTGACCCCCTTTGATAGGCACTATATTTTGTTGACTTGGCTTGGATCACGCCAATGTACACGCGCTTTGTTATAGTTCATAAAAATGACTTGAGATTCTTTCGCCGTTGACACGTGTGGCTGACGTCACGTACCACAGAGCGTGGGACCGAAGGTAATCACCCCCTCGTCACGTGTCAAATCCATGCTATCAAGAATCCAACTTTTAAATGATTGTCGATTTACGCATAATGTTCTTAGGGCACAAATGTCATGGGTTCAGTATCAATTCTATCTGGTTAAACTACATATTGGGATAGAGAGTGCTTAACCCTCTCGAGCTCCCACTCATATTGCATTGAGGTGAACTTATTTTCTCAACCGTGTTTTCCTTAACGTAATGTAAATTGTCTCCTTCTATAAGTCACCTCTTTAGTATGGGATTAGCCCTTGCATTTGAGGCCTAGTGCCAAGTAAGTTTTAAATAAAGTATATTAGGAGTGCAAGAACGCCTCCGCTCAAGTTGGTATTTTGGAGGCCATGTAATATTTCTGTTTCTTCTCTGAATAGGCCTCAGTAGGTTGGGTATTTTTACCCCTGTGTATGTGTCCTTGGGGGACAGCTTGAAGGTGGATTTTGGTGTGGCCTTTGATAGGCCTGAACTTAAGAGCGGGTCGCTCTTTCTTAAAATTTGTTTATGCGCGCCTCGAGGAGGCTTTACTGTGTAATTGGGAGCAAGATCTCCTGGGCATGATTGGGGTCTTCTGCCCCTTTGTTAAATCTTGTATAGCGTAAGGTTGGGCTTATTGCTCAAGAATTATGTGTCTGGCTCTCTGAGCCCAAATCCTCTAACTCTGTAATTGTACATTCTCGATTGGTTGCTTCGCTAATCTGTACCTGCCATTCTTGTTATTTCTTAATCTTGGAAAGAAAATATAACCTTGCTAAATTTTATCTTAACCTTAATTTCGTATTTTGAGACCTGTTCACCCCCGCACCTTCTTTCACCTCTGCAAATCCACAAAACTCCGTAACAAGTGGTAGAAGAGCGTGGTTGAATGGGTCTCAATTTAGCCCCTTTTGACGTCTAAACATTGCCTTGCTTTCGAACTGTAACAATTTTCTCACTTGCCGGATTTTTTTTGATTTTTCCTTTTTCAAAATTGTTCTGTCATCATGTCCGGCCCTCGCGATGTTCTCCATCTTAACTATTTGCGCAAGGAGGAGTTGACCTATGAATTAACTATTAGAAACGTGCAATCTGGAGGCACGGTTGCGGTAGACACAAATAAGCTTAGAGAGTCCCTTGATTTGCCCATTTCCATCCCCACTTTGGGAGAGAAAGAAATTGACGACTCTCTCTCCACGATCACGGACAATACTACTGAGCTGGCATCTGTAATTACCTTTTTTGAAGTAAGTGATCCATCTCCTAATCAACTCAAAAGAGTACAGGCTAGGTTGTACCACTTTTATAATAGGGTGTGTGATCTATTGTCTCTGAAGTTAAATCACCTTCAGGGTAAGGAAGCTAGTGCCCTTGCTGAAAACTTGTCCGAAATGTCTATTAAAGTTAGTCAGTTGTTATCTGGACCTGCCATCCCTAAAGTCGACCAACCTACGGTAGTAAATACTGTTAGTGGGGAGGACTCCTCGAAAGAGGAAGGAAGTAGCACTGAGGCGACTACCCAACGTACATCTGCCCCATTAGAAACTATGTCTGATCGTCGCAAGTCCATTCCTCCCTTTGTGTTAAATAATGCTCCTTCCGAATCTGCTTCTCCGCCACTTAGGCCCCTTCCTACTACGTCTCCGGGTTTCAGCAGTTTACCCCATCCATTAGCAATGTTGCTCAGAGGTATTTCTAAGTTTTCTGTTAACACTATCAGTGAAGTTATTTCATTCTTAAGGTTTTTAGTTGAATTTCAGGATCATGCCCTTGTTTTTTCTCTTTCTCCATGTCAGATTTTGCAAATCATCTATCCCTATGCAATGGGTATTCTCTCAGACAAAATAGTAAGAGCCATTGCCGAACAATCATCTATTGTAGACTTCCACGCCCACTTGCTAGCTAACTTCATTCCGGCTAGGGCAAGGTCCTCACTTATTCAGAAGTATCGTGTACAGCGGTTGGATGAAAACTTGGCAGATTACATCCAAGATATTAAGTTCTATACTAGGGTGTTTGCTCTTCACTTCCCTGAAGATCAGATTGTACAGGCTATTGTGAAAGGTATTTCACCATCTTATAGGTCATATTTGTGTTTCGCGGCGTGCCCGCAAACCTTCTCTGAACTTGAAGCATTGGCCGTCTCAGCGGAAGGAGTTAGATACGCCGATTCCTTGCGTGTCGCGAAAGAACCCCCTCCTTCTTTTAGTAATCCTCGGCCTCCACCTCGCCGACCAGTCACACCCCGTAAATGTTATGCTTGCGGGTCGCCTGACCATCTTCGGAACAAGTGCCCATCAATCAAGTCTAGTGGGACAAGGAATGGAGCAGGGTCATCTCAAGGCTGTTTTAAATGTGGGGCTTTCTCACATATCGCCAAGAATTGCCCAAAATCGAATAGCACCCCCTCCTGCTCAACTTCTGGTGCAAATTCCACCAATGCCAATAATAAAAAGTGACTAGTGGCTTCGGCTGAGTCGACTAATCCATCTTCCCGAGGCTCAGCCCCTGGTAAACAGGTCGAAAATTCAGGGAAAACTCAATCTTCAGATTTATCTTTTGAATGCCCCAAAGAATGTCTTAGGATTGCGGCGGATTTCCCCGCACCTGTGCCCTTCCTCAAAATTGAGTTAAATAATGAACCTGTAACAGCTCTTTTAGATTCAGGCAGTGTTTGTTCAATTATTTCGGCTCAATGGTATTCGAAATTGAAATCTATTTGTAAACTTCCTGACTATTGTTCATCGTCTGTTCAATATGTTTCGGCTAATTCTTCTCCATTAGAAATTTTAGGTTCCTTATATGTCAAAATTCGCATTTTTAAATTTACTTGGAAAATTAAATTATTTGTGGCCAAGCACTTGTCTTGCCCCATAATATTGGGAGCTGACTTCATTTCTCACACCGGTCTAGTGCTCGATCTTCAGAGTAGGTCGTGCACTTTCAAATTTGCGTCTAATTGTAAAATCCCATTATTGAAATGTAATTCTGCATCATGTTCATCTATTTCGCCTACCCAGGATGAGATGTTGTTAGACCTTAGACATCTACCTGAGGAGCAGGCTGATAGTATTCGTAAGTTGTGTCAGTCGTTTCCAGAGGTGTTCTCTGATAGTCTCGGTGTTACTGACCTTATTGAATACAAAATTGAGGTCACGGATTCTATTACGGTCCGTTTTCCACCTTATAGGCTATCTCCACCTAAAATGAAGGCTCTGAAAGAAATCATTGGTCAAATGTTAAAGGATGGTATTATTAGACCCTCTAAGTCGGCGTATTCTTCACCTATTTTTCTAGTCCCGAAACCCCAAGGTGGCTTCAGGCCTGTGATTGATTATAGGGCTCTCAATCGGAAGGTGGTGTTACAATCTGTGCCCCTTCCTGACCTTCATTCTTGTTTTTCATGGTTTCGTAAAGCTAAATTGTTTACCATCTTGGACCTGAATCAGGCCTATAATCAAATTCCCTTAGCGGAAGAGTCTAAACACCTTACAGCGTTTGCCACGGATTGGAACTTGTATGAATACAACCGCGTGCCTTTAGGGCTCCCCACGGGAGCAGCTGTACTCACTAGACTGCTAGATAGGGTCTTCTCCGACATCAAATTCGAGTACTTGTATCACCATCTTGATGATGTCGTCGTATTTTCGGAGACTTTCGAAGAACATCTAGATCATCTGCGAGAAGTTCTCAATCGCCTTCGTAAGGTTGGGTTAACTGTGAAGTTATCCAACGTTGCCTTCGCTAAGCCCTCCATGTCATTCCTAGGGCATATTGTGTCGCCTGATGGTATTGCAGTCGATCATTCTAGAACACAGGCCATCCGTGATTTTAAACCTCCTAAGGACATCAAAGGTATCGCCAGGTTCATTGGTATGGTGAATTTCTTCAGGACGTTTATTCCTAACTTCGCTAATAGAGCGGCGCCCTTGAACCTTCTTCGTAGGAAAGGCATCAAATTTGAGTGGGGACCTTCTCAACAAGCCGCTTTCGAAGATCTTAAATTAGCTCTCTGTAATGCCCCTGTCCTTGCTATGCCCGATTTCTCGAAGAAATTCATCGTCCAAACCGACGCGTCGTCGTCGGCGGTAGCTGCAGTCCTTCTTCAAGAGACTGAACTAGGGAGGCGACCCATCGCCTATGCATCTAGGACTCTATCGGCTCAAGAAGCCAAGTATTCCATCTATGAGCTCGAGGGTTTGGCAGTCTTATTTGCCTTAGAAAAGTTCCGTCTCTATCTGGAACATGTCAAATTCGACCTGGAGACGGATAATCAAGCCTTAAGCTGGGTCTTAGGTAAGCCGCGTCGTACTGGTCGTATAGCCCGTTGGGCCATCCTAATTTCTGCCTTCCAATTCGATGTCAGGCATATCAGAGGTACCGAAAATGTTGTCGCAGACGGACTCAGCCGTATGTTTTCCAACGACGTCGAGACCCATGAACCGGTCGATAGTTCATCCCCTCCCGAGTCCATACTATCTGAGGTTAATGCCATCTTAACAGATGCTCCCATGCTCTTTAGGGACATTGAGAAATATCAACGTGAAGATCCGACGCTGGCTCCGATAATGGAAACCCTTTCTTCTGGGGAACATGTTGTCCCTTATGTACTGAGGAACGGTGTATTATGTTGCCCTTCGAGGCATGATAAGATGATGAAGGTTGTAGGTCCAGCTGTTCTTGTACCTATGATCTTTAAGTACTATCATGAGACCCCATTAGGGGGGCATCTAGGCATCTTTAAAACTCGTGAAAACATTCGTGAAAGGTTCATCTGGAAGGGCATGGACGGTGAAATTCGTGAACTAGTAAAGGCTTGTAAATCCTGCTTGCTTAGTAAACCAACCATGTCCACCAAGGTAGGCCTGTTGTCTTCTCATCAAGCGTCGCGCCCTATGGAACGCCTGTATATTGATTATGTAGGACCCTTCCCCCAGTCAAAGGGAAATGCCAACAAGTTCATCTTTGTATGTGTAGATGGTTTTACAAGATTTTCCTGGTTATTTCCGACTAAGCTGGCTACCGCTCAGTCCACCATTACTTGTCTAAATTCTATCTTTGCTTCTTTTGGTCCGTGTCAATATATTGTGTCTGATAATGCTAAGGCTTTTACATCTAATCTATTTCGTAAATTCTGCATTGACCTGTCCATCTCTCATGTGACAACTTCTGCTTATTACCCTCAACCATCTCTGGCTAAACGGGTTAATCGTAATCTCAGGTCCGCGCTTAATGCCTATCATCATGAAGATCATTCTAGGTGGGACACGTCCCTGCATTGGTTAGCCTTTGCTTTGAACTCGGCGGTTCATGAATCTCATAAGTTTACGCCAGCTTCGCTGATGTTCAAGTTTGTTCCCAACACGCCGCTCTCTAACCTCTGGTCTCTGAGTGACATTCTACCTGAGACAATAGATCCAGATAACATTAAAGATCTTTGGAAAAAGGCTAAAGCCAATCTTAAGGTGTCTCATGAAAAGGTTAGGGAAAGATATGATCGTGGACGGAGACCCACCCATTTGAAGGTAGGTGACCAGGTGATGGTCAAGAATTTTGTTCCCGCGGGCAAGCTTGCGCCCAGATTTCATGGGCCGTGTATCATTCTCGATTTCCTTACTCCCGTTACCTTATTGTTAAGTAATCCCGCCACCGAGAGGATATTTAGGGTTCACCTGTCGCAGGTGAAACCTGTATAATTTCTGTGCTAACTTGCTTCATATAATCTTGAAAGAAATAGGAAGGTTATATTGAGGGGTTTCACTTTTAAGGCCTTCTGCCCTTTCTATAATGTTCTTTATATTTAAGCATTTATTGTAAACCTTCCCAGACCAGTTAAACTGACATCCTCTCCTTGCCATGGCCATTACCATGCTCCCGTCTCCTGCTAACATAACACACAGTGGCTTTGAAATTAAATAAATATCTCCACGCCGCTGGCCCCTCAACCTCGCCACAAAGACTGTACCCTAAAAAATTATGGTCAAACAAATTCTGCCGCCGAGTTTTAATGTTTCAATGCCCCCGCAGCAGCGCGGCGCCGTACATCACTGAGGTGGGGTATGGGCCCGCTCCCCTTCAGTGAGGCCAACCAGTGTACGGCGAGCCGGAGCCCTCCTCCCGGCCAAGGCTGATGTGCGGCGCACAACCTGCAACTTGCCCGCGACCTGTATGTTCGCCGCGGGCGCGGCGTGCTTCAACTCCACGGCTCCTCTCATAGGGCGGGCGAGCGGTATCTCAGGGTACTTGAGGGGTCCGAGCGGCCTCCTCTGGACACAAGCAGCGGCGGCTGGTCTGGCCGTCAAAGTCATCGGCAATTGATACACTTAATCAGCTACATGGACATTTAATATCTACATTACTACAATTTTTGAATTCAACTGCAATATCTGGTGGACTTAGAAAATCTTTCCTCAACTTTAAAAAACTAAAAGTTTCCTTCTGAATTCAACTTCTACAAGCATAAAGACACTACATCAATAGTAATCAAAGAATTTTGAAACCGGATCCAATCATTTTAAGAAAATTTGTTGGTAAATACTTCTGCAATTAACTTCTATATCAACATCATAACTTGGACCTTATGTTGAAACAAAAGTTTATGTTCTTCTGTGTTACCCCTTGGAGGGACTTTTGGGGGGGGGGAGGTCTGTACCGGGTGGTACACCTCCACGTCGCTAATTCAAACTTTGCGCCAGTTGAAACTCCCCTACTGGAGGAAGCCTGAACTTTATCTACTGTGTTAATTTTCAAGTTTCTCAGAAGATGTCACTACTTGGAAATTTTGAAGTTTCTGAACTGGGTCGTTTTCGATGTATTTTTGTTTTGCAGGTAGTAAGAAGTGTGGACATTCTCTTCCAGATGGCACTACTGAAGAACTACAATTGTGCACCCTAGTGCGAATTGAAAGAACTATGATTTTGGAGAAATTTTGAATTCATAAGTTTGTTATTTGTTAAATTTCTTTCAGTCATTGTTTAAGTTGGCAATATTAACCCTTTCTTTCCCCTTGTTTTGAATTTACCAATCCCGACTTTCTCGAATTAATTTTCCACCAATAATGTGTTTCTTCTTCATCTTGTGTAGGGGTTTTCTTGGTTAGCCAATAAAATTCTTGTGGGAGGGTGTTCTCATTCTTGAAACGCCTCGAACTTTCCGCGAGAGTATATAAACTGCTGATTTTCGGGTCTCCGTGCCACTTCAGTAACATCTTTCAGTGTGTAAAGTACGTAGCAGGGGGCGGGAAGCGCCTCTTTCGTCGGGCAGCAATTCAACCACCAGGTAATGGCCGTTTAATAATTTATTTTCTTGCTAGCTCAGCAGTTTAACTCTCGGGGCAGGTCCGAAGCGTTTTACCATGTAACTTTTCCCTAAAATGTAAAGACACTTGGTATCAATTCTATCTTGTTAAACTACATATTGGGATAGAGAGTGCTTAACCCTCTCGAGCTCCCACTCATATTGTATTGAGGTGAACTTATTTTCTCAACCGTTTTTTCTTTAACGTAATGTAAATTGTCTCCTTCTATAAGTCACCTCTTTAGTATGGGATTAGCCCTTGCATTTGAGGCCTAGTGCCAAGTAGGTTTTAAGTATATTAGGAGTGCAAGAACGCCTCCGCTCAAGTTGGTATTTTAGAGGCCATGTAATATTTCTGTTTCTTCTCTGAATAGGCCTCAGTAGGTTGGGTATTTTTACCCCTGTGTATGTGTCCTTGGGGGACAGCTTGAAGGTGGATTTTGGTGTGGCCTTTGATAGGCCTGAACTTAAGAGCGGGTCGCTCTTTCTTAAAATTTGTTTATGCGTGCCTCGAGGAGGCTTTACTGTGTAATTGGGAGCAAGATCTCCTGGGCATGATTGGGGTCTTCTGCCCCTTTGTTAAATCTTGTATAGCGTAAGGTTGGGCTTATTGCTCAAGAATTATGTGTCTGGCTCTCTGAGCCCAAATCCTCTAACTCTGTAATTGTACATTCTCGATTGGTTGCTTCGCTACTCTGTACCTGCCATTCTTGTTATTTCTTAATCTTGGAAAGAAAATATAACCATGCTAAATTTTATCTTCACTTTAATTTCGTATTTTGAGACCTGTTCACCCCCGAACCTTCTTTCACCTCTGCAAATCCACGAAACTCCGTAACAATTATTATTATTATTATTATTATTATTATTATTATTATTATTATTATTATTATTATTATCGTTAGAACCACTAGGGACGGCGAGATCTGAACTGTTTGTCTTCTTGCGGGCCCACCAGCTTTTCATCTTTTCTCAATGTGTGCTTTCTTCCATGCTTCAGAATGGGCATTCTTCAGTCGAGTTGGGACTTCCTCTTGGTGAACCTGTCTAAGTTTGTATTTGAGTAATGCTCGGAGTTGAATGTCTGTTTCTAAGATTCCATACTTTAAAAGATCTTTATCGATCTCCACCAACCAAGGAGGGATCGTTTAGAGACTTCTGAAGCAGGATAACAAACGTTCACATATTCTTTCAGCTGGCAATCTGAAGAGGTGAGCTTAAAATGTTATCCTTCTTTTCCGGATTACGCTTAATCAGTGTGGGTGTATATTTCTAAGTTGCTTCGAAGTCGGTTAACACCATTATTATTTTTATTACATTTGAAATTTACCCAGTATATCGGGAAAAATTTGAGTTTCAATGAGTTTCTGTAGCCATTTCCAACAGAAATATTTCAATTTTATCTGGAATGGTGATAAACGTAACCATTTTGGTGTGTTGCAGGCGGTGCCTGTTTCAGCCAGCACCTTATCACTGACGATGCTAGCGCTGGATCGTTACGCGGTGGTGACCCATCCTCGACTCAGGCACCGTCGCTACGTTGCAGGCACCATGATGGCCACGGTGTGGATTCTCACGCTACTGTGCTGCGCCACACAGCCGCTGTTGCACTGCCGGGAATCTTGGGTCTCCCCTCTGCTGCGTCTCGTGCTAACGTTCATCCATCTGGTACTCGTGCACGTCGTTCCGTGTGTGGCTGTGACGATGTGTCACATAGTGGTCGCCATGAAACTCGTGGAGACGTCCCTCACTGCCGCAGCAGCTCGAGGAGAGGTGCCGCTTCCCATGCCATTGCTCTGCCGCCCTCGCCACGTTATCATCGTAGCCTCCGTCGCCAACGAGGGACCTTCAAAGGTATAGAATGTAAAAACTATGCTAGTTATGGTAGCATTGAAAACAGCTTTCCACTTCTCGTGATTTGAATTTCAGTGCATAGAAATAAGATAGGAAGTTTGAGGTAAAACTATTAAATTCTTTCCGAGTTACGGACATAAGATGGGTCTATTACCAAAGGAAGTAAGCTTCTTCCTTTGAATTCTTTCATGGCGGCAATCTTCTTCTTCTTCTACGGCTCTACAGTTCATTGCAAACGTTGGTTTCTTCAACAATCTTCAGCCATTTACCTCGATCCAATGCTAAAATTTTCCAGTTCCTATAGCGTATTTCCCGAAGACCTTCAATGACTCCATCCATCCATCTGGTTCTCAGTCGACCTCGTCCTCTCTGTCCCAGTGCATGTCTTTTTAGGTACTTCCACATCACTCATCCATGCTACGTGCCTGGCCCACCTCAATATGGCTCATTTCACTATACTTCTAATGGGTGGACCTTTATAAATGGTGTACAATTCATTATTGTACCTTCTCTTCCACGTTCCTCTTTCACAGACTGGGCCGATGATTCTTCAAAGTATCGTTCTTTCGAAGGCATCCAGCATTCCGGTATCTTTTGCTGTTCATGGACAAGTTTCGGAGGCATATGTAAGCACAAGTCTTATAAATGTTTTGTGGATTGTCTCATGGTGGTAACAAATCTTTGAATTGATAATGTACTGAGGGTATTACAGACAAACTGACGATAACGAAATCAGGGGATACGGTTTCGCGTTTTAAGTCAAAACCTTTCTTTCACATCGAAAGTAAAATGATACCTCATTATAATTAAAGAGTCACAGAATGTATTTCACCTATTGGGGATTCTGTTCTCATGTCCGGGATGGAGTGGTGTGTGTCTCAAAATTTTGTTATCGATTCGTACCATCTGGAAATTTTCACTTGCTATAACTTCTGGCTCAGTGAAGCCACGACGCTCGTTATGGTCTAAGTAGACAGTTCTAATCTATATAACTTATATAAAATAACATGTCCTGACTGACTGACTGACTGACTGACTGACTGACTGACTGACTGACTGACTGACTGACTGACTGACTGACTGACTGACTGACTGACTGACTGACTGACATTCATCATCACCGAGCCAAAACTACTCGACATAAAAACATGAAATTTTGGGTTACATTCATATTAGAGAGTAGGTGTTTAATAGAAGAGGATGTTTTTTATATTCCGTCGCTAAAGAGGTGAAAAGAGGGGAGAATTGTTTAGATGACTATATCTATATCTCAGAAACTTAAGTTTACACACGTAAAAAGTGGTATTTGGAATCTCCTTTCAAAGTAAAAAAACCTGTTTTGTTTTTTGCAAAATTCCCTCAAGAGGGGTGAAAAAATTGTGAAAAATGGGTTGATTACCTTTTATGAGGGTACTTATATCTCAAAAACTGAAGATGTTACGGACATGAAAATTGGTATTTGGAATCTCCTTTAAAAATAAAAAACACGTATTTTTTGTTTTTTGGAAAATCCAAGCAATGGGAGGTGAACAGGCGTGGCAAACGGGGTGAATTTTTAGAAAAACTATATCTACAGTATATCTTAGAAACGTAACGTGTTACAGACGTAAAACTTGGTATTTGGAATCTCCTGTAAAAGAAATGTAGATAATTTGTTTTCGGAAAATCCACTTAAGCGGAACTAAAAAGGTGGTGAATTATTAAAATGAACATATCTGCAGTATATTTCAAAAATTCAACATGTTAAATAAGTGAAAATTGGTATTTTTAACTTTAAAAAACAAAGTAACCTTTTTTTTTGTTTTCGGAGAAAATACGTTGATAGGGGCGGGTAAAAATGACAGAAAATGGGGTTGACTTATTTTTATTAAGATGATGACATATCAAAAACTGAATATGTTACAGACGTGAAAATTGGTATTTGGAATCTCCTGTGAAAATTGGTATTTGGAATCTCCTTTAAAAATAAAGAAATGCGTATTTTTTGTTTTCAGAAAATCCACTTAAGGGGGTGAAAGAATTGAAAAATGAGTTGATTTATTTCTATGAGGATACTTATATCTCAGAACGTTAAGATGTTACAGTCCTGGAAAGTGGAATTTGGAATCTCCTTTAAAAGTAAAAAACACGTATTAAATAATATAATTAAGGAGGGGTGAAGGATTGAAAGATTAATTTAATTATTTGTATGAAGATACTTATATCTAATAAAAACTAGATTTGTTCCAAACGTGAAAATTGGTATTTGGAATCTCCTTTAAAAATAAGGAAACTTGGGAGGGGATGAAAAGGATTTGAATTTATATTATGAGGACACATATATCTCAAAATCTGAAGATGTTACATTCGTGATAATTGGTATTTGGAAACTCCTTTATAAATAAAGAAGACGTATTTTTTGTTTTAGGAAACTTCACTTAAGGCGAGAGGGTGAAAGGAAGTGAAAAAGTTGAATTATTTACATTGAGATACTTATATCTCAAGATCTGAAGGTTACAGACGTGAAAATTGATATTTGGGATCTCATTTAAAAATAAAGAAACGCGCATTTTTTGTTGGGTGGATCAACTTAACGGTGGTGGGGTGAAAAGAAGTTGAATTATTTTTATTATTTTTATGAGGATATTTATATCTCAAAAACTGAAGATGTTACAGACATGAAATATTGTATTTGGAATCTTCTTTTAAAGTAAAGAAAGGTGTATTCTTTCGTTTCCTGAAAGTCCTCATTGGGGTGGGGGGTCGGGTGAATGAATTGAAAATATAGTTGAGTTCCTTGTATGAGGATACGTATATCTAAAAAACTAAAGAAAATTGGTATTTTGAATCTTCTTTAAAAAATAAAGAAACATGTCTTCTTTTGTTTTCGAAAAATCCACTTCATGGGGTGAAAGAATTGAAAACATAGTTGAATTATTTGTATGAGGATACTTATATCTATAAAGGATAAAGCTGTTACAGTAGTGAAAATTGATATTTTGAATCCCCTTTAAAAATAAATAAACACGATTTTTTTGTTTCCGGAAAATTCCATTAAGAGGGGCGAAAAAGGTGAAAAAGTGGTTGAATAGCTTTTATGAGGATACTTATATCTCAGAAACTGAAGATGTTACAGACGCGAAAATTGGTATTTGAAATTTCATCTTATATATATATATATATATATATATATAAATGGATGTATGTGTCCACGTGGTGATAAGACAGCCCTTAGGGGCGGGGGGGGGGGCGAGGGGGTCAAATACACAGATTAACGAAAATAGTGTCGACTCTATAAATTTCCGAGTTGCTGAGATGAATAGTGACACTCCGGAATTTTTTTTGGGGGTGCGGGCGAGGGGGAGTCATATATAACATTAAATGAAAATAGTGCCGAATACATCGTTTCCGGGGTCGCCGAGGTGAATGGTACACTCCGAATTTTTAGTATCAGGAGACAAACCATGTGGGGGTAAAACAGCCCAGGAACCCTGAGGGGCGGGGGGCGAGGGGGTGAGATATTAAAATCATGGAAAGTAGTTTCGAATCTATACTTTTAGGGCTCGCTGAAATGAATAGTGACACTCACGATTTTTTAAGTCCAACTTCAGCCCCCTTTGGAATAGGGGTGAGAAAGGGTGAAAAAATAAAATTGTCAAAAATGACCGAGATAATGGACGTGTGTATGTTCCAGTATGACTTTCAAGTATGACTTACTACCTGGAAAGCATACTGTTGGAGTAAGACGCCCCTAGAACTACTAGGGAAGCGGGTGAAATATAATACATACTAATAAATTGTAGTCAGTTTGGCGCGTCTATATATACTGTACTATATATAAATTAAGGCATAAAAATGAAAACAAAGAGTTAATGAGACCGTTCAAAGCATCTTAGAAACTTAAAACTTGGTACCAGACAAACTGATGACTTCAGATTCCTAGAAAAATCTAAAATTCTCAACATTCACTGAGGGGGACACGCTGGGAGTTTCAAATCTACATAAGAACACAGTCGGTGATATTTATCCAAAACGATAACCTATAGGTTTCATGGGCTTAACAGTTTCCTGAAAGTCCTAATTTTTAACCCCCTCCCGCATATCACGATGGCAGCACAATCTCCCAGACGAGAAAATAGAAATTTGTGCAAAATTATAGCGTTTTGCCTGTAACTGACGGGAAATTTTCGAGATGTTTAAAAATTTTATTTTTTACCACCGAAAAATATGGAAATACGGAGACAACTTTAATGACGGTGCAGACCTTCCTTACGATGTATTTGGTGGCTAAACGGTAAGTCGTATCAAAACACGGATGGCACAAACCCGGTTCAATTTGGAGTGATCTACAACTTTGGTCCTATGACCTTTTGTCGTATCTCTACCCCTTATACGTTAAATTTGGCTATATTTCTGGATTTACTTAAATTTTGCACTTTGTACACGTATAATTGATGGTTTATTTGCTTATAGGAAAGATGTGATCATCGCATTCTACACGAATATTGGCCCACCCAGTAGCCATATGTGAGCCGAATCCTATGTCTGAATCTAACGCATAAGTATCTGTGTGAAAACCTTACACAAATTTCACCCTATTCAGCGTTTCTAAAATATAGTAATTTGTGGTAGACAAGTGGACCTGTAGTCATCATCACAACTCCGCAAATCGCACTTTACATTGGAAACAACGTCTCCGAACCTCCCTATGCCTTTTCTCGGATAACGCCAAGAGACATGCAATTTAAAATTTATTATTCACTTCATGTATATTCACTTCGACATCCGTATACAATTTGGAATACCGTAGCGAAGCACGGGTACATTTGCTAGTTTAAAAATGAAAAAAACCTTATTTTTCATCTTGAGAGAAGACTGTTTCTCACATGTACAGTTCTGTGTCGCATGATCATTTTATCCCCTAATGGCTATACCACAAACGTGGTTTACAAGTAATTTCTGGGAGTAAATGAAACTCAATTTTCCGCTGAGTTTTTATACTTTAGGAATTTTCAGATAATGTCTAAATACATTACGGAGGAACGATTAATTTTATCACAATACGAAATTCACCCGAGCGAAGCCGCGGGTAACTGCTAGTGTTAATATAAGGCGTGATCAAAAAGTGAACATTTTGTGGGCTTTGCTGCAGCGGACATGCAACGAAGTACGACTCCGATACGATTATACAGTAAGCACGGACATGTACGCCACGTGATTAGTGTGGCAGTTGTGCCGTGCCGAAGTGCGTGCGTTAAATGCGGACGTGGACTTCGGCAACATCATTACCAGATGCGTCCAAACAGGACCAACGTGCTGTTATTGTTTTCTCCGAAGACTGCGTATTGGGCAGCATATATGTTGAAAACCACCGTTATGGAATGGTGCAACAAGTTTCGTGTGGGTCGCGTTTCGACACAAGACGCCGGTCGATCTGGAAGGCCAGTGTCATCCATTACGGACACTCGAGCACCCGCCCTATAAATAGTCCCGATCTCTCCCCGTGCGATTAATTCGCCTTCGGTCCCCTTGAAGATTCGACGCTTCCTGTCGGACGAGGATATGCAGCAGGCGGTTACGGACTTCTTCACCCAGCAGTGTTTTACCACACGGGGATCTTCGACCTGGTGCGTAGGTGGAATAAGTGCCTCAATGCTCGCCGCGATTTTGCCTGATTGTCATCCCGATTCAGAACTGCACGGCCGTCAAATGAAAACTTTTTGATCACCTATTATAGGTATACAATATTACTTTCGAGTTTTTCTGGTGCAGTTGTATTTAGTTGATTTCAAAAATAGACCAATTTCAACACAATGTCAGCTCATACTCGTAGAATATTTGAAATTCCGGAATCGTATACGGTTGGAAAGAGCATCTCAACAGAAATCCATAGATGTCTCTTAAACACCTTATGAGAGTGTCAAGCGGTGTCGGGAACGAAAGAGAACTTCCGCTCCAGTGATTCATGAGGGTCAACGACGGCGTAGGAACGTCTAACGCAGCGCTGTCCATGCAAACAGATAATGAAATCATTGCTTCGTCAACGCCACAATGTTGGACATGATTTTTGTGTGATGACAGGCTATGGAGAACCCTCGTCATATTCATACAACATACCACACTACCAACCACCACAGAAACACGCAATAGTGATTATATCCCTCCATGTAGGGTTGGTGTCAGGAAGGGCATCCGGCTGTAAAACTGGGCCAAATCCACATGTGCGACGCAGTTCGCACCCGCAACTCTACAGGTGTGGGGAAAAGTGGTAGCCACAGAAGAAGAAGAAGATGAAGAAGAAGAAGAAGAAGGAAAAGAAGAAGAATACAGACTATGGAGAACATAGGGAAGTAGCAATAGCTTGTTTCAGAAATACATTTGTCAACAAACCGTTTGGCCATAAGTGTAACATGTGTGATCTGTGCTTTCTGAGGTCATAGAAGTTACCAAAGACAAAGTACTTAAAGCTGCTCAGTAATGAATCCCCTGGCTAGGCAGGTCCTGACTTTAAACTGTGCAACACTTGTATAAAATCACTGTACTCAGATAAAGTGCCCACGTTATAGCGATCGAACGGTTTGGTGTTTCCGCCTAGGCAGCATAGATTGGCCATTGTAGACCTGACCAGTGCTCGTCTAGTGTCACCTCGTTGACAGGCTTATGTAAACACGTTGACTGCGTTATAACGGCAACTATGGCCTCGTCGGTCATGTTATCAAAGTGCCCGTCGATGTTAACACTACGGTACAGCAGATGTCGCTTCGTCCGGACGTTGATCAGACGGCTATTTTTAACGTCATGATGAATATGATACATATCATATATATGATGCGTATATCAGAGGCAGTGGCGTATACTGAGGGCTACCAAGGCTATCAGTGAAGCCCAAGCCTCAAATGAGTATGATGGAAATGTAAATATTATAATGTAAGCATCTGACACATTCTTCCATTTACAAAACTTGAAAGCATTGAGAAAGAACGTCGCTCGTATTTCTGAGAGCAAGGCATCGGAGACTAACATCGCAGCCTTGGCCTTTGGCCCACTCTCCTCGACCCGGCGCGTGAGGCTTGCTGGTGAATGTCCGAATGGTGCGGGGAACGAAGGGATACTAACCTTGAGCTGTGCTAGGGTTCGGTCCGTTAAATCGCCGCTGCTAACGAGAGAGACAGCGGTGGAAAGAGAAGACCCAAAGACTCCGGAAGTGTCCGAATTGATGGGATTCACCCATGTGCTACAGTATCACGAGTTTGTTTTTGCATGTACAGGACATCTTATGGGTTGATTATAGTTGGAAATTATTGGTATATTTCACTTGATCTCGGAACAATTTTAGTTTATCTGAAGTTATAATGTTTAACATTACTGTGACTTTGTGATGTTACTTTTGTGAAAACCGGGTGAGTTGGCAGTGCGCGTAGAGGCGCGCGGCTGTGAGCTTGCATTCGGGATATAGTAGGTTCGAATCCCACTATCGGCAGCCCTGAAGATGGTTTTCCGTATTTTCCCATTTTCACACCAGCCAAATGCTGGGGCTGTACCTTAATTAAGGCCACGGCCGCTTCCTTCCAACTCCTAGGCCTTTCCTATCCCATCGTCGCCATAAGACCTATCTGTGTCAGTAAAGCCCCTAACAAAAAAAGCTTTTGTGAAATGGCTGAACCGTGTGTAATTTGTTGGATAAACCATTCTCGCAAGTGAAATATGAAGATAAATTGCTCATAATTAAAAATGGTAAGCCTACCCCAACTCTTACTCAGTTACAGTGTGAACAGGAGGAGTAAAACAAGAATCCACACAAAGGGTATTTCAACTTAAGTATGAAAAGTATTTGTGGTTATGTGGCTCATGCGAACTTCACAAACGTTATTGTTGGCCGTGCTTATTGTTTGCAACTGAGATAATAATAATAATAATAATAATAATAATAATAATAATAATAATAATAATAATAATAAATAATAATAATAATGTCCGCCTCTGTGGTGTAGAGGTTAGTGTGTTTAGATGCCATCCCCGGAGAACCGGGTTCGAATCCCGACTCTACATCGAAATTTGAAAAGTGGTACGAGGGCTGGAACGGGGTCCACTCAGCCTCAGGAGGTCAACTAAGTAGAGGAGGGTTCGATTCCTACCTCAACCATCCTCGAAGTGGTTTTCCGTGGTTTTCCACTTCTCCTCCAGGCAAATGCTGGGTTGGTAACTAACTTAAGGTCACGGCCGCTTCTTTCCCTCTTCCTTGTCTATCGCTTCCGATCTTCCCATCCCCCACAAGGTCCCTGTTCAGCATAACAGGTAAGGTCACCTAGAGGAAGTACTGGTCCTCTTTTCCAGTTGTGTCCCCCGCGCCAAAGTCTCACATTCCAGTGTAGAGGTGGGGTCTCTCGCTGAGTCCGAGGGAAAAACCAACCTTGGAGGACAAACGGATTAAGAAATACTACTACTACTACTACTACTACTACTACTACTAATAATAATAATAATAATAATAATAATAATAATAATAATAATGATTATGATGATGCATAGCCTCTGGGAAGGCTTGTTGGTGACCTGATGAAATGAATGGTGAAGACGTCATAAGTAGCCAGTCCCCAAGCTAGGGGAATTAAGAGTACGAGGAGGCTGATTCGTTGGCTACCATCTACATTGATTAGGTTTTAAGTATTGGCAGTAGCAGAGGCTAGGGCAGGCTACTCCGATGGCTATTAGCTGCAGCTCAAAACCCTTAAGGCTTGACGTTCACTAAACCAACTATCGAAAATGGGCAACCTAAGTCTAGTGATAGCCCATGTCTTGGTTGCAGCATTCACCACTGATCAGAGGCATGCTCACAAAGTATATGACGGAAGCTTGGTTGCGGTTCCGAATTAGACAACTGTTGTACAACATCACACCAAACTAGGATTCGTTCAATGCTAGTGAAATAAACAACTACTCCGCAACAGCCACCGCCAACGACGAGCCGATCGAGTATCTACAGTGCGACAGGTGTGAATTCGAGTCGGATGTTCGGCTTACAAGGCAGCACACTATGCTGCGTAATGAGTAATATTGTCTCAGTATTGCTCCAGGGTAGCACTCAACTTCACTAAACATAGTTTATGACATGTACGCTGATGAGCTTTCGTTCCTGCAATATACGATGGTGTCAGCAGAAGTTCAACCTGAATCAGAATCATTCGGTTGCCTGTCACCGAGGATATATATATAATACGTTAGAATGCTAGACTTGAACCATGCGCTGCCATTTAGTTAGCGAAGACCCTTTTACGCGCTGCGTTTAATTCGGTACATTGCTAGACTGCGTATGACATTTCCGAAAGCCAAAGTCAATATGAATCCATTTGGCAAGTAACGTGTCTCGCATTTCTTTCAAAGAATTGGATTTGAACATCGTCGCAGTCCGAATGTGCATATCTTCCTGTGGTTAGACTGTGATTCTCACGAGTCAGTGTCCGAAAGCATGCCCAACACCATTCACCTAATCACAGATCTCTGTTCGGCTCGATGGCTAAATGGTCTGCGTTCTGGCTTTTGGTTCATGGGTTCCCGGGTTCAATTCGCAAACGGGTCGAGGATTGTAATCTTGATTGGTTAATTTCGAAGACTCGGGGGATCGGTGTGAGTGCTGTCTTCACCATTAGAATTCATCATAGGTGGGGCCCCACCTCATAGATTCGCAGGTCTCCTATAAGGCACCAACTCGAAAGACCTGCACAAGGCCTCTGTTACGTGTTCCGTTAGTCACTTTCACTAGACTGGAAAACAGTATGGCAATTTAGTTTACAGGCATGCATTTACCTGCACCAAACCAGATGAAACAACATTCCGGTTCAACATTTCGTACTAATCGAGACACGAGTGCTACTGCCGACATGCAAAGAGGATGGCCGATGCAGTGCTTTTCGACATAAGGCAACTATACTTCGCAACCTTCTCGAGGAAAAATATTATTACACACTGAACTAGTTCTACGTTGATAACAATTCGACGAAGGAACAGTATTTGAATATAATCCGATTGACGCTACGACGACCGTTGCTCATGTTCAAGGGCAGCTTAACTGAGATCTATACCGACTCTTTCAATCCGTGGATGGTACTGTCACCGGATTTCGATACTGACTTGTATTTCATACTCGAAGAGCATATATGTGAGAATTACGTGGCTGAGTACGTTAAGAAGTCGAACCGAGGCATTAGTCATCTACAACGCGACCTAATGAAGTTGTACGATGATCAACCGGAAAATTAGTATCAGCGGTTCTTATCTACTGCTAGGGTAAAGGGCCCAAACAACCAAGGGATAGGGGATTATAATGTGTTCTTAAGAGGTGTCAAAAAAGGAAAGGTAGAGTGTGGGGTAAGACTGTTCATTGGGAAAATGTTAGCACACCTGTTAGACATGAAAACGAGCGAGAGATGTGGATAAATTTGGTGACTGGAGGAATTAGGATGAGAATTGTCTCACTGTATTCACCATGTGAGTGACCAGAAGACGATGAAGTAGACAAGTTTTATGAAGCACTGAGTGATTTGTTAATATACTCGATGGACGAAGCTGTATGTGTAAATCGGCTTCGGTGGCGGGGTCATGTGAGATGAATGTAGGAAGATAAGGTTACCTAGGAGAAAAATGGACTCGATCTCGGAGAGTAAGAGAACTAGAGGGAGGCCAAGGTGACTATGTTTAGACCCGGTTTTTAATGATTTAGTGACAAGAGGTGTGTAAGTAAACAAGGCGTCACAACCAGTCGCAAATAGCCTAATTCATCCACAGAGATTTGCAGACTTAGTACTGGAAGGCATAATATTCTGTACGTACGTATGTTTGCTAGTTATTTACAATTCATTTTACTGTATATACTAACATGTGTAGGTTTATTATTTAAATGTATTATTGTACAGTACCGTATCATTGACAAAACTGAATTAACGTATCATTTTTTCTCTTACAACAGGTGCTCAAAGTAACAGACTCCAACCTCAGCAAACATGACATAGGTGTACGATATTTAAGCGCTAAACTTCATAATTGAGCCCGTATTGATGCATAACTTATGACTTACTTTTTATAAAAAAAACAGTACTCAAACAATACGTACTAGTTTCGAATAACTATACTGATTAGGTGGACAATAAACTGTTCTTTGTAAAAAGTAAGTATAGGTGTACGATGGCAATTTCCGGGCATAGCCGTAAATAATACGAAAACTGGTAATATGGATAGCAGTAGCAGTGACAGGTATGATCAATCCCATATTTCCTTAAGCTGGCTTCTCAGACTATAGTTACCCATCTCAAAATGTTCAGTTGGGCATCCCCTATGTCCTGTTTAATGCTTACACGCTTTTAATTGAACGTCCTGTATAAATTACCTTGTTATAAAAGGAGTGAGAGCCAGATACACTCAGAATATCATATTTATGAACTGGAGTAACATATATGAAGGCATTGAGAGTTGAAGCTCACATAAACCGGAGGATATGCAGTGAAAGAAACAGGAGGCTAATGTAGTAATGTGTATGAGCTGGTTTTGAAGGTGTAATCTTTTGATGAATTGTATACGTCATCGTAGAAGGTAAATTGTATAGAAAGGGGAATCTATAATTAGACACTAAGTTTAAGATAAATGATGGGAGCAGGGCTAGCTATGAACAGAAAAAATACGGCATTCGTATAGTTTCTTGTAGTCCTGTCCTCGTTTATGAACCAAGAGCGACGGCTGAGTAGCAAAGTAAGTGATTCTGAGAGTAAAGACACCCGTGCTATAGAATATTTCTAACATATTTCGAGAATAACATATAAACACACTTCATACCGCGAGACTACGAAAAACTTTACACAAAAAGGAAAACGACATATTAACAACATTTGCTAAAAATTACATCGTAACGAAAAGAGTATAATAAAAACGCATGAAAACAAAAGAATCATATGAAAAACTTATTTACAAATAATGTAGTATGATAATTATAAGCAGTTGTATCGGAATTCACATGAAACGTGCAGAATATGACTTGAACTATTCCCTTAAAAGTAATTTCTTCTTTTCTGTTTTGTACAATTGGCTTTATGTCGCATCGACAAAGAAAGATCTTATGGTGATGATGGGATAGGAAAGGCTTAGGAGTGGGAAGGAAGCGGCCGTGGCATTAATTAAGGTACAGTCCCAGCATTTCCTGACACTGCTGAGAGTGTAGGATCGAACCCACTATCTCCCGAATGCAAGCTCAAAGCTGCGCCCCCTAACCGCACGGCCAACTCGCTCGGTCTTACAAGTAGTGTAACACACAATTGAAATTTACAGAATTAATTAAAATGTTTAGCTTATGGTATAAGTTAAGCAACGCACCAATTCAGAAAACAACTTGATGAAAAACACAATGAGTAATATAATATACCGGATGTATGCATAAGGAGTATGCATAAGTTTTTGCCGGTTTTGTGGTAAATAAAACACGTAATTTTTAAGGGAAATTCATTTTTTGTTTATTCAAAATATTGGCCATCGGCTTTTACACACTTCGCCCATCTTTCAGGTAAGTTATGAATACCATGTCAGGAAAACTGCTTGTCTTTTGCGGCAAACCATTCGTCGAACTATTTTCCAGCTTCCTCGAAATTGCTGAAGTGCTGCTCTGCGAGCGCGTGCCCCACTGATGCGAAGAGGTGATAATCAGATGGTGCCAGGTCGGGGCAGTACGGCGAGTGCGGATGGATGTCATCCCATCCAAGCGATTTCAATGTGTTTCACTGGTTTTGTTGTGTGAGACGGCGCATTGTCGTGTAACAAAACCACTTTGCCATGTCTTCTGGCCCATTCCGGTCGTCTTTCGACGATCAATGCGTGATTTAAATTTATCATTTGTTGGCGATAGCGTTGTGCATTAACGGTTTCGCCGGGCTTCAAGAGTTCATAATACACAATTCTGTTACAAGAGTGTGCACTGTCTTCCACACTAAATTCACCGCGTTTAAAATGTCGAAACCGTGTCTCACATGTTCTAATCGATGGAGCGTGTTAACTATATGTTTCTACCAGCAAACGATGCCTTTCCACAGCCTTTTTCGTTTGGTTAAATAAGAAAAGCAATGCGTGCCGCAAATGTTCTTCTTCTGGCACAAACGTCGACATGATCACTGAACGATACAACACAGACGCTAGTGTTTGGCGGATTCAACTTGTGTGTGTTGGTAGGTTAATGTCAGACGAACAAACTGACGTATGAATCAAATTCATACGCTGCGTACTGTTCGCTGGCGCCATCTCTTAATGAAACCGGAAAATACTTATGCATACACCTGGTACAAATCAAAATAAGTATAATAAATGATAAAACACAAAATAGAAATGGAGAGAGACATGTACAATACAGACAATGTAAAAATACAGGTACCAAAATCAGAAATGAAGCAAAATAAAAGTAAATATATACCTAAATTGACAAATTAAAAACATGAAGTGCTATGGGATGTCTAGTTGTTGCAACCACTGAATAGCTCTGTCAAAAGGTCGTCGATAGTTCTGGAGAAGTCTCTATGTGGGCATCTGATGGTGAGGTGTGACACTGTATGGTATTCTTCTCCACAGTCACACCTTGGAGAAGACTGTAAACCCCAAGAATGCATCGCAGAACTACTTCTTCCATGTCCAGTGCGCACTCCGTTTGGTGGGACCTGTACACTTTGCGGAATATGAAGTTCAGGTGGAGGCTGCGAAGGGTCATAGATCGATCTCCATTCATCGGGTTCTAAGTAGTCCATTCTTCATTCCAGGTTCGCAATCCAGAATAAGTTTCTTTCAGCAGTTTTTGAGCCAGCAGCAGGGAAGGGTGTCTGGCTTTCAGTCGGGTTGATGCGATTGTATGAATATCTTGGTGAATTGTAATTGATTTATTAGCCTGTATTTTATTTGTTTCTTGGACAAGCTTGGTCATGCCACTCAACTTGCAAATAATCTTAAAATAGTTCCCTATATTAGGATAACAATGATATTCACCCTAATATATGAATTCAGGCGCAACTTGAAATATTTCTAACATCTTAACACTACAATTACAATAGACTAAACATGTCGATATCTCACTAGGACCAATAAATAGAAGTTTGCACATAATGTACAGGATATTGAAATGTTTTCTGGAATCCTCGAAACTTTTTGGACTAGCCTATTCCAATTATCAATTATGCGATTTACTAACGACTTTTCATTTCAAAAATCTAACATATCGATGGCTTGCTTTAAAAACCTCGTAAGTCCGAATACTCTTCCTATCCATTATATTCCTTAAGACTGGTCACGCCTCCCAGCCCCATATTTATATGCAGTCCAAAAGAATAATTTTCGTTATGGTCATTTTCCTCTGCCAATTTGTAAAGGAAAATGAACCTTAAATACATTATACTGTAGGAGTGTGTGAATTTGCCATACAATCAACATCCCTACAATACGGTACGGTAAGGTCCATTTTCCTTTAGACAGTAGCAAAGGAAAATGAACACAGTGAAAATTATTCTGATGGACTGCATATAAATATACAACCGGGAGGCGTGACCAGTCTTATGGAATATAATGGGTAGGAAGAACATTTGGACATACGAGGTTTTAAAAGAAAGCCATCGATATATTGGTCGGGGATCAAATCACAGACGACTAGTGAGAATCCACAGACTATGTCACTCAACTGTCAGATCTCCAGTTATTGTCTTATACAATTCACTTTTAAGTCCATAAAAGGCTGTCGTATTGTTTACAGGTGGTGCCATATCGTCACCGAGCCAACCTGGATGAGGACCCGTCATCGGACGATGATGATCTAGCACTACGCATCCAGGCAGACCTTGCTGATCTACGAGCTCGCCTGCCACGCAGTAAGGCGAAACATCGGCTCCAGAAGAAGCACCTTCGATTCTCTGGGAAACCCCTACGAGCGGATAAGCGCCTACGCAAACCACCTCCGCCATTGCTGGTGAAACCCGCTGTTGGACAAAGTCTGAAGAGTAGACGACGCTTGGCGCGTATGCTGGTGGTGCAGTTGACTCTGTTCGCTGTGCTCTGGCTGCCACTGGTGGCCTGTGAACTGTGCGTGCAGCTCGCTCCATCTCCTGATGCAGCCAAAGCACGCAACCTCTTGCCCTTGTGTCTACTACTGGGACACACACACTCTGCGGTCAGCCCTCTGCTGTACTGGTTACTTAACCGCCAGGCATTGCAGGGCTGTGTCGCCGCTCGAGCACTGCACAGCAAATTCCGTCTGTTTCGTCTACCTAACGCGAATGCCGCGGCGAACGCGAACTACAACCCGTCCTCCACCAATGAGGCGGCTCTTGGCGCCTTCCATCCCCGCTACATCACCCCAAGACCTCCTCCTCGTTGTGCCACCTCACAATTTCTACAGTAGCATGACACAGTGTGTATATAAGATAAAGAGTATTTTTCACTATATATTATACGTTGAATAACTATGCAGTAAAATCGTTTGTTACATTGAAATAAAATGATCCTGCGGAAGAAATAGGCTACACGGGCATTCTATCAACGATCGCTTTATTTTATTTTATGTTATTGCATTTTATTTTATTTTATTTTATTTTATTTTATTTTATTTTATTTTATTTTATTTTATTTTATTTTATTTAGTTCAAAATCACTCACATCAATCTTCCTGTACCATCTATTTATATCAACACAGAAAGGTATATTATCAGAACGGAAGTATCTGGACACCCCTCTGTAATCGCAAATTGGAACCTAATTATGTCATAATGATAGTGTTATTGGTTTTACGTCCCATTAACTTATTTTACGGGATTGTTTGAAGACGCCGAGATCCTGGAATTTCGTCCCCCGATGTTAATGTAAGTGATGGTAAATCTACCGACACGAGATTGCCGTGTTTGTACACCTTCAGTTCCAAACGGATTGAGCTGGGAGCAAACTCGCCACTTCGATTCACAACAACTCAACCCGGAGCCTAGATAACATGAAGACTACGTTTGCCAGAAGCAGGGTTAGGTGCGGGTTTTCATTAACAGGAGGTACCAGCAGATTGAGCAGGTCTTAGGAACTCCTCGATTTCGAACGTGGACTATTTAGCGATTGCCTCAATAGCAGAAATGCCATGGGCATTTCAGCCAAAATTATTATTATGATATTACGCCCTTCCGGGCCTCGAATGGATGACCCGCGCATAAGAATGCCTCCACATAACAGGGTAAACACCCACGGATGAGATTAGAGTGAAGAGCGGCTCGAATTGCCTAACGAGCTTCCAACCGCTCCCCTCCTACTTTCTGTGCTGGCCTCGGCAGCTCGAGCACTTGGGAGGTGGTATGTTCGAAAGGAAAAAACAAAACACTAATACTTAAGATGGAGCCTTATGTAATCTGAAAGTAGGATTCTCTGGGTTCAACTGTCTACTGGATACTGCTTAGCACTGCTACAAATTACAAGAATCATATAAGGGGAGTTACGAAGACTAATTTATTCAAAATATGACATAAAAATAGATACAACCCTATACAACGAATTCTCCGCAAACGGGAGGAAAAGAAAATAATTAACACTTTAAAATTCGACTCGCCCATGGGCGTCGTCTGCACGACGGTATAATTGAGGTTTTGCGACTGCTATCGTTCATCTTTCCCTCATTAGTTCAAACCGTTCATGACATTTTTTTATATTCTGTCGATCACATCGTGAAATTAGCTGATGTCCCTACACATAGTATTTCCTGTTCTTAGCACGTAACTAACCGGTTCCTGCACTACATGATTACCATATTAAAAGATATATTTGCATAATACATAGACAAAACACACATACCATTAGCTAAAATCCCCGGACTTCCCTGATCTGTCACAAGACAAAACAACGTTGAACATCGGTTCTGTTTGAACTCAAAATAAATGCATATTAAATACTAAACACACACAGATATACACACCTCATGCATAAAGGAGGCTACTCCTGTAAGGAAAACATGGTTATCAGTATCTTCTGCCCCCGGCGCAAGCTTAATGGAAGCTTGCCCAAGGTGACCTCTCCTGATCCGGGGCTCGAACTGGATGAATCCCGACTGAGAGGTACATTCCTGAAAAATCCCTAACAAGCTACGATCTCATATCACCGGATATTGGAGGAGATCATATTCATTTATTAATTACCTTCTAAATCACCGTGATATTATCATTATATAAGTATTCTTACCTGAGCCATTAAAACCAAACAAACGAGCACGGTGAAAACCCAGAGCTCCGAATCTTATTACAATAGTACAGCAGGACTGCTCTCTCACGAAGGGAGCGGAACAGACACGCACAAATAAAAAGAAAAGGAGGGTCATTCGCCGTACTGCAACCAGCACTCATTCATTAGCTACGCCGGATTCTTGACCCCTCTCAATTATAATGGCCAGCTCTCCTTTCCTCGGAGACACATATCTCTGGCCCATTTCATTTGTTTATTCATCTTGCCGCACAATTCCCAAGAAATACTCATTTATTCTATACATTCTCATTTTTCTCGAAGAGCGCCAACTATGGGCACCATCACTTCCGAATCATCTCATCATAAAACTATCGGGGCATTCGGCCCTCTCATCACGTCCCATATCGCGTAATTTCCTTCCTTGGGCATAGGACTCTCATGATTCTCAATTCCATGCTCCTCATCTTCTTTGCTCACCGCCCAAAGTAATGCATATATTTATATTTCTACTATACATAAGACTCCGGCTTCCCTGGATCTCAGCCGGTTGCATACAAAAAAACTCCATACATTTCTGGTTAAATAATCAAGAATCACGGGAAACTCGCGAACTGTCCCTCACTATTATGCCTAAATAACATACTTATGTAACTCTCGCGGACAGGATCTCTTCTCTCTGCCTGCATGCAATTATTATATGTGTAAGTTACGCATGCATAGTCTGATTGACCCATGAGTTTCCCCAGCATATACGCTAGCCACCTTGGACATTAACTAACAACCTTTGGACATGGTTTTCCCTGCTCTTCTACTATTGTTCCAGCCACCCCTAGGGGAACTCAAATATTCTCCTGTCCTTGTCTCCCTTACTTGCTAGGATACTCTACATATTACTAAGAATAACCCCTCACTATAAACTAATCGTTAAGAAGAAAACAAATGAGTTGTCCGGGGAGTTAGCTTCCCTTGAATTTTACGTTAACATGATCAAGAACAATAAAATTTCCATATTAGGACATGTATTATTTTACAACATTTAGGTATTACAGAGGAAAGCTCATCCTACTACCGGTTCTACATTAACGTGCTAAGGAATTTATATTGACATCACTCATCTGTTTGGTGGCCGTGGTTTCTCCTTCCACGGGAGACCCATGGCGGCGCTTACTGCTGCATGGCCTCGGCGCTGGAGACGGGCGTGCTGTCCTTCAGCCCTGGTCCATACAAGTCCGACATCCTGGATATCTTGTTCACAGCTGAAATCTCAGAGTAATCCAAATGGGTAACACTTCACCACTCGTCACAAGGTCCTCTGTTTACCGCGACACGCACACAGAGTTTACACCACGAACAAGCAGGTCATTCTAATCACAGCGGGCGCGTTCACAGCAGGAATCGGGTGGCTCACGAGACTTGAGCACCCTGACTTAGAGTAGCAATTTGGGTGATACCAATTTACTAATATCACGGACCGACATTGTATATAGCCGAAACCCGCTACTCATTTATAAATTATGCTCGCAGCTTATTTAATGACATGCGGCACAGAGACATTCGCCTAGGCTCGCTTGGCTTCCCGTCCACACTTCACAAAGGCTTCGTATTTCACGGCCACGACGGACACAATAGCACTGTCTTAGTATGCGGTCACTACGTTTCGGACTATAAAACTGGAGCACCACGGGAGACACCGTCCCTTCTCAACGACCCGCTAAGAACTGCCTCCCGCGAGGGCCAGCCCAGCCTTTATGGTATACGTGCCGGAAGACAATGGGCGTACACGATTCACGGTTCATTAAGGACAGCAGCTCCTTTCATCCCAGGAATTCAAAACATTTAAATGGTGCATATTATAATCCACTCTTCCCTCTCTTATTTGAACCAAGTGTGCTCTCCCGACGATCGGCAGGTTTCACGTAATTTGCTTCCCGCTTTTAATTATTCCATGAGCGTCATCTGGGGGGTGGAGTCAATCTTGAGCGCGACTCTTAGCTTGGGGGACGCTTTCTCGTTCACATGTGTTTGCGATATGTCACGGCTGGACATCTGGTGACCTCCTTTCGTCCCATATTTTTAGTCTGGGACACGCAGAAAATTCAGCTCTATTCATTGGTGTGCCTCTCATAATTTTCCCATGTCTGGATCAAAATATCTTATAATTTTTACGCGCCAAAATTCGACGTTGGCACCCGTGAAACGTGCATAAAAAACCGGAAGTTCCTTCTGTTAGTTTGGATCCCTGGAAAAATAAGCCACACCTCGGGCGTGTTTGACTACTTCAGCGTCGCGTCATATCTCCAACTCTCTCTGCAAGTTGAGAGGGCCTTTTCACGGGGGCTTGGCTCCTGTTCAGCCTTCCCTTTGTTTTCCAGACGCTCTTTCGTGGGTTCCGTTCTGGCCGGACGCTGCTCGATCCCAATCGCCCATACTACTACCAATGGCGCGACCTTTAGAAGTGATTTTAATAAGGTAGAAAGGCACCTATGATCTCAATGAGCTGTACAGGACACTGTACTGTTTCAATATGAATACGCGAAAGCAATTTACGGCCGGATGAGCAGTTAAACAGCAGACAGGGACATTCCAGTATTCAGAAAGGTGTTACCTTTGAGTTCCGCAGTGTGACGAATTGTCTAGACAACACCGCGATTCTGCGCCGAGTTTTAAGAAGAATGACGTTTGTGGCCGGACAGTTGTCCACAAATGACATATTTCTCCCTTTAACGCTAAGCCTACCGTAACGTGATGTAAAGGGCGACGTCACTGAACAGTAGATAACTGGAACCGCGTGTTTGAGTTGATCAATCACACTATACTAACCGGCCATCCATTTGGAGGTTTGCGTGTGATAAATGGCTGTCGTGTGATACCTGCCTGTATTTGCAAGTGCTGAAAATGAAATTTAGAGAAAGTCCTATTACAGTGTGGGTTAGCTTTTCGTTTTCTGTGGTACTGTAATACTTCAGTGAAATCTAAACCTGGAAGTAGGGAAGATTCATTTTCGGAAACTTACTGTCCACAAACCCTTCCCACCCAGACTTAGATTTTCGATTTAGATTCAGATTGGTGGTATTCAAGAGCAAATGTAGCAACTCTTTGCCTCGTAGGCTTCCAACACATTCAAGAGTTAATGCCGTCAAACTTCTCAAGTCTTAGAGTAGTTAGAATTAACGTTAGTCTAGTAGTAGTCGTTTTTGATATCATTTTAATCAGTATGGTACATTATATGGGAGTTTCTTCAGAGACGAGTTAATATGTTCAGTTACATGAAAATCAGAATAACCTAGCTGGGAGAGAATATAGAGAGGCAGACTATAGCTCTACAGGTTGGGAGATTTGTCCCAGTGTCACAAGAAGAAGGAGGAAGAATTCAGTACATAATACGTGTATCTATTCTATTTAGAGCATGGTGTAGGTACTGTAGTAGAAATATAATTTTGGTTGTCTTCTATAAATAGTTACACCTACACTCAAATACTGTAATTTCCTTCATTATACGTATATCCACATTTTGGAGATAAAGTATTTACTTCCCTAACAAGTACCCATTATTCCCTATCCTACTGGAATGTTATCAATATCGATGATAGAACGCTTGCAAAAACCGACTTTCAGAAGTTTATGTAAATTATGATTCTATGTATAAACTTGTTATTAATATTCCCAACATATTCTATTCCGACCCTATCATGTGATCTAATACCATCAGTTATCCTTCGTCGCACACTTTTACTATTTTCTGTCTGTCAGATAACCATAGGAAGACTTATCATTTCCCAAAAGGATAAACGGAGGCACAGAATAGTTATTAAATGTAAGAATCACCTAAAATATCCATTGCTACCCCTTTGGACACTCTGGCACACGAAACTCACATTACAGGATTTACAGGATACACACATTTACAGGATAGACAAAAGCTGAGTTGCCTGAAGTCTCTTACAGTCCGACAGCAGCTGATAGGATGTTTAAAAGTAGTATTAGTAGTAGTAGTAGTTGCAGCAGCAATAGTAGTAGTAGTAGTAGTTTCACGTTGATTCTAGATTGAAATATACAGAGTGATTTCGTATTATGAGGGAAATATCAACTGGAGATACCTGCCAGGACAAGCAACTAAGATACTCATATGAACTCATATAGAAACAGATGTGTACGGAGATAGATGCCAGCACTCTTCACAAGCTCAGACCCCCTTATTAACAATCGAATCTTAAGATGCGTCTCTACATCGTTCTTCCTTAGCAGACGCATCGCTTAAAAAAGTAGTTACTGTCCGTAGCTTACTCCATCACTGGACTTAAAAATCCTCTTGAATCCCATCCGTCGGGGTATGTAAATAGTGATAGATTTCCTGATGTGTGCAGTATAGAATAACTCGTGAAAGTTATCACGCTCTTCTGGTACAAATGGAACTTTCGAAAGGTGCATAGCGTCGAAAAATGTACTTGCAATGAGACCCAAAGGTTACTGATATTTGGTCTGTGACTAAGTAGACCATACTGTTCTATAATATTATATATATTTTTTAGTCCAGGATGCACATTCGGATATAACATTATGTCTATAAGATTTTTTCTTGTCTTGTGGGAGTCATCACCGGAAATTTGTCCTCATAGTTTGGAATACATAAATAACATTTTCGTTCCCGGTACATTTCATTCAGTGAAAAAAGAAAATTGGCGGAAGGCTGTCAATATTGTAACGGCCGAAGTGTTTAGAGGGTTTCCTAGACCTACTTATTAAATTGTTTTTGCTATTTCAGCTAACCTTCAACTGAGCGCGCGAGTCAACATAGCGCCATCTTATAATAGAGTATGCGTGTGACGTCACATATTTAGCACAATTGTTGCCTTACTTTGAAGCGGTAGTTCATAAAAACTACGTTTATCATATTTTTAACTTTGTTCTTGCAACAGGTAGCCTTCTTTTTTCCTCTGTCAAATGATTCATTAAACACAATCGTAAGTTAAATACTCTCACTGATAAACGCGTTCTACCCAAACACTAAAAGCGTCTTTGTCTTCTTTCCATTTACGCGTTGTCGAGTAACATAAGTCTACGTCAGAACTTCATACTGTGCAACCCCAAACTGGAGCCACAACAACATAAAATATCCCTGATATAGAATACCGATATACTCTTATCATTTCGTTAAGGCACAAAAGTAATTTTGTAAATATATAATCGATATGGCTAAAGGCCAGAAGTCGTGCAGAGGTCGCTTGCATCAATACAGGGAAGTCAATTGGTTGAATATATTTATGACATTATATCCTGACAACTCCTCCGCCACTAAGTTATGAGGTGAATGAAACCTAAATGGTTGTCTCGATAAGGAGCATAAATTAGACAACTTGTCTCTGGGTTGGATGACTGAGCGTGATGACTTCATTTATCGGTGAATATTTAGCAGCAATTTCGTAATCAGTGAACTGACACTACGTAATGTTTGGTGCAGCAGTTTATACGTTGTCCTGAGGACTACTGTGGTGGTGATGTTAATCAATATTGGTAAAGAGACAAAACTATGGGATTATTTCCCTTCTTAACAATTATTTAGAGGAAAAATGGAAGTGATCCAATTCCTCGAATAATGTGGGTAACAGGGGATAACTAAAGGAAAGGACCGAGCTCGATAGCTGCAGTCGCTTAAGTACAGCCAGTATCCAGTATTCGGGAGATAGTGGGTTCGAACCCCACTGTCGGCAGTCCTGAAGGTGGTTTTCCGTTGTTTCCAATTTTCAAACCAGGGAAATACTGGGACTGTACCTCAATTAAGACCACGGCCGCTTCCTTCCCACTCCTAGCCCTTTTCTATCACATCGTCGCCATAATACCTATCTGTGCCGGTGCGACGTAAAACCAATTGTAAAAAAAATACTAAAGGAAAGGCTAATAAACGCGTGATGACAAAAGAGTCTCTAGGTCTCGTACGTGTAATCCCATCAAGATGGAGGTGTTTCCCAATGGAAGTCAGACAGTAATGATGAAACAAAGAAATTACTTCTAGTAAATTAAAGCAATGCCGGACTCAGCTGGAGGCCATGATCACCATTCCACATTTCTTAAATTGTGACTAACTGGGATGTTAAGTACATTCCCACCATGCCGTTGTCAGCACTGAAAGTGCTATCATTTAAGAGAAAAAGAGAGATAATGTTTATATGTCCAACTAACAAATTTTCCGTGTTTTCTTCGGACACGTCGATGAGTCGGAATTTAGTCCCACAGGAGTTATTTTACATGCAGGCAAATCTACCAGCATGAACAGTTGTAAATACCACCGGACTGAACAGAAATCGAATGGCTACCTTGAGCTCAGAAATGCAGAGCTCTGTCGTTTGAGACACTCATCCCGGCCCGATAGAGATAACTGTGTACCATGAATATAGACATTTTTTTTTTTTTACATTTTTCTTCATAAATCATAGACAAGTGTGCTGTGTGATCTTAATACATTACCCTTGAGGTGGTCATCTACACAGCACAATCCCTATGGTATTGCAAATTATCATGTGATTTTTCTCTGATTTTATAAACTTCCTTACTTATTTAATCAGTTTACATTCCAGGGTTTCTTTTTCCCTCAGACCCAGCGAGGGATCCCACCTCTACCACCCCAAGGGGAGTGTCCTGAAGCGTGAGACTTTGGGTCAGGTAATACAACTGTGAAGGAGCAGTACCTCACCCAGGTGGCCTCACCTGCTATGATGAACAGGTACCCTTTGTGGGGTGGGGGTGATGGTAAGATTGGAAGGGATAGACAAGGAAGAGGGAAGGCAGCGGCCGTGGACGTAAGTTAGGTACCATCCCGGCATTTGCCTGGAGGAGAAGTGGAAAACCACGGAGAAAATCACTTCGAGAATGGTTGAGGTGTGAATTGAACCCCCCCCCCCCCTGTCTACTCAGTTGACCTCCCGAGGCTGAGTGAACCCCGTTCCAGTCCTCGTACCACATTTCAAATTTTGTGGCAGAGCCGGGAATCGAACCCGGGCCTCTGAGTGATGGCAGCTAATCACGCTTACCACTATACCACAGAGGCGGAGTAATACCATACCCATTGCACCTATTTGCAAGTTCCAAGATATTAGACTGCAGGTTTTCGGCACAACACATATCAGTTTTTATAGGCGCAACGAAGAAATGCTGTATTGAATATTTCGTTCTTGGACCTAATAATTGAACTGAATAATAATAATAATAATAATAATAATAATAATAATAATAATAATAATAATAATAATAATAATAATAATAATAATAATAATAATAATAATAATATCCTGCAGATTTTGCTAGATACTATACCTACCAGATACTATTGCAACGTGAACCTAGAAATAGTTTACATATATTTTAGTAAACTTAGGTACGGTAACTCCTTCTGTGGACCAATGGTAGAGTGTCAGCCTCCAAGATAGCGTGTTCAAACCCGGCAGAGGTAGTCGGATATTTGAAGGATAGAGAAAAGTCCATTCGACATTTAATATCATCTTTGGTGACACATTTCGTGGTGTTTACCCGATAAAGTTAATTTGTAAAGCTCAGTCATAGATATCCGAGAGAGATTTGGTTTACTGTGCCATCTAGTAGGCAAAGTTGGAATTCAAGAGGACAAACTGGTGCAAATATTCATTTATAGGAAGGGGAGTTATGAATTGGATTAACTTACCAAGGGAGATGTTCAATAAATTTTCAATTTCTTTGAAATCATTTAAGAAAAGGCTAGGAAAACAGCAGATAGGGAATCTGCCACCTGGGCGACTGCCCTAAATGCAGATCAGTAGTGATTGATATAGAGTATAATGTAGCGTCGATTGTGACGAGCAAGCAGCCAGATGGTGTCAAAATAAAAGGTAGCTGAGGCCATACGATTATTATTATTATTATTATTATTATTATTATTATTATTATTATTATTATTTACGATATAAATAGAGTATTCCAATATCAGGTGGGGATTTTTTTCTTAGATGACTGCCAGAATTTCATTACAAACAACTAAGTTCATACTCAATCAAGAATGCCAGACTCAACAAGCTACTAATGTGTAAATATATGTGGTCAGAGCGAATTTTGAGCAGGAGGAATTTTATGCTTCTGAAGACTACTTGTGTCCGTACTGGGAATGGTGAAGTGACGGTAGGTGTCAGAGTAGAATAAACACTTCCCTACACAATAACGCATTTCCTTATGAATTATTAATGCCGCATACAGTATGTATAAGTTAAAAATGTTTAAACCAACGTAAAATCTAATATTTCCAAGAAACATTACATTTGACCTAAGAAGCATCTCCTAAAATAATATCCCCTCCTAGCACGATTAAAGCCAATAAGCCTTCTAGTATCCCTATTCCTTCCTCTTCAAACAGTTATATCAACAATTTCTTGTGAACAAACTGCACTTCTATGTTCAATCAACAGTACTAACTTTCGCTTCTAGATTTCTTCCGCTCGAAGGCGCTTTAATAATTCAATTTGCACAGCTGCTATTTTATCTGCCATTGGGATCTCTGTCTCCGACGTCGATACTCCTTCACTGTCATATACATTCATATCTCCTCGCCCCAAATTCTATTTTCCTTCAAACGCACGGCTGAAAACTTCTCGCCCACCACACAAACAATAAATATATGGCTATCCTCTAGACAGTATTCTTACATTATTATTATTATTATTATTATTATTATTATTATTATTATTATTATTATTATTATTATTATTATTAAAACCTACAGCCTGTTCCCAGTCATTCAACCGTATGAATGAAGCCCCCATCTAGCGGCGAGGGTAGAAATTGTGCCTCCTGCCAAAGCCTGTCGTTCTCCTCTGGAGCAATGTCTAATGACTGACAGATGAAATTAAATGATATTGGAGAGCGTTGCAGGAATAAAAGGTGACAGGGAAACCGTAGTACCCGGAGAAATACCTGTCCCATCTCCATTTTGTCCAGCACAAATCTCAAATGGATTGACCGGGATTTGAACCACGTAACCCAGCGGTGAGAGGCCGACGCGCTGCGACCACCTTGAGACTCTGGCTAAATGGAGGTGTGATGCGAATATAAGAACTCAACAAGAGAGTTCTCTTAGCCTCTCTCACCTCAATTCTCCATTTCCTACCTACACGTGGTGCCCCTGTTAAGCCGAGCAACCCAGTGGAAGGTTGGGTAACAACCCCAGCGGGAAGCTGGGTCGGTGAGCAGAGTGGAATTGGGGGTCAGTGGAAGGCAACGGGAAACCACCACTGTTAATTTTCCCAAGACAACCTCATGGCTTTACTCAATCATAAATCAGTGTCCGGAGTAAGTCTCCCAGTCGGATCTCCGGGGGGGACATGGTTAAGTGGAGCATCTGAACGTGCAAATCAATCCAAACCAACTTTGCGCGTAGTTAGAAAGATTGCAACCTGGAATGTACGAGGTCTCTTACAGACAGGAAAACTGGCTATCGTTGAAAGAGCAATGAGCCTACATGATCTGGACATACTTGGACTCAGCGAGACACATTGGAAAGGTTGTGGCCACTTTGTCACTCACTCGGATAACACCATATATTTTTCTGGAAGCGAGGATCTCAGTCAGAATGGTGTCGCTGTAGTCATTCCTAAAATACTAGCCAGTGCTGTCGTCGGATATGAGCCTGTCTCTGACAGAATCATCTCCATTAAGATGAATGCTTCTCCGTGTAGGATCAACTTCATTCAGGTTTATGCTCCTACTGCAGTTGCAGTGGATGAAGAAATCGATGAATTCTACGAGTTGCTGGAACACACCATCAGAAAGATTCCTCAGAAGGAAATGTTAGTCATTCAGGGTGATTTTAATGCGAAGATAGGCGAGACTATTGAAGATAATCATTTGGGACATGTGGTTGGAAGGCACGGTCTAGGTGTGAGGAATGAGCGTGGTCAGCGTCTACTGGAGTTTTGTGTTGGCAATAACCTGTCTATCTGCAATACTCTCTTCCAACATCACCCACGGCGTCGATACACATGGATTTCTCCTGGCGACAGGGTTCGAAATCAGATTGATTTCATTTTGGTGAGGCAACGATGGCGGACTTCTGTACTGGATTGCAAAACCTATCCTGGAGCAGACTGTGGTAGTGATCACATTATGCTATCCATGAAAATGCGGATCAAACTGAAGCTGACCAAGAAGAAGAGAGTGACACAAGTTCGCGTTACTGACCAAAAGACTCTCAAAGATTTTGGAGAAAGAATAAGGCCAAAACTCCAGCAAGTGCAGGAGGAAGGATCAGCCTCCCAAACATGGGATAACCTCAAGACAATCATTAATTCTTCTCTCCCTGAACCATTTACTAATTCTTCCCAAGCTAAGCACCCCTGGATATCGAACACCACTCTACTGCTGATAGAAGAGCGGAGCACACTAAAGAAACGTGGCATTCAATCCAAGCAAGACGAAGAAGCATACAGTGAACTTTGCCGCAAAATACAACGCAATTGCAGAACTGACAAGACACGGTATCTCACCAGTATTTGTGATGAAATAGACCAACATCATAGGCTGAATCAAACACGTGATCTTTTTAAAAAAGTCAACAGCATTACCCATGAGTTCAAACCACGCACATGGGTGATTGAAGATGAAGATGGCAACCTCATTACTGATAAGAACAAAGCAATAGAGAGGTGGAAACAATACTGTGAAATGCTGTATTGCAAAGGAAATAATTCTGCCGAACAGGAAAATTCTTTGAGGTATGAAGAAGAACCTGATATTTTATTAACTGAAATTGTGAACGCTGTCAATCATTTGAAGAACAACAAAGCCCCAGGTATGGATGGTATTTCGGGAGAAATGCTGAAAGTGATGGGGGAGGAGGGCATGCGTGTTTTACATTTGGTATGTAATATGGTGTGGAAAACTGGTGAATGGCCCAAGGACTGGACAACATCAATACTAATCCCTCTTCACAAAAAGGGGTCTATAAGGGATTGTTCCAATTATCGTACTATCGCATTAATATCCCATGCAAGCAAAGTTCTGCTCTACATAATAAATCTACGCCTAAAACCATTCCTGCAACCTCAGATATCCGCAGAACAAGCAGGCTTTGTTGCAGGTAAAGGAACACGAGAGTCTATCTTGAACATGAGACAGATAATTGAGAAATGTCGCGAGTTTTGTGTCCCTGCCTTTATTTGCTTCCTGGACTACAAAAAGGCCTTTGATTGTGTTATGTGGGACAAGTTGTGGCAGGTGCTAAAGGAATTTGGGGTTCCACTGCACTTAATATCGTTACTGAAAAGCCTGTATAAAAACCACGCAGCAACCATAAAGGTAGATGGTGATCTCTCAGGCATTTTCAATGTGACGAATGGAGTAAGGCAAGGTTGTATATTATCACCTCAACTCTACAACATCTATGCAGAGTGTGTCATCAAAAGAGCTCTCAATGGCTGGAATGGTGGAATTTCGATTGGTGGCAGAAAAATTAATAACCTACGCTTTGCAGATGACACTACCCTCATCGCTGGTAGTGAAGAGGAACTTCATGACTTGCTTGTAAGGGTGAAGAACACTAGTCTTCAGTATGGTCTAGAGATAAACATAAAAAAGACCAAACTAATGGTAGTTGATCGGCAAGGTGAAATCCAACTTACGGGATACCTAAAAGACCTGGATATAGTTAAGGAATTTGTATACTTGGGGTCTGTCATCAACGACACGGGAAACTGTGATAAAGAGGTAAAAAGACGTATTGTCTTAGGTCGTGCTGCAATGGTTAAACTTACTAAGATCTGGCAGAGCCGGGCAATATCAAAAGCCACGAAGATGCGCTTGGTAGAATCACTAGTGTTCTCCGTCTTTTTGTACGGCTGTGAGACCTGGACCGTGAATGCTAAAGACAGAAAGCGCATTGATGCCTTTGAGATGTGGTGTTGGCGGAGAATGCTACGTGTATCCTGGACAGAAAAAAGAACTAATGTTTCCATTCTGGAAGAACTCTGCATCAAGAAACGTCTATCTTCCCGTGTGAGTGAACGTTACCTCCAGTTCCTTGGCCACATTTTGAGACGAGACGGAGAGAACTTGGAAAAGGTAATTTTACAAGGCAAAATTGAAGGCAGTAGACCACGAGGAAGAACAGCAAGCAGATGGATAGATCAGGCGAAGAAGATCACTGGGCTACCACTTCAGGTCATACTAACGAAATGTGAAAACCGCTCTGGATGGAGACATCTTGTCAAGGTTGCAACAAGGAAATGATGGAGTTATGAGGTCACGACGCTCAGTAATGAGCACAACGACTAATGATGATGATGATTATTATTATTATTATCATTATTATTATTATTTACATACCGATGGGATGTTAAGTCTTTCTTCCTGCTTTATGGGTTTATCCCCCAGTGTTGCTTTTTCTCTCGGACTCAGTGAGGGATCCTTCCTCTACCGCCTCAAGGGAAGTGTCCGGGAGCGTGAGATTTTGCGTCAGGAGAAGAAACTGGAGAGGAGATCCGGTAGTTCGCCCAGCCTGCCTGCTGAACAGGGTCATTGTTGGAGGGATGGGAATATTTGAAGGGATAAACAAGGAAGAAAGAAGCGGCCGTGGCTTTAAGTTAGGTACCATCCCGGTGAAATGAAATGGCCGGGAGTGTCCGAGGGCATGTTCGGTTCGCCAGGTGCAGGTCTTTTTGATTTGACTCCCGTAGGCGACCTGCGCGTCGTGATGAGGATGAACACCCAGCTCCTGTGCCAGGGAAATTAACCAATTACAGTTAAAATTCCCGACCCTGCCGGGAATCGAACCCGGGACCCCTGTGACCAAAGGCCAGCACGCTAACCATTTAGCCATGGAGCCGGATACCATCCCGGTATTTGTCTGGAAGAGAAGTAGGAAACCATGTAAAACCATATCGAGAACGTCTGAGGTGAGAATCGAACCCCGTTCTACTCTTTTTTCCTCCCGAGGCTGACTGAACCCCATTCCAGCCCTTATACCACTATTTCAAATTTCCTTGACAGAGCCGGGAATCGAATCCGGGCCTCCGGGGGTTGGCAGCGAATCACACTAACCACTACACCATAGAGGCGGACAGGGATGTTAAATACAGAACAAAAATGGCCAACCTGACGCCAGTGGGATCCGATTTCGCATCGGATGCTCTACTGACTGAACTAGGAGTGGAAATGTCTACTCCAAATAGTGCATGTACTCAACACTACCTAATAAGGCCAAAGTCTATATCAAGTACAAGGCAGTTATAAAGAACAATTATTCACTTAACATTATTTTTATTATTGACGTATTTTCACATTGTCCAGGAATGCCACAATTTCAGGGGAGTAGAAACACTTATAGTACAAAATGTTGTTCATTTAAGCCACGAAAAATAATTTCCTAATTAATTGAATGTGTTTCTTGCTAAGGACCTCATACTCGAATCATGAATTATGTTTTACGTTTACGATGTTAAAATGTACACATTTTTTATGCTGTTGTATTATATCCTAAAGACCACCTGGCACTGAAGGCTGTGGTTTATACTAACGCTTACGGTAAACTTAATTAAGTTGGCAGCATTTTCATAACAAGTATGGCTGTCAAGATACAGTAGTCGGTAATTTGTTTGCATTTTAGAGTTTAGTTGTTTCAGTTTTCATATTGTCTCAGTTTCATTCACTCAAGTAATGTATACCATGAAGTAAACCCCAAAAATAATTTTCCTCTTCTTCTTTTGAGAATCTGTCTTGTGACAGGTATCAACTGGACATGCTCCATGATTCTCTGTCCTGATTATATTTTTCCAGTTGTTCATAGCTTCTCCCCTGTTTGATATCTGTTAACATCCCAAACCTTCTTCTTTCTCTTCCTTTTCTTTCTATTTTTCCCTCCATCATCCTCTGTTGAAGACAGTTTCTACGTAGTATGGGACCCAACTAAGATATTTTCCTCTCCATTATCGTTTTCATCAGGTGTCTGTTCTTTCCTACTTTCCTTAGCACTTCAACATTTCTCACTTTATCTGCCCACTTCAATTTTCCCATTCTTCTCCACAACCATATTTCAAAACTTTCCAAATACTTAGTTTCTTTCTTTCTTAATGTCCATGTTTCAGCTCAATATGACACCATACTCCATACAGAACACTTTGTGAACCTCCTTCTTAAATCAGAAGGAATTGCCCTAGATGTCAAAAACTCCCTCACCTTTACGAAAGCTTATTTTCCCATAGCTATTCTGCTTACTTATTCTGTACAGCTTCCATTCCATGTTAACAAACTTCCCAAATATCTGAATAGTTTTACTTGTTCCAATTTCTTTCCATCCAGTGTTAAATTAACAGCACTCTCCTCCTTTCCTATTCTCATCACCTTGGTCTTCCCAATGTTCATCTTCATTCCGAACCCTTTGCCCACTCTCTTAATATTTTCCAACATGACTTGCAGATCTTCTTCTGATTCCGCTAATACCGCCACATCATCTGCGTATTTTATGGTCTTTATTGGTTCTCCATCCACTACAACGTCCCTTGCTTTTTACAGGGCATTCTGTAACAGTTTCTCGGCATATATATTTAAAAAAGTAGGTGACATGCAACATCCCTGTCTCACTCCTCTTTTGATACACACTTTTTCTGTTTCATATTCATCTACTCCAACCATCACTTTCTGATTCTTATACAACTCTTTATCAGTCTTCTGCCTTTCCAGTCTACACCGATACCTTACAGAATCTTCATCAGAATACACCAATTCACTCCACCAAACGCTTTTATCCCAGTCAATGAATTATATGTGCATCTCCCTATTCACTTCTAACGTCCTTTCTGCAATCATCCTTAGGCATCCATTTGCATCTCTGGTTCCTCTTCTCTTTCTAAAACCAAACCGGTCAGCTCCCATATTCTCCTCTATTTTATTTTCCATTCTTCTCAGCACTATCTTGGTCACTTACATAGTAACATGGCATATACAACTAACAGTTCTATAGTCTTTACATTGTTTAGCTTTACAGTTCTTCGGTAAGGGAACCATAATGGTCTTAAGATCATCTGGCCAAATGCCTGTGTCGTATGTTGTGTTCACCAGATTGGTCAGTCTAACTATTCCTCAATTCTCTACAGCCTTTAATGCTTCAGATGGTATCTGATCACAGCCCATCGCTTTCCTTTCCTTCAGGTCCTGGATTGCCATCTCCACTTCCCATTTTTCTATTCTTGGTCCTCTGGACTCTTCGTCACAATCCTGCTCATTCTTCAGTACCATTGTTCCATGAACAGCTTGATAATATAGTTTTATATATTCCTGCCAACACCTCCTTACTGTCTTCTAAACTTGATGTCATCTTTCCTTGTTTGTTCATTATTTCTTGCTTGCTTATCTTTCTTGGATTTCCCCTCATCAGGCTCTTTGCTGTTTGATACATCTCTTCTATTTTTCCTTCCTTTTCCAACTTTCCTATTTCTTCACATTGGTTTTTCATCCATTCTTCCCTCGCCTTATCAGTTGCCCGTCTCAGCTCATTGTTTAGTTTTCTGTATCTGAAGAGTCATTTTTCCATTTCCTGCGTTCATCCATATTATTTAACACCTCCTTCTTTATCAATTCCTCTTTTTTTTTCTCTTTTTTTCTTTTTTTGCTTCCGACTTTGCCTACTTCTTATTCTAAGGTTTTTACTATTGCAGTTCTGATGTGATACATCCATATTCATTCTTGAGTTTTCCAACTTTTATTCAGTCCTTCTTACATAAGTCCCGACATTTTCATTCTTCAATTTTGTTACGTCCCACTTCCTTCCAGGTGTTTACTTCTGATATGTTTCAGTCGTGTTCTTATATCTGCCACTAGCAAGCTGTAGTCTGTATTTGCATCTGCCTCAGGGAATGTTTTAGCCATTTTGATGCTTTTAATTGAATATAATAAAATATATCTGATATCTGGCTTTGTTACCAGGACTCTTCCATGTATACATCCTCCATTTATGATTCTTAAACCAGGTGTTAGCAATCAAAACGGTCAAGGCTCTTGCAAAAATCAATTAGTTTTCCTCCTCCTTTCATTTCTTCTCCTTAATCCATAATCTCCGACTACGTTACTCTGCCTTCCACTTCCCACTAACCATTCCAATCTCCCATCATCACAGTTCTTACTGGACCCTTTCCATTCTCCTCAAATACCTCCTCTATCTGCTCATACATCCGGTCTACCTCTTCCTCGTCCGCATCCGTTGTAGGCATATACACTTCAATGATCAGGGTATCGACAGGGTCACTCTGTATTCTATCATTTACAGGCATCACCTTAATTATACTTCTGTCTAAAACTTTTCTATTCAATAGTCCTACACCTCCTTGCCTACGTTCTCCTCCCTTATAAACCATCTTATAATCTCCAGATACAAGCTCTCCTTTTCCTTCCCATCGCACTTCACCTAATCCTACAATATCGATGTTGCAGTTCTCCATTTCCTTCTTCACATTCTCCACTTTAGCTTTCTTATTCATCGCTCTCAACAATTCAGATGTCTTCTTCTTCCCACTCAGCTCAGTCTTCATATCGCATGGTTCTCCTGATACAGCTTTCAGCCGGAGATCTGAATGTGGGCGTATTACTCAAGAATTGAATTTCTTCTCAGGAACAGCCATACACCGTAAATAGATTTTGTCCAGTGGGTACTAAAAGAGTCTTTAATGCGGTGGTTTCCCCTCGGCTTCCACATCCTATGCCGTTGACCTCCACTAAGTTCATTCGCCTTTCGGGGTGATTTCTCACCCCAAGGACAAGAGGGTGCCCTTTACTCCACCCGCTCATCCGCCCCCCTAAGAGGTTGTTGGCTCTTTGTAGAGGGGGACCACTTATACCGGTTGTCGCCGAGTTTCTTTAAATTGTACTAATATTTATCCCCGAGTATGGGGTTGCCTCTTCCGTCATCTCCACGGTACCGAAGAGCACCTCCTCCGCCGTAGATGCCGCTGGGGTCTTCACTCGTAACCCTGAGTTGGGACTCATACCAGATGCTACACTCTGGGCCTGTGTGCTCTGGGACTCATATAGGCAGGGACGCCACTCCCTGGGTAGGACTGCCTCAGAAGAGGGCACCTACCTGCTACCTTCTACTCCTGGAAAATTAGTGATTTGTTGGTAACATCCTTATTCAGGGGAGGTCTTCAAATATTACTGTCGTTGTTAGCCAGTCCGTGCTGTAAAAGTAGCTTGCCTGTTACTTATTCCAAGGCCATGAGTCCTTTTCCGGTCAGTTGAAGGAATGAAATATGACAGGGAAAACCGGAGTACCCGGAGAAAATCCTGTCCCGCCTCCGCTTTGTCCAGCACAAATCTCACATGGGGTGACCGGGATTTGAACCACGGAACCCAGCAGTAAGAGGCCGGTGCGCTACCGCCTGAGCCACGGAGACTTATATTTAGTATAATTGTTTAATCCGTTTACCCTTCAAGCTTGGTTTCTCCCCAGGACTCAGTGAAGGATCCCACCTCTACCACCTCAAGGACAGTGTCCTGGAGCGTGAGGCATTTGGTCGTGGATACAACTGGGAAGGAGGACCAGTATTTCGCCCAGGCAGCCTCACCTGCTATGATGAACAGGGGCCTTGTGGGGGATGGGAAGATTGGAAGGGATAGACAAGGAAGGCGGAAGGAACCGGCCGTGGCGTTACATTAGGTACCATCCCGGTATTTGCCTGGAGATGAAGTGGAGAAGCCACGGAAAATCACTTCGAGGTTGGTGGAGGTGGGAATCGAAACCCCTCTCCTCAGTTGACATCCCGAGGTTGAGTGGACCCCGGTCCACTCCTCGTACCACTTTTCAAATTGTGTGGCAGAGCCGGGAATCGAACCCGGGCCTCCGGATTTGGCAGCTAATCACACTAACTTCTACACCACAGAGGCGGACTATTACTAATATTTCTTGTATTAAAATACAATACATTACCTTTACATGTTTGCTATTAAGAAGTCATGAAGCAATGTTACTTTTAAACAGATGTATTTGTATGTCAATTATTACGCGTCCTGCTCCTTAACTGAATGGTCAGCGTTGAGGCCTTCTGGTCAGAGGGTCCCAGGTTCGATTCGTGACTGGGACGGGGATATTAATTGGATATGGTTAATTCTTTTCACTCGGAGCTGAGAGTTTGTGTTTCTCCCATCACAGACATTTTCATATTCACGCAACTAACCACACTTCCAACCAGCAAAAGAAACACGCGGTAGAGAATACAGTCTTCCACAAAGGGTTAGCGTCAGAAAGAGCATAAGGCCGTAAAATAGGGCCTGTACTACGCAGTGCGTATCCATGACCTCATCAGGGTGTGGGAAAAGTAGAGTAGCGTTTAAGGACCTTGAGTAGAAAAAAAAAGAATATGTATGTCCATTATTGCGCATTGTCACGGATAATTCACATACAATACTGACAGATTGAAACAATGAGAGATTAGAAATGTTATCAATCAGTCAGTCACCACTGATATGCATTTAGGGTTGTTGCCCAGGTGGCTCATTCCTTGCCAAAATGTTTATCTAGTCCGTTTTTTAATTATTTCAAAGAAGTGTTGTATTTATCGAACATCTCTCACGGTAGAATATTCCAGTCCCTAATTCCTCTTCTTATAAACGAACAAGGAAAAGCTGATATTACAGGAAATATTTTTGTATCAGAGTTAATCCGAGCATTACTGAACTAAACCATAAGTTTAGTTAGGTAATATCCATAATCGCATGGTCTCAGCTACTGTGATGCAGACTTACTGAAGTGGTGCCATCTAGGCAGTCTGCTTGGCAATGTCGACATTCCGATTGTTCTGCTAACCGGAAGGACGTAGGTTCGATTCCCCGTCAAGAAGTTGAAAAAATTAAGAAGCGAGATTTCCACTTCTGGAGGTGCACATGGCCCTCAGGTTCACTCACATATACTAAAACTGAATGGGTACCTGGTTAATTCCTCGGGGCAAAGCCAGCCGCGCGTAGAGCTAACCACTCTACGCCACCAAGTGCCGAGATTACAGATAGTGGAAGCCTTTACCTTCCACCCCTCCTGGCCTGTACAGAGTTGACTGTTTTTGTGCTTGCTTGTGCTGCTATCTAGCAATGAAAGCAGAACATTACCGGAACGAAAACTATGGCTGAGTTAATTTAAGGTGACACTGAGTGCGCCGCCATAGTTCTCTGGAATGCCAACAACAATCACATAGAGTGCAGAGATTTTTGACTCTCATTCAAAACTAAACAACCAGCCGAGAACGAACCTGTCACTGATCCTCCGAGGCAGTTCAGGAGACCTTCAAGAGATCTATAAAGTCTAACTTTCATGTATACAGGAACGTGAACATAACAATTCCAACCATTTTAAGACAGGGCCTCTCAGGGTGCATGCGCCGTGCAGTGCACGGGCGCAAGGTGCAGGAGACGACTTCACTAGGTTGACCAGAGTGCAAACCCCCACTCCACTTCCCCCACACCTGTCTCACCCGTTCGGCCTGTCTTCGCCTTCTCCACCTTCCCCGCTGATCCTCCCCTCACTGCGAAATGTTTATGTGCGGTGAGCGGTGACACTGTTGTATGGGGCAACGTTACCGGTGTTAAAACACTCTTCTTTCAATTTGGTTTGAGTAGACAATTTATCTTCTCTAGCTCTTGTTTGCCTTTATCTTTGCAATGATACCAGTTATGCCTGCAACAAGGGGCCGGCCGACAGCAATTTGAGAGCCTTCTTTAAATTACAATCAGAAATAGGCCTACTCGCACGCAATCTAGTTTTCGTACAAGTCAAAGCAGGAAAAAAATACCTTTCACATATGCATGTGGAACCAAACAGAAATAATCTTAGCTGCTTCTCGATGCAGCTTAGGAAAATCTTCCTTCGAAAAATTCTCGTAGAATTTGAGCAAAGCCTTTGTACTGGAAAATAGATCTTTTTGATTAACATATCACATAATTATTGTCCCACGGATTAAGCATTTGGCTTTATCGTCACGACTGAGAAAGAAATACGAAAGTTCCCATTTTGATTGAAATGGACTTTCGGAAGTCTTTGCTTTCTTTGAAACAGGTTGCTCCATTATTATGTTGTCTTGCGCTTATCTATTTCACTGATAAGCAAGCCGTCTATCACCGAACGCTTCGTCGCTCTCAGCGCACTACACCATCCGAGTCAAGCCGAGTTGAGTCGAGTCGGAACGATGCACAGTGCACGGAGTCTCTGCGCCTCGATATGCACGCGTGAGATTTTGAGCGTTTGAGAGGCCCTGATTTAAGCATAGGATATCAAAGCTCCCCTTAAGCAAAAATTCCTACACACAAAATGTGCTGGATTGTTGACCATGGATGTGTCTGCGGTTTCGAAAATCGACTGCCATCCTTCCCTGAATGTCGTTTAGTGGATATTACATTTGTAATGCTATATGCATGCACATGAAACGTATTTAGTTTTGTGTAACAGTTTATATTCCTCGACCCGTATAACTGAAACGAGATTTTGTTTTAATTAACACATTTGTAATTACTGAGGTTCGAATACGATAATTATTAGTCATTATTTTATTGTTGATTGTTATCAGGGTTTTCGTTAAATTAGTTTCATTATCGATATGTCATGGGGCAACCTCCTGGACAAAATGTATCACCCATTGTACTATAAAGCGTGGAAATACATTCTACTAGCCTTCCGGCGATATAACGTATACACCTACAGTACTTGCTAATAATATCACATCTGCATTTCACTAACATGGTGTCACATTTGTTTGACACAACCCTATGATTTACATGTCGAGATTAGTTAACCGAGATAGTCTGTTTTAGGGTGAATAGTTATGATACTACTACTACTAAATGTTTTCATTCCTTCCCTGAAGGGGTAGGCGGGCCTCCTAGATGTTGACGCCGTCTCTCAGGCCAGGAGATTTGTATCGGAGAAGGTGAAAGGGTTGGCGGCCTATACTAGGAACTGTCCCGGCATTCACATTAGTGCAGGAGAATGGAAAATCCCGGAAAACCATTCTCAAGACAGCCAACGGTGGGGAGCAGCCCCTCTCAGTCTTCCGAATGCAGAGGCATAGAACCACAGTAGAGCCATAGCTCGGTTGGCCGGTCGGAGTGCAGAGCTGTCGAACCATGGACCAACCGTGATCACTTGTGGGCCGAGGTCCACTCCTGTTTCCGCCAAGGAGTTATGGTCATGAACTCCTTGTAACCTGTGTTTCTGTGTTTTGCTTTGCTTTGCTTTGCTATTTGATTTACGGCGCACCGACACAGATAGGTCTTACGGCGACGATGGGGGTAGGAAAGACCTTAATTAAGGTACAGCCCCAACATTTGCCTGGTGTGAAAATGGGAAACCACGGAAAACCATCTTCACGGTTGCCGATAGTGGGATTCGAGCCCACTATCTCCCGGATGCAAGCTCAGAGTTGTGCGGCCCTAACCGCACGGCCAACTCGCCCGGATCTGTGCTTTGGATAGGAGTATAAGTAGCTGTAATTACCCAGAAAGACCTGTGTTGCAACCTGTAGTATTGTGTTGGTAATGTGGCGTGCGCTACTTTCATTACCGGTACTGAGATAGCTCATCGCCGCCATACGGTAAATATGGAAGACTGGCTGCTTTTCGAGTGGATGTAAGTTCGCTAGTAATAAGATCAGAGCACGGATTCACTCTTTCTCTAGGCTTCAAGATGCTTGAATGATATTTGTGGGTTGATTAATATATTTCCCTCGTCAGCTAATGAAACCCGTCGACCTTTTATGGACGTCTCATAGCTGAAGCTATCCTGGTTTCCTGATTTTTATTGATTTACTTTTTGCGAGGGGTTTAAAGTGACACCAAACTTTCAGTTTTCGGTGAAAATTAGATAGCATATTGGAAAGGGTTAGGACTGGGGAAGAAGTGGTCGTGGCTCTTATAAACATACAGCCCCAGCATTTGCTTGCTGAAAATAGGAAAGCACGAGAAGACCTTCTTCAGGCCTGCCGCCGGTTTGGTTCAAGCCCACGATCTTTCGAATACGCGTTTACATCTACATGGCTTTTACCGCGCAGCCAATCCGCTCGTAGTTTTCTGTCCAACGTACACAGAAGCTTGATGTTATTTTTAATTATTTCATCTGCTAGTCTACTCATAATTCTTTATTCATGTTCTCATCTTACATGGGCCTATTTCTCTCGTATACACCGAATATTATTTTGCCGGGCTGAGTGGCTCAGACGGTTAAGGCGCTGGCCTTCTGACCCCAGCGTGGTAGGTTCGATCCTGGCTCAGTCCGGTCGTGTTTGAAGGTGCTCAAATATGTCAGCCTTGTATCGGTATATTTACTGGCACGTAAAAGAACTTCCGCGGGACTAAATTCCGGCACCTCGGCGTCTCCGAAGACCGAAAAAGTAGTTAGTGGGACATAAAGCAAATAACATTTTTTAAATACGAATATTTTAATTAAATGTTTATTGTTATTATTTGATAAATAAACAAACCGAATCAAAGGCAAATTAGGTACCAATGAATTCGGAGATTATTGCTGATTGAAGAAATACTTTCATCGAATAGACCACGTAACAAGCCTATACTTTCCCGAGGAACACAGCCGATATCCAACTAGCGTTACTGTCACCATAATAATAACAAAAATGAAAATTCACAGCCGCCTCTGTGGTGTAGTGGTTAGCGTGATTAGCTGCCACCCCCGGAGGTCCGGGTTCGATTCCCGGCTCTGCCACGAAATTTGAAAAGTGGTACGAGGGCTGGAACGGGGTCCACTCAGCCTCGGGAGGTCAACTGAGTAGAGGTGGGTTCGATTCCCACCTCAGCCATCCTGGAAGTGGTTTTCCGTGGTTTCCCACTTCTCCTCCAGGCGAATGCCGGGATGGTACCTAACTTAAGGCCACGGCCGCTTCCTTCCCTCTTCCTTGCCTATCCCTTCCAATCTTCCCATCCCTCCACAAGGCCCCTGTTCAGCATAGCAGGTGAGGCCGCCTGGGCGAGGTACTGGTCATACTCCCCAGTTGTATCCCCCGACCAAGAGTCTGAAGCTCCAGGACACTGCCCTTGAGGCGGTAGAGGTGGAATCCCTCGCTAAGTCCGAGGGAAAAACCGAACCTGGAGGGTAAACAGATGATGATGATGATGATGAAAATTCACAGCCTGTTTCCACTCATTTGATCTGGCCAGGACTAGAATGAATGAAACCCCCATCTAGCGGTGAGGATATGAATTGTGCCGGTTGCCAAAGCCTGTCGCACTCTTCTGGGGCAATGATTAATGACTGACAGATGAAATGATAGTGGAGAGTGTTGCTGTAATGAAAGATAGCAGGGAAAACCGGAGTGGGCTACCCAGAGAAAAATCTGTCCCGCCTACTCCATATCCAACACAAATCTCACATTGAGTGACCGGGATTTGAACCACGCAACCCAGTGGTGAGAGGCCGTAGCGCTGCCGCCTGAGCCTGAGCCATGGAGGTTCCATAATAATAATAATAATAATGATAATAATAATAATAATAATAATAATAATAAAATAATAAAATAATAAAATAATAAAATAATAATAATAAAATAATAATAACAATAATAATGATGATGATGATGATTATGATGATGAAGATGGTGAGGATGATTCCGTGTGACGTACATAGCGTAAATGCTTCGATGAGGGTGGGCGAGGCATGCCGTATGATACTACCTGCATGTAAGTGTGTTGTGTGAGTCAAAGATGAAGGAAATACCACAAATACGCAATATCCGAACCATGGCAATTAACAATTCACTGTTCCGAAACAAACTCTGGGTCCCTTGGACAAAAGCCCAGAGCGCTACCACTCATTCAAACGCGCGACTTATCTAGGATTACACGTCGCATTTCGTATCTCTATTTTATTTTCCAGTGATTTAACATTGCACCAACACGTACACGTTTCCGTGCTATGGGAAAAAGCTAGGACAGGTACAGAAGTGGCCGTATCCTTCGTTACGGCAAATTTACTCTTATTTTCTGACATCAAAATGAAAAAAAAAACCATCATCAGGACTACCAATTGCTGGGTTTGAACCCATCATCTCCCGAATGTAAGCTTATAACTACATGACGCATATCCTGCACCCGCACCACTTGCATTGTGAAGGTCATTGACCAAGACAGCTAAACGCGTTACGTTGTTAGTCACCACGATGATCGTCCATGGACTAGTAAGAAAGTTGGGCTCTTACCTAAAAGTGGTTTTCCTTGCATTCATATTTCTATTCCCAGTAATTTCCGTTATGGTTCCTTCATCAGATCCAAACAAGTTTCCTTACCAATTCTATGCAAGTCCAAGATACAATTCTAGGAATTAAAGCTTTACACTGCAAATACGTCTTCTGCTACGGACTAGAAGAAATGTATTACTTACATTGATCTGTCCGGCTCCATGGTTAAATGATTAGCGTGCTGGCCTTTGGCCACAGGAGTCCCGGGTTCGATTCTCCGCAGAGTCGGGAATTTTAACCATAATTGGTTGATTCCTCTGGCACGGAGGCTGGGTGTATGTGTCGTCTTCATTATCATGTCATCCTCATCACAATGCGCAGGTCGCCTGCGGCGTCAAATCAAAAGGCCTGCATCTGGCGAGCCGAACTTGTCCTCGGAGAGTCCCGGCGCTAAAAGCCATACGCCACACATATATATATATTGTGCATTGATGTGTCTCAGTCTTATCCCTGGCTTTGACAATGTGAAAGTGAATGAGGTACGAACAAACGTATTAGCGTCATTCCTTATACAGCCAATCCCTGTGATGAATGGTGTCAAAGTGTCCCTCGAGCGACTGGTCGGCGTGTGTGTTTGAGGGAATTTTCAGACTGGTATGTAATGAAGGAAGATCGACTTTGAGCTCTGGTGTTGGCGAAGAATCTTACAAATACCATGGACTGCAAAGATCACCAGTAAGGATGGTTTAGAGCGCATCAAGCCCTGTATGTCATTGGTTGATAAGATTATGAAGCTGAGACTAGCTTACTTTGGCCACGTTATGCGATCAGATGCATTGGAAAAAACAATCATGCTAGGAATGATCAGCGGTACAAGAAGACAAGGTCGCCAGAGGACTCGTTGGTTAGACACCCTGGAACAGCTAAAGGAGGCAGTGTGGAACAGGACAACTTGGAGAGCGCTAATTCATAGAATCGCCGGGGGTCGGATCCGACTGAACGGATGACATCATCATCATGCATCGGGCGAGTTGGCCGTGCGGTTAGGGGCGCACGGCTGTGAGCTTGCATGGGAGATAGTGAGTTCGAATCCCACTGTCGACAGCCCGGAAGATGGCTTTCCGTAGTTTCCCATTTTCACACCAGGCAAATGCTGGAGTTGTACCTTAATTAAGGCCACGGCCGCTTCCTTCCAACTCCTAAGCCTTTCCTATCCCCTAGTCGCCATAAGACCTATCTGTGTCGATGCGACGTAAAGCCAGTAGCATCATCATGTAATGACACCTTCTGGCTCAGTGAAGAGAGCAATGGGAAACTACCGCTTATTTCTAAAACGTCACAGCAATTTGAACTCATACAGCAGTGAACTGAATAAGTGGCTGCGCGGTTTGGGTCACTTGGTTGTCAGCACGCATTTGGAAAGTAGTGGAGTTCGAACCTCACTGTTTTTAATGGTTTTCTATGGTTTCGCATTTTCACACCAGGCAAATTGCTGGAGCTATGATTTAATTAAGGCCACAGACGCTTCCTTTCCGCTCCCAGCTCCTAGCCCTTTTTGATCCCATCGTCAACATAAGATCTATACAGTATGTACCAGTGCGACGTAAAGGAACGTCTAATTGTAGACTACAGCAGCGAGCGACACTGCCGTTGGTTGGTAAGATTATGAAGCTTAGACTAGGATACTTTGGCCACGTTATGCGATCAGATGCATTGGAAAAAGCAATCATTCTAGGAACGACCAGTGATACAAGAAGACCAGGTCGCCAGACACCATTACAACAGACACAACCCTCACCCCTCACCGCTCACCCCATAAGATGCAAAGGTGGGTTGAAACTGACCTTAAAACTCAATTATTATCATTATTGAACCCGTTTACCCTCCAGGGTTGGATTTTCCCCCGGATTCAGCGAGGGATCCCACCTCTACTGTTTCACGGGCAGTGTCATGAAGCGTGAGACATTTTGTCGGGGAAGAAACTGGGGAGGAGGACCAGTACCACGCCCAGGTGGCTTCACCTGCTATGCTGAACAGGGGCCTTGTACGGCCTTGTGGGGAATGGGAGGATTGGAACGGACAGGCAAGGAGGAGGGTTGGTACCATCCCGACATTTGCCTGGAGAAGAAGTGGGGAACCACGTATAACCACTTCGAGGATGGCTGAGGTAGGTATCGAACCCCCACCCCCCTCTACTCAGTTGACCTTCCGTGGCTGGGTGGACCCGATTCCAGTACCACTTTTCAAATTTCGTGGAAGAGCCGGGAATCGAATCCCAGGCTCCGAGAGTGGCAGCTAATCACACTAAGCCACTACACCACAGAGGCGGACAAAACTCAAGTTATCTGTTATATTGTGAATACCGTTAGCTTTTTCCAAGAATTTTGATACCGGTACCGGTAAAAAGTGTAAATGGCCCAATATCTGAAATTCTCAACAAGACGTACATGTGCAAAGTGGCTACAAATCATATTTATTTATAAGAACGTATGAGCTGAAACTATCACAGTTAAAATTTGTATTTCTCATTCCTTACGAAACGCTTTCATTGCTGTTCTTCAATGCTTGTATGTATCCTACGTAACATGCTTGTACTACAACGCTGTTGACGTTCAAACGCAGAAGCTACTAAGTTCATCATTTCTCCACTAGAGCGCCGCACAATGCAGTGTTTGATGAACGCTCTGGCGGTGCAGCGGAGAAATCAATTGCCAGGAAATACTGCCTCGCTACGCATGTTCCTTGCGGATTTGTAATCGTTTATATTTGCTTATCCATCCTAAATGCTGTAACTTGTTCTTCTTCTTTATCTGTTTACCCTCCAGGGTCAGTTTTTCCCTCGGACACAGCGAGGGATCCCACCTCTACCGCCTCAAGGGCAGTGTCCTGGAGCTTCAGACTCTGGATCGAGGATACAACTAGGGATGATGATCAGTACCTCGCCCAGGCCCGTTGTGGGGGGGATGGGAAGATTAGAAGGGATAGAAAAGGAAGAGGGATGGAAGCGGCCGTGGCCTTACGTTAGGTACCATCCAGGCATTTGCCTGGAGGAGAAGTGGGAAACCACGGAAAAAAAACCTTCCAGGATGGCTGAGGTGGGAATCAAACCCACCTCTGCTCAGTTGACCTCCCGAGTCTGAGTGGACCCCGTTCCAGCCCTCAGCCCTCGTACCACTTTTCAAATTTCGTGACAGAGCTGAGAATCGAACCCGGGCCTCCAAGGGTGGCAGCTAATCACACTAACCACTACATCACAGAGGTGGACATGGGCATGTTGTAACTTGCTCTTTCTTATTTATATAGTGATGGTGGCGGTGGTAGTGATTATTGTTTTAAGAGGAAGTACAACTACGCAACCATCCTCTATATAACTCTAATCAGAGAAAAAAAGGAACGGATCTGACACGTCGAAAAGTGAAGATCGGTGAAAGAAAGACGAAGAGCCTGAAAAGGAATGACTCCCTAGCGCTCGAATGCTCTAATAGCGTTGGGGTCGCATAAGAACAAGAGTTGACCAATGGAGGTCGGATAGGATAGATGAAAGTGAGGAGCCTGACGCAAGTAAGTGGAAACAATACCAGGACTCAGCCCTGTGGTCTTCAACCCACGCTCCCAAGTTGAGAGGCCTTGGGGTCTCTTTAAGTCGCCTCTTACGACAGGCACGTGATACCATAGCTGTTAATCTACCACCCCCACCCACAGGTGGATTTCATATTTATATACCAAGTTTTTGGTAAATATTAGCAGTTATTCTGTTAACTTTTCCATAATACCTTGACGGAGAATTTAATGAATAGCTCAGACCGAGTAGAGTAGTTTCGGCTAACAGTGACTACGGATTTTCCGTGGCTATACGGCTCTGCATTCGGGAGGCGGTGGGCTTCCTCCACTGTCGGTTGTTCTGAGAATAGTTTACCATGGTTTTCCATTCTCCATCGCTTTAAATCATCAAATGCCGGGACAGTTCCATTTATAGGCCACGACCGCTGTCCTCCCATCTTTCCTGCACCTCAAATCACCGCAACACATCTCCTGGCCTGGGAAAGGGCGTCACACGTTAGGAGGCTCACCGTTCCCTGTCAGAGTACGGAATGAAAATGGTTTAGTAGTATACCTCAGCCGATCTCATTACCTTCATATCTTGATAATTTCCTCCAATACTTTCACGTGGTTTGAATGTTAAAAATTATATTGAACTTTCGAGATAATTTTGAACTCACTAAAACTATAGATCATCGCTTTGGAAAATATTCCAAGTTGAAAAATGCTTGTTTACTTACGTCGTTTTGCTTCTGAGCTCCAATTTCGAATCCCCCTGCCCGGCACCTTCATCGAGTTTTGAGAGATCTTTCATATTTCTGGAGATTCTGGGGGTTAAGTTCTCTAAAACCAGGCGTCTGCAGTGTCCGAAAGTGCCTCATTAATTAATGTCTATTTCTAATTTATTATTAGTAGTAGTAGTAGTAGTCGCCGGGATGAGTGACTCAGACGGTTGAGGCGCTGGACTTCTGACCCCAACTTGGTAGGTTCGATCCTGGCTCAGTCCGGTCGTATTTGAAGGTGCTCAAATACGTCAGCCTCGTGTCGGTAGATTTACTGGCACGTAAAAGAACTCCTGCGGGACTAAATTCCGGCACCTCGGCGTCTCCGAAAACCGTAAAAGTAGTTAGTGGGACGTAAAGCCAATAACATTATTATAGTAGTAGTATAATTTTTTCTATTCTTTTTCTTCCTTAATCTCTTTACCCTCCAGGGTTGGTTTTTCCCTTGGACTCAGCGAGGGATCCTACCTCTATCGACTCAAGCGCACTGTTCTTGAGAGTGAGACTTTGGGTTGGAGGATACAACTGGAAGGAGGACCAGTATCTCGCGCAGGTGGCGTCACCTGCTGTGCTGAACGCGGGCTTTGTGGGAGGATGGGAAGATTGGAAGGGATAGACAAGGAAGAGGGAAAGAAGCGGCCGTAGCCTTAAGTTAGGTACCATCCCGGCGTTTGCCTGGAGGAGAAGTGGGAAACCACGGAAAAGCACTTCGAGTATCGTTGAGGCGGGAATCGAACTTCCCCATACTCAGTTGACCTCGAGAGGCTGAGTGGACCCCTTTCCAGCCCTTGTACCTCTTTTCAAATTTCGTGGCAGAGCCGCGAATCGAATCCGGGCCTCGTAGGGTGGAAACTAATCATAGTACAAGATTTATCTTGTATCTACGTTTAACTTTTTACCTTGCTATACTCTACTTTTGATTGATTGATTGATTGATTGATTGATTGATTGATTGATTGATTGATTGATTGATTGATTGATTGATTGATTGATTGATTGATTGATTGATTGATTGATTGATTGATTGATTGATTGATTGATTGATTGATTGATTGATTGATTGATTGATTGATTGATTGATTGATTGATATCATGTGGCCTCCTGAGAGATCTTTCTAGTGACCTGCACGTCTGGGTGTGAAATGATGAAGATGATGAGGCAGGGAGAGAGTGAAACTCGATGTCGATACATAGCCTACTCCTGTCGAATAACACCAAGGAGTCTGCTCAAGGCTTAACGTCTCCATCCGACGGATAAATCATCATCAACAGCGCCATGTGTCCTCACTCTATATGAACACTGCGGAGAAGTTCTGGGGTGGAATCCAGGCATTTGGCACGCACTTTAGTGATTAGAAATTACATACCACCACCTGTCCTACATGTTGGCCAACATTCATATGGTAAAGATTCTTTCCACCAACAACGGCACTCGAACTAGCTAACCCCGAGGTGGGATCAAATCACATTAACTTGATGCCTTAACGATTATTGCCACCAGGCGGGCTTATACTCTGCTAATGTGACTGTATCGTGACGTACACTGCTTTCACAGCTGTTGTTACGTGACACATAAACTGTAAAAAGAAAAGAAGAAAACCCTTATGTAAAACAAAGGTTTCGTCCGAAATCCACGTACTCTTGATGCAATAACACATGTTGTGATGAAACTGGGGATAATGAAGCTCGTGAGACAAAACTAAAACCTGGCGAAATAATGTTTAAACTATGTTGCTTATTGTAAGGTACTTCACACGACATGCTACTAAACAATTTCTCTCTTAATTGAAGTTAAGAATAACTAAAACTGTGTATACACATTCTACATACATATTTCTGTTCATTCTAAAATAATTTCTACATAATAATACAGTATAGTATAAGAAGGAGAAAAAGAAGAATCAAGTATTCGGAAGATATTGGGTTCAAACCCCACTGTCGGCAGCCCTGAAGATGGTTTTCTGTGGTTTTCCATTTTCACACCAGGCAAATGCTGGGGCTGTACATTAATTAAGGCCACAGCCGATTCCTTCCCACTTCCACGTCCCATCGTCGCCATAAGACCTATCTGTGTCGGTGTGACGTAAAGAAAATTGCATAAATTGCCTGAAGATGGTTTTCTATGGTTTCTTATTTTCACACCAAGCAAATGCTGGGGCTGTACCTTAATTAAGGCCACAGCTTATTCTTTCCAACTCCTAGCCCTTTTCCGTCCCATCATCGCCATAAGACCTATCTATGTCGGTGTGACGTAAATCAAATTCTAAAAAAAAAAAAAACACTAATCAAACTAATCATTCGACGACCCTCGATTTCAACTTTCTTGTCACTTTCTTGTCCTCTTGTCCCCTTGCACCATCCAGAATCATTTAGCATGTATGTTTTCAATAATACAAAATATGAAAAATTAGTTCATTTCATATAAAATGTTTTGTCCGGTCTTTCCTTGATGATCGGATAATTTATGTTAAACCCACTTGTTGATGAGGGGTTGGTTATCTACTTGTCTTTCCCGTTAATACAATAACCACTGCCATCACCACTGCCACGATACATGTTGAAAGAACCTAGATTTCTTCTCTATATGTGAGGAATTTCTAAAATTTTGGGCTGTATTTGTGTACATTGTATTTAACACTTGAAGATAAGAATGAGAACTCTTTCGATATAATCGAAAGGTATTTTTTCAGTTAAGTTTCTAATGAATTCTTAGAGAAAATCCATTGTCGTTGAATGAATTGTTTTTTACTGACGGAGAACAATATTGGTAAAATTCTTCCTATCATACAATTTCCGCGTTGACTGAATTTATTTTATATGTAGGTACTTTAATTAGTGATTTATATTAATTGATTACATGTTGTTGTTTCGAAATTTAGAAAATAGAAATAGCCCTTTTTGCAGACCGGGAAAAGGAGAAGACTTAGGGAATCGTATTCAGTACCCATACATATTTTACTTTTCTGCAGATAAACTATTTTTGTAACGTATACAGACAAATATATTCCATAAGACCGTATGTTGTATTACATCTGTTTTAGTATTACGTATTCAAAATATAATAGCACTTGGCGAAGCCAGAAACTATTTGCGTGTTTACGTCTGATGCACTGTCATTCGGCTCTGTCACCAGGTACAGTAGAGCGCTAAATCTGTAAGTAGGCCTACTCAGTTAGATGGACAGTCCTTGATGATACAGTAGTTCCTTTCGCTCTAACGTCCTTAGCTTCTGAACGATCAACATACATTCCATTCTGAATTCGCTCTATTGCTCTTACCTTTGAAACACTCATAAATTCCTCTCTAAAATCTACCTTGTGCTGTCGGTGATAACTGTTCTAGGTCCACTGACGTGCCCGTACTGGCATCTACTACAAACACTACCTAATGCCGCCTAGCCCAAGTGCAACAGTATTTTGAATATGTGATATCTCTGTCGACACAGTATTGTATAATAATTTAGAAGTAAGGAAGAGGTAAGGGAGATAAGGAATCCAATGGTGTAAGATTAGCATACCTTCCTCCAACCCGATGGCCCCAGGTTCCATTCGCGACCAGTCTAGGGACTTTAATTCTGGACTGAGGGACTGCTATGGGATTCAATCAGCCTCGTGAAATCAATCGACAAGGTGCACGTTACGAGAGAGAGAGTGGATCCGGTCAAGAAAGCAAATAATATGTTGAAAATGTTGTCACGCGGATCATTATCTGCGGGTCATCTGGCTGCGCAGCGGTTGTTGCAGAACAACGTCCTAACAGGCTGCTGACTATAGGCTGGTTTGTTTCTTTGTTATAGGCCTACATAGGACCTCTATATTTTCGAATACAAAACAAGAATACAGGCTTCGATCAAAGATGCGCATCTGTTAATAACAATGGTAATAATGTACTGATTTTAAGTCTCACTAACTACTTTTACGGTATTCGGAGACGCCAAGGTGCCGGAATTTTGTCCCGCAGTAGTTCTTTAGCGTTCCTGTAAATCTACCGACACGAGACTGACATATTTGAGCAGCTTCAAATACCACCGGACTGAGCTAGGATCGAACCTGCCAAGTTGGGCTCAGGAACTAAGTCTGAGCTACTCAGCCCGGTCTCATCTGTTGAGGAGTGATTAGGTAATAATGCGATTAAAAATAGCAAGAGGAGGAGTACAGTATTTTATTTACTTTGTTGAATACAGGTTGCCTGATCTTTGACCTGCGCGTAAGAATTCCACAGTGCTTGTCCCGTTACGTAAGAACGGTATGGAGCATTATGTAAAAACAGGAACAAAGTCAACAATATTTATAGTTTATTCCTTATAACAGTAAGTATGGCTTACAGTGTCCGTCAGACAGTGATTGCCCGGGTAAAAGTTAATCATTTTAAGACGTTAGTCCATCCCTTTTCTGAAGCTGTGCTAGCTCGAACCAACATTTATGACTACCTGTGCGTTCCTACCAATCCTTACTTAAACTATTTAAAATATAATTCCCGAACATAACCCTATTGTATTTGGAAATCGAGACAGTGTCTGCTGGTTTATAGATCGTCAGTCTAAGTATCGTCCCGAATTCTAGTCAATCAACCAACCCACATCAACCAAATGTTCACGCACGTATAAATTATACGTAGTTTATTTTTCTGCACATTATAGATCTTTTAACGTTTTCATCCTTGAATCAAGTCAAGTATGACTCATACAAGGCGTATTGTAAGAAACTTCAGACAACGATGTCAGACTGTTCACACTGGATCCTATCACTTGTTGTTTTGTTACTGGCCCCCGATGTCATCTTACACCAAGAGACTTTTCTACAGAAGTTACATCAAATGTTTGTACTGTATACGTGCCAGAGTTGTCTTCATAGAGGAACTCGAAAATGTTATTGCTATTACCATGGAATCTGTGACAACTGGCATGTAGACTTTTGTGTAGGATTTATTGAATTACGTCTTGATGCTATTCATTTTTGGCCACTTTTCATAGGAAGCACAGAGCATACATCCATTGTAAGTAATGACGACGGAATTGATTAGTTTTCTCTTACGTCAGTGCATAATTCGCCACGCTGATGTTATTAACGCATATTGTCCGCCCATTCCAAATTGGATAAACCATTTAAAATATTTTGATTTAGCTAATGTGTTTTATTTTCTTGTGAAATAACCACCATCTAACAGAAACATGTATTATAGCGATATATTATACCTACTGTAATTTCGAACTTTTGAAAGTAGGAAGACCCTCACTGCAGACTGGGAAAAGGTGTCGAACTGTATGAGAGGAGACTATGGGAGCCGTATTTAACACCTATACGTACCTTTCTGCAGGCAAACTACTTTTTAAATGTATACAGACAAGTAAACTTTGCATACAGGCATATTATGTATTTTAGAGTTTCTTTCATACCTGTAAATTTCAGTAGTATTATTCTCATGAGTGTGCGGCTTTCCTTTCCTTTACCTTGATGTGCTTTCCCTCATCCTCTGTAACACATCTATCACAATTATGTTTGTGAAGAAGACATTCCTGAAAATCACTATGTATAGTGTCGACCTATATTCGATACAAGTACTTGCCTTCCTTTCTGTGAAGAACGTTGCTGTGTTATATATGTGTCTTCAGAACTCTTAACTGGACAACTATAATTTAGAGATCTCCAAACGATCTTGAAAGAAAGCGAACATTTCTAAAAAGAAATAGCCTCTGTATATAACATTTTTTAAATATAAGAAGTTATAAAAATATAAATATATATTCTCTTCATCATATTGAATGTTAAAATCACATCTTTTTGATACATTTTCTTAGAACCATAGTGAAACTAATTTTGAAAGACAGAGTATTCATTCCAAGATTTTCATAAAATTTCGTCCATTTCACAAAAGCTTCTCTCTGTAATGATATGTAATAATGTTATATGAGCATAATGTGAACATGAATGTACCTGAATATAAAGAAAATGATTGTAAACTCGTCTTTGAAATTTCGTACCTACACTTTCTCATTAAGCAAGGTTTTCACTGATGAGGTGGACGAAAAGAAGAGCATATTGTGCACAATGTGCGGTACTGAACCAATTAAGTAGTGCATGTGGCTCCAGTGCAATTAAGATTTACGATTGTAAATTCAATTCATGTCTACCGTAAAAGGGTTCCCAGTCAATTTCCTCAACCACTGTCTACAAAATTCTCCCTACCAAAATGATTATTATTATTATTATTATTATTATTATTATTATTATTATTATTATTATTATTATTATTATTATTATTATTTAAAAGCTATGATCGACCTATGAGGGTTTTGGAGGTATCTGCAAAATATATTTCGGTTAGGTAAGGTTAATTCGAGTTTAGCAAACAAGTTTAGATTCAGAGTCTTACGTGTCTGTTGAATGTGTGACTTCCCCTCTCGGAGAACAATCATCGAACGAGAAATGCAACCATGCAAGCTAAGGGCGCCAATCTTTAAGTTGAGGACTTAAAGATAAAAATTTATAATCAAGCTTGGACGGACTCTTATCACAGGGGTGGGGTGATAGTGCACTAATCATTAAGCAGGAGAATTAGAAATCAAAAGGCTAATTAAGGCAGATTGATTAAAGTGAACTAGAAAAATACTATTTATTATATTTAATATAAATGACGACGGTTTAACGAGAACTGAATTTAAAATAGAAAATGAATTTAACAAAAAGTTGAATGACTCTACTTCGCGAAAACTTGCAATATCTTTAACTCGCTTGCTCACCATGTAGTCTTGTTCTGCTGGTCCTTGGAAAGCTTCCATCCTTGTAGCGGGAACATCACCGGTCGTCTTTGAAATCTCTTCATCTGCAGCTAAGTACCATTCCTGCCTTGCAAATTGCACCTCCCACTAATTGGAAGATGGCTTCAAAACTAACACTCCCTATTATGCTCTATCCCATATATTGGAGATAAGCCCTAAGTCATAGTTAGAAGAACCACCTTGGGTTTTATGGAGAGGATACTCAATTAAGAATCCTTCCAACTTTACTGAAAATGTGCTCTGAAGTTTCATTTCTATCTAGATTAATACTACCTATTGACTTAGACTGGTTCAAACCGGTCTCGTAGCCGAGCTGTACGTACTTCCTGATGAGAGTGGCTATACACCCCTCATTCAGAATTTCTAAGTACCACGTCGTGGTAATGAAGTAATTAATGTAGAATACTAATGCAGAATCAAACGAAGAATCCTAAGAATCAAGTAGAAGAATCAAGTAGAAGATTGTAGAAGATTGTAGAAACTCAATAAGAATCACGTAGAAGATCTAGTAGCAGGTTGTAGAAACTCAATAAGAATCACGTAGAAGATCAAGTAGAAGATTGTAGAAACTCAATAAGAATCACGTAGAAGATCAAGTAGAAGATTGTAGAAACTCAATAAGAATCACGTAGAAGATGAAGCCAAGAGCTCCAACACGCCCTTTTATAACCTTCTCTGGCGCTAATTACAGGTCGCTACACGTGGTCCAATCAGATGACATGTCTCTCCCCACTCCAGATATTAGAGTTGACGGGTCTTCACCATGATATCAACTGTTCTTCTATTAGTCCTTTCACTCAGTATCCATGGCAACATGACGCTCCTTTGAAAATATAGGCGGTGATCAGTTTGAATAATTCTGGTCGAAATACGGTAGCTATCGTTGCAACGCTTGCACACGTGCTCGCTTTTCCCAGAACTTGAGGTCTAAATTTGTCCTTCCTTCTTCCTCGGTGATGTGGCAAGATAGAGGAAATCTACTGCAAGTTAATTTTAAACGAATGTCGCAAGAATCTAAGTGAATATTAGGATATTCAGCCCTCGTTTACAAGTCGTAGTTACAAAGTAATGAAATGATAGTGAGCAAATGATTAAACATGAATTATAATACAATTACATACCAAAATAAATATCATGACGTTAAATTCCTGAATTAATTACACATAATAAAATTAACATAATTACACTGTAACGTCTGGAACGTTACATACGCCCCCATGAGTTCTTAACAAATATCACATGAGTTGAGAACTCACACACTTACTCCCACATTGACTTGAAATACCTCTATTACCTGCCCATAACGAGCGACATTATTTTCATACAATTAATTATATCTCACTGTTTCCATATCTCTCTTAGACTGCTTACCATTGCGAATGTCTGTTATTTCAGTTCATCTTGAGGTTTAGATACTAAATTATGCCCAACACAAGCAACTTTCCATTTTTGTAAAAAACAAGATTATCCTAGAGAATATAACATAATATATATACAATTCAGATTACAGACTCTGCCGAGTGTCTATTTGTCCTTTTACTCCCCATCTCTTCGACATTCTTTGCTAGATAGCAGTAACACGTTCTCTTCCAATCTTTTACATTAGAACCATGGAAAACAAATGATACAAACAATTTACACTTTTATCACTCTTTCGAATGTTTCAACCTTATCTTGAAGCAGGATGCAATACACTTCACACGAATAAACACGTGATTTAAGCTCACGGTAAAATTATTGCAAGTTAGAAATGCACATACGGGAAAATTAATTATTTGCCGTCGTCAGCTTTAATTAGCCTTCTGTAACATCTCAGAAAACAAATATATAAAATTTCATGGCCTCACATACGGAAAACAGATGATCTATCGTCAATGAACGAGCGTAAATCTACCGCCACACAAACACCTCCCTTGTTTACAAACACAACTAGGAAATACCACCACAATTGAGACGTAAACTCATTCCGCTCGTAGTCTGACATAACAAGTAGCAACTTCCCCGAGTTACTGACCTATATCTCACAATCCGGTTCAGCCACCTCACACGACAGGTATCTCCGTAAACTACTAATGTTATATGAACCATTCATTACGCTCTCGCCATCCGCTAACTTGTAAGCACAGGGTCCTAGTTTTCTATGTTACCTTATCCTCACTGTTTGACAACATGGGAACTCTCACCAAAACCATATCACCTACCTCAAAGTTATCCAGTACCTTACGTTTCTGCTGCCTTTTACGTTTATCTCCAGATTTAATCAGGTTCTCCCGTGCCAGTCGGACGTAAAATTCAGCATTACGAGGTGGTTCCTCAGGCAAACATAACACTCTCACTACGCTCTCGCATTCAATACACAGACGTATTGATCCATCAGACTTAGGCACGACAATTAAGGGATTAACATATTGACTGTTTGATAATTCAATCACATCGTCTGCTAACATAGCTTGAATTTGATCCTCTACGGCTTTGGCATATTTGTGTGGTATCGGATACCGCGGTCCGCTGAATGGAGTCTTATCCAGCACAGAAAAAGAATGTTCATACAGATGGGTAACACCAGGTTTCTCGGAGAAAATCTCCACGTGTTCACATAACACTTCATATAACTTGTCCTTCTGGATTTCATTCAACTGATTTCTACTTACGGCTTCTTTCAAGCCACATATTTTATCCTCATTAATCCACAACTGGCACAACTTCAGGCCATCACTAGCCTCTTCATTTACTTTAGAAACCTCTCTCATTCTCCACACTGTACTAACTTCCGTTTTCCTCTGAATTTCCTCCTCAAACTTGACCTTGATATCCTCATTATTCCACCTCAAATTTAGCACTAGATCATTGTAATTTAACTGAGCCAATTTTAACGTTAACCAGTCAGATCCCAAGATAAGATCAAATATCAAATGCGGAATTATCAAACATATTTGAACGCTAATAAAATTATTAATACAGATCGGGACAGCTACTTGTTTACAAATTTGCTTAGACCTCTTTCCAACAGCCGTAATGATGAAAGTAGACTTAACAGGCATTTCCTCCAACTGAATACCCTGTTTCACTAATGACTCATACCACTGAGAACTAATACATGATATTTGGCTACCAGAATCAATCAAAACTTTAACCCACGCCCCCCAGACTTTCAATTTAACAACGGGATATACTACTTTATTACTTGAATCTCCATTATTCTGCTCGGGTTCATACAACAAATCGTCTCTAACATCTAGGTCATATGGTAACACTTTCATGGCAAGACACTTCGCTACCTTCGTACTAGGCTGGAATTCTGACCTAACATTACAGCCTCTAGTTAGTTTAAAGGTCGATTCACACATCTCCGGGACGTGACGGCGCTTTCCGTGCCGTGACGGCATCTTCCGTGAAAATAAAATATCGTCGCCATGTAAACGAAGGGATGAGTTCATACACTTCCGTTGACGTCATTCGCCGTGACCTTCAGTGCTTCTCCGTGATCCGTGCCGGCAATACGTATTCGCTCGCCAACGATATTTTCTTGTTTTCACGGACGTGATTTCTCTCATCGCGCCTTCCTGCTTCTCTGCTTTCGTAGAGTACTGAGGTTATCTGTGTACGTTTGAACTTTATCTCCCAAAATGAAGGACGAACTGCTGATTGAATTAGTGAAGGCACACTCTTTTCTATATAATTTAGCTGATTCGAAATATATGGATAGTGGTTTGAAGAAGCGTGTATGGGAGGAAATTGGCGAGAAAATGGAAGCTGAAGGTAGGTAACCAATTTTTTCTGCTTTTAAGATTAAGAAAATCAGTCTATCTGTACATAGGCACCGACTTTATCGCGACAAGGCACTTCCTGCCCCCAACCTACAAAGTCAGAGGCATTAAAAATTAATCAACAATTTCATTTATTTAATTTTTCAAGTAATTAAAAGCAAATGTAGTGTACTAATACCATTAATACCTTCTTCTCTAGTAGTTGTAGTAAATAATTTACTAATACCTCACTTTATTGCACAACACCACCACCACCTTCTAAATGTTTAACAAGTCGACGCCTATGTACCTGTGACAATGTGAATATCAATCCAAATTTAATATAGTTATAAACATAACATTATAAACAATTTTTATAACAATTATACGAGTATAATCATATACAGTAGGCCTATATAAAATAATATAATAATCATAATATACTAATTATGTTACTAAAAACTGACATTCTCAGAACTTAATATACTAGCATATCGGAAAGGTCTTCAGCCACTCACTAAGTGACGTTATCGACATCTTTCATATGTGTTCTTGCCACGGTACTGAACCAGCTTCTGAGCAGAAATAATCTTTTAACTTATCCCTTATGCAGAAAGCCTCTCTGGTCGAATTCCCACCACGAGGGGGTAAGTTTTGGAGCTGTGGATTGACAAACTCTTGGTTCGTGGAATAACTTGTTCCTTCCTCTCTTTCTCCTCTTCATCCAAGATTATAGCTATCATTAACAGTTCATCATCACTAAGAAAACTCATCATGGAACACTTGATTGCCGACTTATAACTGCACGGAACTGCACGGAACTGAAGTGTGAGAACAGACGTGAAATATTCATGTCGGAAAGGACGGATACGGAAACGGAGAGCGCCGTCACGTCCCGGAGATGTGTGAATCGACCTTAAAGGTTCCCTTTGTGTATTGACGTTGGACTCATTAGTACATTGCTCTGGCCTCCGTTGGGAATTTCCTGTCCTATATTCAGGTGCTCCGCTCCTGCTGTTCTGCTGAGGTCTGAACTGATTGCGAGCTTCGTGATTCTGTATTCTACCGTTATGTCTCATTCCGTTGTGATGACTAAAGTTCTGAATATTCTCCGTTCTACTCCTAAGGTTACCTAAAGCATCAAAACTGCCTAGTAGGTTCTCCATCTCCTGAATAGTTCCAACTTTTTGTATGCAGGCCGCTTCTCTCACCCTGTCCGGAAAATGTCTCAAAAGTAGTCTTACTACATCAGACCCCTCGGTTATACCATCTAAGTTCTGACAAATCATGACATGTGCCAGGAAGTACTCGGTCATAGTAACTCCTTCATGCTGTTTGTACCTCCCAAATACCACCCTTTCTCTCTCCCGAGCTTGTATCGCTTCATTCCAGAATTTCTCTCTAAACTTATTTCTGAATTCTTTCAGGTTCGTCATCGTCTGCCTATATACCATGAACCAAGAACGAGTTTCTCCTACAAAAGCATGGTCAATATTTTCCATAACGTCTTCCCAGTCCATAGACCCTTCCTCTAGACGCTTTTCAAATCGTTTTTCTATCATCTTAAGGAAATCTAGCGGGTTCGTTTGTTTCCCATTAAATTTAGGTAGTTCAATTTCCCTAATGTAGCTATTTCCTAGACATTGCCTTCCCGTGAAAACCTGTTTATCCTTTGCCACCTGTTTTAACTTATTTTCTGCTTTCTCCATCCGGCATTCTACATCTCTGTCTCTCCTATCAATTTCTATCTCCAAATTAACCTGCTTCTCTTTCAATGTCCTAATTTCAATCTTATTCTCTTCAGCTATCGCAAACCTTTCTTCACTTGCCCGGGTCTCATCTTCTATTCTAAGCTTTACCGTGTCAATCTCTTGTTGGACGTGGTCTTTGAATATCCGTATTTCCCCTCTTTGAGTCTCAACTCTCTTATCAATACTAGTGACCTGCCTCATTACTTCCTCCCTAGTAGAGTTGTTTTCCTTCCCCATTAATTCCAGGAATTCACTTCTCTGCTCCGCAAACTTTTCTTCTACCTCTTTCCCTTGCCGTACATATTCATTTTTCTGGTCCTCTAATCGCTTATTAAAATGTTCATTTTTTACCACCAGATCGCGTAACTGCCTACTGTGTTCGTCCATTCTCCGATTCGCTTCCTCCTTATTTTCCCTCATCTCCCTGCTTAATTCAGCTTTAGTTTGTTCTAACTGTTCTTTCAGTTCAGATTTAGTTTGTTCTAATTCACCTTTAAGCTCAGATTTAGTTTGTTCTACATCTGTTTTAATTTGTTCCAATTCACTTTTTATTTCAGTTTTACTGTCCTCTATCTTACTTAACATTAACTGCATCATTCCCATTAACTGATCATTATTATTACTTTCATTGTTAGTGTTTACTTCCGCTTCGCCCCCCATCCTACTATCATCTGACTCCATACTGACTTCTTTCTGCTTGCCTTCACTCTCCATACTACTTACACTTCTATCTTCAATTTCCTCTACTAGACTACACAACTCTTCCTCTGAACTCAATACATTATTGCCTTTTATCGCCCGTCCACTGCGCAACATCCTCTCCTCTTTCGTCTGATCAGCCATGACCCTTCCCACAATCAAACACTCCTAATGCAACGTGGATATCCAAATTTTGCCCATAATACGAATTCTGATATCGTTACTGTCATTAACTGCTCCGTACTTAATGATTTTCTCGCCACACGTTGGAGCGGCATTTATGTGACTTCCCCTCTCGGAGAACAATCATCGAACGAGAAATGCAACCATGCAAGCTAAGGGCGCCAATCTTTAAGTTGAGGACTTAAAGATAAAAATTTATAATCAAGCTTGGACGGACTCTTATCACAGGGGTGGGGTGATAGTGCACTAATCATTAAGCAGGAGAATTAGAAATCAAAAGGCTAATTAAGGCAGATTGATTAAAGTGAACTAGAAAAATACTACTTATTATATTTAATATAAATGACGACGGTTTAACGAGAACTGAATTTAAAATAGAAAATGAATTTAACAAAAAGTTGAATGACTCTACTTCGCGAAAACTTGCAATATCTTTAACTCGCTTGCTCACCATGTAGTCTTGTTCTGCTGGTCCTTGGAAAGCTTCCATCCTTGTAGCGGGAACATCACCGGTCGTCTTTGAAATCTCTTCATCTGCAGCTAAGTACCATTCCTGCCTTGCAAATTGCACCTCCCACTAATTGGAAGATGGCTTCAAAACTAACACTCCCTATTATGCTCTATCCCATATATTGGAGATAAGCCCTAAGTCATAGTTACAAGAACCACCTTGGGTTTTATGGAGAGGATACTCAATTAAGAATCCTTCCAACTTTACTGAAAATGTGCTCTGAAGTTTCATTTCTATCTAGATTAATACTACCTATTGACTTAGACTGGTTCAAACCGGTCTCGTAGCCGAGCTGTACGTACTTCCTGATGAGAGTGGCTATACACCCCTCATTCAGAATTTCTAAGTACCACGTCGTGGTAATGAAGTAATTAATGTAGAATACTAATGCAGAATCAAACGAAGAATCCTAAGAATCAAGTAGAAGAATCAAGTAGAAGATTGTAGAAGATTGTAGAAACTCAATAAGAATCACGTAGAAGATCTAGTAGCAGGTTGTAGAAACTCAATAAGAATCACGTAGAAGATCAAGTAGAAGATTGTAGAAACTCAATAAGAATCACGTAGAAGATCAAGTAGAAGATTGTAGAAACTCAATAAGAATCACGTAGAAGATGAAGCCAAGAGCTCCAACACGCCCTTTTATAACCTTCTCTGGCGCTAATTACAGGTCGCTACACGTGGTCCAATCAGATGACATGTCTCTCCCCACTCCAGATATTAGAGTTGACGGGTCTTCACCATGATATCAACTGTTCTTCTATTAGTCCTTTCACTCAGTATCCATGGCAACATGACGCTCCTTTGAAAATATAGGCGGTGATCAGTTTGAATAATTCTGGTCGAAATACGGTAGCTATCGTTGCAACGCTTGCACACGTGCTCGCTTTTCCCAGAACTTGAGGTCTAAATTTGTCCTTCCTTCTTCCTCGGTGATGTGGCAAGATAGAGGAAATCTACTGCAAGTTAATTTTAAACGAATGTCGCAAGAATCTAAGTGAATATTAGGATATTCAGCCCTCGTTTACAAGTCGTAGTTACAAAGTAATGAAATGATAGTGAGCAAATGATTAAACATGAATTATAATACAATTACATACCAAAATAAATATCATGACGTTAAATTCCTGAATTAATTACACATAATAAAATTAACATAATTACACTGTAACGTCTGGAACGTTACAAATGTACATCATAATTATAAGGCATGGACCGAGCGAGCTAGCCTGCAGCAGTCCTGAAGATGGTTTTCCGGGTTTCCCATTTTCACACCAAACAAATGCCGGGGCTGTACCTTAATTAAGGCCACGATTGGTTCCTACCCACTCCTAGCCCTTTCCTCTCCCATCGTCACCATAAGTCCTATATGTGTCGGTGAGACGTAAAGCCAATTGTAATAATAATAATAATAATAATAATAATAATAATATTAATAATAATAATAATAATAATAATAATAATAATAATAAGCCATTCCTCTGCAGTTTCATGAGACATGAAATCATGCTGCTTATATGAGAACCTGTTAATTTCGTTTTCGGATATTATTTTGAGAATAAAGGACAAACAGCGGACAATGCAGTTATTAATACTGGAAGTATATGTTTATCATTAGTAGCATAATTACATTTTATTAACAAATTCCGAAATACAGCCATCAGAATGTAAATAAGGGGCTTGTAGTTTGACGTGATTCTTGATATCATAATCATAGCTAGGTAAATTCCAGTCCTACAAGAAATCAGAACTACAACGACGTGATTTTCATTATTTGGAAACATCGGCCGGAGAAGAACGGCAGTGGTAGTGACTGATGTTTTAAATGGGATTGCAACTGGGCAACCATCATCTCTTAACACTCATTAGAAATTAAAATGGAAGAAGTTCGAACCTTCGAAGGAAAAGGATAGCTGCAAAAGAAAGGGAAGGGCTACGACGGGCGTGGAAACGAAAGGCACGCTACGACTCGCATATTTAATACCATCGAAGTCGGAAGAGAACAAGAGTAGACCAAGGGAGGTCGGGCTGGAGAGATGAAAATAAGGGTCTCCTGTGGGTGGGGGCGGTAGAATAACTGTCGTAAGAAGCGACCAAAAGGGGCCCGGGGGCTCTCAACCTGGGAACGTGGGTTGTCGATCACGGGGCCCTCAGCTGAGTCCTGACATTGCTTCCACTTACTTGCATCAGGCTTCTCACTTTCATCTGTCCTATCTGACCTTCCTTGGTCAACTCTTGTTCTTTTTCCACCCCGGCCGTTTTATAGCACCCGAGGCCTAGGGAGTCTTTCATTTTCACGCCATTCGTGGCTCTTGTCTTTATTTGGCCGATACCTTCATTTTTCGAAGTATCGGATCCCTTCCTATTTTTCTTTCTGATTAGTGTTATATAGAGTATGGTTGACTAGTGTACTTCCTCTTAAAACAACAATCATCACCACTACCATTGAAAATAAGGGGCTGGCACTAGTAAGTTGAAATAATACCAGACTAAGCTGGAATCTCCATGATTACCAACCCATGCTCCCGTGGAGTTTCCCCTTTTTGTCGCCTCTTACGACAGAAAGGGAATGCCGGGGGTATTCTTTACAGCTTAAACGTACGGAGGGAGCGTTTAGAACCAAGGCCACCTCCGTGCGATGCCTATGACGATATCATTCAGCTCTCACGCCTCTTAGTAAATTCTTTAAGGAAATTTAAATTATTCGTACCATAATACACCGAAGTGACATTTTAGTAGCACGATGTGGCAACCATAGCAGAGATTATAACATAATTTCATATCAAATTACATATTTTCACCAAAACATTTCCGGTAATGAAATGAAATGGCGTATGGCGTTTAGTGATGAGAGTGTCCGTGGACAAGTTCGGCTCGCCAGATGCAGGTCTTTCGATTTGACTCCCGTAGGCGACCTGCGTGTCGTGATGAGGATGAAATGATGAAGACGACACATATACCCAGTCCCCGTGTCAGTGAAATTAACCAATTTTGGTTAAAAATCCCGACCCTGCCGGGAATCGAACCCGGGACCCCTCTGACCAAAGGCCAGCACGCTAACCATGGAGCCGGACAACATTTCAAGTCTTAGGAAGGTAGGTATTGAGTTCAATATAAGCCTTTTTATAACAATTTAGAAAGATTTCCTCGATAAAAATATAAATCACAATAATTTGCTTTGCTCAAACAAACGGATCGGGTAACATTTAATACGATGTCTCTTTATCACCCATCTCACCACCAACTTTATCTGCAGCACTCTTCTTCCAGATTGTATTAAAGGTCCCTTTTCTTGTGCTCTTCTTAATCATAATCCATGTATCGTAATCCGGGTCTCCTCTGTTTCTCTTTCCTTTAATTCATAACTCAGTTGTTTGTTTTGGCGTTCCTTCTTTATACATCGATTTACTTTCTCCACACTATATCTGCCTATTTTTCTCCTTTGATTTATCTTATCTTTGATTTCCCTTCTCCCTTTCTCGCTCTCCCCTACCTTGTCTTGGCAAATATTACTTCTCAGTCAGAGTGGGTTGGCTACGCGGCTCGGGGCATGTAGCTGTAAACGTGCTTTCAGAGAAAAATGTAGTTTGAATCCCACCTCCGGCAGTCCTGAAAATGGTTTTCCATCGTTTTCCATTTTAACTCCTGGGAAACGCTAGAGCTGTAAAGTCACCAAGACCATTGGATCCACAGCCGGCAGCCTTTGAGTTGTGGTGGAACACTTTGTTTTGTTCCTACACCTTTAAGAGCCATTTTTGGAGTGTGCCTGGGATTCTAGTAGCACGCCAAGCTGGCCCTTAACTGCTCACTTCGTGCGTATTTGTTTTTAAAAGACTCCATTATAGATAGCAACGTAAAAAGCACCGAAGATAATAAAACGAAGCGCTTATAGGATACACTGAATTTCTTGAAGAGGGTAAGTAAGAATATTTGGCAATAATAACGACTGTTTTGAAACAGCCCAACTAACTTACGTCACATACGTAGTGATGCTGCAAGGTTAGAGGGTGGGTGTGACCCAGTTTTTAAAGCCCTCCGCTCACACTGACGCTGGCTGAGCGTGGTGACTGTACTGTACTATCAATTGAGGCCACGGCCTTTGCCTTATCAGTTCTAGCCCTTCTCACGTTTACGTCACCAAAAATCTGTACATGTTAGTATGACATTACATTACTAGTAAAAGAAATTCCTCGAATATTTCATTCCTAATGCCTGTACTCGATTTTCATCCCTACTTTGTCATATCTCAGCTGCATATTTCATAAGTAAAGGTACTTCTTTATATAACTTTTAGTGTTCATTTGTGCATAGCTGACCTACGCAGCGGTCAGTTAGTCGCTGATCTTCTGTTCCTGTGCCAATGGTGTAGATGTCAACTCAGATCGGAGGCTTTCCACAGTGTTCAAGTGCGAGTACTTTGTGTTGTTAGTTTCTGGCATGTTAGAACTCCTTTCACGCTTTTCGTTGACTCCGATATAGAAGTGGTTTGTCCCGCAGGAGTTTTTTGACGGCTCAATAAATCTATCGACGAGAGAGTACCACCAGACTGAGCTGGAATCGAACCCGGTAGTTTGGGCTCAGAAGATCAGCGCTCTACTGTCCGCGGCTCTCAACCTCGCTTATTATTATTATTATTATTATTATTATTATTATTATTATTATTATTATTATTATTAATAGTAGTAGTAGTAGTATCCGACTCGTTGGCTGTATGGCCAGCGTACTGCCGTTTGGTTCAGAGGGTCTCCGGTTCGATTCCTTGCCGGGTTGGGAATTTCAATCTTCTTCTTCTCCTTTAACTGTTTACCCTCCAGGGTCGGTTTTTCCCTCGGACACAGCGAGGAATCCCACCTCAAGGGTAGTGTCCTGGTGCTTCAGACTCTTCGTCGGGGGATACAACTGGGGAGGATGACCAGTACCTCGCCCGGGCGGTCTCACCTGCTATGCTGAACAGGGGCCTTGCGGGGGGATGGAAAGATTGGAAGGGGTAGACAAGGAAGAGGGAAGGAAGCGTCCGTTGCTTTAAGTTAGATACCATCCCGGCATTTGCCTGGAGAGGACGTGGGAAACTACGGAAAACCACTTCCAGGATGGCTGAGGTAGGAATAGAACCCACTTCTAATCAGCTGACCTCCCGAGGCTGAGTGGAACCCGTTCCAGCCCTCGTACCACTTTTCAAATTTCGTGGCAGAGCCGGGAATCTAACCCGGGCCTCCGGGGGTGGCAGCTAATCACACTAACCAGTACACCACAAAGGCGGATGAATTTTAATCTCTTCTGATTAATTCTTCTGGCTTGTGGACTAGGTGTTTGTGTCTCTCCCAACGCTCTCCTCTTCAAATTCAGACAAGACACCACACTACCAGCCATCACAGAAACACGCAATAGTGATTACATCCCTCCATTTGGGGTTGTGTCAGGAAGGACATCCGTCTTTAAAACGGGGCGAAATCTATATGTGCGACGCAGTTCGCACCCAAGGGCCCACAGGTGTGGGAAAAGCGATAGAATATTACTATTATTTATTTATTTATTTATTTATTTATTTATTTATTTATTTATTTATTTATTTATTTATTTATTTATTTATTTATTTATTTATTTATTTATTTATTTATTTATTGACACGATTGTTCCCCTTAAGGAGAGCGACTGAACCTGATACACAATGTCATCTTCGGGCGTTTTCCCTCTTTGTTCCCCTTGAGGAGAGCAACTGAACTTGATACACAATGTCATCTTCGGGCGTTTACCCTCTTTGTTCCCCTTAAGGAGAGCGACTGAACTTGATACATAATGTCATCTTCGGGCGTTTTTCCTCTTTTCTCAAAATCTCCTCATCCTCTATGAATGCTTCCTCTTCCGCTCCTCTGTCCAACTTTTCCCAAGTTGTCGTGATATTATTTAGTGATTTTATTTCGGTACTCGGTGCGGTCCTCGAGATTCGCTATGTTCATATTTGTAGGTCCCTCTGAACCTCTTTTAGCCATTCCATACCCCATTTACTCTTTGTTACGATTATTATTATTATTATTATTATTATTATTATTATTATTATTATTATTATTATTATTATTATTATTATTATTATTATTATTTCCTGCTCCATGGCTAAATGGTTAGCGTGCTGGCCTTTGGCCCAGGTGTTCCGGATTAGATTCCAGGCTGGCTCCGGGATTTTAACCTTCATTGGTTAATTCCAATGGTTCAGGGCTCAGTCTACCTATTATATTATAACTCTTAGGTCATTTAGTCTGTCCGTCTCTGTCGTGTAGTGGTTAGTGTGATTAACTGCCACCGCTGGAGGCCCGGGTTCGATTCCTGGCTCTGCCACGAAATTTGAAGTACGAGGGCTGGAACGGGGTCCACTGAGCTTCAAGAGGTTGACTGAGTAGAGGGGCGTTCGAATCCCTCCTCAGCCATCCTGGAAGTGGTTTTCAGTGGTTTCCCACTTCTCCTCGAGTCAAATGCCAGGATGGTACCTAACTTAAGGCCACAGCCGCTTCCTTCCCTCTTCCTTGTCTATCCCTTCCAAACTTCTCATCCTCCCACAAGGCTCCTGTTCAGCATAGCAGGTGAGGCCGCCTGGGCGAGGTACTGGTCATCCTCCTCAGTTATATCCCCCGACCAAGAGTATGAACCTCCAGGACACCGCCCTTGAGGCGGTAGAGGTGGGATCCCTCGCTCAGTCCGAGGGAAAAACCGAACCTGGAGGGTAAACAGATGATGATGATGAAAAGAAACATTATCGGCTTCGTTTAACATTATTAATTTTACCACTAACTTGAAATAAAAACGAAATGGGACTTTCTAACAAAGCGGAGGTTTAACACTCCTGACAAACTATTAAACAGAGTTAAATATAAAAGAGTCCCTTTATATATGTATATATACACCATATGACTATACAGAGTGAAGCGAAATTCGCGCACTCGGGCGTCGCAGCGTGACTCCTCACATGCCAGCAATGAAAAAATGTCTCTCACAAAAGTTCGTCCTGCGACTATATCCAGGAGAAAAAGGACGTTGAAGAGTGGCAATCTGGCAACACTGTAACCACATGTAAGGTAACTACCGCTATCAGCGCTTGCTAGTCTTGCTGTACAGTTGGTGCTGTGGATAGAGTTTTGGTTTGCTATGCAGGAGGTCGAGGGGTCGATCCTGGTTTCAGGAGTATGTTTTTTTCTTTCGTAAATGTAGTCCCCGCGGCATGGTATCTGGCATCTTAATCGTCAACAGCGATTGCGACGGGTCCTCTAGAAACCATTAGCACTTACATACTATGATCCTAGAAATGCATGAACATTCGTTTTCATTGGTCAGCTTTGAAAGATGCCCTTTCAACGTCGTGGGCGTGAATTTATACGCACCACTTCATCTACCAAATGCGTTACAACGTGTTCAGCGTTACTAAATTTTGTAAATGTAGGATACATGTGACCTAAGAAACGGTGTCTTACTGTATTACAATATGTAATGTCCGATGGAAATTAGCAAATAAGAAAGTGCGCCTCAACCCGGGATCGAACCCTCGAACTCCTGCATGCTAACTCAAAAACCTATCCACTGCACCAACTGTACAGCACGACTACTGTGTTCTGATAGATGTAATTACCATACATGTGGTTACAGTGTTGCCAGATTGCCACTCTTCAACGTTCTTTTTCTGCCGGATATACTCGCAGGACGAACTTCTGTGAGAGACTTTTTTTTTTTTTATTGCTGGCATGTGAGGAATCACGCTGCGACGCCCAAGTGCGCGAATTTCGCTTCACTCTGTATAAAATTACTACCGAGCTCAATAGCTGCAGTCGCTTAAGTGCCGCCAATATCCATTATTCAGGCGATAGTGGGCTCGAACCCCATTGTCGGTAGTCCTGAAGGTGGTTTTCCGTGGTTTCCCATTTTGATATCAGGCGAATACTGGGATTGTACCTTAATTAAGGCCATGGTCGATTCCTTCCCACTCCTAGCTCTTTCCTGTCCCGTCGTCGCCATAAGACCTATCTGTGTTGGTGCGACATGAAGTCAATTGTATAAAAATATATATATTTGTAAGTGTAGGTATTTTGGACCAGAGACATGAATCTCTATACTAAAGAAAAGAGTTTAAAATGAAAGCAGATTCAGCACGGATTTCTAACCAGCAGTTGGAGCCTCAAGGCCCCTGCTCAGCATAGCAGGTGAGGCCGCCTGGGCGAGGTACTGGTCATTCTCCCCAGTTGTATCCCCCGACCAAGAGTCTGAAGCTCCAGGACACTGCCCTTGAGGCGGTAGAGGTGGGATCCCTCGCTGGGACCGAGGGAAAAGCCGAACCTGGAGGGTAAACAGATGATGATGATGATGATGAGTTGGAGCCTACATAGTAATTCTATGCTTGTGAAAGTGGCGAGTCGGTTTCAGGTTTCATGTATGCACGGAAGTAGAATGACGTTAGGCAATCGATAACACGCAGTGACCTTACACGAGGACAATGAGAGGGAATCCTCACACCCGTGAAACGGAAAACAAAGTCCCAATGTGTTTTCACAAGTGGCACGTGCCACGATAAGGCGAAGAATTAAACGTACCTTCCTAACGAGCTTATTTTATTTAATCTTTAAGGAAATACTATGCCCTGCCAAGTAAGATGCATATATATTTATAACTGTTATATTCTTCAGTCTGCGGAAACTAATTTTGAATAAGTACCTTTATAAACTACCTTAAAAAGAAAACATGTGGTAACAGAATTAAACTTGAAGAAGAAACATTATATCTTCGTTTAACCTTATTAGTTTGAAATAAAGACGAAATGGGACTTTCTAACAAAGAGAAGATTTAACACTCGAGAAAAATTATACTCCCACATAAGTTTTTTTGACGAGTCAATAAATCTACCGACGAGAGAATCCATTTGAAAATCAAGAGACATTAAGTTTAGTAACTGAAACACAAACGTAAGTCAACATTATCATAGTGGCACTGCGTTTAGTTTGGAACGCAATCATAATTCATTTTAAAATAAAACCGAACAAGCTCCATGGCGCAACAGCTCCCAAGGGCCATGGCCTACTAAGTGACTGCTGCCTAGCCCGAGGACCTGCAGGTTAAGAGGTGTCATGCTGCCATCTCACTGGCAGATAGCTCCTCAGTTGTAATCACGTAGGCTGGGTAGACCTCGAACCAGCCCTCACATCCAGGTAACTTCCCCATACCTGGCCAGGAATCGAACACGGGACCTCCGGGTAAGAGGCGGGCACGCTACCCCTACACCAAGGGGGCGGCAAAATCATGTCATTTTTGTCAACAATATTCCATAGTAGCAATATTGTAAGTTTAGTAAATAGAATGCAATCATAAATTGTTTCTTTTTTTAGGTAGCCTATAATTTTGTTACAATATGTTCTTTTCAGGTAGTTTGTTCGTTTATTTATTCAAAATTAGTTTCGGCAGATATAAATGAATTGAGTGGAGATTGGAACAAAGATGGTTTCAGATATCACAAACTAACAAGTAAGAGCTACAGTTTGAGTACAAAATACATGAAAGGAAGTGATTTCGTCAAGTACCTTGACCATGGAGCTACGTATCATGTACCTGTAAGCATGTTTTCAGGAAATGGCAGGTCGGAATTCCATCATTGGATGAACTGAATATGACTTTCAAAGACATTATTATCACACCAACCGAGCTCGATAGCTGCAGTCGCTTAATTGCGGCCCGTATCTAGTATTCGGGAGATAGTGGGTTCTAATCCCACTGTCGGCAGCCCTGAACATGGTTTTCCGTAGTTTTCCATTCTCACACCAGGCAAATGCTGGGGCTGTACCTTCATTAAGGCCACGGCCGCTTCCTTCCCACTCGCCGTAAGACCTGCCTGTGTCAGTGCGACGTAAAGCAACTTGCAAAAAAAAAAAAAAAAAAAAAAAAAAATAGTATCACACCAGACAAACTCTGCGGCTGTACCTTAACTAAGGTCATTGCTGCTTCCATCCCAGATATTACAAAATTTTGCTAGTCAATAAATATCATAACAGCTTTAAGTTTAGTGAATGGATCTCAATCACAAGTCCCATACAAGTTAAATATATTATGGCAACATGAGGCTCAGTAAGTGGAATTCTCAAAATCTCAATTTTTATAAATTTGACTTTAGCAGTGGCGAAGTTAGGACTCGTGGCCCTCTCTTATGCTTAAACCACGTAAGTTACAGGTAAATTAAATTTCGTGTGGCTATTTTCTAGCCGAGTGCAGCCCTTGTAAGGCAGACCCTCCGATGAGGGTGGGCGGCATCTGCCATGTGTAGGGAACTGCGTGTTATTGTGGTGGAGGACAGTGTTAGATGTGGTGTGTGAGTTGCAGGGATGTTGGGGACAGCACAAACACCCAGCCCCCGGGCCATTGGAATTAACCAATGAAGATTAAAATCCCCGACCCGGCCGGGAATCGAACCCGTGACCCTCTGAACCAGTACGCTGACCGTTCAGCCAACGAGTCGGACAGTTACAAGTAATACATATATAAAATAAATGTGCTATCCTGTTATAAAATCAAAAAACTAAGTTAAAAATTAAAGATTTGTAGAACATGTAATAAAGAAAGAAAGCACAGCTCAACAAATAAAATAGAATAAAAGAAAAGAAATCCGGAGCATAAAGCTAAAAAAGAAAGAGACAATGAAAAAGTAAGATACAAACAGAAAAAGAATATAAGCAATGTATAAAGAGAACACAATAAAAAATATAGTAATAGAAATGTAAGTACGGCCATAAACACTGATCTACGTACATGAGTTAAAAGCTAAATATGATGCACATTTACACTATAAAAGTAATAATAATGATGATAATATTAATTAGTAACGTAATATCTATTAAAGGAAACAACAGTGTCTTTCAGATGTACAGTAAAATGGCAAAGTTGCTAGACTACACTCGAAACAATCAGCGGTGTTCAACAGGTAATCTCTACATCCAGTCTTAAATTTTGATATTGAGTTAGACAGCAGCTGGAAGTGAATTCCAAAGTCGTGACCCAGCCACAACGAAGGATCTATTATACGGTAAAGAGTGGTTGACGGGAATAGCGAGGGAAGTGCCAGATCTTGTGTTACAATAATTATGGAATGAGGATAATAAATGGAATTTTGAGGAAATGTATTTGGGTTGATTTTCCTTCAGAGTTCGTTATATCAACGTAAGTATGTGGACTTTCCGTAGCCTCTTGTATTTCAGAAAGGAAAGGACTGTGTATCTAGGAGTTATGTGAGCATCATAACTCAAGTTAAAAACAAATCGAAGACTAGAGGTCACTGCTCGTTGAAGTTTCATAGTTTGTTCAGGGTCGCATCAACGAGGACAATGTCGCAGCAGTCAAGTATTGGTAGTATCAAGGTTTGGATAAATTTTATCTTTACGTCTTGTGATGAAGATATTGATTACCGTAGGGAACCTGAAATATTTGTTCCAAACGAGTAAATTTATAATACCAAATAGTTGGTCCGTTATTGGACATAATCACCCTTTCGTATCCTTCAGTTCTATTCCCAACTCTCACATTGAAATCCCACATTAGCACTATTCTATCCTTGCTGTTGACCCTGACCACGATGTCACTCAATGCTTCATAAAACTTGTCAACTTCATCCTCATCCGCACCCTCACATGGTGAATACACGGAGACAATTCTAGTCCTAATTCCTCCAACTGACAAATCTACCCTAATCATTCGCTCATTTACGTGCCTAACAGAAACTATGTTGCGTGCAATGGTATTCCTGATAAAGAGCCCTACCCCAGGCTCTGCCCTTCCCTTTCTAACACCCGTCAAGTACACTTTATAATCTCCTATTCCTTCCTCGTTATCTCCCCTTACCCGAATATCACTTACTCGTAGCACATCCAGATGCATCCTCTTTGCTGACTCAGCCAGTTGTACTTTCTTTCTTCCATAAGCCCCATTAATATTGATTGCTCCCCATCGAATTCCATCTTATTCGCCAAGTTGTTTCCAAGGAGTCCCTCGCCTGTCAAATGGGAGTGGGACTCCGTTACTCCCATAGGTCCGAGGCCTGCTTAAAACGTTCTGAGCTCGGTAAATTCATGAAGCAGGATGCTACCCTACTTGCATATAGTCCAAGTGAGGATCTCTCCTCTAACGAGTTATGGACCACCGGTGAATTGTATAGTCCTAGCCGCCTAAGCACAAGGAGGGCCATGACTCAGAATATATCCGAGATGCCCACTCCCATTCCATAGCAACTGGTATCCCGACTCTCAGGACAACTTACTAGGCCACTCAGCCGTTGCCCATGGTTCACGAACTAGGACGTGACTACAATAACCCACAACCATGAACTATCCTATTTTTATATCTCAATCCCCCCTCGCCCCCACACGAAAGCGGGCTGAAATTGGACTTTAAAAAATTTGAAGTATCACTGCTCATCTCAGTAAACTACGGATTCGACAATATTTTGGATTATTTTTATATCTCACTCCCCCCTCGCCCCCATACCAAATGGAGCACATAGACTCGCCTTTGCTCGCTGGCAACGCCCAGTTGCTCTTCGTTAAGTGTGAGTGATATTTTTCACAGTTTCTTAAATATTTTACACATCTCATACACAGCTACATTCTTCGAACTGGGCAGACCTATCAAAGTTGGTCCTATGACATGAAGGTACATCTCGATCACTGCATGTTGGATTGCTATTTCCAAATAACAGGCATAAGAATGAACCTCTTAAGGTACTTTATAAAACATGACGGTATCTTCCCATCCTCCTATATACAGCATTTATTACCGGACTATCAGTATATTACTCATAATAATAAAACTACATATCCGATTTCGTTCAAACCACTTCATAAACCCTCTCAGAAGAAATAAGAAGAAACTGCGAAATTTTCAGCGAAATCGGTCGAGTAGTTTTTGAGTCTATTAATCTCAAATATACCAACATCCAATTATATATATATAGATTCTTTCTTTTTGCACTCTTTGCTGTTATCAATTAAATATTGAAATTAATTGCGTCTGGAATTTTAATAAGAATAAACCATTTAAGGGATAATCCAATAAAGTGAATGAATGCCGAAGCTGGGTAAACTAACGGAAAAACAGAAAACTTAACAGCCATGTACATAAAATGTTAAACTGTTCGGCAATCCAAGCATATGAAAATAGTAAATATCAAAGTGTTGGGACGCAGTAAAAGACAAAGTAATGACTCAAAACACCAAGATTTCTGTTCTTTGAAACAGCATTTCACAGAATGTATAATCTCTCAGATGATGGCTCATTTATATAATATTAGAATACACATCTTAGTTTTGTTAGACTTACTGTACAGGATAAAGGTAATAAGGTCTCCGCTCATTTTTCTTTGCACTTCAATGCCCGAATCAATGTAACATAAGATGTTGATACACACCTTCTTCGTTGCTGAGACGTACTGAATTTAAGGCGCTTATATATGAGGACAATTCCATATTAGATATACCTGAAGCACGTAATGTTCCTTTATACACCACATTCGTCATTCTGTTACCGTGAGCACAAACGGAGAGTTATTTATTGCTCCTAACACGGGTGTATACGACATAGAGTTAGCCAGATGAGAAGCAGCTCGATCAGTAGTCACGTACTGGAACTCTCAGGTTCTCACCTTGTTACTCGTTGATAGTCTTCGCGAAGCAAGGACCGACGGGAACTGCAAATGGAAACTGGAGGGCAACCTATGTTATTGACCTATGTGTTGAAGTGTGTACTGCTCTTATTAGGCCTACTTGAGTGTAGGATGGGATAGGTGCTTTCGTACAGGAATTGAGGAACTCCCAAGCATTTCCCTGGATTACGGGGGGAACCACGTAGAATTACCACACGGACAACGGCTGTGGTAGGCATCCAGATTCGAAATCCAGACCTCCGAAGTGTACGGTAAATAAAACCATTAACCGTAGTAGTAAGGATAAATGCTTCACAGATTTCTAGTTACAGTATAACAAATCAGCACTACCCGCACCCGCTAGGTGCTCTAGGATTAAATACAGTAAAACGTTCCGTTAGTAATATCTCCCTTATTATTCCCTCTATAGAAAAGGTCTACATGAGAACAAGTTTTAGAAATATATTTTCATTGAAGCTGGTAGTCTTCCATTAAAGTTGGTTTAGGAAATTTTATGGGTGGGTAAATTCACTGTTTCGGTCTTCCTATCAACCCCGTTCATTCAGGGATTTTGAAATCATATAAAACCTGAAAAATACCCAAAGGCGGATTATAAATCTGTAGATTTGTTGAAATATCTTCATTTGTTTTCTAGTAATAAGAAATCATCACCACGAGTTTATTATTTCGGACTGTCAAGCATTCCTCTCCTGCCGGTGGGGGTGGTATCCCCCGGCTGTCGTAAGAGGCGACTAAAATTGGATGCATTGGCTCTTAACTTGGGATAGCTGGTTGGCCACCACGGGGCTCTTACCTGAGTGCTAGCATTGCTTCCACTTACTTGTGCCAGCCTCCTGACTTTCGTCTTATCCGACTTCCCTTGGTCAAATATTCTTCTTTTCCGACCCGGAAAGTATTACGTTTTCGAGGGCTACAGAAATTTTCATTTTACGCCCTTCGTTACTCGTGTCTTTCTTTGGCCGATGGCTTCAATTTTCGACGTGTCGGACCCATTGCACTTTTCACTTTTATTAGTGTTAATAGAGAATGGATGCCTAGTTGTACGTCCTCTTAAAACAACAATCACCACCGCCACCACTGTAAAATATTCCATGAATAATACCTCCCTTATTCATCTTCCGATCAGAAAATTTACTCGAGAAAAATGTTTTAGAAATAGACTTGCCTTACATTTGGTAGATTTCCATTAAGGCTGAACATGGTTATTTTGTGGGAGAGTAAAATTACTGGTTGGGTTTTCCAACATACCTCCAGTGCAACAATCGATTCTGAAATGGCGTGGACCGTAAAATCCTCCTTTGGATAGATGGATTCTAAATATTAAATTTGGTTAAAATCTGTCCGGTAATTTTCCAGTTATAATAAATCAGCTCAACCTGCGCCGGTTTTGGGGTTGTTAATATCTCCCTTATTAATTCTCGTAACGAAGAACTACATATGACAAAATTTTAGAAATATATTTGCAAACAGTTTCGCAGATTTTCATTAAGTTTGGACATGGATATTTTGTGCGAGAGTAAATGCACTGTTTCGTTCTTCCTATAAAATCCGTATCTATTAACGGACTCTGAAATAATTTTCACCGTAAAACATACACTCAGGTGGATTATAAACAGGAAATTTGTTTGAAGTATGTGTTGCACTTTTTCAGTTATAAGAACTCAAACGAACAGATAAAGAGACATCCGAGCCCCAAAAAATCTCTAGATGGCCATTATTACACCTGAAACGGTTAACTATAAGACCATTTACCCATAATAATCAATACAATGTTATTCATAGGGATTGTGCTTTTGACAACGTTACACAGCTACGCAACTTTGATGTTCCTGGCCCTAGGCAGTGCCAATGACAGTATCAGTAGGCTAGGAGGAAATATAATTTGTCGCAAGCCGCACCAATGAGAGCTCTGATGTATCCAATGAAGACCTAAGAATGCTAGAGACCGGGCGAGTTGGCCGTGCGTGTGGAGGAGCGCGGCTGTGAGCTTGCATCCGGGAGATAGTAGGTTCGAATCCCACTATCGGCAGCCCTGAAAATGGTTTTCCGTGGTTTCCCATTTTAACACCAGGCAAATGCTGGGGCTGTACCTTAATTAAGGCCACGGCCGCTTCCTTCCAACTCCTAGGCCTTTTCTATCCCGTCGTCGCCATAAGACCTATCTGTGTCGGTGCGACGTAAAGCCCCTAGCAAAAAAAAAAAAAAAAAAAAGAATGCTAGATAACAGTTACTTGCCAACCCCGAGTGGAGTGACGCACTGGGTTGCAATATCTTCACGTCTTGTTTCTTATTACGCTAAATGGCTCGGAAAAAATAAACACTCGTATGTAGAAAGAAAACTGTCAAATCCGCGTCCTTCCCTTCCCATCTCATTCACTTCTAGTCAGTCTTTGGATGTGCCGGTTCTTAACCTGGAGAGAAGCACAATAATAAGTAATTTTAATCATAGGTCTGAAGAACACTTTATATGCACATGGGGGTCAGACGTTTCCACTTGAACTTCTTTATCACTGTTCAGACAATTGGCAAGTAAAATAATTTTGAATATTAAATCGCAAATTAGAATAGCTCATGTCGTTACAGCTGGAGTATAATAATTTCATGTGGCTATTTCTAGCCGGTGAGGAAAGCAACTGGAAACCACCTTACTCCTCATTTCCCTAGTACGCCTCTTCAGTGATGCCTAGGCCATCTAAGACAGCTGATGGCAGAGCTGTTCAGGATCCCACCAGTGGCATCGCTGACGGACTGGACATACATACGTTTCTAGCCGAGTGCAGCCCTTGTAAGGAAGACACTCCGATGAGGGTGGGCGGCATCTGCCATGTGTAGATAACTGCGTGTTATTGTGGCGGAGGATAGTGTTATGTGTGGTGTGTGAGTTGCAGGGATGTTGGGGACAGCACAAACACCCAGCTCCCGGGCCATTGGAATTAACCAATGAAGGTTAAAATCCCCGACCCAGCCGGGAATCGAACCCGGGACCCTCTGAACCGCTGACCATTCAGCCAACGAGTCGGACACAGCTGGAGTTACAACTGCACTACAGCATTACAATGTATTATTATGTTAAGATTCTATTCTCCTAAATATATTCATTCAATATTTTCAGTCTTGGAACCAACCGTTCAGCCATACTGAATACATACACAAAGAGCTCACCACTACAACGGAGTGCGTATCCAGTGACTGCGAACCACCTACAGGCCAGGTTTGCGACCGGAGCACTCACTATTATCATGGAAGTGCTCCAGCATGACATTTACTTCCACCAGGTTGGCCATGTTGATTGCGCGAGCAAAGAAGCTTTTGAGTACTTATTCATACACTCCAATTCGAGGAAAAGTAACACTACACCCAAGTATTTCATGTTAAAGTTGGCCACATCCGTGTAGTTCACTTTGCTTGATAACAATATGCTTCTTGCTTAGTGATCACAAACCAGTCAAACTAACGCATAATACTATTTGTACTGTTAGTAAATACTCAATACTTCCCTTCAGATATTGAAAACAGATATTCATCTATCTAGGAAGACGATAAACCTGATAGGCTGATCACGTCTAAGATAATTTTCGAAATGAAACAACTGGTGACAGCCAGTAGCGGCGATTTGGAGTTAGAAGTGGAGGGCACAAAGAATTTACAGACAACAAACGGTGTCCGGGTTTGTAGGATTGTGTGGTATATAGCGGGTGGGGTAGGGAGGTGTTTGTGTGTTTTGTACACAAGAAAACTGAAACAAAAGGCTACAAAATGGTAAGCGTTATGGTACTCTCTGTGGGAATTTCGACACAGAGGTAAAGGTTGACAGTTTACCCACTTAAGTGGGAAAACAATAGTTTATTGAAGTTTTGATTAAACACTATATAACAAAACTTTCACCAGACGAACAATATTACACATGTATTCCAATTAAATAGAAGTACTGTGTATTTATACAGTTAAAAATCATTTAGTATTTAATTACACATTACACATTAAGAAACTAACAGAATATATCTTAGTGTCCATGGACTTGGCAAACACATATACCCCTGCTACACTTACAGCACATACAAAGTGTCCACTACTTGCTGCGGTGCTATACAAATCGGTTAGACGCGACAAATGACATTTCTTTTTGCATTTCCGCTAATTTTTTTTTGTTAGTAGTGAAATAAAATGATGGTGACAGCCATACATTCTCACACCTTAGTACACTTTGCTTGTCACCAACGTCCGCTCAGGTAAAGTGAAATTCCCCCTGAATATTGCTACAATTGATATATCATGTTTTTTACCAAGATGTTATAACGAACATATATAAAAGGCACTTCAGTACCCCAATTCAACTTTTTTTAAACTAGCACTGAGTTCACTATGGATTTACACTGGCCTTCCGTTATAAATGTTGTCATCTGTTCTTAGCACCTTCTCTGAGGATGTCGTCTCACTCTGAAATTTGGTGTTCCTGCTGCTTATGATTACGTGTTGAACAAAGGCAAGGAATGATTATGTTGATGATTCGTCGAACCAATGGCGCATACCCCAGGGAAATCAATATCTCGCCTTCCCATAGATCTTCTTCCCTTGATGACGAGTTAGAAAATTACATATCGTTCACCTTTCAGGATAATGTCCCTCATTCTTAAGATTACCTAAATCTTGTTGTTGAATCGTTAGGAAGCCTGGTTTGGTGCTATCGAAAACAAGACTAGTTCAGTATTGGAAATGTTCGTGAAGAGTCCAAACCACACTCTGTATTCCACTACGAGGTTGATGATATGTTGAATATTTCGAAGGTTGCTGGCTAATATTACTTTTCCATCAGCAATGAAATGAGCTCTTTCTCTACGTAATACTTACTTGACCAACTAAAACCATGTATCCTACCACTGCACCGACAAAGGCGAACAGAAATGTGTGGTCGATGGTGAAGAGTCCGCACGCTGAGAATTGAATTCTGCTAGTTGACAGCTGATTGGAAAATAGTCTTAACTGCTCTTTCACAGTCGGATTTAATGAGTCCAGTAGTAGTTTATTCAGTATGGTCTGTGTGTCTTGAGATTTAGAAGTAGTTCTATGGCAGGAAGTTATAAACACGAATATATCTAATGAACTGTAAAGCATATCGAAAATAGGAATTATGGCCGGGGTTGCATCAGATAATGGTACTTCGCGCATGATTTTCAAGACCAGACATAAATTAGCTTCAAGTGAAATAAACACAGTAACTAAATGGACAACAATAATGAAACCGAATATGTTGCTCACAATGAGACACATCTCATGGAGATTTAAGTGAACTTTTCTGAGGGCTCTCATACGTTCGGCATCAATTGTTCTTGTGTCCGTAACTCTCACATGTATTAATTCAGTAGTATTTATATATTTGGTCATATCATAATTTATATACTTCTCCAGTTCTGCGTTCAAAGTAGAACACCGATGTCCTATAATAATTGCACAGTTCCAGAACTGAATGTCAACAATGACAGGAATTAAACTGATAATAGATAAGGCAACTATAGCCTCCCTCTGCTCAGAGAGATATACTAGATTACTGTAAATGACTGAAGCTAAGCGCAAAATAACTATAATTATAATTTGCATTATAAGGCTCCTTCTTGTACTCTGGTAAAGTCTGTTGGTATCCAGAATAAGAATTCTATCTACGTAGTTAATTATGTGATACAGCCTCTCAAATCTCGGTGAATTCACTGTGGCACAAAGTATGACGGCAGCTATGGATGTGATCGTTTGCGCGAGCAGTGCACTGTAACCGGTCAGTAATCGAATTATATTCCATTTTTCTATATGCTCAGGCAAGATTACGTACATCACATACACGGTGCAGAACAATATAAACACGACAACGAGCAAAGAATGTATTCTCCCACACATTACGATTCTTAGATCTCTTGAGAGACTTGCTTTGTTAGGACACAGACCCAGCATCGCAGAAAATATCCAGAGTGGTGCAGTAGCCCAAGTAATTTTTCTTTGCATAGTGAAAGGAATTGTCACCTACTACAGTAAGAAGAGGAGTGAAAATGTTATTATTTCCACCTTATGAGAAATGAAGTATCTCGATATTGTTCTTCTCACGAAAGGACGAAGACTAACGAAAGAAGGAGATTGACGATAGATATGAATATAATAATCTAATCACACTAATAATGGATATTGCTATGATGTAATCGAAATTATTAGAATGGAAGTACATGACCAAACGAATCAATCAATTTTAATTCTACTGATCACTGAAGATAATTAATTATTAAAGGAGTTCTGATAAATGAAATGTGCTATAAAGTGTCATTTTAGATTGATTGGTTGATGACAAGAAACAATTTAATTAGAGTGTATTATTAAAATTAGATGGAAGAAGATTATGTCGGAGAGACTGTTATTTCGAAAGTGACGAACGAAGAGTGGAGGCTAAGGTAAATATGTCACTCTGTAGTCACTGGCTCTCTTAGGATCGCACTGCGTCATATTTGAGACCTATTACGTTTCTTATTGTCTCACCTTGTCTCTTTCATTTTGCTCTTCTCGTAGGGGTGCGTGCGCAAAATACAACCTAGTTATTTCCTGACTGTTGTAGATGGTGGCAAGGAGTAACACTCCCAAGTCCTCAATTCGCAATCCTCGATAGGTGGCCACGGGTCCCCTTGCAGAGTTTATCGTATTCTAATTTTTTGTGTGCCTGTCACCTCATTTTATCACACGTATCTACCTCGCTTGATTATCATGCACCGTCAGAGTTAGGTTTATGACTTGTTCCTTGTCGGAATGGGTAGCAGAGCAGCAGTCGACTCACAGTATCCCGGATTCGATCACTGGTAGTGACATGTGACATGTCTGGTTAATCCTTCTGGCTCCGGAATGGATGCTGATGTTCGTTTCAATACATACATCTTCATATCCCAGCAGCACATCGCACTAAAATCCACCATGGAATCACACAATATTGAACATTTCACTAGAGGTTAAGGTCAGGAATGCCATTTAGCCATAACACTGGTCATTATCTACACCTAGTTTTGATCCCAATGTACTGGAAAAGACCAAGAATAATATGATGAATAAGAATAAATTGTTTGATTTATAAAAATTATGCGGCCTCGATCATTCTTCATTTTCACGACGTTCCTGGCCTTTTACTGAAACTCTCTTTCTTCGGGTCGGAACGCTTGGAACATTTCCCCTGATAAGTGTTAGGAGGGAATGGTTGTCTAGTTGTACTTCTCCTCAAAATAATATTCAGCACCACCACCTTTGTGATCAGCGTTTCTCAGTCTCTTCCGAAGGAAATATCACGTTCCTCCCAAAAGCAAAGCAAAGCAAAACAAAGTCATCTCCGTACAGGCCATGAAGGCCTTGTGAGGGGTAAGAGGTAAAGGCTTCCACTATCCGTAACCTCGGCACTTGATGGGGTGGAGTGGTTGGCTCTACGCCCGGCCGTCTTTGCCGCCAGGAATTAACTTTGCACTCATTTCTGTGTAGGCTGAGTGAACCTCCGCGCCATGTGCACCTCCTGAAGTGGACATCTCGTTTCTTAAATTTTACGACTTCCTGACAGGGATTCGAACCCACGTCCTTCCGGGTGAAGGGGTGAACCGAGCACGCCTTTACCGCTTCGCCCAGGCAGCCCCTTCTATTCTGGTAACAAGGGGTAACCCTGCATCATACCATCTTCTACTTTGAGCTGCTGGGCAACATTTTAAGTTCTTTAAGACACAGATCAACTATTGTGTCTTCTCAACTTAACCTTTTTGTCTTTTAGGGACCTTAATACTACTGCCTATCCAGATGAGCCTCAAGTTAAATGCTTAACGTTACGACATTCTACCGATATAACTTGACTCTCTTGACCAAAGTTTATTGTTTTTTAAACAGAACAGCTTTTCCTTTGTTTTCACGATGCTGAAGGAAACCCACTCCAATCCTCAGAGAAGAATTAAAACACTAGAATGCAGCTGCAGCGAGACTCGGACTATGGTGTTTTTCAGAGGTACCGTATATACGGTCCTGTCTTACCATAAAGAGGTGAACTATACTATAAACTTAGTGAATATTCTAAATCTTTTTTTTTTTTTGCTAGGGGCTTTACGTCGCGCCGACACAGATAGGTCTTTTTGCGACGATGGGATAGGAAAGGCCTAGGAGTTGGAAGGAAGCGGCCGTGGCCTTAATTAAGGTACAGCCCCAGCATTTGCCTGGTGTGAAAATGGGAAACCACGGAAAACCATTTTCAGGGCTGCCGATAGTGGGATTCGAACCTACTATCTCCCGGATGCAAGCTCACAGCCGCGCGCCTCTACGCGCACGGCCAACTCGCCCGGTATTCTAAATCTTGAAACCTGACAGAAACTGAGGTGGTCATGGCAATACATTTACTGCACCATTAATTCAACATGATATCATTGGATGTTCGTCTGTGACGTATGTTGATAGTGAGCCCTGCGAGGTTCTTTCATTTCCTTTTCCCATATCTTCATTCATTCATACTCGCTTCCACTGTTTCATCTGATTAGTGTTAAATGTGGATGATTGACCTGTTATATTTCCTCTTAAAACTGAAACAACCAATGCCATTAGCGTGATTGTTTTGATACACGTTTACAAGTCTAGAACATCAGTAATTGTTGAATGAAACTCACTACATCAAATTCTAACAGGAGAAAGAGAGAAAGAGAGAGAAAGAGAGAGAGAGAGAGGGAGGGGGGGAAGGAGGGATAACTGAATTGAATTTATTCACACTTGTCTACAATAAGGCTAGAAAACCGTTTACATTAGCCAATCTATGATGTATAGACTTGCAAAATAATACAATAGATCTTCAATATGTGATACAGAAATTATATATACTAGCAGATATACCCGACCTTCGCTACGGTATTCTACATTGTATACGGATATCGAAGTAAATTACTGAACAAGCAGTGAATATGATATTTTATATTGTATGTCTCTCAGCGTTATCCAGAAACAGCAGGGGGAATTTCCTATACGTTGTTTCTAATGAAAAGTGCGAGTTGCGGAGTTGTGATGATAACGGCAGGCTCACTTGCCTACTGCCATTCACAATCGAGTAGGTAAGTTTTCATTAAAATGGGAGGCCCCATTACTTACTGAGTGGTCACAATCGATTTGGAGAGTTTTTGTTACAATAGCAGGTGCCCTTTCCTACTTCCAGACAGATTACAGTTGGGGAGTATTTTATTATCATGAAAGGCACCTCCCCTACTGCCGGTGAAAACTGAGTTGTGCTCTTATCATTATAATAACAGGCCCATTTTTAATGACAGTTTCACCGAGTTGGTGAGTTTCCATCATAGTAGCAAGGCCACTATGCCTAATGCCAGTCACATTTTAGATTGGTACATTTGTTTGTAATGGCGGGCACACTTGCCTACTCACAAACACAATCGGTCAGGGAGTTTAGAACAAAACTTCATGCTCTCTTTACTTCTAACAGTCAAATCGAGAAGGAAATTATTAATTACAATGGTAGTCCCTTCTTACTAATGCTATTTACAAAGGATTTGGAGAAGGATCCCATTTCTACTGCCAGTCAAAGTCGATGTGGAGAGTAATGATTACAATAGTAGCGCCCTCCTGCTGAGAGTCACCATCCATGTAAAATATGAATTATAATGGCAAACACTGCATCGTATCCTGTTTCAAAATTCGGCTAAGCTCAGGGTAGAAGCGCGCGGAACGTTCGAAACTGGGCATCAATCAAAATTTCTCATTGAACTTAGGAAATACGGATACATAGTTGAATAGCTGAATAAGAACTAAGGTATTCGGGTAAGATTGATTTATTAATCTAGAAACTTGTATTCAGTTCATACCAATAAAAATCAAACATCAGCAGGACGAAAAATCGACCATCAAAATCGCTCAAAAGGTGACATGCCCATTAGAGTTAGAAATGGCTGTGGAAGTAAGGAGAAATTGAAGGAACTTACTAGGAAATTGAATCTAACAAAGAAGTTAGCTAAGGATAACATGATGGCAGGCATAATTAGTGGTCATACAAATTTTAGTGGAAAAATGGAAGCGTAGGTATATGACTTTAAGGCAGAAACAAGTTCCAAGAAGGACATTCCAGGAATCATTAATGAACAAGGTGTGTGTGTATGCGAGGATCCTCAAAAGGCAGAATTATTCAGTCAGCAGTATGTAAAGATTTTTGGATACAAGGATAATGTCCAAAGAGAGGAGGTGACTGATACTAAAGAAGTATTAAAATATATCTATGATAACAATGATATTTACAGTAAGATAAAAATTTGAAAACTAGAAGAGCGGCGGGAATTGATAAGATTTCGGTGGATATACTAAAGGCAATGGTTTGGGATATAGCACCATATCTGAAGTACTTATTTGATTATTGTTTGCATGAATGAGCAATACCAAATTAATGGAGAGCCCCTGTGTATAAAGGAAAGGGTGATAGACATAAAGCTGAAAATTACAGGCCAGTAAATTTGCCATGCGTTGTATGTAAGCTTTGGGAAGGCATTCTCTCTGATTGTACTTGACATGTTTGCAATATTAATAACTGGTTCGATAGAAGGCAGTTCGGTTTTAGGAAAGGTTATTCCACTGAAGATCAACTTGTAGGATTCCAGCAAGATATAGAAGATATCCTGGATTCAGGAGGTCAAATGGACTGTATTGCAATTGACCTGTCTAAGGCATTTGGTAGGGTAGATCATGGGAGACTACTGGGAAAAATGAGTGCTATTGGACTAGAAAAAAGAGTGACTATATGGGTTGCTATATTTCTAGAAAATATATCTCAAAGAATTAGAGTAGGCGAAGTTTTATCTGATCCTGTAATAATTAAGAAGGGAATTCCTCAAGACAGTATTATTGGACCTTTATGTTTTCTTGTATATATATATAAATGAAATGAGTAGAATCAGAGATAAGGCTTTTTGCGGATGATGTTATTCTGTATAGAGTAATAAATTACAAGATTGTGAGCAACTGCAACGTGACCTCGATAATGTTGTGAGATGGACAGCAGGCAATGGTATGTTGATAAACGGGGTTAAAATTCAGGTTGTGAGTTTCACAAGTAGGAATTGTCCTCTCAGTTTTAATTACTGCGTTGATGGGGTGAAAGCTCCTTTTGGGGATCATTGTAAGTATTGTGACCGTTCACAACGTCACCTATGGTATGTCATGATATTCAGGAGATGAAATATGCCGTATTCCGCGTCATTCTACGATAAAAACTGCCCAAGTTGGAATTTTTCTTTCCGCTCCGGGACTCGATTTGCAGTATCCAGAGTCGCACTACCTAGCTCTAGTTGCTGGTAATTAGCAGCAAGGCAGTGCAAGAGCGCTTGTACGTGAAGTTTTCTCACTCCAACCGTGAGCGAGATGAAAAGAGACGCGTTATCACTTGACAGAGAATCTAGGTCACTAGCTGAGCCCAGAGAGTATATCCAAAGTGAAAACTAACATTATACCCTGTTTTCATCGCTCATTCACCACTGCCAACTTATCGAATTCAGCTGTTTTTTCTGTTAATTTTTATAAATCGCAAGATACTCAATGGATAATTAAGTGCAAACATTCAATTTAATCAGGGAATTTTACGCATAATTACGAGACCGAGAAGTGCTCTACTTGACTGACAGAGCGGTAACTACGCTGTAAACAAGGGCGCGTCTTAATGGTTAACAGATGTTGAGACCTAACCGTGCCAGCGAACACAAGGAATCCCCAGCGCTCGTCATCATTCACCGACAGAGACAAAAGGACGCTTTTGAATTGCTTGAAAATCTACGAAGCTATTTCAAAAACATTCACTCAGTGAAAATGGGAATACAGGAGCTAGATTTTGATACTCTGTTCGTAACTCTACGTTGCATATTACCGGACCGAACTCTGTGAAGGAATTGCATTTTCCCCCACTCTCAGCATCCGAGTCCCTCGCGTAGCTCGCCTATATATTCAAGAGCTGAGAGGCAGACACTACCCAGTTCATTTTCAGTGCAATGCCAGTTCGGTAGTAGTTCGTCGTGATTTGTGTGTGAGTCCTTTATGAAGAAATCATTTTCTGTGAACAGTGTAACGCAGTAATTTATTGAAGCCTGTGAATATCTGCGGAAATAACCACAATCAAAGTAAGCTTTTTGCGAGCACACCGTGTCGCTAATTAATATAGTAGGAACAGTACGAAACCGTAATGACCGCTGTCCGTGTGTCGAAGAGGTCGTGCGTCGAGTCTCATATATGCCTAATACGGCTCAATTAACCTCAATAGCCAGGTATCTCAGTGCGTGGAGTGTGTGTGTGCTCGATATAAATGAGAGATATAAAGAAAGTGAGTGAACGGCTCAGTGTCGGCATAATTAAGGGCAGTGTCACGTATATAAATCCATAATGCAGTTGAGAGCCTGACTTACGCATGACTAAGTGAAATAGAATATGGATGAAGTGCGGTCGTGTGAGACGAGAAATTTTAACCCAGTAGTGGCCTAACCAGTGACATTCTTTATTCAGGGCCTAGAATAGCTGTATGCTGTTTATAAAAGAATAGGTATATGAGAAGGGAACAGTGTCGGACGGCAGAGACATTACCGGCATTGGGTTGGAATGCTCGTGCTATTAAGCAGATCCAACCATATATTTGCCTGTGTACCGGAGAGAACGAGACATCTAGCTGTTTGCCGGAATTTCGCCTGGTAGCAGAGAACGTCTGGAACGTCGCTGTCATGTTCGTGACCAGCCAGGAAGTCATCACAGGTCTTCGCATCGCTGATGACGTGATGGAAGCCGAGTAAACCATGGTTGCTTCCCTGTAAAGCTGTGTTCGCGGTATCCAGAAAGGCTAAGTACACTTCCAAAATATTAAGTAGCTTTGAAAGTCGTTTTTCTATTGTAAATTTAAAAGTAAAGTTGCATGCAGATATAATGCAGATCGCCAATATCCTATTTCAGAGGGATAATAATAATCTCATTTCTTTTTGGTTTTTATCAAATACAGTCGTCATGGTTTGGGAATAACCATATTTTACTTCCATTTTTTTTTTTGTATATAAAGGTTAGTAATGCATGACGTAATTATAAGGACCTTAGCCCTCTACTGTATGAATTATTTTTCGTTTCCGTTTGGTGAAGAAAATTTCAAGCTTTAATGTTCAACATACGCTCAGTGTTTTAGATGAACCAGCAATTCTTGACAGGGCCTAATAGCTTAACACTCGTATGTGATGTGGATTGCCATATTGGAATATATATACGATTTTTCACGATTTTACGCTAAACTTTTAACATTCAAAGACCGAACATTACTGCCTACTGGCCATGGGTACGTATTGCAGGGCGCAAGTATACTTGCACGACCGTAGGTCGGTAATGTCTTTGAGGTTGAGCCAGAGGTACTCCTGAAGCCTGTGGTAATATGATGGGGAGGGCCCACGTAAAATAAACGGTGGTTGGTACGCGTGGATGTTGACGGGGTGGAAGGAGTACCTTTGGTTGTAGGGATGTTTTGTCTTAAGTTATGTAAAAAAAAGGCATCACTGGAATATATGTTTAATTGATTGTACAGTTGAAGGTGTGGCGTAAACCTACCTCTGCCTACAATATTTATCCATGTATACAGGTGAAAAGTTATTTGTTGCCTAATGGCAACAGTATGCAGTAGAGGGTTAGATTAATTATGTGTGAAGCACTGTCAAGTAGAGAGGGCTTAAATATTCTGTAAAAATGACTCCAGTTATCATCTTTCCATAGCATATACGAGTCATCAAGATTTTTCAGTAATTCACTTTTTTTGGTGCGCTTCACCTGGTAGAGATCCCTCCCAATTAGTAACTAAGGCACCTGGAACAAGGCATCGAGACAGTGGGTATATTACATCGTTAATTATTTAGTTCGCGAGTGCGTGAGGTAATTTGAACCCTTGTGTCAGGAGATCATCATTAAATCTGCATCGAGAGGAGAAACGAGATGGTTGAACAGGCTGTAGCCATAATATATAGTGTGAAATGAAAATGTGAAGTTCCCTTGGAATCTGTTATTAAGAGACGCGATATGGATATCACGATATGAAGGCGCCGATTACGGCTGAATATAAAGCCGGGATTTGTTGTGATGTCGTTGTGGCCAGTATTGAAAGAAGTGAATAGATTATTTGCCGTGAAATAACTGTCTGGGAAGTGCTGGCAGGCCGTCCCTTGGAAGTGTGTCACGGGCAGAGAACAGCTGAGATTTATGTCTCCCTTTAAAGGGAGTAAAAGTGTCTCCTTCAGTGAAAGGAAACAACTAAAGTGGCGAGTTTCTTTCCTTTGGATACAATGATTACGTGCATCTATTTAAATATTGCCAACGTCGCACAGATTCCAATATGCATTAAAAGAAGGGTCCCTCCAATTTCTTTTAATTATTTACAACGTGCAGGGAATTCCAGGTTAGATATACTCCGTCTCAGAAGATCCTGGGTTCGTCCAGGAGACAGTGAAATTTTAAGTTCACTGTTACCAACAGCGGGTGGCTTGTACCATCTGTGATTCGAGTGAGTGTGTGAAATGTATATATTCTTGTCCATTTATTGCAGGTAATGCTATGATACTTTGTTTATGATGTCTGGTATTGAAGTCGCTAAGTGCTTGTCCATAGGTCGCAATGTTGTGTAAATAATGTCCTGATATATGTATTGATAAAAATCCTAATGAAATGAGCATTTTTATTATACTGCCTATTTGGCAACGTTTAACTTAAGGAAGTGTTGTAACGCGACTTTCAAAGGATTGGGAGTGTAAATTGCCTATTTCAGTTCATCCGATTCTAGCAGACTTATATCATAATTTGATACAATTTGAATATATTAATTCTCGGCAGGTAAACAGATTTACAGCGGGGTATGTCCATACTGATTAAATATGTGTGTGATTAATGTAAGTGTAGAGTGAAATAATTCGAGAGGAAGCGCCCCTCTAAATCTGAGATAGTGTAAATAATCCAAGAGGGAACGCCTTCTTAAGTTTGAATATTTGAACGTATAATGAAGTGTAGAAAAAGACTACCAAACATTTAAACGTCAAGATCACCCAAATTACTGTATGTAAGGTGTTTGTATGGCATATCCATGTAAATAATATGTGTTTCACTAGTATAAGTAAAATTTATTATACAAGATACTGTCTTTCTTCTCATTAGTAATGAAATAGTATTCCTCTCATAATTAACTTTTCCCCCTACTATAGAGACTATTACTAAAGAACTTACCGCCCCATCGGACGGTCCACAGACCCGAAAATGCGATACCGACTCAGCTAGCAAATTATTCTAGTAGGGGAGGGTGAGGCTTCGACAACCGGGCTGAGTTCGAGGCTCACCGATGGTGCTCCATTCTAACGTCATATATATGAACAATGGTAACTGGTTCATGTACTGATGCCTTGGACAGGTACAGTATCTAGGTGTTAATATAAGGAAAGATCTTCATTGGGGCCATCAAATAAATGGGATTGTAAATAAAGGGTACAGACCGCTGCACATGGTTATGAGGGTGTTTAGGGGTTGTAGTAAGGATGTAAAGGAGAGGGTATATAAATCTCTGGTAAGACCCCAACTAGAGTATGGTTCAAGTGTATGGGACCCTAGCCAGGATTAGTTGATTCAAGAACTGGAAAAATCTAAAGAAAATCAGCTCGATTTGTTCTAGATGATTTCCGACAAAGGAGTAGCGTTACAAAAGTGCTGCAAAGTTTGGGCTGGGAAGACATGGGAGGAAGGAGAAGAGCTGCTCGACTAAGTGGTATGTTCCAAACTGTCAGCGGAGAGATGGCGTGGAATGATATTAGTAGACGAATAAGTTTGAGTGGCGTCTTTAAGAGTAGGAAAGATGGCAATATGAAGGTAAAGCTAGAATTCAAGAGGACAAATTGGGGCAAATATTCATTTCTAGGTAGGGGAGTTAGGGATTGGAAAAACTTACCAAGGGGGATGTTCAATAAATTTCCAATTTATTTGCGATCATTTAAGAAGAGACTAGGAAAACAACAGATGGGGAATCTGCCACCTGGGCGACTGCCCTAAATGCAGATCAGTAGTGAGTGGTTGATAATTATAAATTTTCCAGACAAAGTGTCTCATAGTGCATTGGCACTGCCGGTGGCCTCCACGGTACGCACTAGCCATGCGTCTTGGTAGGCGTGCTATTTACCGACTGACAAGTCCAACTTAGCACACTGGGGTGAAACGCTGGCAACCAGTAATAAGTTAGCTGGAAAATTTATAATGTCCAATAACGGACCAACTATATTGGTTTTTACGTCTTGTGGCAAAACATCCTTATGTCGTTTCAGAGTTTCGTAAGTGACACACAAACGTAGGCTTTTTCAAAGTCAAAATTATCATAGTGACATTACGGTTAGTTTGGAACGCAATCATTAGTCTCTCTGAAGTCACGACGGCACTACGTTTAGTAAATGGAACGGGTACATAAATGTTTTTCAAGCCAACAGTAACTTGGTGGCACTGAGATTAGTAAATAGAACATAATCGCAAATCTCTTTCAAGTCAACTACAGTTTAGTAAATGGCAGGCAACCGTGAGTCATTTTAATCAACAATATTATCATAGCAGCAATATTGTAAGTTTAGTAAATGGACCGCAATCGCAAGTCTCTTTAACGTAAAGTATATCATGAAAGCAGAGAGTTTAGTAAATGGAACGCAACCATAAGTGTCTCTCGAGTCAATAATACCATCGTAGCACCAAATTTAGTAAACGGAATGCGTCCATAAGCTTCTTAAAAGTCAACAGTAATCATGACAGTACTAAGTTTAGTTAATTGGACGCAATCATAAGTCTCCTTAAGGTAAAACTTAACATGATAGCAGTAAGTTTAGTAAATGGAACGCAATCGTAAGTCATTCTCAAGTCGACATTATCATGACAGCAATAAGCTTTTTTTTTTAATTGGCTTTATGTCACACCGACACAGATAGGTCTCATGGCGACGATGAGATAGGAAAGGTCTAGGAGTGGGAAGGAAGCGGCCGTGGCCTTAATTAAGGTACAGCCCCAGCCAGCATTTGCCTGGTGTGAAAATGGGAAACCGCGGAAAACCATCTTCAGGGCTGCCGACAGTGGGGTACGAACCCACTATCTCCCTGATGCAAGCTCACAGTTACGCGGCTCTAACCGCACGGCAACCGGCCCGGTAATCTTACTAAATAAAAGGCGTCCATGAATCTTTATCAAGTCAACAATATCTTTCTTTCTTTATTCGAATCAGAAGTACAATAGAATAATACTACGATTAAAAGAAACAAGCTATATACACAGACATATACAAGTAAAAGGTCTTCAACAATATATGTCATACAGATGGCACACCGATTCGGCCCAAAATTTGGCCAGTTCAAGGGCATTTGGATTGGCCAGCACCAAGTCTTCCATTCTGCAGTTTGTTGGACACAGGGGGCAGCATAGCAGGTGTTTGGTTGTCTGAAGTTCACCACAGTCACAAAAAGCCATATCGATGGGGAAGTTCAATTTTTGTAGATTCGCTCTGGTTCTACCCACTCCAGATCTAAGTCTGTTTAAGGACCTCCAAGTCAACCAGTCCTCGGTGTGACCGGGAGGCAACACTTCCCGTGGTTCCATCCATTTCAAGAGGCCAGAGGTCTTTTATTTCCATTTGGTAATCCTGACTTTGTCCGATGATCTTTCCAGGTGTTCTGAAGATGTTAAAAAGGCTTTCCTGGACTTCAGTTTTCGTTGGGCAGGTTGATATTCAAAGAGTGGATGTGAAGGCATTAGATTTGTTTTAAGCCTTTCGTTACTAGCAGCAAGCTCTCTCCTGACATCACAAGGAGCAATACCGGCAAGGTAATTGATTTTTTCGAGAATAGTTGGCTTCAGGGCACCAGTAATTATTCTACAACTTTCATTGCGTGCCACATCAATCTGTTTTGCGTGGGCAGATTTGTACCACGCTGGGCAGGCATATTTACCGGCGGAGTAACATAGGCTAGTGCAGTAGTTCTAACAGTTAGTGGATGTGTGCCCCAAGTAGATCCAACCAGTTCTCTAAGTAATGTGTTCCTGGAAGATACCTTCTGCTTTACATAGCAATATCTTGATGGCACTAAGTTTAGCAAATGGAACGCAATCATAAGCCTTTTCCATGTTTATCAACCTCAAGTTTATAAAAATGGAATCGAATCGCAAGTCTTTTGAAAATCAACAATATTATGGCAGCACTAAGTTTAAGTAAATAGAACGCAATCATAATCCTTCCACAGGCAAAAATCGATGGCCTAGTTTTAATACCATGAATCTGACAATACTCTTCCTATCCATTATTTTCTGTAAGACTAGTAACTCCTCCCAGACACATATCGTCGCTCCTATACCAAAACTGCGAATGCGACGATGCTCTTATCCGTTATTTCCCTTAAGACTGGTCATACCTCCCAGCCACATATTGATATACTGTCCAACAGAACAATTTTCGTTGAGTTCATTTTCCTATGCTGATTAGTAAAGGAAAACGAACCATAAATATTCACACTCTAAGGGTGGGTAAACATGTCACGCAAACATGAATTCCTACAGTATGGTACAGTACGGTTCATTTTCCTGTACAACCGCGCATAAGAAAATTTACTGAACGAAAATTATTCTGATGGACTGCATATCAATATGTGGCTGGTGCGTGACCAGTCATAAGGATAATAATGGATAGGAAAAGCATTGTCACATTCGCGATTTTGGTACAGCTGTGACGATATGGATATGCAGTCCATTAGAAAATATTTTCGTTGTGTTCATTTTCCATGGTAACATGTAAAGGAAAATGAATCTTACCGCAACATATTGTAGGACGTAGTTACGCACTTCTACAATATAAAGTATTTAAGGATAATTTTCCTTTAAACATAAGTATAGGAAAATGAACACAACGAAAATTGTTCTGGTGGACTGCATATCCGTATGCGTATGTGTCTGGGAGGCTTGGCCATTCTTAAGGAAATTAATGGATAGGAAGAGCATTGTCAGATATGTGATACCTGGTATTAGAGCAGTCAACACGTTGCCCAAACTCAGGTGTTCGTGCTAGGCACTTCAATGACATTGTGAGAACCTGCAGATATCTGGACACTGACTCTGCTGTATGAAGATATGAGATAATTATCAACTCTGGATATCACAACATTATGTAGTGAATAAACACAGCATTACTGCGCTTCCACATCCTCAGTAATCCCCCGATCTCGACGTTCGTTTTATTTTCTGTTTCATTGTATGGAGAAAAGACATGCTAAAAGGACGAAGCCATTAGTACATCGGCAAAACACAAAAAGAGGAGCATTGATCTCACAGTCCACTCTGAAATAGCTTAGCAGCTGCTTTCAAATCTTGTAGAAATACTGGCAACAGAGGGTCAGGAACAGTTAATTCATAAGTATTTTTTTGTGCTTTTAATAGTCACACTCAGAACTCTGTGGGAAAATCTTGCAGGTATTCGTCCTCAAACTCTACAAAACGCTATCAGTATCTCAATATCTTGTCATGCTAAGGCATTAGTCATGTCTAGAAACAAATGTACGTTTGTGTACGTTTATCTTCAGACTATTGAGCGTATTAGGTCCCTAATAACAAGGTAGTATCAATAATGGCGTTCTTGATGGATGCTTTTGCTAGTCATTGTCACATGTATGTCTCAAATAGCTGCAATTATACCACATGGCTGTCGGTACTTCGGCGGATGATTGACATCCGATAACAGCAACTCCAAGGGGAAAGAAGCTAACAGAAACGCACTTATGAAACCGCATCAGGAAACAAATTGCTATCGTTATGTATGGAATTTGACAAAAATCTAACCATCATAAACATGTGTAGCAAGATACTTATCATGTTGTCGAAATTTTCCGAAATTTACGTCTTGTAATTTCTTATAAAGCAAAAAATTCCTAACAATTTGGTACCAAATTTTGTTTTCCGATATAAGGTCCCTAATCATTTTCTGTATCACATATAGTAACTGGATTTAAAAATACACAAGAGTAGTCCATGAGAGCATTGTGCACATCATTTATTTTAGTAAAATTATAATTTTCGTTGTACACTTCAACATTTTTCCTCACACCTGGTTTATATTTCGGATTCGGTAGCCTACAGTATATAAAAGTCGAAAGAATGTTCAATTAAGTTGTTTGTTTGTTTTTGTTTGTTTGTTACAATATTGGAGGAAAGCAGCTTACCATAATTTCTCGAAAATAGGTTCAGCCGGGTTGTATTCTTTGGTTTATATTGTTTGAAAAGCGTGCAGTGGGTGTGGCAATATACAGGGTGGTCGGACACAATGTGAACCGAGTATATGAGCGTTAGAGCGTTGGGGTCATACTAGTAAGTAATTCGAAGAAATTACATCGAAATCTTGCGCCGTTGTCATTTTATCAGCTGATGAAGTTAGCCAATCAAATCGCTTCGCGGGCGAATTCAGATGGGCTTTACGAGGCGGTGTTGGTAAATCTGCACGTGGCTTGATAAAGATTGAGAGCCATACCGAGAAAGGAGCATCAAACATTAACACACCATGGGCTTCAGCCAATGCCACCGTAGCATGCTTGCTGTGGGGCGAGCCTATCAGCAGGGAGGTCCATGTTCAAGCTCCTCCCCTGGAGGAGTATATTTCTTCTATTGGCGCTCTCAAGCCGATCATAAGCTACGTGCAGATTTAGCAACACCGCCTTGCAAAGCTCATTTGAAATCGCCCGCGAAGCGATCTGATTGTCTAACTTCAGCAGCTGATAAAATGACAACGGTGCGAGATATCGACTTTTTTTAATATTACTTATCGGTATGACCAACGCTCTAACACTCATATGCCCGATTCACGTTGCTTCCGACCACTGTGAATATTGCGCCCTGGTGGGGGTGTGATAAGCGTCATGCAATTGTAATTATTTATGGAGGAATATATATTTCAATTTCAGAAGCGAGAAGATCGTACTTCGTATATTATAAGTACAGACCAAGTCGAGAGGATGTTGTGAAACCTACACGGACGGTTGTCTCCAATAAGATTAAGAAACACAATGAGTGACAGAATTAGAATTCTCAGAAATTGTGACGACGAGGAAAGAGAGAGGATAATTTGTTGCCAAAGTTTTCATAGCCCCGGGCAGAATAGGTAGTGGCAACAGCGCAGAGAGCCGGGTGCAAATTTCTGAGAAATGATGGCAAGGTATTTCCATGTAATAGCGGGAGTTGAACGCGGGGTTGGCACTGGAAGAAAATATGAGCTTTCCCGGTCCCGTGGTTGGCGTGGACCAATGGAAAAATTCACTTGACCAAAGCAAGGCGACAACTTCGTATTGTAAAAAGCACTAGCGAGGCTAGCTCCGCGGATTAAATTGATAGAAGGAAGTGAGTTATTAATTTATAATAAGGTGGAATTTAGGAGCCTTACTATATTATAAAACTTATAAAAAGTTAATAATTGCGGGAGATTGCATGGTGTAATTCTGAGAATTCATGGACGCTATTCGTTGATTGGCTGGAGGCAAAGGACGCCACAATAGAGCGCGAAATCCCAAGCCGGGATACGGCAGCTAAATTCGCAAATATATCCATTACCAGCGAACGATAATAGTTGAGAATTGGTATAGAGCATTTGAGAACATAATTACATCATTGGATCATATATTAAAGCCACGGGCCAAACCGCAAAGTGTCGTATGAAGAGATCGGGACTGCGCGTCCCAAGATGAAATCCGGTGAACTCGGAAGAGAAGGGATACAAGTATAAATATGAGATCGTGGACAAGGACTGACAACTACTTTTGACAAAGTGCTCGGGCTGATACCACGCCTGGGGTGCGTGACAACTTCTGATATTTTGTTCGAGCCGTGATTACGCCAGGGGTGCATGTGTGTACTTATTCGTGGAGTAGGGTTCGAAGTATTATATTGTTACATAGTACAGTGATTCTTGACGTGATGTAGCTCATATTACAGTCTTGAGCAGTATACTAGTATGAAGTGTTTCAAATAGACAGGACTCAGTAAAGCATAACTTACGGACTGTGAGATTCTACCAACAGATTAGGAAGTACGTTACGTGAGAACGATCACGAGTGTTTGATGTATTTCACCTAGTAAACAGTCGATTATAAACTGATACCTGGTCAGCTACACGAACGTGAGACGGGAAATTCAAGTGCGCGCCGGGCCTTTCGAATGTGACATCGAGGTGTCCCAAGTTCCTTAAGTGCCGGGGAAGGAATGAAGAATATGTGTATGAATTAGGCGGGTCAGATAAAAGCCAGAAGTGTAAAGTTTCAGTTCAATATTAGTGTGTGTAAATTTGTTAAAATGTTAAAATTTTAAATCTTGAAAATTAATATGTGTAAATCTGAAAAGTGCATTGGATTACTTCTTCAAGCTGGCAAGATAAACCAGTAGGATGCAGGGCTAAGACTGGACGGGGCCTGTGCTTCTCGTCCGGCTTAGCAGACTACAAGGGCAGAGATGAGTAACCTTTTAAAATATTTGTAGATTGCTATCGTTAGGGGGAGGAAATCATATTAATTTATCATGTAACCTAATTGTGAAACGAGCCGTTTCCGCCTCGTATAAATTCAAAGATAGATAGACAAAGGGACAAATTAATATGTACATAATTAGATCAAGCACTCATCATAATTTTGATTATTAAATGGAGTAGAGTAGGCTTGATTTGTTCATTCAAGTGCTTGCGTTGTTTGATATGATATGGAGCACGTTTCACGTAAAGATAATGTTAATATTCATTTAGAAGTGCTTCCAAAGTGTTTTTCCGTTATCGGATGTTTTATAGATATTAAGGCATGTTGTTAAGATAATCCAGAGGTAGGGTTGCCAAGTGATTTAAATTGTTGTGGGACGAAATGAAGTCCATTGATTCGTTTGTAAATATCGCAAAGTTCGCCAGTGGACAGAAATAATAATAATCTGTAGAAGTGTCGGAGTATTACATTAATATTGGGTAATGTGTAAAGGCGTGTTTAATAATAATCTTTGAGACTAAAGGCACGGGCCTAGTTGGATAGAATGATTGAAAATTAAAGTAATTTAAACGTGGAGATCACATGTGCCGTGAATAATTAATTTGGGCATTGAATCCGATTTTTAACACTAATTGTTGATTTAACGTTTTTGGACTCCATAATAATCATAAATAAATTTGGTAGAAACGAGATAGGCATTTTGATAATATGGTCACGCTATGTTCGAGGCCCAGAGTGATTTGAGCCAAAAGTTGAGATTTGGAGTTTGTGGGACAGAAATCCGGCCCGAAATGAAAGTGAATTGTACTGATGTTGATGAAGAAATAGATGGATTTTAAGGCCCACATAGAGGTTGTATTTCTATACCGGTGTATTGAGTGGCAGAATAGAGTCCACACACCGAGGGTTAATTAATGAAAATGTTTTGAAGAGTTCCGATGGATAAATGGACTTCAAAATGGAAAAGGAAGGAATAATTTAACACTTGCAGAGATTGGAGGTATTTGCCCAACTGCGAGGTGTTATGGGATTTGAGAATTGTCTTAGGAGCATATGGTCTCCATGAATTAACGACAGTACGAAAATAAGGTTGCGGGTTCGAACACTATTATGTCCCGACCGATTTGAATTCGGATCTTGGTGATTTCTGTTTGGGAAAGAACGTATGTGACTAAATTATAAAGATGGGGAATAAAAATATTCTCGAAAGCATAAGAATATTAATAATAATATTCCCAGTAAATCATGTCTGGATTGATTAGTGCCAAAATAAATCGGAATTGTAAAAGGGGTTATGCGTTAAACATATTAAGAGGGGACTACCGTGTAACAAGCGAAATTAATTTTTAAATTAATAACAATAATAATAAATATCTGAAGAAGAAGAAGAAGAAGAATTTACTTTTTTATATTTTGGACATAATAATGATGTTGGGAGCTGAAATGAAAAATTTGAGATTTTTAACTAATAATAATAATAATAATAATGAGAATATTTGAAGAAGGAGAAGAAGAATAAAAAAGGAAGCTACTTTTTATTTTTTAAATGAGAATAATAAGAGCGAGAAGTTGAAGTATTATAGCGAGGATGATTACGGGTTACGGTAATCACGATTTCCACTATTAATAATAATGTTGATAATAATAATAATAATAATAATAATAATAATAATAATAATAATAATAATAATATTTTTTAATTTTTTATTTTATTTTATTATTTCGGATGCTGATGATGAATGATACTAGGGAAGTCAGCTGCGAATTAACGTAATAATGTCAAGTGTTGTGAATAATATGTTAAGTTAATAGTTGTAAAATGAAGGCAAATCCATACATCTGGACCATTAGGTTATAGTCCCTTTGTCGTTTCCTTCAACTAACGATTAGCATATCTTGGTTAGGAACCCGGGGAGAGTTTGTAGTTTCCCGGATTGGTCTCATCTCAATCAAAGTGGAGGCGATAACATAGTTCATGTGATCGCGCCCACTTAGCCAACAGGTAATTGGTCCACGACCAAATATGGTCATGGTGTTAACGAAGGTAAATATGATACCTTCAGATATCAACGGTTCTACCACCCCAATGGAAGGGTGGTCAAAAGTGATAAATATTATGTAATCATTTTTCAGGAATAATTTGCCAAATTACCGCCAAATCAAGGGTCAACAGATTTTGTTGTGTGTAAAAATTATTTTGTCTACTTAAATAAAATGCTCCTTTAGCATTTGCAAGGAAACAGTTCCAGGTTCTTGTTCTTGTAGAATAGTAAACCCTTGGTGACCGTTTAAATATCCGTCCCCATTCCTAGGACGGAGCCTTCATAAATTTCCTTTGATCTGAATATATATATATATAATTTGTATGTTTGATGATGAGCCCTAAAGTTAAAGATTCGAGTGTCCCGTTCAACCCTGTAGTACTGATTGAATGGCGCCCCCTTACATTTAGTTTGAGATCTTATATCTCAAAATATAATTTTTTTAAATTGTTTATTAGTTGCGATGGATTCGGACCATAACACTCCCTGAGATAAATGCCGGTTGGGACTCAGGCTTTGAGCGGGTACAATATAAAATTTCTCCATTCATGATAACTACTGTATATCAAAAGCGTGTAAACAATATCATTTGTGTAAAAATACGAATTCCGATATTTTATATCCGACAGTCTTACCGTGCGGGTAATAATAATAATAATAATAATAATAATAATAATAATAATAATAATAATAATAATAATAATAATAATAATAATAATAAAGCAAACTTGTGTCCACTTCCTAAGCTGGTGCAGCTCTTTTCAGGCACACTCCTGCTGGAGGCGAGCTTTACGTCTCATTTTAGCCTCATACCAATTCTCTCGCCATCCTTACAGTAAATCTCTGACATTACCGGGAATCGAACCCGGGTCACCGAAGACGCCAGCTAATAGTTTCGACCGTTGCGCTATTGAGGCGGACTTAATAATAATAATAATAATAATAATAATAATAATAATAATAATAATAATAATGGCCATATATGAAATTAAATTTGCATTGCCAAGTCCATCAATGGCAAGTATCACTAAGGTGGAAACATGGTTTAATCATCGTGGTAACGAGTTAAATTGTGCTTATTTGATGTTTTTTATACGCTAAATAATTGCGTGGTAATTAGACTCTATTCAACAGGAAGGTAATCAAAATGACTGTCGATATGAGAAGAAAACCGTGAAGGAACGATCATTCGAAGAATGAGACAAAAATGAAATAATAAAACGACGGAGAGGAGTGGTAGGTGCTAGTTAAAAACCCTTATATCACCTAGCCGGAAGGAAGGAAGGAAGGAAGGAAGGAAGGAAGGAAGGAAGGAAGGAAGGAAGGAAGAAAACAAAATGTGGTGGAGCACAATGTCATAAACTCCTAAAACTTATCAACAATAACAATACTCTGACTGACTATCGTCGTTAGCTGAGGTTGTCGCTGTACCTTCTGCAGCCACTAATATCGGTTCAATGGTATTACTGCTGTAAATACAAAACTTAACCTATCAACCACGGACACACACCAGCTAGTTCGTAATAATATTTCGCTTGTTACCGAGCAAGTGGCTGCCATGTTTTGGTCACGTAGCTGTCAGCTGACATTTTGGAGGTAGTGGGTTCGAACCACACTGTCGGCAGCATTCAAGATAGCTTTCCGTGGTTTTCCGTTTCCATACCAAGCAAATGCTGGGGCTGGACGTTAACTGAGGTCACGGCCACTTTCCTTACACTCCTACCCCTTTTCTGTCTCATCGTCGCCACCTGACCTGACTGAGTCGGTGCGACGTAAATCAAATTGTAAATATAAAAAATATGTTGCTGTTGTCGTTGTTTGAGTCATTATTCCATACACTGGTTTGATGCAGCTGTCCAGGCCACCCTATCCTTGCTAACCTTTTCATTTCTACGTAACTACTGCATCCTACATCCGCTCTAATCTGCTTGTCATATTCAAACCTTGCTCTGCCACTAGCGTTCTTACCACCTACACTACCCTCAGAAACCAATTGAACAAGTCCTGGGGTGTCTTAAGATGTGCGTTATCATTCTATCTGTCTTATCATTCTATATATTCTCGTCAAATTTAGCAAGTCAATATCCTCTCACCAATTCGATCCAGTATCTCTTAATTCGTGATTCGATCTATCCATCTCACCTTCAGCATTCTTCTGTAACACTACATTTCAAAAGCTTCTATTCTCTTTCTTTCTCAACTGGTTAACGTCCATGTTTCACTTCCATACAATGCACGCTCCAGACGAAAGTTTTTAGAAACATCTTTCTAATTCCGATATCAATGTTCGAAGTGAGCAAATTTATTTTCTTAAAACTTTCCCTTGCTTCCGCTAGTCTGCATTTTATGTCCTCCTTACTTCTGCCATCATTAGTTATTTTACTACCCAAGTAACAATATTCATCTACTTTCTTTAAGACTTAATTTTCTAATCTAATATTACCTGCATTACCTGACTTCGTTCGGCTGCACTTCATTACTTTTGTTTTGGACTTATTTATTTTCATCTTGTACTCCTTACCCAAGACTCCATCCATACTATTCAGTAATTTTTCCAAATCTTCTGCGTTCTCAGATAAAATAACAATATAATAGGCAAATCTCAGGATATTGATTTCCTCTCCTTGGATTGTGATTCTCTTTCCATATTTTTTATTTCCTTTACTGGCAGTTCTGTGTAAACAGTGAAAAGGAGGGGAGACAAACTGCAACCTTGTCTCATTCCGTTTTGGACTGCTGCTTCTTTTTAAGCCCTCAATTCTTATTACTGCAGACTGATTTTTATACAGATTGTAGATAATTCTTCGTTCTCGATATCTGATCCCGATCACTTTGAGAATCCCTTATAGGTTGGTCCAGTCAGCATTATCGAATGCTTTTCCTTGATCTACCAACGTCATGTTCGTGGGCTCGTCCTTCTTAATTCGGTCCTCTAAGATCAGACGTCAAGTCAGGATTGCTTCTTATGAAGCCAAATTGACCTCTCCCAACTCAGTTTCAACTTTTCTTTCCATTCTTCTGTAAATAATATGCGTAAAATTATGCAGGCATGAGATGCTAAACTAATGGTGCGGTAATTTTCACACTTGTCAGCACCAGCATTCTTGGGAAAAAGTATAACAACATTCTGCCAAAAATCGGATGGCACTTCCCCCGTCTCATATATCTTACACACTAAATTGACCAACCTCGCCATGCTGTTTTCTCCTAAGGCAGTGCGTTATTCAGAGGGAATGTAATCAATTCCAGATGCCTTGTTCCTATTTAGGTTTCTCAAAGCTTTGTCGAATTCTGACCTCAAAATTGGGTCTCCCATTTCATCAGCATCAACTAACTCTTCTTATTTCAGAACCATATCATCTACGTCTTTACCTTGATACAACTGCTGGATATGTTCCTGCCATCTTTCTGCTTTGTCTTCTTTCCCTAAAAGTGTTTTTCCATCTGACCTCTAAACATTCATACACGTAGATTTTCTTTCTCCAAACGTTTCCTTGATTTTTCTGTATGCAGCATCTCCCTTAACTAGGACCATACAACCTTCAACTTCCTTGCACTTCTCCTTCAGCCGTTCTTCCTCAGCTGTCCTACACGTTCTATCCACTTCATTATTTAATCATCTGTAACTTTTTCTGCCCTCTCCATTTCTTTCATTCTCGTATTTTTGCCTTTCAACAGTCAGGTCTAGCAGGTACCTCCTGAGTTATCCATTGATTCTTAGTTGACCTTTCCTTCCTTCTTAACATTTCTTCGGCAGCAATACCGACCTCTTTCTTCACGACTGTCCATTCTTCCTCTATTGTGCTTACTTCAGCCTTCTTACTTAGCCCTTGTGCAACATGTTCCTTAAAACAATCCCTCACATTCTTTCAACTTGTCTAGATCCCATCTCCTTGCATTCCTTCCTTTCTTCAGTTTATTCAACTTCGAATGGCATTTCATGACCAGCAAGTTGTGGTCAGAGTCCATATCTACTCTTGGGAACGTCTTGCAATCCATTACCTGGTTTCTGAATCTCTGCCTAATCATAATGAAGTCTATTTGATACCGCCCAGTGTATCCAGGTCTCGTCGACGTACATAGCCGTCGTTTGTGGTGTTTGAACCAAGTATTAGCAAGGACTAAATTATGATCGGTGCAGAATTCAACCAGCCGACTTCCTCTTTCATTCCTTTGTCCCAATCCAAATTCTCCCACTGTATTACCTTCTCTTCCTTGGCCTACCACTGCATTCCAGTCTTCCATCACAATTAGATTCTCGTCACATTTTACATATTGTATTAAATCTTCTCTCTCTTCATATAGACTTTCGATTTCTTCATCACCTGCTGAACTAGTATGCATATAGACCTGCTCTATTATGGTGGACATTTTTGGTATCTATCTTGAGAACAATAATTCTTTCACTATGCTGGTCATAGTAGCTTACCCTCTGCCCTGTTTTCTTTTTCATTATTAAACCATCTCCTGCATTTCCCCTGTTTGAGTTTGTGTTGATAATTCTGTAGTCGCTTGACCAAAAATCCTGCTCTTCCTGCCAACGTACTTCACTTATACCAACTACATCTAACTTTAGTCTATCCCTTTCCCTTTTCAGATTCTCTAACCTACTTCAACGATTCAAAGTTCTAACATTCCACGCCACGTCTCGCAGAATGTCAGTATCCATCTTCCTGATGATTGCCCCCTATCGTGTAGTCCTCACCCAGAGATCCAAATGGGGGTCTACTTTACCTCCGAAATATTTTACCCGGGAAGAAGCTATCATCAATTAAGTATTCATACAGAGAGAGAGCTGCATGTCCTCGGGAGTTAGTAACGGCTGTAGTTTCCCGTTGATTTCAACCGTGTAGCCGTATCAACACAGCTAAGCCATGCTGAGTATTATTACAAGGCCATGTCAGTCAGTCACCTAGACTGCTGCCCTTGCCCCTTCCGAAAGGCTGCTAGCCCCCTTTCGATGAACCATTCGTTAGTCTAGTCTCTCGGCACGGCTATCTGCTTTATTGGGAAGCGCAAGTCTCTCCACCGCGGCAAGGTCACATGGTTCGCAATAAAAAATACAATTAAAAATCCAATGTCAAACTCCCCAACACACACTTGTCTAATTACACTTTTGCAAGAAATGTGCCTAGTTGTACTAGCGCATGTACATGATTAAAATACACACCATTTTTGAGATAATGTTGTCCTAAAAACCAGAGTGTATCTTATAATCTGCGATATATTACATTCATGCAGAAAGAAATCACAATTACGCGCTATATGTGCTACCGCATGAGGCAAACATCAGAAAATGGCAGTTGTAGGTTGGTATTTTCTCGTCTTCTGTTCACTTTACATTCGTTATTTCACTTCCCTTTTGGAAAACAATTATTATTAAGAATGTTATTTTTACTTAATGGCGCAGTCGTCACTATTTTCCTGTTATCCTTAGTTTTTACATATAACAATCGTTTTAAAATAAGCTAAAAGAGCTTGCCAACAATTATTAACGATCGAAGAGTGTAATGGAATTAGCCATTGCCGATTGTTGCTAGCGAAAATTTCATAATTTTGCGGTGTTCTGTCTGTTAATGTTTATCTGCGACAACATGGACGTGAAAATCCTATGATGCCTCTTTCAAACGCAAAAGGATATTCCACGCTGGAATTAGCGGTGTATGTTTTTAGAATAGGTGTGTATTATATTCGCCAGTTACTTTTTCGGGATTTCGGGATTATATTGCAGCTGATTTAAATTTAATACGGTTGCACTCGAAAATGATATCTCCAGTGATGTTTTGTGAATATTTGTTTGATTTATTTGATTTATTGTTCTGTTTATCTTCGAAACACATTTTTGTGGTTCCTTAGCAAGGGCTACTCATGTGCTCTCTGGAACCAAACACCTTGCGGTTTGTTATTTCTAGGCAAGCAAAAGAGTGAAATCCTATAATAGTCAAGCTATAAGGACCATGATAATCCTGAGAGAGCGACTTAACGGGAAAGGGAAAAGTTGCATGAAAAACATACGTATCAAAAAAACTCAATTTCAATCCTAGAATGCTCACCATCCTCTACCCCGGTGATAGTTAGCGTGATCTAAGTTTGTGTTGGTTAAACTTTACAATAGGGCTATATCTGAATCGAATCAATGGTTTTTTGACTTTGTTAATAGATTTCCAAATGAAGAACTATTTTCTGACATTGAATATTGTACCGCGAGGTACATCCGCCTCGTTCATTCAAATGAAGCACCTTGAAGAATTACATCTGGAAGGTCGCAACAACTAGCACAAGAAGTTTGGACTTTTCTCTACAGATGTCTCCACCAAAAACACTTATGTTATGCCCTCTAGTGTGAAGAGGAACTATTAAAATCCTAAAGTATTTTTGTATTTTGGTTTACTACACTGAGTTGATTATTCTTTGTTTTTGGAATGTTAAAGTTGTCAATACTTCGATCTCTTCCCGCAAACTTTGAAGGCTGGCCAATGGAAAATTTTGTATATTTATTTTTAACCAATAAGATCTGTCTTGTAGCTATTTAATTACCCAATGAAAATTGGGGGTGTGCCGGGCTTTAGCCCAGAGCTCTCTAGAACCTTCCTGTCGGGTATAAAAGCTGACACATTTTTGACCAGGTTGTCTTATAGATGGTCCAGTTTACTGAGTGTGTGTTAATAGAGGAGGCGGAGGCGTCTCGCCCATCATCGGATATTCCATCAGCAGGCAATGGCAACCATTATATGACTAAGTGATAGCCTCTGAAAGCTAGTTCGAAAAGAAGGTTTCCAATTTTTAAAAATGTAACCTTAAATTTCCAAAAATGTAAATGCCTACTTCTACTGTAATGTAAATTTCAAACAAGCCGAAAAAAGCTGGAATTAGGGAATAGAGAGTGAGATATTCTCTCGTATTCCCTCTCAACTTGATTTTGAGATGACTATGACTTTATAATCGTTTCATATTTGTAACCTTTGTAAGTTAAGTTTTCCTCCATCTAGTCACCCCAGTAGCATAGGATTAGCCTCTGTAACTTCGGGCCAATAGCTCAAATAGGGTTATAATATTTGAATTGCAAATTTCAAGGAGTACAAGTGTCCGCCTCCATATCATTTTGATTTTTGGGCCAGTAACTTTAACCTGCTGTTTTCCACAAAGGCCCGGTAGAATGGGTATTCGATACCTTTCATTCTTTTATGTTAAGTTGTTACTGTTGGGTGTCTAAGACACTGTTTGAATTGTAAAATGTAGGTTGTGCCTTCGATAGGCCCGGACCTTTCTGGAAGTACGTTTCCAAGTGTGAAATATTAATAGAACAAAGACGCTCCTTCTTTGTAATGGTTAGATGGTGCCTTTGAAAGGCCGGTGTGGTTTGGAGAGTAGTCCCCTATATAATTTTGTGGAGCAAAAGGGTGCTCTTGAAACATTGTGTTCCGGGGTATCCGTGGAAAGCAGAGGTGAAAGAAGGTGCTGGGGTGAATGGGTCTAACTACGATGTCAAGAATAGATTTAAAACTTTAACGAAGGTTATATTTCTTTTAGAACTTCAAAATTGACAATTTTTCAAAACAATATTACAGGTACAAATAGCAATCATTAAACGAGATTGGGAAACTTCCACGATTCAAGAGATTAACACTTTGGGCTTTGAGCCCCTAGTTTTACAATTTTACAGGAGTAAGAGGTATTATTTATGACGGGCAGAAGTACCCTAATTGAAGAGCACTTGCTCCCTAAATCACAGTATCTAGCCTCCCAGAGGCACACTTTACAGTTACAAAACTTGCGAAAGAGCTAACAGGCTCTCCGTTTCTTTCAGCCTCCTCGAAGCAATCTCAAAAATCTTACACTCTCTGGCCTTTCATAGCCCAACTTACAATTTGAAACAGGGGTATCTCGTACCCAACTTATAGGGCCTTTGCGGAAAAGAACAGGTTAAGTAAACGGCCCGAAACACAAACAGAATGGAGGCGAACTGCGCTCCGAGATAATGAATACGTAAAAATCTTAAAGGGCTCTAGGCCGATGAAACAGGGGCTATTCCCAAACAACTGAGGTGACTCGTATAAGGTTAAATTCATCCATTACGAAAAGGAAGAAAAACAGTTACAAAACGTAGTCACCTCAAATCAAGATGAAGGGGAGCTCGAGAGGGTAATTCACTCTCTATCCCCGATTTACAGTTAAAGATTTTATTAAGTTTTTACATTAGCCGGAAAAAGATATATTTTAGAAAAGCTGATTACATAACTAAAGAGTCGGACCTTTCCCTCGGGTTAAACTACGGAGTTAGCAAGAAAGAAGGATGTTGTGTGGCCATTACCTTGTAGATGTACTAGCTGCCGACGAAAGAGGCCGCCCGCCTCCTGCTAAGCACACACACACACACAGATGGAAGTTGATCAATTGGCCAAGAAACGTGAAAAGCCGCAGTTTATGAACCCTCAGGGAAGGTTCGAGATCATTCAAGACTACACCAGCCACACCCACTTCAAAAGGTAACACTAAAAATCGAACAAGAAACCTGTGATAGGTCGAAAATGAATCCCAGAAATTAGGGATTGGCTAGATTCAAAAATGGCGAAAAGAAAAAGTATATATTGCCAACCCAAAAAAATGAACATGAATTAGTTAAAAAAACTAGAAATACAAAACCTTTAAAGTATAGGTTCTTTCACTTCACACCAGGGTGCATGATCATAGTTTTTAGTGGTGTCATCTGTGGAAGAATGTCCAAACTTCTTGATGAATGTCAAACAAAACAAATAGAAATTCACTCAGGTTAGGAAACTGCACAATAACAAAATTACTCAATATTTAGGTGGTGATATCTTCTGATTAAAGTTCCAAGTTGGTGTAGTTTCAGTTTCACTGTTTCACCAATAGAGTTCATTTAGGCGCTAGCTTTGGATGCGCGGCGTTGAGGTGTATCTCCCGGTACACATTGTATATTATTTTGAATACTCTGTAGAAGAAATTGGGAGGTTCGTCTCCTTGACCTTTTTTTTTCTTTTTGAAGCAGCCGCAGCGCTCAGGGAAAATGAACTTTTGTACCTGAATTATAAAGTTTGTCTTTGAAAAAAGAAAAGATAACCGTGAAAGGAAATATAACACTAATTTTAAATCTTTGGACTGTCTTAGATTCATGCCCGCACTTTCTTTCACCTCTGTCCACCACGGTATCCCCGTAACATATATGATAGTCACAATTATGCAAATGATGACAGAGATCACGTAGTGTTCGTATCCGATGCTGCATCCGAAGAGAGTGCTTCAGAAGAAAACCGTGATGTTATTTATCCCAGACCAGTAATCAAAGGTTGGTCACAAGTGGTCTTCTGAACCCCCCACCATCTTCTTGCTGGTAATATAGTTTTGCGACTTACTGGCGCAAAAGGCAACGCAAAATATGTGAAACGGAAGCGTGGGAGTGTTGATAACAAAGGACATTATTGACATGGTTGTGCATTTTACTTGAATGCCTGTTGATGTGTTCAGTCCTGGAAGATGTGACGTGAACCAGAATTATTTTATTAGAAAATGTAAGAAGGTAATATGAATGACAGAAAGTATGACCAACAAATAGTATATAAGTTGATCTAGGAAGGACAGAAAAATCAGAATGTGATGGAATCAACTTTTTCTCTTCTTCTTTTTTCTACTTGTTTTACGTCGCACCGACACAGATACGTCTTATGGCGACGATGGGACAGGAAAGGGCTAGGAGTGAGAATGAAGCGGCCGTGGCCTTAATTAAGGTATAGCCCCAGCATTTGTCTGGTGTGAAAATGGGAAACCACGGGAAACCATTTTCAGGGCTGCCGACAGTGGGGCTCGAACCTACTATATCCCGAATACTGGATACTGGCCGCACTTAAGCCACTGCAGCTATCGAGCTCGATGGAATCAACTAGGTAGAACCATTTTCTAGACGTGTTACTAATCAAATCAAATGAGTCCTACCGAGAAAATGAAGTGGCAGATGTTATAGGCGATCACGAAGCTGTTTTATTCCACATTAAAAATAAATGAGGTACAAAGGAAGGTTGTAAAAATAGGACTGTTAAGCAGTACTATACGATTGATAAGAGAGGAATGAAGATTATTCATTTATACGGAAACCGCAACAACCGACGGCGGTGCCTTAATCAGGCGTACTAAGTAAAATGGGGAGTGAGGTAGGCTGCCATTGCTTCCTTCACTGAGCTAGACACAACTGGCGCTATGAGTAGCGCCATTCACTAAATCTTGACGCACTCTGAATGCCATTACTCAGCACCTCCCATACCTGATTAGTGGTCTTGTGTGTATATATATATATATATATATATCGCCGCTGTTTGAGCAAAACTTCGTATCCCACAATGCTCTTTTTCTTATTATTCTCTTTCTACCGCTTTTCCCACTCTTGTGGGGTCGTGTGTGCGATCTGTGTCGCACATGTGGATCTGGCCCCTTTTTACGGCCGGATGCCCTTTCTTTATGAAGGGATGTAATCACTATTCCGTGTTTTCTGGTATCCCACAATGCTCTTCCTTGCCTTATTCTCCTTAAGACTGGCCGCACCTTCCAGCTGCAATGGATTTCCAGTCCATCAGAGCAATATTGGTATGCTTGCGTGTAAAGATAACTGAACGTTACTGTACCACACTGTATAAACATATGTTTGCACGACGCATTTACACACTCCCACAGTATAATATATTTAAGGTATTTACCATTATGTTACAAGCTTTGGGCTGCGTAGGCTTGGGAGTAAGTGGAATATTCCGAGCTGTTGGTGAAGAAATGGCTTGGAATGGCATTAATAGAAGAATAACTTGAGTGCAGTGTAAAAAGTAGGAAATATAATATCAAGATATAGTTGGAATTCAAAATGAAAATTTTGGGGCAAATAGTTGTTTATAAGAAGTGGATTTATGAACTGGAAAATTTACCAAGGGAGACGTTCGAGAAGAATTTCCAACTTCTTTGAAATTATCTAAGAAATAATAGTTGATAGGTAATTTGCCACTTGGCGACGAATTAATTTGCATATTATTGGTGACTAATTGATTATTGAAATATTTCTTGGCTGAAGAACTTTAGAATATGGTTCGATACAAGATCGGAGGGGCATTTCAGATCTGTTACGGATAAAGAATATGTTGCCATGCTGGTCGCCAACGTCCGAAACGGATACGCACCCCAAAAAGAAGAAGAATTCCACGGTCAGTTCGTAATACAGTGTTTTGTTGCCTATGTCTTCATATTGTGCCCTACAGGACCCTATGGTTCCGGCCAGGCGAATGCCGGTCTCGAACCCAGAGTACAGTAGTGAAAGAACTCCCACAAACGTGAGCTGGTGCACATAGTCTTACCTGAACACATATCCACGCTCGGCCGCACAGTCGCGCATATCTCAGGGATAACAAGGGTGAACAAAGGGCAAAATTAAGATAAAACAATAGGATATGTGACTAATCAGGTAAGAATCAGCTAAAATAAAATGGAAAAAATATCTAACAGAAAACATCGCTGCATTCAAAGTTTTACAATCAGGGATTTATTACATAAAAATATATTATTTACAAATATAAGAGCTTTCAAATGTGATTGGGGTAAAGATAATGTTGAGCCGATGACAACCAGTTCACTGCCTTCACGGAACAGCACTGCTGTAACAAGCATGTTACAATTGTGTAAGTAATGAAATCTAGTAAAATGGATATCTGCTGAAATACACATCTAACAGTAATTTCCATAAAATTTTCTATGCCTCGTACCATCGAACCCCGGTGCAAACAAATATAAACACATAATGTACAGTGCCCTGACCCGGTCTCAAACCCTGGTCCCATGAAAAGTAAGGCGTAGAATATTCATAAACAAACTATATAAAAAGGAACACAACCAACATGTCCAAGGGGTCAATATCAAACGGGCCAGTGTTAAAATAAATGCCGAACAAACAGAACTAAAATTTCCCTGCGTTCAAAACATCAAGGTCGTCTTCTCCCCCTTACACACTCGACAAGCTGCAGACAGCAATATAACCAAGTTTCAAGACTGTGACGTCAGGCACAATAACCCTCACCAGCCGTGCACTCGACAGGCTGCAGTCCACACAATTTATGAGCCCAGCTGACTGACTGCGTGCTAAGAAACTTCGCCTTTCAAAGTACCTCACATAATCTGGCTGCTTAAAAGCACTCTTTTAAATACACACGGGCTACCCGCCCTCATCTCAATATCACCAGCAATATAACAAATCTTATTTCCGCCTCCCATGGGCTCAACCTTGATAATACAAAGGCACAATTCAGTAAGCTATAGTCACATAGCCATAATAAGGCATCTCAAATGCATCCAATACACTCTCAAACTGTGCTGGGGCTCTCTCATATTAATTCATACAGTCAGCTACATGCATAATGCCCACATCTCTCAAACATTCGGACTCGCTCACCCTGTCAGTAAAGCTAGGTGAGTTACGGGGTAAATCCTGGTCTCAACTACACAACCTACGTCTGCAGAGACATATGCCTAAACGCTACACACTAAACAGTGCCTGCCTGTCGGACTAACCTACCATGACCAAGGGAGTTCGACCTGACCCATGAAGATAACACGTACACTAATATAATCCTATCGAAATGAAATATAAACACATCAACAAGGAATCTATAAACTATCATCTACCCTAATGTACGGGGTTCGAGCTTGAGGCCTAGCTCTTTATTACCAAGAATTTTCCTACCATAAACTAACCTGTTGGCTGACGGCCCCCCTGTTCCTATCTAAATTTAAATGACATGCTTGAAACAGAATTGGAAAGCTCTGACCTTATATGATTGATGACATGACGGAGCGGCCCTTCCTGTGGACCACTGAATTTACCACATCATGACAAACTGCGACGCTTGCAGCAGATACTGGTGAACAATTGGAGACATTCTATCTTGCGTGAGTCCTTCGTACTGCTCCTTAGATGGTTGGAAGATGTCCCCTTCGACGTCGCGCTGATCAGGTACGCCCAACGTTCCTGGATCGATTCCCGATGTCGTGCCGGCTTCAGCTCCCGTTGTGGCTTCCTCGCAATGATGATATAGAAGCTCGTTCTGGCTTGATGCAGGGGTAACTGAAAACAAATTCATTTATTACAGACTGTCCAGACTCGATGCCTGTTTCCACTACTATCGTGCCTCACACGTTACATTGACCAAGTCTTGTTCTGAATTTTAAACCTGGTACACTATAGTTTCTTCGCCACTCTTAGTAACACTGTTATTCCATCCTTTCACTCGGACAACATGTCGTGGTATAAGAACTACCCTGAGCCTACATTTATTCTAGCATTACGTCAGTTACAACTTGACCTCACAGAAATATGAAGATACTAGTTCATCAGTCTATTATAGGCAGTACCTCATCTCACCATAGCATATCAATACAGGTAATATCAAGAATTTAGCTGAATATGCAAGTTAATTACTTACTTCCTCTCAGATTCAGTAGTACTAGTTGTATGTGCAGCTCGAAGATAAAACGTTGTTCGCGGTGCCGACTCGCAGCATGACGACTTCGTTCAAGCAGCCTTACGGTCAGAGAATGAGGCTGATGTGCCAGGCGGCCTTGCATTTATAATCAGGTTGGCGTAGCCACGCCGCTTGATCGCGTGCAGGATACGCGCGCCCGCGACTCGAAGTTTTCCCGCACAAAGCACGTCAAGTACCCTACTTAACGAATGCATTTATGATTACAGCCATATTGCATATCAAAATTAAGCATAAATTATGCAGGTTGCAGTTCTTGTATCAGATCCAATGCATCTCTTTCGTAACCAAAGATATTAATTTAATTCTTTCTTCCCTCCGAAGGTTAGTTTTGCCGGGATCCGGGAAGCGTCCCCAATCTTCATTAAGGGGCTTGGCTTGGGACTTAACTCCCTTTAATGAGGTTCTGGAGATTTTCATAATGACGCTCTAGCTCTCGTCCCACGAGAACGCTTCTTCTGGAATATTTTATGAAATAAACTATAAGACAATGACTTCATGGGTGGTCTCAGGTAATCCCAATCTCTAATACTAAAATCTATACTATTGGTCCATGAACAGAATGGTTCAATATAGAACTTTTTCGATCTTATTGTGTTATTTTTTGATATTTTCAATGTAATGTGATCCGTGTCGCACAAACTACTAATCCTATAATATTCCTCTTTTGAGATCTTCTGAAACAGTAATTAGGAAAAGCAACTGAACCAAATAGTTCTCCTTGAACATTGCTTTATGTAAAATAAAAGCATAAATCTTACTCAAATCATAAGCTGCATATTCTTGTTGTAAAATTATAACAGATCCTAAAAAATTCTACCACAATTTTAAAATATTAACTTACGTGATTTCAAGGATATTGTCAGTTCTAAACGTAACGAGGTAAATTATTCGAAGGGCCACTGCTGATGAGACCTAGTGTTTACAGTTTACTGTGTCTTCTGGAATGGGCTAGAACAATTTTGTTACTTTCATTGACCTGTCTCAGTCTCATCCTTGAATTTGACAATATAAAATTTACTGAGATATGAGTGGTGCTAGTAATGCTATTCCTTATGCAGCCAGTCGCTGCTATGAATGGTGTGAAAATATTGCTCAAAAGGTCGGTTGGTGTACGCATTTCAGTGAGCTTGGCAGACTGATATATAATAGCAACTTCTAACTCGGCGAGGAAAGAAACGGGAGACTACTTCACTCATCATTTCCGTAGTATGCTCTTCAGTGATGTCTATGCCAACTATGACAGCTAATGGTGAAGCTGTTGAGGATCTAACCAGCCTTCGGGCTGAAGAGAACATACATACAAATCTTCTATGTCAGTACTTCTGCCGTCATACAACCCTTCTTTTTTTGCTAGTGGCCTTACGTCGCACCGACATAGATAGGTCTTACGGCGACGAAGGGATAGGAAAAGCCTAGGAGTTGGAAGGAAGTGGCCGTGGCCTTAATTAAGGTACAGCCCCAGCATTTGCCTGGTGTTAAAATGGGAAACCACGGAAAACCATATTCAGGGCTGCCGACAGTGGGATTCGAACCCACTATCTCCGGGATGCAAGCTTACAGTCGCGTGCGTGCCCCTGACCGCACGGTCAACTCGCCCGATCATACAACCCTTGAAGTATTCACACTATCACAATAAATTCATCATAATATACAATGGAATAATGAACTTGCTCTAGATATAAAGTTTTTAATGTCTTTCTGAACGAGCTATAACATATGAATTAATCGGATGAAACAATTGAAGACGCATTTTTATAAATCCAAACCAGGTACAACGTTCACGCGTAGCTTTTTAAGGCACTCCTTGTAAATCTGTGCCAGAAGTATTACTGATTGTAGATAATCATCTCTTATTTACCTTGTTTTCACGTGGAAAATAAGTTGAGTTATATTTTAGCTAGTTCAAAGTTTGGAAACAGAAAGGCCTGACATAAGTTATGTGAAACAATGCCCGACTCTGCTGGGACCTTGTGATCACCGTGCCATGCTCACAAATTGTGATCTCCTTGGAAGCCCAAGATTTCTAACTAATTTGACGAAGTTCGAATATACATTTTTAGAATAACTGTACCCTAACTATTTTTTTTATAGAACTGAAACCAGCAAGTTTGTAGTAATATGAAACTATTGAAATCGTGGTCTTAGTCATAGGACCTCCAGTTTTACGTGAAACTTGAACTAAAACGACATCTTTTTCTAGATCTCACATGCATTGACTGAAATTCGAACAGTGGCCTCCTCGGTGAGAAGCCGGCCATGGTGTCACCCGGCTATTATGTCCCCTCTTCTTTTTCCTTCTTTTTTCCAAATTTCCTGAGCGACATATAGATCTTATGGCGACGATGGAGTAGGAAAGGGCTGGGAGTGGGAAGAAAGCGACCGTGGCCTTAATTATGGTACATTGCCAGCATTTTTCTGGTGTGAAAATGGGAAACCACGGTAAACCATCTTCAGGGCTGCCGGCAATGTGATTTGAACCCCTTATCTACCGAATGAAAGCTGATAGGTACGTGACGTGAACTACGCAGCCACTCGTTTAATCTTCTATAATTCAATAACACAAAAAGTGTAATGTGATTCCATTTTTTCCTGCTTATAGACACACATACAGAAGTTACGATGTTAGTGTAATAAAATCCGTGGTTCCAACGGTATTATAATTTCTGTATGGCAATGTCAAAACCACCAATGCAGCTTTATTTAAACTTCAGAATGGCTGTTGGAAACAGGACAGAATTGTTAAACTGAAGTTTCCCTCCTTCTGGCGCGTAAATTCTGCAGTCTACAAGCAGAGCACAATCAATTTGAGGTCAGTGTTCTAACAACTCTTCTTATTTATTGATAACTTTGCTACCGAGCGAGTAAGGGTCGTCTAGATGCAAGCTTGTATGTATTTTCGGCTTATACTGTAGTTTAACACAATGCCTTAATTTAGGACACAGTTACATCTTTCCCTCTCATACTCTAGCGTCGTCTAAATCTTTTAGATGTATTAGTGTATGTATGTGTATGTTGGGTATTCAGCGCGAAGGCTGGTTTGATCCTCTGCAGCTCCGCCTACAGCTGTCATAAACAGCCTCACCGAGCCAGCCGTTGCTATTACATATCAGCCTGCCAAGCCCACTGAAATGCATGCACCAACCGACCCTATGAGCGATATTTTCACACCATTCATAACAGGGAATGGCTGCATAAGTAATGGTATTACTAGCATCACTCATACCTCAGTCACTTTCATATTGTCAAAGCCAAGGATGAGACAGAGACGGATCAATGAAAGTAACAAATTTATTCTAGCCCATACCAGAAGACATAATGCACTTTAAACACTACATCTCGCCAGCAAAGGCATGATGTATTAGTGTGACGATTAACAAATAACAAAATAACTTTCAACTGAGACGAACTCCTTGACGTGTCTTCCTCCTTCTCTAAAATACTACTCTTTGCTGATGACTGCAATATTTTCGAACCAATTAGTAGTCTTCTGATGAAGCAAGACGTCAAATATCCCACGAATTACTGTTACACACAAACCCCACTGCGTGTTCCTCATTATGATTTTCCCAACGTAGGTGTGTCGTAGTCTGTAATTATTTGTTGTATTCTTATTGAGCGTGAGCCATAGGTCGAAGAAAAAATCAATACAGGTGCTCTGTTTGGTAGCAATTCGTTACTTGTTACAAATATACAGGGAGAGTGATACGCCACCATACCTCTACGTAATAATATACCTGTGTGCCTTGCAACAATGACAATGGCGAACTAAATTCATGACAAATATTAGGAATCAAAAAAGAAAAGGAATCCAAATTCCTACAATGGTGGCAGAAGGGGGTGAACACTATTCAACAGATACTGAGAAAGCAAATCTATTTAGTAGGGAATTCAGAGATTCAGTAGAAGATTGTCAGGAGTTGGAAACAGAAACAGAAGATAGAGAGGGAGAGACACATAGGGAAACAAGAAGCTTCTCATTCACAAATGAAGATATTTTCAGAGAAATCCAACTGCTTCAGCAAGGAAAAACAGCAGGAAGTGATCAAATTACTTGGGAGGTATTAAAGACAATGGGGTGGTACATAGTGCCTTATTTAAAATTTATCTTTCACTATGTCATAAATAATAGTGTAATACAAAAGGAATTGAAGGAATATATAATAATACCAATTTATAAAGGAAAGGGTGATAAAAGGAAACCAGAGAACTACAGACCAATCAGCCTGACCAGTATAGTTTGTAAAATACTGGAGAGTTTAATAGCAAAGTACATCAGAGGGATATGTGATGATAAAAATTGGTTCATGAGGAGCCAGTATGGATTTAGAAAGAAATTTTCTTGTGAGGCACAACTGGTGGTATTTCAGCAGGACATATCAGATCAGTTGGATTCAGGAGGCCAGTTAGATTGCATAGCCATAGATCTTTCCAAAGCCTTTGATAGAGTGGAACATGGAATATTATTAAAGAAATTGGAGGGAATAGGATTGGACGTAAGGGTTATACGTTGGATAAGAACATTTCTAAATTCAAGGGTTCGGAAAGTCAAAGTAGGAAATAATATATCACAGGAAGAGAAAGTTTGGAAGGGAATTGCACAGGGTAGTATAATCGGTCCGATACTTTTCTTAATATACGCAAATGATTTAGGGAACAATATAACATCAAAAATAAGGTTGTGTGCAGATGATATTATTGTTTATAGGGAAATAAATAACATTGAGGATTGTTCAGAATTACAAAGGGACCTTGAAATTATCCAACAGTGGGTTAAAGAAAATAATATGAAGGTTAATGGAGGCAAATCAACTGTTACAACATTTACAAACAGGAGCTTTAAAACTAAATTTGAATATACTTTGGATGAGGTAGTTATCCCAAAAGATGGCAAGTGCAAATACTTAGGTGTGAGATTTTAAAGTAATTTGCACTGGAAGCGTCATGTTGATGACATTGTTGGGAAAGCATACAGATCGTTACATGTCATAATGAGGCTACTTAAAGGATACAACAAAGAATTAAAAGAAAAAAGTTACTTAAGTATGGTTCGACCGTTATTGGAATATGCAAACAGTGTTTGGGATCCTCACCAAGAATACCTAATAAAAGAAATAGATAGTGTGCAGAGGAAAGCAGCAAGATTTGTAACAGGGGATTTCAGGAGAAACAGTAGTGTATCAGAAATGTTAGAGGAACTTGGGTGAGAAACTTTAAGAGAAGGGAGAAAACTAGACTTATAGGATTATATAGAGCCTATACAGGAGAAGAAGCATTGGGAGAAATCCGTGAGAGGCTTCAGTTGGAAAATAATTATATTGGCAGAACTGGCCACAAGTATAAAATTAGAAGGAATTTTAGCAGAAGCGACTGGGGTAAATTTTCATTCATTGGGAAGGGCGTGAAGGAGTGGAACAGTTTACCAGGGGTAGTGTTTGATCCTTTTCCAAAATATGTACAGGTATTCAAGAAGAGAATGAACAGCAACAGGGAAAATAAATGAAATGTTAGAGGGCATTCGACCAGTGCAGGCTATTGTAAATAAAAAATGTGTGTTAAAAAAATTAATTCCATCCCCGGGTCCGTGGAGTTTGGACAGCCAAAGTAGGGGACTGCCTGTAGGGGTGAAGTACAGTGGGGACTTCGAGGGCCCTGGGACCGCTACGGTAGCTGTGAAGGCCCTTCAGGAACTCTGAAAAGTGGTGGCAAAAGGGGGCTCTGGTTAAGACGCAGCAGCTCGTTATGCTACTTAGGTTCCAAAATGGGTTAAAAAAAAGTAAATAAATGCAATGTAAATTTTAATCTTATACCAGTTGCACAGTATTATTTGAAGTAATTCCACATACTGTATATGAGTTGACTATGTTTGTAAGTATAGGAGATATTATAAGTAGAATTTTGTAAACAATATAAATTTATTAAGGATGATCTGTTTGTTTAATAGAAAAAAAATGTTAGCATAAATTGTATATTATTGTAGTCTAGAAAAAAAATTTCTTCTCTCGTTAATTTAAAATGTAGTGCTTGACAATAATGTATTTTAGTGTACCATTTGCCACCGAGGTAGACACCTCATTTGCAAATAAAGAGATTTTGATTTGATTTGATTTGATTTGATTTGATTTGATTTGATTTGATTTGATTTGATTTGATTTGATTTGATTTGATTTGATTTGATTTGATTTGATTTGATTTGATTTGATTTGATTTGATTTGATTTGATTTGATTTGATTTGATTTGATTTGATTTGATTTGATTTGATTTGATTTGATTTGATTTGATTTGATTTGATTTGATTTGATTTGATTTGATTTGATTTGATTTGATTTGATTTGATTTGATTTGATTTGATTTGATTTGATTTGATTTGATTTGATTTGATTTGATTTGATTTGATTTGATTTGATTTGATTTGATTTGATTTGATTTGATTTGATTTGATTTGATTTGATTTGATTTGATTTGATTTGATTTGATTTGATTTGATTTGATTTGATTTGATTTGATTTGATTTGATTTGATTTGATTTGATTTGATTTGATTTGATTTGATTTGATTTGATTTGATTTGATTTGATTTGATTTGATTTGATTTGATTTGATTTGAAAGAATGTAATGTTTGGGCGGTTGTCGTTTCAGTCACAGTGTTGCTATGGCAGATGCAAACAGTCACTCGCGTGAAGAACGATTAGTGGCAAACGTATGAGTGCTTGAGGGAATGCGCATGGGTCAGATAATGACCCATAATATAAGTGCATTTCGGGAACGGTTTAATAAGACTCCTGCACGGAAAACACGCTGCTGGATTGCGAGAAACGTGCGTTCATTCTCGGCTAAGATAGGCTGCGGAGTGGACGAAGGTAACGAGTTTGAAAATATGTGACGTGGTAAACCGCTCCATTGTGCGTCCCTCAGTCAACGAAGAAACGAGTAGCAGAGCTTTGGATACTATGACATGAAATGGCGGGTGGCTTTTAGTGCCAGGATGTGTCCGAGGACTTCGGCTCGCCAGGTGCAGGTTTTTATTTGACTCCCGTAGGCGACTTGCGCGTCGTGATGGGGATGAAATGATGAAGACGACACATACACCCAGTCACCGTGCCAGGGGAATTAACCAATTATGGTTAAAATTCCCGACCCTGCCGGGAATCGAACCCGAGACCCCTGTGACCAAAGGCCAGCACGCTAAACATTTAGCCATGGAGCCGGACGTTTGGATACCATTATCAACCTTAAGAAACAGCATAAAATGCGTTCGAACGGCACCCGTCGGCAGCAATGAAAATGGATTTCGGTAGTTTCCCATTTTCACACCTTAATTAAGGTCACAATTGCTTCTTTCCCAGTCCTAGCCCTGTCCTATCTCATAGTCACCATAAGCCCTTTCTAAGTACGCTCGACTTAAAACAAATAGCAACAAATTAACATAGTTGAGAAACAGACCATAAAAGTATCCGCCGGGCTGAGTGGTTCAGACGGTTAAGGCGCTAGCTTTCGTATCCCAAGTTGGCAGGTTCGATCCCGGCTCAGTCCGATGGTATTTGAAGATCCTGACATACGTTAGGCCTTTTCGGTAGATTTGCTGACACGTAAAAGAACTCCTACGGGACAAAATTCCGTCACCTCGGCGTCTCCGCAAATCGTAAAAATAGTTGGACGTAAAAACTATAAAATTATTATAAACGTATTCACGGCTAGTATTGAACACTGGATTTCAAAGTTCGGAAGCAGATACGATAGATATTCGTATATAAAGTTCATTTATCGAAATTATATCTACTATAGCCTAGTGTTCAGTTGTGGAGAATTGCCAACATTATCTTAACATGGAAAATGGATGACATCGGATATTTTAGTTTATACCAACATGATTCAGAACCCGAAGTAGAAACCTGTGATGCTGCGGTTGTCCGCAAATTTCCCTTAGCCGCCTGGAGCACTGGCGTACAGCGGGCGAGTTGGCCGTGTGGTTAGGGGTGCGCAGTTGTGAGCTTGCATCCGGGAGATAGTGGGTTCGAGCCCCACTGTCGGCAGCTCTGAATATGGTTTTCGGCGGTTTCACATTTTCACACCAGGCAAATGCTGGGGCTGTACCTTAATTAAGGTCACGGCCGCTTCCTTTCCACGCCTAGCACTTTCCTATCCTGTCGTCGCCATAAGACCTATCTGTGTCGGTGCGACGTAAAACAAATTTTTGTAACACTGGCCTACAACAAAACTAGCATACGGCACAGCACACTGTATTACACAGATCTACACGTCTACACGTTGAAATATACATTATGTAACAGTCATGATTTCAAATTTCAATAGATTTCATTTTTAACTTTCCGCAAACCTACTTCGTCAACGATTGCATGTGAACTATTCGGAGATTACCTCGATTAAATTACAACATGACTAAAATATAGAAGAGCTATTTTAAAAGTTAACATTCGTATATCATGTGGTATCTAGGCGGAATTTCTCCGTCATTCGCCGTAAATCTCGATCAGTGACACAGTTTAAATTGCTTCAGTTCCTTAAACATTAGACGCTGCACGCAAGATTATAAATTACATCAAATCCGCACTATCTGCCCATTTTCATGACAGTACATCTTATTTTGCTTTCTGCGTGGGTAATGAAAATCAATGATAAAGTTGTTAGTGTTTTTCATGGAGCCAGTTAGTGCCTTGTTCTAACAATACTGGTCCGAATTATCGCTACTGATCTTACTGCAATTCAGAGTCATGCCATTGTGCTATCAATGCTTATCCCCTCATATACTGTACCAAGGAACGCCTACGAATAACCACTAAACAGAAAATATTTCACTAGGTAGTGCACAGAGGGCTCATAATAGTTTCACACATGAAGGAGATAAACAACATATAATACGTATCACAGGTCAACACAATAACATTAAAAACAAAATAAGAGTCTTCTTTCTGGACTTCTTCACAATTCATTGGGGTCGGCACGTGATGTGAATTTTGGCCAGCATTACGTCAGATGCCCTTCCTGGCAGCAACCCCATGTGGACGAATGTATTTAGTATTGCATGATTCTCTGGTGATTGGTAGTGTCATGTGTTGCTTGTACTGTAGATTAAGAGAAATTGATTAAGAAAACGCAAATGGCCAATCACCGAAATGAAAGAATTAACGAAATACAATTAAAAACCCAGAGCCAGCTGGGAATCGAACCCGGAGGCGTCTGGGCCGAAGGAGTGTACGCTGGAAATTCAGTGAAGGAGCAGGATAAGATTAACAAAAACAATAAAAACAATAGCAATATAGTCAGGCTCAGATGGTAGAACGCTGACTTTCTGAGACTAAGGTGGCGGGTTCGATCCCAGCTTAATCCGGCGGTAAATAAGCGGTTGGGGTTCCTGTCCGGGTCGCGTAACTATAATCTTGCATTCGGTAGATGGTGGGCTCAAATTCCACCGTCACATCAGTTTTCGTGGTTTCCCATTTTCACACCAGGCACATTCTGGGATTGTACCTTAATTAAGGCCACTGCCACTCTGGTGCAAATCCTAACGATTTCCCGTACTTGCACTGCCGAAATTCTTGGAAGTGTTTGTGCTACGTTAACACACTAGCAACAAAAGAAGTCCAGCGGTATTTGAAGGTGCTCAATACCTCAGTCTTGTTCCAGTACACACACTCCTGGAGAACAAAATTTCCGACACGGCGGGTTTCCAAAAACTATTAAAGGTGTTTGTGAAAAATCTCTCTATGTAAACAAATTATACTTTTGTCTCATAGGCTCATGCTTCATTTCAGATTAGGTACACAGAGATCGAAAGTAGGTTGAGTTCATATTTTGTCGGTATATCAGTCTATCCCTTTGTGTACCTATTTCTTCATCAAGGCAAAACTGCTGAACTGAATATATAGCAACTGGTAGGATTAAGTTTTATGACTAAGATTTATTTACTGCTATTTCGTACACTCTACACAAACACACAAATAGACCTGCTTATGTTCTCTATACTCCCGTTAAACTGAAATGCCGGATGGCCTTTAGTGCAGGGAGTGTCCGAGGACATGTTCAGCTCACCAGGCGCAGGGATTTTGATTTGACACCCGTGGGTGACCTGCGCGTCGTGATGAGGATGAAATGATGATGAAGACGGCACATACACACAGCCCCCGTGCCAGTGAAATTAACCAATGATGGTTAAAATTCCCTATCCTGCCGGGAATCGAACCCGGGGCCTCTGTAGTCAAAGGCCAGAGCGCTAACCAATTAGCCACGGACCGGACTATACTCCCGTTAACTCAGTCACACTGGGTTTTTTCATTCTACCGCTTACAAACTAACACAGTCACGGTAACTACATAACACGCATTACGCTATGTTCCATTACTGTCACACACACTCTAAGGCAGTTCCACAATATTATACTTGCTGTACAATATCACAGCCACTAGTTCACAGCTTGTGCACAACCTAGTCTCAAAATTTTGTACACCGGGCACCGGGCACTGTCCGTACATTCACAACATTCTTCGTTCACTGGGCTTGCCGGTCTCTAGTCCAATTTTCCCATGCTGCGCCATAGTCGAAACGTTCACTTCACAGCAGCTGGACACGAGAGACTGAACTCCTCCACGACAGACAGAGCAGAACGATAGGCCTCTGTTCCAAGGACAGAAAACTCACTACACCGAACTACTCAAATGACCCTGAACTCTGATTGATAACACGGTTTAGCTCGTCTAGTCCACCTGTAGGGAGGCGGACCCTTCAATTTACTCTGGAGTCCCCTCGATTCGGAATGATCTGGGTTCACTTTCTAGATCTTTTCCTGACTGTCGTGAAGTTTCCAGTGATATGACAGACTGGTGGCAGAGAGGGGTTGGCCTTGCGCACCTGGCTTGTTCCTGATTGGTTGACTGCGTGGTAATCACGTATCGTTGGCTTTCTTTCAAAACCTCGTATGTCTCAATGCTCGTCCTGCCCATTATATTCCTTAAGACTGGTCACGCCTCTCAGCCACGTACTGATATGCAGTCCATCAGTATAATTTTCGTTGTGTTCATTTTGCTGTGCTGTTCTGTGAAGGAAAATGAACCTTATCATACCGTATGTAGGGATGGTGTTTGCATTGCGAATTTATGCACTCCTACAGTATGATGTATTTAAGGTTCGTTTTTCTTTACATAATAGCAGAGGAAAATGAACATAATTATTCTGATGGACTGCATATAAATATGTGCCTGGGAGGCGTGACTAGTCTTAAGGAATATAATGGGTAGGAAGAGAATTGGGACATACGAGGTTTTAAAAGAAAACCGTCGATATGAGTAGTAACGTCGGTGGTTCCCAATGTGGAGCCCCCAATATCTTACAAAAAAATGGTGGACACTGTCACATTGCTGCTCGTCTCGATCTGCTCCATGATAGGGGCTGGAGCTCTGATCAATTCGGGCTCATAATTCGAAACGTCCAGATTCAATGGACGCTGAAGGAGAGAACTGGGCACATGATCGCTGGACTACATGGACAGGCAGTGGAGGTACAAACTGCTTCCAGCCGGGTGTCACCTTCGAGGAGATAGTGGGAATGCTTGACGGACGCATGCCTTTGCTGGCAGGACGTAGTGTTTACAGTGCACTGTGTCTTCTGGTATGGGCTAGAGCAATATTGTTACTTTCATTGATCTGTCTCAGCTTTATCCTTGGCTTTGACAAGATGAAAGTGACTGAGGTATGAGTGATGCTAGTAATGCCATTCCTTATGCAGCCAGTCCCTGCTATGAATGGTGTGAAAATATCGCTCATAGGGTCGGTTGGTGCATGCATTTCAGTGGGCTTGGAAGGCAACGGGAAACTACCTCACTCCTCATTTCCCTAGTACACCTCTTCAGTGATGCCTAGGCCATTTATGACAGCTGATGGCGGAGCTCTTGAGGATCCAACCAGCCTTCCGGCTGAGGACTAAACATACATACTTGACGGACGCTACCGTGACCACGAGCCCACAGTCGCCCACCGTGTCCAGCTACGGGAGAGGACACAGCCCGCTGATGAAACGCCGTTGGAACTCGCCGCCAGGGTCGGACGACTAGCCTGCGTGGTTCAGAACGGGACATCCCAGGATCACATCCAGTGCGAGGCGGTCGGAGGTGCGGACGAAGGGAAAGCCATCGGAGCTTTGGTCGCCATGCGAGGGTCGGTGTGTGCCTCTCCACTAGCTAGCAGGTTCCGACGTTGGGGTAGAATTCGTTCTTGTCATTAGAACACGGAACGAAATACAGACACGTACTTCACGCGCTACGTGACGGTCACATCACGCCATACTTTCAATTTTCTCACCTGGTCATCCCTGCTGTAAATAATAAAACCTTTGCAAAGTATTTCCCGATCGTTTGTGTTCCTTGGTTTTACCCAACAGGAATTAATAACGGTAATACTCCTAATTATTGTGTTTTTCATTAATTCCAAACTATCCTATCAATCAATCAGTCAACATTGATCTGCATTTAGGGCAGTCGCCCAGGTGGCAGATTTCCTACCTGTTTTCCTAGTATTTTCTGAAATGATTGCACAGAATTTGGAAATTTATTGAATATCTCCCTTGGTAAATATATAAACGAATATTTTCCCCTATTTGTTCTCTTCCACCTTATCTTCATATTGTGATCTTTCCTACTTTTAAAAACACCACTCAAACGTATTCGTCTACTAATGTCATTCCACGCCATCACTGAGAGCTCGAAACATATCACTTAGTCGAGCAGCTCGTCTCCTTTCTCCCAAGTCTTCCCAGCCCAAACCTTGCAACATTTTTGTATCGGTACTCCTTTGTCAGAAACCCAGAACAAATCGAGCTACTTTTCTTTGTATTTTTTCCAGTTTTCGAATCAAGTAATCATATGAGCGTCCCATACATTCGAATCATACTCTAGTTAGTACTCCAGTTATCTTCAAGATATCACCCGAAATATCTATTCAGTCTAAATGGTGAGCATAACAAAATGGAAAATACCATTTTCAGTCTTTTATAACCAATGCAAGCATTATAATGGAGTTATTCAAATTGTTGAGCTAAATATGTCTTTTTAACGTGACAAGGGCTTTCATGTCAATAGAGCGGCGTCGAGTCATCTCCAGTTAATTCTATCGATAATCCGTCACCGACGGGTAGTGGCTGTAAACAGGAAAGAAAAATTCTCAGGGAAGTCTGTGGCCCTTTAATGACTGAAAATGGGGAGTTCGGACGCAGGAAGAATGAAGACCTGTACTAAAGTAAAGAAACTGAAAGGCTTGTCCGAGGACAATTCCTAAATTCTTATCGCAGTTTTGGACTTGGTTAGGTTTGGAAAAACATCAGTTGACATCCGCGGTTCAATATTAGTTTTAAGAAACCATTTATACAGTTAATAACGTCGTAAAACTGGACTAGATCAACATCCAAGGATGTACTGAAACAAATAAGGGAAAAGGCCAGAAGAAAAGCTGTGAACTAGTGGCTGTGATATTCGGTGTTGAACTCCCTCTTCTTTCGTCATCAATTAATCAATACTGATCTGCATTTAGGGCAGTCGCCCAGGTGGCAGATTCCCTATACGTTGTTTTCCTAGCCTTTGCTTAAATGATTGCAAAGAAATTGGAAATTTATTGAACATCTCCCTTGGTTATTCCAATCCCTAACTCCCCTTCCTATAAATGAATATTTGCCCCAGTTTGTCCTCTTGAATTCCAAATTTATCTTCATATTGTGATCTTCCCTACTTTTATGAACGCCACTCAAACTTATTCGTCTACTAATATCATTCCACGCCATCTCTCCCCTGACAGTTTGGAACATACCACTTAGTCGAGCAGCTCTTCTCCTTCCTCCCATGTCTTCTCAGCCCAAACTTTGCAACACTTTTGTAACGCTACTCTTTTGTCGGAAATCATCCAGAACAAATCGAGCTGCTTTTCTTTAGATTTTTCCAGTTCTTGAATCAACTAATCCTGGGGAGGGTCCCATACACTGGAACCATACTCTAGTTGGGGTCGTACCAGGGACTTATATGCCCTCTCCTTTACATCCGTACTACAACCCCTAAACACCCTCATAACCATGTGCAGCGATCTGTGCCCTTTATTTACAATCCCATTTATGTGATTACCCCAATGAAAATCTTTCCTTATATTAACATCTAGATACTTACAATGATCCCCAAACGGAGCTTTCACCCCATCAACGCAGTAATTAAAACTGAGAGGACTTTTCCTATTTGTGAAACTCACAACCTGACTTTTAACCCCGTTTATCAACATACCATTGCCTGCTGTCCATCTCACAACATTTTCGAGGTCACGCTGCAGTGTACAGCAAGTGTAATATTGTGGAACTGCCTTAGAGTGTAAGTGACAGTAATGGAACATCGTGTAATGCGTGTTATGTGGTTACCGTGATTGTGTTAGTTTGTAAGCGGTAAAATGAAAAAACAACAGTGTGACTGAGTTTACGGGAGTATAGTCCGGTCCGTGGCTAAATGGTTAGCGGTTGCCATAAGACCTATTTGTGTCGGTGCGACGTAAAGCCCCTAGCAAAAAAAAAAATGGTTAGCGCGCTGGCCTTTGATCACAGGGGTCTCGGGTTCGATTCTTGGCAGGGTAGGGAATTTTAACCATCATTGGTTAATTTCGCTGGCACGGGGCTGTGTGTATGTGCCGTCTTCATCATCATTTCATCCTCATCACGACGCGCAGGTCACCTACGGGTGTCAATTCAAAACACCTGCGCCTGGTGAGCTGAACATGTCCTCGGACACTCCCTGCACTAAAGGCCATCCGCCATTTCAGTTTAACGGGTCTGCGTAGTGTGTACGAAATAGCGGTAAATAAATCTTAGTCATAAAACTTAATCCTACCAGTTGCTAAATATTTAATTTAGCAGTTTTCTCATGTTGATGAAATAGGCATACAAAGGGATAGACGGATATCGATGGCTTTCTTTTAAAACCTCGTATGTCCAAATGTTCTTCCTACCTATTATATCCCTTAAGACTGGCCACGCCTCCCGGTCATATATTTGTATGCAGTCCATCAGAATAATTTTCGCTGTGTTCATTTTCCTTTGCTAATGTCTAAAGGAAAATGGACCTTGAGGTACCGTATTGTAGGGATGTTGATTGTATGGCAAATTTACACACTCCTACAGTATAATGTATTTAAGGTTCATTTTCCTATACAAATTGGCAGAGGAAAATGACCATAACGAAAATTATTCTTTTGGGCTGCATATAAATATGGGACTGGGAGGCGTGACCAGTCTTAAGGAATATAATGGATAGGAAGAGTATTCGGACTTACGAGTTTTTTAAAGAAAGCCATCGATATACAGACAAAATATGAAATCAACCTACTTTCGACTTCTGTGTACCTAATCCGAAATGAAAACGAAGCATGAAACTATAGTAATTTTACAGAGGGTCCCGGGTTCGATTATAGGCCGGGTCGGAGATGTTAAACTCTATGCTACTGTGTGTATGTTTTCCATGAAAAGAGGAGAAATAGTGAAATAGGAAAGAAAAATTCTCAGGAAAATCTTGGCTCGGGGACTGGGTGTTTGTGCTGTCTTCACCATTCCTGCAACTCACACATCACACATAACACTATCTGCCACCACAATAATACGCAGTTACGTACACATGGCAGGTGCCGCCCATCCTCATCGGAGGGTCTCCCTTAAAAGGGCTGCACTCTGCTAGAAAAAGGCACACGAAATTTTAAAGAATTAGTGGATGCAAAGATAAAGGGAGATATAATACAGGACAGAACAACTTTTAGGAGAATGATACAAAAATATCAAGGGTTTCCAGGAGAAAGAAAAGAAGGAACGGAATACCATTTGGACAGAAGAGAGGAGGTAAAAACCAGTGAAATAATGAAGAACTGTTGGAAAGCAAGAAAGGAAGCAGGAAACAAACGGAAATGAATGTTATTTTACCTGATCCTAAGTTGGCAAAAATCGAGAAACGAAGAAATCATAATAATCATGTGTTGAACGCCAAGCTCAGACACTACCGTACCGTCATTTATCCGCAGGCCGTTTATGCAGCGGAGTACCTTGCAATGAACAAAAATGCCTTATTTTGAAATCTGAGACCAAAGGAGAGAAAGAATGAAAAGTTTTGAGGAAAAACTTGGGCCCCATCAAGGACAACGGTGAATACAGAAGACGAGCTATATTTACACGTCGATAAGATAACGGATACAATGCAGAAGTTGTGGTGGATGGGGTGATTATTGTTTTAATAATAAGTACAACTAGGCAACCATTCTCTTTATAACACTGATCAGAATGAAAAAAAGAAAGGAATCCAACACTTCGAAAAATGAAGGAAGGCCTATAGGCCAAAAAATGACAAGGGCCACGAAGGTTGTGAGAATGAAAAACTCCCTAGTCCTTGGAAGCTAATAGCGTCGGGGTCGAAAAACAACGAGAGTTGACCAAGGAATATCGGATACAATAGATGAGTAAGGAGCCTGGCACAAGTAAATGGAAGCATACCAGGGCTCAGGACAAACTGCGACAAATATTCATTTGTAGGAAGAGGAGTTAGGGATTGGAGTAACTTACCAAGGGAGATGTTCAATAAATTTCCAATTTCTTTGAAATCGTTTAGGAAAAGGCTGGGAAAATAACAGATAGGGAATCTGACACCTGGGCGACTGCCCTAAATGCAGATCAGTATTAATTGATTGATTGAAAGGGCCCCGTGCTTGCTAACCCACGCTCCCAAATTGAGAGCCCCTTTCAGTCGCCTCTTACGACAGACAGGGGATATCGTGGGTGTTATTCTACCGTCCCCACCCACATGCCTGTAGGGGTGAAGTACAGTGGGGACTTCGAGGGCCCTGGGACCGCTACGGTAGCTGTGAAGGCCCTTCAGGAACTCTGAAAAGTGGTGGCAAAAGGGGCTCTGGTTAAGACGCAGCAGGTCGTTATGCTACTTAGGTTCCAAAATGGGTAAAATATAAATAAGTAAATAAATTCAGTGTTAATTTTAATCTTATACCAGTTGTATAGTATTAGTAGAAGTAATTTCACATACCGTACTGTATATGAGTTGACTATGTTTGTAAGATATTATAAGTAGAATTTTGTAAACAATATAAATTTATTAAGGATGATGTGTGTGTTTAATAGAAAAAATTATTAGCGTAAATTGTATAATATTGTATTCTAGCAAAATTTTCTTCGTCTCCTGTTAATTTAAAATTTAGTGCTTGACAATAATGTATTTTAGTGTACCATTTGCCACCGAGGTAGACACCTCATTTACAAATAAAGAGATTTTGATTTGATTTGAAATCGGGAGAGGTAGATTCCTTTATATGGTCACGTGACAAAAAAGATCCCAGAAAGGACAACCACGTGGATCGTCTCCTAGGTACTTCCAGAATAAGAAGACAAAACTGGTCTGATTCAATGAAGTAGAAAAAGAACCACAAGAGGTAGGCATCACACAAGATGATCTGCAGGAGCTCAACCCAATTAAGAAACTTTCAAGATCAAAGAGGTTTCCAAGAAACGACAAAGCTGAAAACAGGGAAGCAAGAACGGCAACGAATGTAGGAGTACTGGGCAAATGTTAAATCCCGGGGAATGTTAATATTGAGATTGTTGAGGACCTCTGACTCATTTCTAGTAGCCGGCATATTCTCTTGGAAGTCCCTGTATCACTCAACGGTAGGTAAAACTCTACTTCGCAGAATATTTGTAATCGAGTAAAATTCCTCCCTACAAAGCAAAATTAATAGACCTAAGTAAAATCGATCGTCGCCGGCAACTTTAGCAGTTACTTACGAAAATTACTCAACATTACAAAAATAAACAGTTTCTCAAAGAAGCAATAGTGGGGATTCACTTACCGAATGCGCAATTCATGAAATTTAAAATGCAATCCAACGCCAACTAGAATATGCTATCCGTATATGCCACCATTCTACCTACATGCACTAATATCCTAAGAAAAATAAAATATTAATTACATTCGGATATGTGCCCGTTGTGACGCTGGTAATAATACAGTTCCTAGCATATCACAAAAGAATGTTGTCAATATATCGTGAGTTAAAAGATGGCTGCAAGATGTAGCGGCAAACAGGATCTCTTCGGTATATGGTTGGAATCGTAGAATTCAACTCAGCAGTCAGAACTTGGTTACATACCCATAGCTTCAGTTGTAATGGACATACATATTAAGGATTGTTCCTTAGGGACCTACATTCGGTGACTAATAACAACTACCACCATAAATCGCGAAGAATTATGATAATCGGTTTCCAAAAGTAATGTGTTACTCCTTGTAAATGAAGTAAAACTAAAATCTCCTCTAACTAGGGCTAAACATGTCCAGTTCACACAGTCTAAGGCTAATGTTGCCGGGTGGGCCTGTTGATCCATGTTGAAGTACTATACACGAACTTTTTCTTGAGCCCGATTTTTCGGGGTGAGGGGTAAGGAGAGAGCGCTGACGGTTCCGGTTATACTGCCAACTAGATGGAAATGAAATCTGAAATGAATCGATAATATGATCGATCGATATGAATTTTCTAAACATTTATTATCTTACGCTAACACTCTGTCACACATACATCATTTAACATTATATAACATTTCTCGATGCGAATCTTGTTCCTAGCATGAATTATATAGTTTGGCTTTGCGGTGTAAACAACATCAGTACTAGTTCGTAAAGTGTACGCCAGATGTCGCACAGCGATGCATAATTTGTGTTTCAAAGGTTGCCGATATGGATGTCGAAGATGACCGAGGTCTACCGATTCAGCACTAGCGAGCTCAGGGCTCAAGAAAAGGTTCGCGTATAGTATGTTGAATTAACTTATTTGGTTTTTATATTGTGTTTATGGTAAACACCCCTTCAACTTCGTCGAAGAGTGGTGAGGGAAATCGTGCCATGCTCAAGGGATGATTGAGCCTCAAATCTGTTGCCATCGTTCATTTTTAACGCCAATGGCTTTCTTTTAAAACCTCGCATGTAGGCCTACCAATGCTCTTCCTACCCGTTATTTTCCCTGAGATTGGGCACGTCTCCCAGCAACAATTGCATATGCAGTCCATCAGAATAATTATCGTCGTGTCCGCCTCTGTAGCGTAACGGTTAGTGTCGGGGGCCTGGGTTCGATTCCCGGTACTGCCAGAAATTTAAGAATGGCAGGAGGGCTGGTATGTGATTGAAATGGTACATGCAGCTCACCTCCAATGGGGGTGTGCCTGAAAAGAGCTGCACCAACTCGGGATGAGGACACGAGTTTGTCCGACTCGTTGGCTGAATGGTCAGCGTACCGGCCTTCGGTTCAGAGGGTCCCGCGTTCGATTCCCGGCCGGGTCGGGGATTTTAACCTTAATTGGTTAATTCCAATAGCCCGGGGGCTGGGTGTATGTGCCGTTTCCAACATCCCTGCAACTCACACACCACACATAACTCTATCCTCCACCACAATAACACGCAGTTACCTACACATGGCAGATGCCGCCCACCCTCATCAGTGGGTCTGCCTTACAAGGGCTGCACTCAGCTAGAAATAGCCACACGAAATTAAAAAAAAACTTATCGTTGTGTTCATTTTCCTATGCTAATGTGTAAAAAAATGGAACTTACCATACTGTATTGTAGGGCTGTTGTTTGCATGGTGAATTTGTGCACTTCTTAAGCATAAAGTTCATTTTTCATTTTACGTGATATTGTTTGAGTCATCAGTCTATAGACTGGTTTGATGCAGCGCTCCATGCCAGCATATCTTGTGCTAAACTATTCATTTCTACGTAACTGCTGCAACCTAAATATGCTCTAATCTGCTTGTGATATTCATACCATGGTCTACCACTACCGTTCTTATCGCCTACACTTCCCTCAAAACCCAAATCAACAAGTCTTGGGTGTCTTAAGATGTGTCCTATAGGTTATCTCTTCCTGTCAAATTTAGCCAAATCGATTTTCTCTCACCAATTCTGTAGCATCACATTTCAAAATCTTCTATTCTCTGTCGTTCTGAGTTAGTTATAGTCCATGTCCCACTTCCATACAATGCCACCTACGCTCCAGACGAAAGTCTTCAAAAATATATTTCTAATTCCTAAATTAATGTTCGAAGTGAGCACATTTCTTAAGAAGATCTTCCTTGCTTGTGCTAGTCTGCATTTTATGTCCTCCTTACTTCTGCCATCGTTAGTTCTTTTTTTACCACCCAAGTGACAATATTCATCTACTTCATATAAGACTTCATTTCCTAATGTAATATTACGTGCATCACCAGACTTCGTTTTACTGCATTCCATTACTTTTCGTTTTTGACTTATTTATTTTCATCTACTTCTTTACCCAAGACTTCATCCATACCATTCAGCATATAATACCGTATGTAATAAAAGTAATTTTTTATTTTATAAAACCTACATTTTGCATACAAGTGCAGGTATTTATTCTTTACAACAAAGCAAAGAACTGACATGATGTGGGACGTGTGTTGGTTTGAGATGTACATTGTGTTGTATGTTTGAAACAAAGGTTCGCTATACAGCCCTCCGCATGGTGTTTCGTAAGTTAAACTTCGTTAAAACCCACTTGGTCAGTTGCATGAGAAATAGAAAAACACGCGCATTCATAAATAGTATAGAATATTACAAGAGCTTTAACAGATTTGCTGTGCAGTCCAGGATATCGCTGTTGAGAAAGCACTTAAAATTCTTCCACATCTCGGAATTACAGAAATATGTCCTTGAGCCGGGTGTTACTCTGCAGATATATCAGCTCAGTTGAAAGTAGCGGGAAACACTTTCATTCAATAGTGAGACAGGTTTGACAAATAAATGAAAATAAATTATTAATCTTGTACCCTTCGAAGTTTTGCGAAAACAAGCCAGCTGTTGGGCTACCAGCGCGGCTGCCGAACTTTCCCTCGACACCTATCCGCCAAAACGCCACAGGAGCGCTGTTTGGCCAAGCCTGCCTTAGCGGCAGTTATCGGCGATGTGCCGTGCAGTCGACTGCGAGTTAACAAATGCAGAGACAATCTTTTTAAATTCCTTTAATGAGTACGTCTACAGTACACATTGGGGATGAGTGTTAGAAGTGATCATTGGAATCCGACTACTGTTCCGGTAAATATACTTTTGGTTAGTATGGGGCGCGTAGAACAAAAATTGGAGAGGATATGTGTCAACGATATGAAGCAGTGAATGATGAAGAGAAAACATGCTTCGTTCATTTCCTAAGGTGAGTTGAATTAACGGAAACATGCGAATAGTAAAATTAATACTTACAGCTGTTATTATTCAACCAAGGCGCCGGAATTACAAATATCTGATATAAATATCTTATGTGCAATAGTTACAATAATTAATCTAAAATGAGAAATATACAATCATTTATAAAGGATACGAATATACAGAAAATGAACTGTACAAGCATAATGCGACTAAATCCTATGTTTTAAACATATAAACGACAAAAATAATGGAAAATACAACAGACGAGACAGAGAATGGATGATCAGGGAAGACCTGGAAGTGGAAAATATTAAGCTAATTTATGTAAGAAATTTCATTGCAGAAGGAAGGATATGATAAGAGGATGTCTAAATTCCTGTTGAGAGATAAAGTACAGTACTGTAAATGGCTGGAATACGTACAGGTGGACCTCTCGGTAAGAGAAAAACGACAGTAGTGGACATGGAAGAGATTCTTCATTCTGGTACTACGGGAAGGGACGTAGACCGGGAGAAGGAAACTAATTCAGATGACATAAATTCACCAATAGCTATATGCAACTCATGACGACTTCACATAAGATCGGTTTTATTTGAGAATTAGGAAATACGACTGACAGTGTAATCAGATTTACTGACGCCTAAAACAACCCTGTTTGAGGTAAAATTCTGTTTTTCAGGGTTTCTCTAAAACCATAAGCAATTAAGACTTCGGTCAATGTATATTATTGGGAATCAAAGGTAGAGTGCCGAGATTCACGAGTACGGGTTCAGATCTAGCGATTGTAGCCAGAGTGTTTTTGAAGAACGAACTCCATAGGCCTACTGTACAATGTTGGCATGTAAGACATCTCTGGTGACACATTCGTTGCTCATCCGACAAAATTTAAACTCAAGTCAGTAGGGTTCTCTCTCCTTTGAAATCTCGAAGATTAAAACAGAACACCGAAATTGACAAGCAAGCCTGCTACATGGCATAGTGTCAGATCTAAATGCTTGAACGCAATACCCGAGGTTTTAGACGACGATTATTATTATTATTATTATTATTATTATTATTATTATTATTATTATTATTATTATTATTATTATTATTATTATTATTATTATACCGGAAGGTACACCTCAACCCCGTGCATTTAAATGAAGCGCCTGGAAGAACGCTATATAACACATACAGTTGCAACAGCTATTTTAAGAAGTATCTATTAAAGAATTGATGTCATGCACTCAGGTGTAAAGTGGAACTACTAAAAATTAAAAGAAATTTTGTATTTATAGGTTTTCTAAACTGAACTGATATTTTCTTTGTTTTGATATTTCAAAGTTTGCAACACTTCGAACTCTTCCCGTCAGTTTTGGAGTCTGACCAATCAAAAATTTTGTGTATTTATGTTTCTGCCAATCATAGGCTTCTTGTAACTTTTTGACTGTCCAATAAAAATGAGAGGGTGTGTCTGGTCTTAGTCCAGAGCCTTCTCGAACCTTCTTCTCGGGTATAAAAGCGGACGCTTTTTCGAGTTAACTTTTCTTACTGATCGTCGTGTTATTGAGTGTGTGTGCCAAGAGAGGAGGCGGGGGCCTCATCCATCGGCAGGCAGAACATCAGCTAAGGTAATGGCCAACAGCTTTCTCAGTAGTTATCTCCGTAAATTTTCTAAAATATAAACTTTTCTTTCTTCTCATGTAGAAATTCGAGTAAATCAGTTGTACTTAACTGAAATTCAGGAATAGAGAGTGCGACACCCTCTCGAGTTCCTTATCAACTTGTATTTGAGGTGACTATGTTTTGGTAACCGCTTTATTTATGTAGCCTTGTAATGTAAATTTCCTCTATCTAGTCACCTCAGTGGTTTAGGATTAGCCTCTGTATTGTCGGGCCACCATCCCAAGTAGGGTTTTAACCTTGGATTTCAAGGAGCGCTAGTTTCCGCCTCCATACCTTTTGATTTTTGGGCCAGTAATTGAACCTGTTATTTCCCACGAAGGCCCGGTAGAATGGGTACTCGATATCCCTGCGTAAACTTAAAAAGCAATTGATATGGTCTTGTAAACTGTAGTTTGTGCCTAGAGAGGCCTGAAAGTGTAATTTTTTTGAGCAAAAACGCTCTAATCCCAATTGCAGAAGTGAAAGGTTGCCTTGAGTAGGCTGTAAGGGTTTGGGAACGTAGTCTCCTTGGTAGAATTGTACAGCATTGAGGCTCGTTTCTTCAAATGTCAAATATGTGTGAATATTGAATGGTGCCTTTGGAAGGCCATAACTTGTAACCTTTGGAGCAAAATGCTCTTGAAAATTGTGATTTAAATTTCCTGTAAAACAAATGGGGAGATTCGTCTCCTTTACCATCTGTCTAAACGCAACATTAGTGATGTAGGGACTTCTGTAAATAGGGAGCTCAAATTGTAACTAACCATTTCTAGGTTTTTATGTTTTCCTACTGTGTACCAAACTAGCTCTGTACCTGAAATCTTGTTGGTTCTTAAAATTTAATATCTGAAAGGAAATATAACCTTTATTTTTAAAGTTTTAAATTAATATTTGACCATCGTAGATAGACCCATTCAAACCAGCACCTTATTTCACCTCTCTGTTCCACGAAAACTCGGTAACAATTATTATTATTATTATTATTATTATTATTATTATTATTATTATTATTATTATTATTATTATTATTATTATCATCATCATCAGTACTTTTCTCCATGGCTGAGTAGCCAGCTCTTTCCTAGAGGCTCTAGTTTCTATTCCCACCCACTTTGATGGATTATAATCCCCTTAGGTCGAGGACTAGGTCTGAGCTGTCTCCAACATTTCTGCAACTCACACACCACACACAACACCACCCTCCACCACAACAACACGCACTTTCTCATTTATGGCAAATGCAGCCCAACTCCTCGGAGAGTTTGCTTTACAAGGGTTGCAGCATGCTAGCAATAGCCACAAGGAAGGAATAATAATAATAATAATAATAATAATAATAATAATAATAATAATAATAATAATAATTTCCGTGAATGACGATTGAAATTTTATGGACACATTATGAGGCTAGATGACAACCGACTAACAAAGAAAATATTGATGTACTTATAAACATTAAAGACGACAACGGTTTGGATCAAACAAGTCCAAACTGATCTCAATAACGCCAACATCACACCTACAGATATCGAAGACCGCAAAACTTTCAGACATAAGATCTACACTTGGGAAGTTGCCTCAGAAGATAAGCCCAGTAGATCTAGAAGAAAATAGACTGACGAACGTCGAGCTAGACATAGCGACATGATGAAAAGATTCTGGATGAGCAAGATTATTCTAAAAATAAATAATTGGAGAATAAAATTTGAATGGGTTAAGGCACATATAGGAGTTGAAGGCAATGAACTGGCTGATAAAATTGCAAAGGAGGCTGCAAAATACCCATCTCTAGATTAAAGAAAAGTCTCAGAGAAGAATCAATTCATGAATGGCAGCAAAAATGGGAACAAACTTCAAAAGGCACACTTACAAAGGAATTCTTTCCAACAGTTGCAGGCGGATTAAAATCCAAAATCAACTTAACACCAAATATGAATACAATACTGACTGGACATGGAGATATTGCTTCGTACTTATGCAGACTTAAAATTATACTTAACTCCGAGTGTTCCTGTAACAGCAGCCCTCAGACAATAGATCATATAATTTTCGAGTCCAGTGAAGTGAAACATATTAGGCAATTCCTGATAAATAGTGTTAATAGAGGTGATAATTGGCCAATGCAGAAATCTGTGCTATTAAAAAAGTATTTAAATGAATTTTCCAAATTTGTTAATGCTCTGGACTTTCAAGCTCTCAGGAAAAGGAAGACTGATATTGACTGATATTGGTAAGATTAACAGTCATCTAGAAATTGAATTATTCAAATGTAATTTATGTTTGTACATTTGTAAGTAAATGTATTGTAAGTGCATGTAGTACTGCTCATGTAGTGGAGCATGCAGAGAGTATGAACAGTAAATGAAATAATAATAATAATAATAATAATAATAATAATAATAATAATAATAATAATAATAATAATAATAATAATAATATGGCTGAAGGTCCCTCTAAATTTACGGTTTTCGAAGACGCTGACATGCTGGAATTTTGTCCCTCAGGAGCTCATTTACATGGCGGCAAATCTAACGACTAGAGGTTGACGTATTTGAGCACCTTCAGATATCGCCGGACTGAGCCAAGATCAAGCCCACAAACCAACACAGATAAGTTTCATGGTGGAAAGTGCTAGGAACGGGAAGGAAGTGACTGTGACCTTAATTAAGGTATAGTCCCGGCATTTATCTGGTGTGAAAGTGGAAACCACGGGAATCAACCACCTTCAGGGCTGCCGACGGTGGGGTTCGAACCACCTATCTCCCGAACGCAAGCTTAAGGCTACGTGACCCAAACCGCACAGCCAAGCACTCTTTTAAGAACAGTCATTCGAGAAAAATTATGTTTTCTCGTGTAAAGGTGGTATCGGCTAAAGAAAGGCTGGACCATGAGAAATGTTTTAAGATATGTCAGAAGTCTTCACGAAGGCAAGTGGAATGAACAAGTGTTGGCCAAAGCAACTCGGACTAAGATGGCAAAAGGAGCTTATTTTTAAGTAGAAGTGACGTCAGAATCGGCCAGGGCAGTACCGTGATCACTGTACGTAATGTTATGTGAATGTTTATCAGTAGGAATCGCTCGTTATGTTTTACGAAGAATGCACTTGGGTTGCAGTGTGGTCCCTCTACAAGTTAACGGCTGAGCAGTGCTTTTAGCTTTCACCACATGACGGGGAGAAGTCACACCCACGTGGCTGGGTTAGGCCTGTACAGGCTCCGATCGATAAAGGGCAGTCCGACTGATTCATACTGCATTGTCACGACCACTGAACGTGAAGGAAGCCTTCAAAGTCCCCGGCTCACTACACTACACTACTGAGTCTTGCTACTGGAAAAACGTTTTATTATTATTATTATTATTATTATTATTATTATTATTATTATTATTATTATTATTATTATTATTATTATTATTATTATTAGTGAATTCTCCCAATATTGGAAGACGTTAATTAAGTAAATCAATTCTTCTGTGGGTTCTTATTGTTTTTCCAATAGGTTTTCATTCTTTCCGAGAAGGCTTTTTTGTGTTCTGCCGACCACTTTGGTCTGTACCGTACTGTTTTTGTTGTGGTTGCTCTGATGTAGCTTCCCAATTGTTTAGTTTGTGCCTTAAGATGTCTCTTTCTAGCATGTCTATTGAACTTATGTTTGCGCTTTTTGAGGTGCTTTCGAAGTTAGTTAAGCCAGGGTGTTGTGTTCTTAAGCAAGGTTACTATTGTTTTGTTCTGTTGCTTTGTTTGATTGTAACCTGTAACCGTCTTGGGTGTATTTTGCTCATAAGATTTTCCTGATTATCTTCCGCTCTTCTTTTCGAATTTATTTTAGTTCTTGTTTTCCCTTGAGTGGCAGTATTTCACTTGCGTCAAGGACTGTTGGTTTTATGACTGTTTTGTAATGCCGATTTTTTATGTCTTGTCATGGATTTATTGTTGTAGATGTTTTTTACTAACCCTAATTCTCTTTTTATTTTTGGAGACGAGTTTGTTGTAAGATCTTTTCAAGGCCTGTCAGTTCGATAAATTCTCCGAGGTATAAGTAAGGGGCTCAGTCAATTTGTACCATATTTCGTTCTCAGGCTCTTGACATCTGTCTTCGAACATAAGAATTTAGTTTTCTCGAACGATATCTGTAGTCCCACCTTTTCTGCACTTTCTTGTATCTTGAGCTGTTTAACGACAGTCTCCTCATCCTCTGTTAGTATTATTATTGTTCTTTCGTTTCGGACAGCTATGAACCACGCAATTTCAACTGCTTCTCCTGTCTTAAGCTCTAACACTCGCCCAGTACTCTCGCATCCTTCTTCGGTCCACGTCTTGCCTGTCTTCATCTTAGGTTTTGTTCGATAACTCTGTACACCTTCATGATTCTTCTTTGAAGGGTCACGTTGCAAGATGAAATGAAATGGTGTATGGCTTTTAGTGCCGGGAGTGTCCGAGGACATGTTCTGCTCGCTAGGTGCAGATTTTTTTATTTGACTGCCGCAGGCGACCTGCGCGTCATGGTGAGGATGAAATGATGATGAAGACGACACATACACCCAGCCCCCGTGCCAGAAAATTAACCAATGGTGGTTAAAGTTTCCGACCCTGCCGGGAATCGAGCTTGGGACCCCTGTGACCAAAGGCCAGCACGCTAACCATTTAGCCATGGAGCTGCACACGTTGCAAGATATCATCACGTAAGATCCCCAATTCTTGTAAATCATTTTCCACCTCGGTGAACCAGACCCCTTTAGTTTTCTTATTCAGAAAGTAGGCAAAGATTCGAGTGCACAATTTTTCTGGTCTAATTCGTGTTAAGTGACCATAGAAAGAAAGAAATCCTTCTTTTCCTACAGTCGGCGTCAACTCAAGTATTAAGCAGTCAGTTTGATGTTATACCTGTAGTCAACTCAAGAACGGAGAAAAATATCCTTCGGCGTGTGAAGACTTCCTCTCTTTTCCCCGGTTAGGATTTGAGTTGACTCCGAGTATAATAGTGTCTGTTATTTTCTCCATATGCAGATATATTTCATTTTTTTGCATTCCCCTACGTTTTCCATTTTCATTTACTGGGCCCAAGATCTTCGTCAGAATCTTCCTTTCTGGCTTCTAGTTGTTCTGCCAGACGTTTCTTATTCATTGAGAGACATTCTGCTGCATATAGAGCTTCAGGTTGAATTTCGGTACAGTGATGTCTAAGCTTAGATTTGAAAGATATTGGTCGGTTCTTATAGATCTTTGGTGAGGTGGTAGGCCATTTCCATTTTGTTGATTGTTGATTTGAATGCCTCTTTCTGAGAAATATTAGGTTCTATCATCTATAGACTTAATTTTTAACTTCAACTCCTCATTCCGAGTGTCCTGTTGCTATTCTTCTTCTTCTTCTTCTTCTTCTTATTATTATTATTATTATTACTAAACAATACCTCTTCATTAAATTATTTATTTATTTATTTATTTATTTATTTATTTATTTATTTATTTATTTATTTATTTATTTATTTATTTATTCGCTGGGGCATCGAGGATCGCGTTAAGCCTTGTTACATTTGGCAGTGAACTTTGCTTTCTTTTGACCCGAGAATTCCCTAATTCTTTCTGAGTGGGCCAGCTTGAGTTCTTCTGTCCAAGGGACACCGTGTGTTCTTTTCAGTTGTTCGTCTCGGTTTAGCCCTTTCGTCACTATCTTTTTATTATTATTCATTATTATGTCTTCCAGCGTTCAGTATGCAAATCTTTGATTGTTAACAAAGCACCTCCTAGATTCTCTATTTGCTACTAGCTCTGTGGCCTCATTTGGCTCCGCATCACTTATCTCTGAATTATTCAAGCATGATTCTAACTATCCTCACCTGTGTCTCCCTCCCATTCTTTTACCCTTCAAAGCCGAATTCATTAATCTCCTACGTAATCCCCTGCCATTGTTTTCACCTGTTTCTACCAACAGTAATCCTCACTACTTTCATGTCTGTTTTTGTTATTGCTATTATTATTATTATTTTGTACAAATGGCTTGCAGAAATTTGGACTAATAACAAATATTACCCAGTCTTTCTTAGTTGTTCATGAAGCACGATGTAACATGCGCCAGGGAGACGGATTGTTCAATTTGCAAGGACATTCTGGATCCCTCAATTCCGGTCACGGAATGTGTGAAGTGGCAGTAAGAAAACAAGTTTTCTGCTCAGACAGGTCCATAGCTGGCTGTCCAATGAGTAGTCAGTGCGAAAGAAAGACAGCGGGAGAGGGGGGCACCACGTTGATGCTGCCTGAGAGAGAGTAAATGAAGCATGCGCAGTTAGGCTTCTCGCTCTCCTGTATGAAATCATGCTCAAAGTAACTTCACATATTCCATTAACACAGTATAGAAATTATAACTGCTTGATTCTCATTACTCCTTTTGCCCACAGTGCAATGTAACATATCTTCTAGACCCCGCCTTGGCACAACATTTCTCATAAAAATGTTAAATATTTTAAATTGCCTAATCCCATGACACTTGGAACATTACTCTTACAGTCTAACATGGTTTCATTGATTTGCATTTTTGAGATGCATACGCTTGGAATTCTTTTGACCAGGACGTAATGATCGTCATGCTTCGTTCCGTCCAAAGAGCACAATGTACGAAGGTGGATGCAAGATTTGTTCTGTTACATTATCTTCCAACTTATAAATGAAGGGACAAAATCAAAAACATTCGTAAATAATGTGCGATAAGTACCCACTCTAAATGAGAGAAATGAACTTAATGAAGATCATATTCTTTTTATGGGGCCTCTTTTTGGAAGTTATAATGCATATTTAACATTGTTATGCCCGGGCTAATTTTATTGTTTATTCAAACTATTTTCAGTAGCATCAGTTTGGTCTCTTACATTCTATTTATGCTGTTTCGACCATTTTTTATATTTTTGACGTTGCATTTCTAATAGTGAGTAATAAAAGGCCTAATATTATTATTCTTTTTCTTCTTGGCCTGTTTCCAAATTCATTATGGGCATCTCTTGATGGGAATTTGGCCCAGTATTACGGTGGATGCCCTTTCTGATGCTAACCATGTAAGAAGGAATGTACTCAAATGTATATTCACCAAACTATTGTAAAATGTTCTTTATTTAAAATGAAAACCTACAACCTGTTTTCCAGTTAATACCGGGCCAGGGATGGAATGAATGAAGTCTCCCCCCCATCTTCCGGCGAGGGTAGGAATGTATTTATTTATTTATTTATTTATTTATTTATTTATTTATTCATTTATTTATTTATTTATTTATTTATTTATTTATTTATTTATTTATTTATTTATTTATTTATTTATTTATTTATTCATTTATTTATTTATTTATTTATTTATTTATTTATTTATTTATTTATTTATTTATTTATTTATTTATTTATTTATTTATTTATTTATTTAGCGTATTGCTTTTAGTGCCAGTAGTGGCCGGGGCATATTCAGCTCACCTGGTGTAGGTGCTTCTATTTGACGCGTAACCTGGGCATCTGGGTGTGAGATGATAATAATGAGCTACAGAGAAGATGAAACTGATGTCGGCATGTAGCCTACCGAAGTCGAATAACACCAAGATGTCTGCTCAAGGCTTGAATTCTCCATCCGACTGACGAATCAGCATCAACACGCCATATGAACACTGCAGAGAGGTTTTGGAACTGAACTGAATTGAACTGAACTGAATTGAAATGAATTCAATTGAATTGAACTGAATTGAACTGAATTGAACTGAAATGATTAACGCATTTAGATCAGGGAACTGAATCATTTTGGCATGTTTTCCAGCCCGACGCTTACGTGGATTGACTACAGAAAAGTAGCAATCATTAATATGGTCAGTGGGTTCCCTCCATATTCTTGGTACCTACTGCAAACTCCATACGTTTTTCTTTTTATTTTGCCTCGGGACCAGGCTGGGAACAAAAAAAAATCTATTAAGTAGTATACACATAACACATTAACAACCAGTACACTTTTTGGTTGCATAAGTAATAAAAATATGTTGAATTTCCCTTGTCCACCTCTGTGGTGTAGTGGTTAGTGTGATTAGCTGCCACTCCCCGGAGACCCAGGTTCAATTCCCGGCTCTGCCACTAAATTTGAAAAGTGGTACGAGGGCTGGAAAGGGGTCCACTCAGCCTCGGGAGGTAAACTGAGTAGAGGTGGGTTCGATTCCCACCTCAGCCATCCTGGAAGTGGTTCTCCGTGGTTTCTCACTTCTCCTCCAGGCAAAAGCCGGGATGGTACCTAACTTAGGCCATGGCCGCTTCCTTCCCTCTTCCTTGTCTATCCCTTCCAATCTTCCCATCCACCGTAAGGCCCCTGTACAGCATAGCAGGTGAGACGCCTGCGAGAGGTAGTGGTCATCCTCCCCAGTTGTATCCCCGACCCAATGTCACACGCTCCAGAACACTGCCCTTAAGGCGGTAGAGGAAGAATCCCTCGCTGAGTCCGACGGAAAAACCAACCCTGGAGGGCAAGCAGATTAAGAAAGAAAGAAAAGAATCTCCCTTAAGAGCTATGTTGTGTTCTCTTACATTCTAAAGTGTTTTTGCAGTTGCTACATGAGAAATGCAGCGACCTATATTTTATCTCGGCTTCAAATGGGAAGGTTAAAATAAGCTTCATAGTCTTCATAGACCTTTCTTTATATTTATTACCAAACTAAATATTTTGGTTCTTATTTTAATAAATTCGCTGCAAATGTAGAAAAAAGAGTCAACGTCATTTTTACATTTCTTTGAAGACATTTTTATACTTCACGACACATGAAATACGTATTTCGTCTGGAAAGCGTGTGCAAACACCATGACTCATTTGACTGAAATGCCGCTCGCACTATCACTGTTCATCCCATCTCTTAAGTGTCAAACGCCATTACCCCTTAAACAGTCTGCCAAACCGTCAAATATTTATTTATCATTGCATAAAGTACAAAAGCAAACTTTTTTCATTACTAGCAAGATGCCCGTGCTTTGCAACGGTATTATACTGAAATTAATAATTGAACGCTTATTGTTTTAGATATATAATCCGCCGAAATTCGCGATCTGACTCATTTGAGAGAATACGCCAAAATTCGCGATCTGACTCGTTTTCTAATTGATTACGGCAAGTTTCCTCCCATTTTTCAAAATTTCCTTCCAGCAATCGAATTCGTACTTCCCGGGCTAGGTCCAGGTATTCCACCCGGTCAGATGGGTACCTAAATCTTTGCTCTCTTCTCCTATAAGCATTTTTAATATGGATTAAATCCTTCAGGAGATCCGCCGTGGTGTCGTCTTGGGTGCCGTGGCGGTACGAACCCGCGGCCGGGCAGCATTCTTAGTCATTACCCGTCCAGGACCAGTTTCCAACGCGGTCCGCACATTTCACGATGGTCCCTGGACTCTACAGCAAGATGCAAGACCGCTACTTGGCGGTAAATTACATCTGCTGCCATTGTCATTGCTGGCAATGTGACCAGCACCATTGTCGCGCGTAGGCAAGTGTGCGGGATTTCTGACGATGGGAATGACATACTTCCGTGTATTATTGACCTTATTATAGAGGTGAACAATTTGACGGACCATCTCATTCATATCGTTTATTTCAAATGTGTTTAAATTTTTATTTATATGTCAGGAGAATCTACTGTAATCTAAGAACGTTCTCCGAAGTAAAAGATGGCTGTTGAAAACGAACCCAGGAAAGATTAAAAATGATCGGTTTATGATCAGAATAAGTACATCGAAAATATACAGCCTGTTTCCAGTCATTCGACAGGAACAGGAATAGAATGAATAAAGCCCCAGCAAGCGGCGACAATAGGAATTGTGCCGGCTGCCGAAGCACTCCTCTGGGGCAATGATCGATGAATGACAAATGAAATGAAATATTGGACAGTGTTGCTGGAATGAATAATGACAGGGAAAACCGGAATATCCGGAGAAAAGCCTGTCCCGCCTCCGTTTTGTCCAGCACGAATGTCACATGGAGTGCCCGGGATTTGAACCACGGAACCCAGCTGTGAGAGGCCGGCGCGCTGCCGCCTGAGCAACGGAGGCTCCTTATAGGTACATTATGAACAGTAAAATTAATTGGTCTCACCTCCTTTTACACCCTACCACTGTTAAGATTATTTACACACCCCCCCACCCCAAAAAAATTAAAAGAAGGCGTGTTTCTTTGGGTTTAAAAGGGATTCCAAACACCATTGTTCACGTCTATTACTTTCAGTTTTGAGGGATAAGTATCCCCATAAAAATAATTCACTATATTCACTTTCTTTCACACACCTCCCCAGCCCCCATCCCCCCAAGTGAATTTTCCGGCAAAAAATACTTGTTTCTTTAATAGTAAAGGATCTTCCAAATACCAGTTATCACGACTCTAACTTCTACAGTTTTTGGTTTATGTGTCCTCATGAAAGGAATTCAACTCCTTTTCACTCCCGCGCCCCCACCGAAGATGGTTTCCCCCCAAAAACGCGCTTTTCCTTTGTTTTTAAAGGAGATCCAAATACCAATTTTCACGTCTGTAACAACTTTAGTTTTTATTAGATGTATGTTTTCTCATACAATTAAGTCAATTAATTTTTCAATTCTTTCACCCCACCCCCTTCACTGGATTTTCCGAGAATACGTGTTTCTTTACTTTTAAAGCATATTCCAAATATCAAATTTCACGTCTGTAACATCTTCATTTTTGAGATATCAGTAAGCCCAATTAAAAGAATTCAACACCATTTTCGGTCACTTTTACCCCCACCCCCTCCACACAAGTGGTATTTCCGAAAACTTAAAATACACGTTCCTTTATTTTTAATCGAGATAAAAAATACCATTTTTCACTTCTGTAACATGTTAAGTTTTTTGAGATATACTGTAGAAATTCTCATTTTAAAATGTCACCCCTCTTTAGTTCCCCTTAAGTGGAGTTACATACACTGACTGACAGAGCAAATGCAACACCAAGAAGGAGTGGTCAGAACTTTATGCCAATTGCAGGGTACACTGACGTCACTGAGGTATGCTCATGATGTGAAATGCGCCGCTGTGCTGCGCACGTAGCGAACGATAAATGGGACACGGCGTTGGCGAATGACCCACTTCGTACCGTGATTTCTCAGCCGACAATCATTGTAAAACGTGTTGTCGTGTGCCACAGGACACGTGTATAGCTAAGAATGCCAGGCCGCCGTCAACGGAGGCATTTCCAGCAGACAGACGACTTTACGAGGGGTATGGTGATCGGGCTGAGAAGGGCAGGTTGGTCGCTTCGTCAAATCGCAGCCGATACCCATAGGGATGTGTCCACGGTGCAGCGCCTGGGGCGAAGATGGTTGGCGCAGGGACATGTGGCACGTGCAAGGGGTCCAGGCGCAGCCCGAGTGACGTCAGCACGCGAGGATCGGCGCATCCGCCGCCAAGCGGTGGCAGCCCCGCACGCCACGTCAACCGCCATTCTTCAGCATGTGCAAGACACCCTGGCTGTTCCAATATCGACCAGAACAATTTCCCGTCGATTGGTTGAAGGAGGCCTGCACTCCCGGCGTCCGCTCAGAAGACTACCATTGACTCCACAGCATAGACGTGCACGCCTGGCATGGTGCCAGGCTAGAGCGACTTGGATGAGGGAATGGCGGAACGTCGTGTTCTCCGATGAGTCACGCTTCTGTTCTGTCAGTGATAGTCACCGCAGACGAGTGTGGCGTCGGCGTGGAGAAAGGTCAAATCCGGCAGTAACTGTGGAGCGCCCTACCGCTAGACAACGCGGCATCATGGTTTGGGGCGCTATTGCGTATGATTCCACGTCACCTCTAGTGCGTATTCAAGGCACGTTAAATGCCCACCGCTACGTGCAGCATGTGCTGCGGCCGGTGGCATTCCCGTACCTTCAGGGGCTGCCCAATGCTCTGTTTCAGCAGGATAGTGCCCGCCCACACACTGCTCGCATCTCCCAACAGGCTCTACGAGGTGTACAGATGCTTCCGTGGCCAGCGTACTCTACGGATCTCTCACCAATCGAACACGTGTGGGATCTCATTGGACGCCGTTTGCAAACTCTGCCCCAGCCTCGTACGGACGACCAACTGTGGCAAATGGTTGACAGAGAATGGAGAACCATCCCTAGGACACCATCCGCACTCTTATTGACTCTGTACCTCGACGTGTTTCTGCGTGCATCGCCGCTCGCGGTGGTCCTACATCCTACTGAATCGATGCCGTGCGCATTGTGTAACCTGCATATCGGTTTGAAATAAACATCAATTATTCGTCCGTGCTGTCTCTGTTTTTTCCCCAACTTTCGTCCCTTTCGAACCACTCCTTCTTGGTGTTGCATTTGCTCTGTCAGTCAGTGTACATACATACATACATTATCATGGTAGACTGTTATGCCTTTCAGCGTTCAATCTGCAAGCCTCTGAGAATTTACTAAACGTCGCCACAATCCTCGATTTGCAACTAGTGTTGTGGCTTCATTTAGTTCTGTACCTCTTATCTTTAAATCGTTAGAAACAGAGTCTAACCATCGTCGTCTTGGTCTCCCTCTACTTCTCTTACCCTCCATAACAGAGTCCATTATTCTCCTAGGTAACCTATCCTCCTCCATTCGCCTCACATGACCCCACCACCGAAGCCGGTTTATGCGTACAGCTTCATCCATCGAGTTCATTTCTAAATTAGCCTTTATCTCCTCATTCCGAGTTCCCTCCTGCCATTGTTCCCACCTGTTTGTACCAGCAATCATTCTTGCTACTTTCATGTCTGTTACTTCTAACTTATGAATAAGATATCCTGAGTCCACCCAGCTTTCGCTCCCATAAAGCAAAGTTGGTCTGAAAACAGACCGATGTAAAGATAGTTTCGTCTGGGAGCTGACTTCCTTCTTACAGAATACTGCTGATCGCAACTGCGAGCTCACTGCATTAGCTTTACTACACCTTGATTCAATCTCACTTACTATATTACCATCCTGGGAAAACACACAACCTAAATACTTGAAATTATCGACCTGTTCTAGCTTTGTATCACCAATCTGACATTCAATTCTGTTGAATTTCTTACCTACTGACATCAATTTAGTCTTCGAGAGGCTAATTTTCATATCAGACTCATTGCACCTATTTTCAAGTTCCAAGATATTAGACTGCAGGCTTTCGGCACAATCTGCCATTAACACCAAGTCGTCAGCGTAGGCCAGGCTGCTTACTACATTTCCACCTAACTGAATCCCTCCCTGCCATTTTATACCTTTCAGCATATGATCCATGTAAACTACAAACAGCAAAGGTGAAAGATTACAGCCTTGTCTAACTCCTGTAAGTACCCTGAACCAAGAACTCATTCTACCATCAATTCTCACTGAAGCCCAATTGTCAACATAAATGCCTTTGATTGATTTTAATAATCTACCTTTAATTCCATAGTCCCCCAGTATAGCGAACATCTTTTCCCTCGGTACCCTGTCATATGCTTTCTCTAGATCTACGAAACATAAACACAACTGCCTATTCCTCTCGTAGCATTTTTCAATTACCTGGCGCATACTGAAAATCTGATCCTGACAGCCTCTCTGTGGTCTGAAACCACACTGGTTTTCATCCAACTTCCTCTCAACGACTGATCGCACCCTCCCTTCCAAGATGCCTGTGAATACTTTGCCTGGTATACTAATCAATGAGATACCTCGATAGTTGTTGCAATCCTTCCTGTTCCCTTGCTTATAGATAGGTGCAATTACTGCTTTTGTCCAATCTGAAGGTACCTTACCAACACTCCACGCTAATTTGACTACTCTATGAAGCCATTTCATCCCTGCCTTCCCACTATACTTCACCATTTCAGGTCTAATTTCATCTATTCCTGCTGCCTTATGACAATGGAGTTTATTTACTATCCTTTCCACTTCCTCAAGCATAATTTCACCAACATCATTTTCCTCCTCCCCATGAGCTTGACTGTTTGCAACACCACCATGATGATTTCCTTTTACATTGAGAAGATGTTCAAAATATTCCCTCCACCTCACCAGTGATTCCCTGGGATCTGTTATGAGTTCACCTGAATTACTCAAAACACTGTTCATTTCTTTTTTCCCTCCCTTCCTAAGATTCTTTATTACTGTCCAGAAAGGTTTCCCTGCTGCTTGACCTAGCCTTTCCAGGTTATTACCAAAATCTTCCCATGACTTCTTTTTGGATTCAACAACTATTTGTTTCGCTCTGTTTCTTTCATCTACGTACAAATCCCTGTCTGCCTCGGCCCTTGTTTGGAGCCATTTCTGATAAGCCTTCTTTTTACGTTTACAGGCTGCTCTCACTTCATCATTCCACCAAGATGTTCGCCTTTTCCCATCTTTACACACAGTTGTTCCTAGGCATTCCCTTGCTATTTCTACTACACCATCCCTGTATGCCACCCATTCACTTTCTATATCCTGAACCTGCTTACTGTCTACTGTTCGAAACTTCTCACTAATCATATCCATGTACTTCTGTCTAATTTCCTCGTCCTGGAGATTTTCTACCCTTATTCGTTTGCAGACAGATTTCACTTTCTCTACCCTAGGCCTAGAGATACTTAGTTCACTACAGATCAGATAATGGTCTGCATCATCGAAAAATCCCCGAAAAACTCGTACATTCCTAAAAGATTTCCTGAATTCAAAGTCTGTTAAGATATAGTCTATTATGGATCTGGTACCCCTAGCCTCCCATGTGTAGCAGTGAATAGCCTTATGCTTGAAGAATGTATTCGTAACAGCTAAACCCATACTAGCACAGAAGTCCAGCAAACGCTTCCCATTCCCATTAGCTTCCATATCTTCCCCACATTTACCAATCACCCTTTCGTATCCTTCAGTTCTATTCCCAACTCTCGCATTGAAATCGCCCATTAGCACTATTCTATCCTTGCTGTTGACCCTGACCACGATGTCACTCAATGCTTCATAAAACTTGTCAACTTCATCCTCATCTGCACCCTCACATGGTGAATACACGGACACAATTCTTGTCATAATTCCTCCCACTGACAAATCTACCCACATCATTCGCTCACTTACGTGCCTAACAGAAACTATGTTGCGTGCAATGGTATTCCTGATAAAGAGCCCTACCCCAGACTCTGCCCTTCCCTTTCTAACACCCGTCAAGTACACTTTATAATCTCCTATCTCTTCCTCCTTATCTCCCCTTAGCCGAATATCACTTACTCCTAGCACATCCAGATGCATCCTTTTTGCTGACTCAGCAAGTTCTACCTTCTTTATTCCATAAGCCCCATTAATATTGATAGCTCCCCATCGAATTCCATTTCGTTCGCCAAGTTGTTTCCAGGGAGTCCCTCGCCTGTCAAATGGGAGTGGGACTCCATTACTCCCATAGGTCCGAGGCTTACTTAAAGTGTTCTGAGCTCGGTAAATTCATGAAGCAGGATGCTGCCCTACTTGCACATAGTCCAAGTGAGGATCTCTCCTCTAACGGGTTATGGACCACCGGTGAATTGTGTAGTCCTAGCCGCCTGAGCACAAGGAGGGCCACGACTCAGAATATGTCCGAGATGCCCACTCCCATTCCATAGCAACTGGTATCCCGACTCTCAGGACCACTTACTAGGCCACTCAGCCGTTGCCCATGGTTCACGATCTAGGACGTGACTACAGTAACCCACAAACATGAACCATTTAAGTGGAGTTTCCAAAAATAAATCACCTATGATTCTTTACATTTACAGGAGATTCCAAACACACATATTGTACGTCTGTAACATTTTACGTTTCTCAGATATTCTGTAGATATAGTCTCTCAAAAAATTCACCCCAATTTGTCACTCCTATTTAAGCGCCATTAACTGGATTTTCAACAAAAAAAAGTGTTCCTTTATTTTTAAAGGAGAACCCATATACAAATTTTCAGTTCTGTAATATCTTCAGTTTCTGAGATATATGTATCTTCATTAAAGGCATTCAACCCATTATTCACCCTTTTACACCCATCCTATTGGGATTTACAGAAAACAAAAAAATATGTGTTCCTATATTTATAAAGGAAATTCTAAATACCAATTTTCACATCTGTAAACTTTTAAAATTTTAAGATGTAGACACACTCATTTTAAAAATTCACCCCACATTTAAGCCCCCATTATTTGGATTTTCCCAAAACGAAGAAATACCTGTTTCTTTATTTTTAAAGTAGATCCCAAACACCAATTTTCAGGTCTGTAATATCTTCAGGTTCTGAAATATAAGTCGCCTCATTAAAGGCATGCAACCCATTTTCACCCTTTTGCACCCTTCCTACTGGGATTTTACGAAAGCAAAAAAATACGTGTTTCTTTATTTTTGAAGGAGATTCTAAATACCAATGTTTACATTAAATTTTAAAAGTTTTGAGATATAGATACACTCATTTTAAAAAGTCACCCCGTTTAACCCCCATTAATTGGATTTTCCAAAAACAAATAATATGTGTTTCTTTATTTTTAAAGGTGATCCCAAACACCAATTTTCAGGTCTATAATATCTTCAGTTTCTGAGATATAAGTATCTTCATTAAAGGCGTTCAACCCCTTTTTCACCCCTTTTCACCACTCCTATTGGGATTTTGCGAAAACAAAAAATTCGTGTTTCTTTATTTTTATTAAAGATTCTAAATACCAATTTTTACATCTGTAAACATTAAAAGTTTTGAGATACAGTTTCACTCATTTTAAAAATTCACCCCTTCTTCACCCTCCCATTAATTGGATTTTCCAAAGACAAAAAAAATACATTTTTCTTTATTTTTAAAAGAGATCAAAAGTACCAATTTTCAGGTCTGTAATATCTTCATATTCTGAGATATAAGTACCGTTATCCTGATTAAAGGCATTCAATCCCATTTTCACCCTTTTTGACCCCTCCTATTGGGATTTTCTGAAAACAAAAAAATACGTGTTTCCTTATTTTTAAAGAAGATTCTAAATACCAATTTTTACATCTGTAATCTTTAAAAGTTTATATATATATATATATATATATATATATAAATTTCATCTCCTTAGCGACGGAATATCCAGAACTCCTCTCTTAGCGAGCAGCTACGTCTTAATATGAATAAATCTCCAAAATTTCATTTCTTTATGTCCAGTAGTTTTGGCTCGGCGATGATAAATCAGTCAGTCAGTCAGTCAGTCAGTCAGTCAGTCAGTCAGTCAGTCAGTCAGTCAGTCAGTCAGTCAGTCAGTCAGTCAGTCAGCCAGTCAGGACAAGTTATTTTATATATATAGACTAGCAAGATACCCGTGCTTCGCTACGGTGTGATACTGAAATTTATAATTGTATGCGTATTGTTTTAGATATATAATCCGCCGAAATTCGCGATCTGACTCGTTTTCTGCGAGAATCCGCCAAAATTCGCGATCTGACTAGTTGTCTAATTGATTACGGCAAGTTTCCTCCCATTTTTCGATCTTTCTTTCCAGCAATCGATTTCGTACTTCCCGGGCTAGGTTTAGGTATTCCACCCGGTCAGATGGCTCCCTAAATCTTTGCCATCTTTTCCTATAAGCATTTTTAATATGGATCAAATCCTTCAGGAGATCCGGCGTGGTGTCGTCTTGAGTGCCATGGTGGTAGTGAACCCGCGGCCGGACTGCATTCTTAGTCATTACCCGTCCAGGACCCGTTTCCAGCGCGGTCCGCACATTTGACGACGGTCCAGAACATTATTATTATTATTATTATTATTATTATTATTATTATTATTATTATTATTATTATTATTATTATTATTAAATTATTATTATTATTATTATTATTATTATTATTATTATTATTATTATTATTATTATTATTATTATTATTATATTGTTCCGAGGTATCTGTGGAACAGCAGAGGTGAAAGAAGGTGCGGGCTATAATGGGTCTAAGTACAAAGCTGAAAGATTAATTAAAATTTAAATAAAGGTTATATTTTCAATAGACAACAAGATTTAACAAATTTTCACTAGGTGAAATAACAATGAAAAATCAGGTACAATTATAAATTTACAAACGAAAGCACAAGTTAAGGGGTCTTTACAAATTCTGGCTTCGAGCCTCAGTTACACAATCCTTGAACTATTAGCCCAACATTAACAAGGTACACTCATATAAAGGGCAGAAAACCCCTTCATTCAAGGAGCACTTGCTCCCAACTTTTAACCTCAAGCCTCCCAGAGGCACTTTTCGCACACAAGAAAGAGCTGACCCGCTCTCAATTTTTCAAGCCTATTAAAAGGCATCGAGGCCCAACTTACAAGAATTAAACAGAGGTCTCTCGTACCCAGCCTACAGGGCCTTAAAAGAAAAGCAATATGTTAATTAAATGGCCCAAAATACCAAGATGAATGGAGGAGTTGCTTGCACTCCTACATGAAACTTTATAAAACCTAAGGGGCACTAGGCCGATGATTCAGGGGCTATTCACAAACTAGGGAGGTGACTCGTATAAGAAAATTGTAATACATCAAGAGTAGAAAATCGGTTATGAAAACGTAGTCACCTCAACTCAAAATGAAGGGGAGCTCGAGAGGGTAAAGCACTCTCTATCCCCGATTTACAGTTAAATAATAAGAAACTTTTACATAAGCCGGCACTAAGTTACATTTTTCGAAAGGTAGGTTACATTGAAAAAGTTTCGGACCTTCCCCGATGGCTAAACTGCTGAGCTAGCAAGAAATAAAGATGTTAAAAAGCCATTACCTTGTAGAAGAGTTGCTGGCGGATGAAAGAGGCGCTTCCCGCCTCCTGCTATACTTCCATACACTAAGCTAGATGTTGTACGAGTGGCCCAGAGCCAGGAAAATCAGCAGTTTTTATACTCTCGGGGAAGATTCGAGACCTTTCATTAAGACACAACCACATGCGTTTATTGGCTAACTAAAATTTACACATCGAAAATTGGGGAAGAAAGATACAATTGGCCGAAAATGAATGACAGAAATTATTGATTGGATAACTTCAAACCTGGCGGAAAGAAAAGATTTATATTGCCAACCTACAAATGAAAAAACGAAATTTAGTTATTGGAAAACTTATGAGTAGAAAATATCTTCAAGAAAAGTTCCATCACTTCGCACCAGGGTGCACGATCATAGTTTTGTGGTAGAGACATCTGTGAGAGAATGTCCACACTTCTTGATAATAGTAAACAAAAATAATTCGAAATTAACACGGTGACATCTTCAGATAAACGGTTGAATTAATTCAGTTTCAAAATTCAGAGTTTCAGCTGTAGAGGAGTACGTTAAGGCGGAAAATTCAAATGCGCTGCGTATAGGTGTACCGACCGGTACTATTATTATTATTATTATTATTATTATTATTATTATTATTATTATTATTATTATTATTATTATTATTATTATAGATGCTCTGGACTCTACAGCAAGATGCAAGACCGCTACTTGGCGGTAAATTACATCTGCTGCCATTGTCATTGTTGGCAATGTGACCAGCGCCATTGTCGCGCGTATTCAAGTGTGCGGGATTTCTGGTGATGGGAATGACATACTTCCGTGCATTATTTACCTTATTATAGAGGTGAACAATATGACGGACCATCTCATTCATATCGTTTATTTCAAATGTGTTTAAATATTTATTTATATGCCAGGAGAATCTACTGTAATCTGAGAACGTTCTCCGAAGGAAAAGATGGCTGTTGAAAACGAACCCAGGAAAGATTAAAAATGATCGGTTTATGATCAGAATAAGTACATCGAAAATATACAGCCTGTTTTCAGTCATTCGACAGAGTCAGGAATTAAATGAATAAAGCCCCAACTAGCGCAGACAATAGGAATTGTGCCGGCTGCCGAAGCACTCCTCTGGGGCAATGATCGATGAATGACAAGTGAAATGAAACATTGGACAGTGTTGCTGGAATGAATGATGACAGGGAAAACCGGAGTATCCGGAGAAAAGCCTGTCCCGCCTCCGTTTTTTCATGCACGAATGTCACATGAAGTTACCGGGATTTGAACCACGGAACCCAGCTGTGAGAGGCCGGCGTGCTGCCGCCTGAGCAACGGAGGCTCCTTATAAGTACATTATGAACAATAAAATTAATTGGTCTCACCTCCTTTTACACCCTACCGCTGAGAAGATTATTTACCGCCCCCCCCCCAAAAAAAATTAAAAGAAGGCGTGTTTCTTTGGGATTAAAGGGGATTCCAAACACCATTGTTCACGTCTATTACTTTCAGTTTTGAGGGATAAGTATCCCCATAAAAATAATTCACTTTTTTCACTTCCTTTCACATTCCTTCCCAACCCCCACCCCTCCCAAGTGAATTTTCCGGCAATAAATACTTGTTTCTTTAATAGTAAAGGATCTTCCAAATACCAATTATCACGACTCTAGCTTCTACAGTTTTTGGTTTATGTGTCCTCATGAAAGGAATTCAACTCCTTTTCAATCCCGCGTCCCCCACCGAAGATGGTTTCCTCCCCAAAACGCGCTTTTCTTTGTTTTTAAAGGAGATCCAAATACCAATTTTCACCAACTTTAGTTTTTATTAGATGTATGTTTCCTCATACAATTAAGTCAATTAATTTTTCAATTCTTTCACCCCACCCACTTCATTGGATTTTCCGAGAATACGTGTTTCTTTACTTTTAAAGCAGATTCCAAATATCAAATTTCACGTCTGTAACATCTTCATTTTTGAGATATCAGTAAGCCCAATTAAAAGAATTCAACACCATTTTCAGTCACTTTTACCCCCCACCCCTTCCACCCGAGTGGTATTTCCGCAAACTAAAAATACACGTTCCTTTATTTTTAATCGAGATAAAAAATACCATTTTTCACTTCTGTAACATGTTAAGTTTTTTGAGATATACTGTAGAAATTCTCATTTTAAAATGTCACCCCTCTTTAGTTCCCCTTAAGTAGAGTTTCCAAAAACAAATCACCTATGATTCTTTACATTTACAGGAGATTTAAAACACACATATTGTACGTCTGTAACATTTAACATTTCTCAGATATTCTGTAGATATAGTCTTTCAAAAAATTCACCCCAATTTGTCACTCCTGTTTAACCGCCATTAACTGGATTTTCCAAAAAAGAAACGTGTTCCTTTATTTTTAAAGGTGATCCCATATACAAACTTTCTATTCTGTAATAATATTCAGTTTCTGAGATATATGTATCTTCATTAAAGGCATTCAACCCATTATTCACCCTTTTACACCCATCCTATTGGGATTTACAGAAAACAAAAAATACGTAGGTATTCCTTTATTTATAAAGGAAATTCTAAATACCAGTTTTCACATCTGTCAACTTTTAAAATTTTTAGATGTAGACGCACTCATTTTAAAAATTCACCCCACTTTTAGGCCCCCATTATTTGGATCTTCCCAAAACGAAGAAATACCTGTTTCTTTATTTTTAAAGTAGATCCCAAACACCAATTTTCAGGTCTGTAATATCTTCAGGTTCTGCAATATAAATCGCCTCATTAAAGGCATTCAACCCATTTTCACGCTTTTGCACCCTTCCTATTGGGATTTTACGAAAGCAAAAAATACGTGTTTCTTTATTTTTAAAGGAGATTCTAAGTACCAATTTTTACATCTATAAACTTTTAAAGTTTTGAGATATAGATACACTCAGTTTAAAAATTCACCCCCTTTTCACACCCCCATTAATTGGATTTTCCAAAAACAAAAATATGTGTTTCTTTATTTTGAAAGGAGGTCCCAAACACCAATTTTCAGGTCTGTAATATCTTCAGGTTCTGAAATATAAGTAGCCTCATTAAAGGCGTTCAACCAATTTTCACCCTTTCGCACCCTTCCTATTGGGATTTTCCGAAAGCAAAAAAAATACGTGTTTCTTTATTTCTAAAGGATATTCTAAATACCAATGTTTACATCTATAAATTTTAAAAATTTTGAGATATAGATACACTCGTTTTAAAAATTCACCCCCTTTAACCCCCATTAATTGGATTTCCCAAAAACAAAAAGTACGTGTTTCTTTATTTTTAAAGGAGATCCAAAACACCAATTTTCAGGTCTATAATATCTTCAGTTCCTGAGATATAAGTATCCTCATTAAAGGCATTCAACCCCTTTTTCACCCCTTTTCACCACTCCTATTGGGATTTTGCGAAAACAAAAAAATACGTGTTCCTTTATTATCAATGAAGATACTAAATACCAATTTTTACATCTGTAAACATTAAAAGTTTTGAGATATAGTTTCATTCATTTTTAAAATTCACCCCCTTCTTCACCCTCCCATTAATTGGATTTTCCAAAAACAAAGAAATACGTTTCTCTTTATTTTTAAAAGAGATCAAAAGTACCAATTTTCAGGTCTGTAATATCTTCAGATTCTGAGATATAAGTACCGGTATCCTGATTAAAGGCATCAATCCCATTTTCACCCTTTTTGGCCCCTCCTATTGGGATTTTCTGAAAACAAAAGTACGTGTTTCCTTATTTTTAAAGAAGATTCTAAATACCAATTTTTACATCTGTAATCTTTAAAAGTTTATATATATATATACACTCATTTTAAAATTCCACCCCACCGGGCGAGTTGGCCGTGCGGTCAGGGGCACGCGGCTGTGAGCTTGCATCCGGGAGATAGTGGGTTCGAATCCCACTGTCGGCAGCCCTGAAGATGGTTTTCCGTGGTTTTCCATTTTCACACCAGGCAAATGCTGGGTCTGTGCCTTAATTAAGGCCACGGTCGCTTCCTTCCAACTCCTAGGCCTTTCCTATCCCATCGTCGCCATAAGACCTATCTGTGTCGGTGCGACGTAAAGCAACTAGCAAAAAAAGAAAAAATTCCACCCCCCTTTTCACCCCCTTAGCGACGGAATATCCAAAACTCGTCTCTTAGAGAGCACCTACGCCTTAATATGAATAAATCCTCAAAATTTCATTTCTTTATGTCCAGAAGTTTTGGCTCGGCGATGATAAATCAGTCAGTCAGTCAGTCAGTCAGTCTGTCAGTCAGGACAAGTTATTTTATATATATAGATGAATGGTGTTTTTGGATACTTTTCGATGTATACAGTCAGAAAATATGCATTAAATATTAGACTCAAAGACAGATATTGTTTTGATGACTGGTGTTATTTTACCCAAGTCTAAATGCACTCCAGAAGCTCCTAAGATCTGTCTTAACCCTAGAACGGTTCGGTAGAAAACGTAACCTAAACTATTATCTAAACATATTTGATGATGATGATGATGATGATGAAAATGATGATGATGATGATGATGATGATGATGATGCTTGTTGTTTAAAGCGGCCTAACATCGAAGGTCATCGGCCCTCTAAACCTTTTTTGCGATTCATTTTCAGTAAAAATATTTAACAATAAAACTGCAAAATTCGATACCCTGGAAATTTGTTTAGAATTCTTGACCCCACAGCAAATTCAAAAATGGATTATTATAAATTAGTATAACATTTAGTGCTCAAAACACACGCTGATATGAAAATTTGTGACAAACAGAACATACTTAATATACAGTATATATTTTCCTAAATTGAACACAATATTATTCTCAATATGTCGAGCAAAATATAACATGTAAATGACAATTAGATAAGTTGTAGCCATGTCAGATTCCTTAGTCTCTTTTTATCTTTATCAACAAAATAACGAGGAGAACTACCTGCATTTGAATACTCTGCAATCACAGTAGCACTGGAACTGGCTATAGTTTCATCTCTGATGTCTTCTTCTTATTCTACTTCAATAAATTCATTGTTGGATTCTTGATCACTGGTTATCACAAATTCCAGGTCAGCGTCTAAATCGTCAGAATCTTCATTGTATAAAATTTCCTCTATTTAACGTTCTGAAATCCTTCCACTTGATGCTGCTATGTTCCAAATGTCATCGAAATACTAATTCTATTATTTAATGAAGATAAACGCGATAAGAGTTGTGAAACTTAAACCACAGGAAATAACCTTGCCAGCCTGTTGGTTAACAGTCTGGCCGGATCTGAGAGAGCCACTGTTACTTTGCTCATGTGACAGAAAAAGAGTAACTGATGAAGCTCTGCATTCCTATGACATTTACAGGAAAGTACAAAGAAGATCAGCTCTCTGAATGCTGAGGCGTTTAGGTAATTGCAGGGGCACAGCCCGACCGTTCTATGGTTAAATTAATAACCAGAGTTGGTAATGGTAACCAGGCTCTTTTCTAGTCCTCGTCAACATTGTTATTTGAGTGCAATTGAATTTATACAAACTGATGATTATTGTATTATGTTTACCTTTACCCAAGAGTGTTTGTATTTATCTTCCCGTCAATCACATTAGACAATCTCATTACTAAAGTTCACAGTAGGAAGGTACTCTATTTTATTGCTGTATACAGTGCGACGGGTAATGTGAGAGAGTGAACATCGCACAACCATGTCCAGTGACATCAACAGACATTCTCTTCATTCAGCTATCAAGCCACTTTATTATGTATCAAAGGTGTTCGGCCTGGCACCGTATTGCTATTACGGAAATGGAATCCAGCATCAAACAAGAAGTTGTTGTGAGAAGAAGTTCAAGCCATCCAAACTTGGCACGTTGTATTCCATATTTGTTTCAGTTTGTCTAATGATATCTTATTACTATGTCAGCAACTTCACAATACGGAATAGTGACTTAGGAATATGGACGTCCACTACCAGTCGATTGTCTGATGTCTTCAATTTTACAACAACTTATTTAGCATCACTCGTGTCATTGCTTTTGTGCGCCATACGTCACCACTATAATGTCGACTGCCTCATTTTTCATGTGACTCAAGTAGATAAGCTTATGAAAAGCAACTTGTACCGCAGAACGAAGCTCATCCTAACAGTGCAGCTCATCGCTGTCATTGGCTTCCTTTCCATCGTGTTCTGTTACATCACCTGGACCATGAGAGAGTATCTGGACTACTTGTTCTTAGGCGGAGTGTTCTTCAGCAACTCCATTAGAACATTAACTGTTCTCCAATTTTCAGATTTTGTCTTGCTTGTAAGGAATCGCTTAGTAGCTTTGAATGGTGAGCTGTTATCAAATATGGGATTTTGCAGTGAAGGTTCCGTGATGACAGAATTGTCTCTGGAAGAAGCCAGCATTGATCCTCCTAAAACTCAGGCTTACTTCCTGTCCACGCATTATGGAGGAAATAAGTTAAAAAACAAACTCGGAACAAAGCCGGGTAACCAAATTGAGCTTTCACCTCCCGACAAGAGCTTTGAGATCTACAGGCTACGCCGTATTTACTGCCTGCTGAATTACATTTCTAAGACTATTTGTAATGTGTACGGTATTCAGATCCTCATAGTGCTCATGAGTATTTTGGTTAGCGCCACGGCGTATACGTACATGGGACTAGTGTCCATGATGAGCAAGTGCACAGTATGGAATAACATCCCAAATATCAACGCCACCATCATGTATTTGGGGTGGCTCACGTTGCTGGTCGCAAAGCTGCTCGCCATAATAATCTCCTGTCACATGGCCAGCAATGAAGCACACCGGACAGCAGAACTTGTACATCAGTTACTTCTAACAAAGGAGGGCAGAACTAAACATGAGCTTCAACTGTTCTCTCAAGAACTACTTCAATCAAAAATCCACTTCACTGCTTACGGTTTTTTTAGAATTGATCTTCACTTGCTAGTCTGTATTGCTGGAGCGATTACTACTTACCTTGTAATATTACTGCAATTTGGTTCTAATGACTTGTAAGTATTTCATTATAATTTTGATATAATATGAACACCTCTATACAGAGAGTATTTATTTTCAGGAGGTAGATGATAATCCACACACATTTAGCACCTCACTAACTCAAGGCCTTACGCTAAAAGAAACACATTGTGAATCATCATATTGCATATTATACAACTGGAAATGTAGCTAACGATATATTCTGTAATACCTGTATTTGTTCTATCTGTATCACCAGTTATATGTTGTGATGTACTGTGTTAATTTCCTAAATAATTACAGCAGTTTAATGTGCAATTAAAGGATTTCTGACATAAACGAACAAATGTCAAAATATGAAATTTTCAAGAGGAACAATAAACTGTCTATTATTCTGTGTTACAATGAAATCAGGCAAACTTTCCATACATCGGCTCATAAGAAATAAACAGTTTGTTGATGTTCTTTATGTTGATGTGAAAATTGTCCTCTAAAATAATGAAACAATATTCTTACATTGGCTGTTTTTGCATGAAGTTGTCACAAAAATAACATAATATTCCTTGCATTCAGCTGTTAATGCAGAAAACTTTTTCCTTGCACAAAGTCAGTGGCAATTTGATCATAGTTTATTCAACAAAACTTTATGACAGTCTATGTGTTATAGAGTTTTGGTAGTTTATCTTACTTTTTTTACATCACATTGTACTGAAAACGGATTAAAAAAGTAACACAGTAATGCCATAGTTCACTAGAATGTTTTCACTCAGTGCATCCATCACAGCTGTCATCTTCAATCAATCGATCAATCAATCAATCAATCAATCAATCAATCTTGATCTGCATTTAGGGCAGTCGCCCAGGTGGCAGATTCCCTATATGTTGTTTTCCTAGCCTTTTCTTAAATGATTGCAAAGACATTGGAAATTTATTGAACATCACCCTTGGTAAGTTATTCCAGTCCCTAACTCCCCTTCCTATAAACGAATATTTGCCCCAATTTGTCCCCTTGAATTCCAACTTTATCTTCATATTGTGATCTTTCCTACTTTTAAAGACACCACTCAAACTTATTCGTCTACTGATGTCCTCCGACGCCATATCTCCACTGACAAGTCGGAACATACCACTTAGTCGAGCAGCTCGTCCTCTTTCTCCCAAGTCTTCCCAGCCCAAACTTTGCAACATTTTTGTAACGCTACTCTTTTGTCGGAAATCACCCAGAACAAATCGAGCTGCTTTTCTTTGGATTTTTTTCCCGTTCATGAATCAAGTAATCCTGGCGAGAGTCCCATACACTGAAACCATACTCTACTTGGGGTCTTACCAGAGACTTATATGCCCTCTCCTTTACATCCTTACTACAACCCCTAAATACCCTCATAACCATGTGCAGAGATCTGTACCCTTTACTTACAATCCCATTTATGTGATTACCCCAATGAAGATCTTTCCTTATATTAAGACCTAGGTATTTACAATGATCCCCAAAAGGAACTTTCACCCCATCAACGCAGTAATTAAAACTGAGAGGACTTTTCCTATTTGTGAAACTCACAACCTGACTTTTAACCCCATTTATTATCATCTTCATCTACAGCACATCAATATCACCGTCTGCAATATATTCTGGACACTGTTCTAGCTGTGTTTAAAACAGCCTACATTCTGGATTACGAAGGAATGCACTCACTCGTGGAAGAGGAATGGGACTTCGGTACAATGTGGTTAGTGTAGTTGAGACACTTCATTCAGGATCCTTCTCAACTTTAGACATAATGCAGCAGAAACAACGGATAGCTCGACCACATGATTGCAAGCAAAATCAACAATTGTCATTTGATTATCGTTCTTCTTGCTGGAAACCTTACTGACATTGGTCGTTATTACAAAAGTAGCAATATTCTATGCCCCTGTAACTCGGTGGGATGAGTCAAACGGTAATCGGGGAGTGATTGAATTAGGTCCATGCGTATTAATGTATTTAAAGCTGAAAGCTAACTCAACTGATAATACTCTGATAACTGTGCCGGCCACCAAAAATACATTATGTTGGGCCTGTATGTTTAAGCTGTTCGTTCTCTTGAAATAAATTTCATAACCCACTAATATCTTATAAAAGGACACACTCAGAATGAAGGAGACTCGGCTCATTCTCTGATTGAGAGACTGATCAAACGCCACCTGAGTGGTGGACCTATCTATACCACTGAACGGTTTATAGCTGTTATTCGAGCTGCAGAGAAACAGGTTGAACCTTTTCATGTGCACGAATTGTGCAATGAAGTTTTCTCTGATGTGAAAAACATTGCTTCTATGGTCGGTGTTCTTAATCTGACCACAGTGAAACTGACAGATGTGAAAGTTAATGTCAATGTTATGAGTGATTCTCCATATTTTATATTTGCGATGAACTCCTACAGTGAGGATTTTCAAGAAGTGTAATCAAGGAACGGAAGATAAATGCAGTTCTTCTAAACCAGTATTTCTTTGCAAACCAGGCCTAGATCCTAAGAAGAAAGAAGACCTTCAAGATTTACTGGAAAAGAACTTCATTCCAAAGGCTTAAACACACTTTTATATGTCTTTATAATCTGAGTGATAATACAAAAGCACTGACATCATCTTCATTTTACTTCTGATGACCCTCGGCAGATGGCTATTTTTCGTTGTACTGCATGATGCTATTTCAGTATGTTAGGAGACATGGACGCCGGTGACATAACTATCGCCAATATGATTCCAATTTCCGTCAAGAATGTCACATTTCGATTTATGTCGTACTTTAAGCTTAATGTTTGTAGCAACAGTGACATAAGTGCGCATTGAGTCTACTCTGAGGCTCATATTGTTTTTTTTTTTTTTGGTAACAGTTAAAATAAATCTGATACACTCATAATTATTGCAATCGTTTACTTTGTCACATATTCAAACATGATGTTTGTAAATATATTTGTCTTGAAATGGCAGCCCTTTAAATCTTTCAAATGCTCCTCCTGAAAACTAACTGTTTTTAAGTTATGACGTTGTTGTATTTAATGAGCGACATGTCAAATAGTGAAAATTGAAACAGACTCAATGATTGAGAATAACCAAAAGGATAGGGCATTAAATCTACTAGAAAACACTATAAAGGAGGCGGGAGAGAAGACGCTGGTAGAGGAAGTATAGAGGAAAATAGGTAAGAGATGGTACAATGATGATTGCAAACATAAAACATTCAAAGTAATGGGATTATTAAAGGTATACGGGATACACAGGGGAGACAATCAAAGAATAATTCTGCACTAATATGAAAGAATACAGAGAACTGTTTTATATAACAAAATTTGTATAGCAGAGGCAAAGGGTTTGATGAACTAAAAATACATTCTAAACATAATGGAAGTAGGAAAGTGTGGAGTACAATTCAGCGGATATGCGGAGATCTGGAAGCTGCTCGGCAAGTTAGAATAAGCCATGCTGAATGGGTGGAGTACTCAGGGCCGAATTTAACTACTGCAACGCCTCTGCACCTTAATCATTTTGCGCCTCCCTTTTTTAAACATGGTAAGACAAAATTGTAATTACTATTATTTTTATATAATGAATAAAGTAATACAGTAGAATGCCTCCAAGGTAAAATATCAAAACACTAAGAGGCCTACCATTAAGTGCTCCGTTAACCAGTGACTTCCGTGCTTCCATTCATTGAAGCCTGTTTTTGCAAATTGGGACATCCCTCCAAAAACCAGATCGTTGGCTGTAGGAACAGACCAGATGTTCACGTTTCATAATGTATCCATTTAAAAGCTTTCTTTCAAACAGCACTTTTGTCAGAAATCGCTAATTGTCTGGATACATCCGCAAAGAATTACAGAAATTGTTCTGATTCTGTTTCACCCCACTTTTAGCATAGCAGTCTCTTGTAACATTATTCATAAGCCAAAAATTAGGGTGGTTATTTGGTTTAAAAATACGTTCTATTGGTACTAGATCGTCTTCAGGATTTTCATTTACATTTCCAACAGCAGACCAATGTAAACGCAACTTAAAATGGGCGTACACTCTTCAGAGTTTACCATGTCGTCATTGCATGAGAAGTTTTTCATTCATAGTTTGGATCCTGTGAAAAATAAGTCTCTAATTTTGGAGTCTGAGAGAATAATTCACTTTCCCTCCACTTCTCCTCTTCTTCTCTTCTGCTAATCTGCGATAATTTGAGCCTTTTACTGTAATCGTTTTTGAGCATCCATGCTGTACACGTAGCACGAAGAACACTTAATAAAACTCTAAAAAATTAATAAAAATGGCTTTCACAGACTTCTCCGGAACTCTTGGTATTATGGCTTGTCTCTAGGTGGCGTTGATTCCCCACCCGCTTGACTAAGTTGCAAGGTACGTAGAATACAAGGTAGGGATCACGAGAGAGGTGCGCAGTGGCAAAGCAGAGCTGTGACGTCACGCAGGACCCTCGCGTTGAATCTGCTCTGAATGAGGTAGAGGTAGTTAGAATAAGAATCCCTGTGCACGCAGAAGCTAGGTGCTAATAATACACGATAGTAACATATCTGTGGTGTATAAGAAACCGTGTGTGTTTATTTTATGAGATAAAACGTAAAAAGCAGTAAGAGTGTACACTTTTCAGTATGCTTTGTCGTGCCATTGCAGGCTGCACAAATCATAGCAGATCATGTATTCCCTAAAACCACTGACGTAAATAAATGGTGACAGAAGTAATCAAGACATTATCGAAAGCTATCTTACTCAGCTTCGAGGGTTCGGAAGGCTTTATGACGATACTCTTCCGACAGCTGTGACGCGAAAGGTGAAATCATTGCTTCTAGCCTCAATGCTTCCGAGGCGATAAGAAATTCCAACTGTTCTCTGGAAGATTATGAAATATTACGCCCAAATATGTACTGATGAACTCGATCAGAACTCGGATATCGTGTGCCAGTCTAAGGCCAGCGTTGAGCCCACAACATCCTATTTTCTATCGGAGGATGAGCAAGGGTTCGTTAAAGCCCTTGAAGATCTAGTAAAACAGCTCGAGGACAGTCGTGAAACCAAGGAGCTGCTTGAAAACTTCACTGGCTATACTGTATAACTTTTAGGATAAAGAAGAAGAACCTCGATATAGAAAGTAATTACGGTCAAACTACAAGGGGTGGAAATTATATTTCAAAAAAAGTCCATTTTTTTTTTTGCAAGTTGCTTTACGTCGCACCGACACAGATAGGTCTTATGGCGACGATGGGACAGGAAAGGGCTAGGAGTGGGAAGGAAGCGTCCGTGGCCTTAATTCGGGTACAGCCCCAGCATTTGCTTGGTGTGAAAATGGGGAACCACGGAAAATCATCTTAAGGGCTGCCGACAGTGGGGTTCGAACCCAATCTCCCGAATACTGGATACTGGCCGCACTTAAGCGACTACAGCTATCGAGCTCGGTAGTTTCAATTTTACCACGGGAAAAAACTGAAAGGGGGTTCTAACATCATCACAAACCTTACGGATACCCTGAAAAAGAAATTCCGCGAAATTTATGAGCTTGCAAGTTGCTTCGTGAGAAGCCGTTCTTTTATTCGAATGGACGCTTTAAACAAAAGTAAGACAATGAAGAGACCAGGTTTCAGTTAATACAACACCGATAAAGGAAGAAAGGAAGAAAGGAAGAAGAAAATCAAAGAAATTCCACTGATGCTATGAGTAAGTGTGTTTGATATTCCTTTTTTTAATATCAGCATTCTTCTTTGTGTATAATATACCTGTTATTTTTTATGAAAGGCAATTTATTATGTTGTATATGAAACCAGTGCTAAGAATGTTAATATACAGGCTCATTAATTTATATGGCCTATCTAATTGGAGGAGAACATTTACTGTATTGTTTGTTTTGTGGACAGTTTCCTAACATTTGCTGTTTGTGTTGTTGACAGTGTATATAGTTTCCTAATACTGCTTGTAACAACGGACATATTTCTTGCAGTCATCAAGCTTTAATGTTCGAGTCTGTAACAATTAAGAGCCCCTTGTTATTGTTATCATAGGTGTTGAGAACATATGGAATGGCCATTCCACTGCGATCACAGTCTTAGCATTGTTACAACCTTTTATACAGATCGAAATACTTCAGAAACGCTGCTGGATTCACACTGTATTTGATCTCCTATTAAGTTATTACTCTACTGTAATAGTAAAGTGGAATGTCCTTTCTGAGGTGATGTTAAAATATCTATGAAGTTCTCTTATCTCTAACTTGTGGCTAAAACAGAATAGCTTGCAGCAGTGCATTAGCCTACCTCATGCAGAAGACAAGGCGCTGAGGGTTCACGTTGACGTCATGGACGGCCAAGCGTGGTGGGGAGAACTGCGCGTGATCCCTACCTCTTACTCTAACTACCTTGACTAAGTTGCAGCTCGAAGTCATCTTGATACCCGTACGCAGAACCGAGGGGGCTGTGTTCCAAAATTATGATGGTATTTATAATAATTACTGACAGCTTTCTCATAAGCGGAATGAAAATTCCGTTATTCATGTCGGAAGCTTTCGCTTTTGAATACTACGAAAATGCGCACATTCTAAAAATTTGTTTTCAAACTATTAGACATTTTCATTTTTCCCGCCCTGGCCTCGGTCCCATAAAGCTCATACATATATACGGCTCTGGGAGTACTATAGGAAATTATTTGGTGGCAAAGACAGGTGGAGACCGAAAATAGAAAGGAGTGGTATATCGGAGGACTGGGATGTACTGTGTAAGGAAATATCAACAGAATAAAATTAAGAGAGACCTTAGGAAATCTAGGAAAGGGAAAGCAGGATGTACTTCGGGTATCACGAATTTCGGAAGCAAGTTGTGAAGGAAAGGGATATCCTAGAAAGCACCGTTAAATTATTTAATAAAATATTTAAAGAGGTGAATTTTCAAAAGCTTGACAAGGGGTTTTAAATGCACAATCAATAAAAGAAAGGAGATAAATCAAACCCAAGTTGTTATAAAGGCATAACGTTGCTAGATACTTGAAGTAAAATATACACAGGTGTGCAGGCAAGGAGGATTCTAAAGTGGGTGGAGGGGGAGTCGATCCTGGATAAACTCAAGTCAGGCTTCATAGAAAGGATGAAAACAACTGACAATATATTTGTGGTGAGAACGATAATGTAAAAAAATGTAAAACGAAAGGAGGAACATTTTACATCACTGCTATTGACTTGGGAAAAGCATTTGATTCCGTGACTGCTGTGCCAAAGATGGGAAGAATAGAGGTGTCTTATAAGATGATCAGAGTAGCTGAAAATATATATTCAGAATTGAGTGCTCAATTAAAGTTAACGAGGGTATAGTAATTTGGTAATAACGTCCAAAAGTAGGTCTGAAATAGGGATGTAAGTTTCCCCCTATACTGATTTTACTCTTCATAAATTGAATTGAATCATTTATTTGGCGTTAAACAACAAGTGTAATAGCCTTTGTCATAATACATTAAAATATATAGATACAGATATACTCCATATAGACTAAACGAGCTTTCCGCAATGAAAAAAATATGTACACTTCAAAATATCTTACATGCCAGTCCTCCTCAATGAACTCGGCAAAGGAATACCATGGCTTTACCAACAACCATTTATAAATACGTCGTTTGAAAATATTAAATGGTAGTTCACGCAATTCTTGATCTAATGTAATATATAGGGTTACACTTAACACCATATCGATGGCCTAGATTGAATACATCGTATCTCAAAAAGTTCTTCCTATCAATTATTTCCCTTAAGACTGGCCACGCCTCCCAGCCACATCTGGGTATGCAGTCCATCAGAACAATGTTCGTTGGGTTTATTTTCCATGCTGACGCGTAAAGGAAAATGAACCTTATAAAAATTATACTCTAAGAGTTAGTAAATATGTCACGCACACATACTTTCCTATAGCACGGTACGGTAAGGTTCATTTTACTTCACACGTCGGCATAGGAATAAAGAACACAACGAACATTGTTCTGATGGACTGCGAATTCATGTGTGGCTGGGAGGCGTAACCAGTCTTAAGGGAAATAATGGACAGGAAGAACTTTGTGAGATACGAGGTTTTCATTCTAGGCCATCGATATGACATTTTTGAGTTTTCTTTAAGCCACACCAAGGCATGTCGAAATGACACAATGTCCTGGTACCATAGGTATGGATGGTGTTTCGACATGCTGGTAAATCATTACTGGGCTTACTCTTCATATATATCATAAGATTATATACGTATAAACTGATTACTGGTAAGACAGACAGCTCAATGAACAGTGGTTTACAGTGAGTGTAAGGAGGAGCGCCGGCAATAGTGCGAATAGCTTTCTTTTGCAACTTGAACATATCACCTACATGCGCACTGTTGCCAAAAAAATATTAGACCATACCCAAAAACACTCTGAAAATGCTAAATATGTGGAATGCACATACGCTTTAGTTATTACGTACTTCAGATTATAAATATATATTTCATTAAAACGCTTCGTGTATTGATAATCATTTAACGTCAAAAACTTCATAACTGGTCCGTATTGAAAAAAGATTTACATTCAAAAATAAAGCGTAGAATTCTAAACCTGTTCAATACAACTTAAAATGTGATATAAATTAAAATGTCACATTTAAAAAATAATTTTAGGTACCGGTTTCGGCATTTTTTATTCCATCATCAGCCCACGTTTAGCAAACAAGGACATTGAGTAAATTGCATATGTATATACACAAATAAACCTTCTAAAAGTTAGCAATTTATAATTGCGTCGCAATATAAAACACTTGACTGCATAAAACTCTCATATATACATCATTCAAATTTTATAACAAGTAATTCAGTTGGTCTTCAGTAAATTACGTTTTCTAGGTTAAGTAGGCTAGCTAGGTGTACCTTGTTTCGAATTTAGGTTTAGAAAATACTTCAGGTAATAATATTAACTTTACAAATATTTGTGAATATCTGTAGGTTCGTTGGTATAATACTTACAAAGGCAGATTATCGTAAGGAATAGTACCGTAATTTCCGCCGAAATTTCTCCGGTATTTCGTATAGATATCCGTCCAAACTATCGCGAAGGTAATAATTTACTACATTAAAAACAAGATACGCCTGTAAACATCCATTTAAAAAGTAGTTCAAGAGATTACACGGTAATAGTTAACAGTCGTTGTATTGTTATTGATTATTGTAGCTCAACATATTCAAATATTGCATTGTTGGCTACAGTCGTGAACAAAGGGAGTAGTGTAGTCAAGTAAATATAAATAAAAATCAGCTGACCTCGTATTCCAATCATTTGTACTTTTGAGTAGCTGGTTAAAGTATCCGTAATTTATATTTCGCTCCCTCGATCTTTAAGTATTTATGAGCGGTTAGCTAATAATAATAAAGTTCATATATCCCAGTAATTGCAGTTCAAGTCCCTGAAGTAGTAGGAGTAGTTTTGATAGAAAAATTTGAGAAATTATTGTAGACTACCTAGTATTCTTCAGTAGGCCTAATTAAGGACACTTTTATTCTCCGTCCCGTGGAGTAGGGAAAATAATAGTAATCCACCAGCTGTAATAATCACATAACCAATTTTCAGTAGAATTGTAGTGAAGATAAGGTATAATATATTAGATAGTATCTAGCCAGATATATTCGTGTTCTTCTTCGTGTACGGCAATCCTTTCGCTACTTAAGCATTTAAATAAACTCAGTGTAGTGTACCGGTAGTGTAGATACATTGTAGTATAGATACAGTACATTTAGATAGTGCCGTATCTTGCCTACTATAGTCGTGTGTTACCTTTCGTGTGTATTAGACCGTAATACTAATTTGTCTAAGCATTTAGCTTCGTTGGTAATCCTTGAGTACAGTAGTTCTTGCAAATTTCATTTCTGTTTGTGCTTAGTAGTGACATACGGTACCGGTATTGTAATTAGGATACGTCTGAAAGTAGTTTAAAAATTACTGTAGTGTTCTGTACAGTAGTATACGAGTAATATCCTATTAGAATTTAGTGAGCTTATTTTATTATTGTAAAATATTGATGTAGTACTGGTGTAGTAGAGGTATCCGTAGAAACTCGTACAAAATACTGTTGTTGTAATTAGGATAGGCTTAATTGCAGTTTGGAATTGTGTAGTTCTTGTGTATTACTTTCGATATTCAGTAATTAACAGCAGTTTTTGTCCTGTTAGGGGTTGTAGGATAAAAAATAGAGCACGACTAAGTAGTATTGTAGTGTAGTCGTATATTAATTACCTTATTGTTGTGTACTATCCCAGACAATATATCCCTTCGTTCATTTATTTTTTGCAAACAAGCTATTTTATTTTTTAATTTAATTTTTTTCCACCCGTAAAGAATGGCTAAGGAGCGCGAGTGTACTTATTGTGGGTGTGGTGAGGCATTGAGGGGTATGAGGGAGGAGTTGGAAAGTTTGTGGGAGATAATTAGGATTCTCACAGAAGACAGGAAGGAAGATAGGACTCCCTCAAACAATGTACAGGTTACAGTCGGTGTACAAGAGGGAGGGGAAGGAAAGGGAGGAGTTGTAGAAGACAGGTGGTCTAATGTTCTAAGGGGAAGGAGATTGCAGGCTAAAGGCTCTATTCGGGATCAGAATTCAGGACAGGTGTCTGTGCGAAATCGGTACGAGTCACTCCAGGTAGAACAACAGAGGGAAGATGAGGGACAGGGAACTGTTGCTGAGATGCATGGAAGTAGGAGGAAGGGAAAAGGTAGGAAAGGGAAAGGTAGAGTAGATGATAGGAAAAGACAGGTGGAACAGGGTCATGGGAAGGAGAAAAGGGAGGAGGAAGTAGCTTCTGCAGCTATCAGGAAAGATAGGGCTGACCAGGAGGGGAGGGGATCAAATGAGGTGGGTAGGGTTGAGGCTCTGGTCATGGGGGATTCCATCGTTAGACACGTGGGGAAAGTGTGTGGAGGAAAACGAACCAGGGTAGAATGTTATCCAGGAATTAGGTTGAGGCAGATGTTGAGGAAAGTAGAAGAGAGGGAGGAGGGGAAGGAGAAGGTGGTAGTGTTTCGTGTTGGTACCAACAACGTAAGGCAAGCTGATATAAGTACCAACATAGTTGGAGATGTGTGGGATCTGGTAAATGCAGCACGGGTGAAGTTTAAGAAAGCGGAGATTGTTATTAGTGGAATACTGTGTAGGAGGGATACTGACTGGAGGGTGATTGGGGATTTAAATGAGACTATTGAGAGGGTATGTGGGAAACTGGGAGTGAAATTTCTAGATCCTAGTGGGTGGGTAGGAGATAGGGATCTGCGCTCAGATGGCCTCCACTTTAACCGCAGTGGTACATATAAGTTAGGAAATTTGTTTGGAAGGGTAATAGAGAGGTACATTCAGGGAAACGGGATGGCCTAGGGAGCGGTGATAAGGGAACAGGGAACTGGAAATCAAGTAGGGATGACATAAAATTGTTAGTGTTGAACTGTAGAAGTATTGTAAAGAAAGGAGTAGAATTAAGTAATTTAATAGATATATATTTACCAGATATTGTAATAGGAGTTAAATCATGGCTGAGAAATGATATAATGGATGCAAAAATTTTCTCACGGCACTGGAGTGTGTATCGTAGTGATAGGATAGGAATGGTGGGAGGGGGAGTGTTCATTCTGGTGAAAGAAGAATTTGTAAGCTACGAAAAAGTTAAAGATGAGACACATGAAATTCTAGGTGTAAGGCTCATTTCTAAAAATAATAGGCAACTTGATATATTTGGAGTGTACAGATCGGGAAAGGGTAGCACTGATGCGGATTCGGAATTATTTGATAGGATAGTCAGCTATGTGGGAAACGACATGGAAAGAAATGTGATTGTAGCGGGAGATCTGAATTTGCCAGATGTCAATTGGGAAGGAAATGCGAACGACAGGAAGCATGGCCAAAAAATAGCAAGTAAGGTAATATGGGAAGGACAGCTGATTCAGAAAGTGATGGAACCAACCAGAGGGAAAAATATCCTGGATGTGGTGCTGATAAAACCAGATGAGCTCTATAGGGAAACTGAAGTAACAAATGGTATTTGTGATCATGAAGCTGTATTCGTGGTAGTTAAAAATTAATGCGATAGAAAGGAAGGTCTTAAAAGTGGGACTATTAGGCAGTACCATATGGCTGATAAAGCAGGCATGAGGCAGTTTCTAAAAAGTAACTATGATCGGTGGAAAACGGTAAATAAAAATGTAAACAGACTCTGTGATGGGTTTAAAGAAATTGTTGAGGAATGCGAAAACAGGTTTGTACCTTTAAGTGTGGTAAGGAATGGTAAAGGCCCACCTTATTATAATAGAGAAATAAAGAGACTAAGAAGGAGGTGCAGACTGGAAAGAAATAGAGTTAGAAATGGCTGTGGAAGCAAGGAGAAATTGAAGGAACTTACTAGAAAATATAATCTAGCAAAGAAGGCAGCTAAGGATAACATGATGGCAAGCATAATTGGCAGTCATACGAATTTTAGTTAAAAATGGAAGGGTATGTATAGGTATTTTAAGGCAGAAACAGGTTCCAAGAAGGACATTCCAGGAATAATTAATGAACAAGGGGAGTGTGTATGTGAGGATCTTCAAAAGGCAGAAGTATTCAGTCAGCAGTATGTAAAAATTGTTGGTTACAAGGATAATGTCGAGACAGAGGAGGAGACTAAGGCCAAAGAAGTAATACAGTTTACATATGATAACAATGACATTTAAAATAATATACAAAAGTTGAAAACTAGAAAAGCGGATGGAATTGATCAAATTTCTGGGGATATACTAAAGACAATGGGTTGGGATATAGTACCCTATCTGAAGTACTTATTTGATTATTGTTTGGTCGGAGGAGCTATACCAGATGAATGGAGAGTTGCTATTGTAGCCCCTGTGTATAAAGGAAAGGGTGATAGACATAAAGCTGAAAATTACAGGCCAGTAAGTTTGACATGCATTGTATGTAAGCTTTGGGAAAGCATTTTTTCTGATTATATTAGACATGTTTGTGAAATTAATAACTGGTTCGATAGAAGGCAATTCGGTTTTAGGAAAGGTTATTCCACTGAAGCTCAACTTGTAGGATTCCAGCAAGATATAGCAAATATCTTGGATTCTGGAGGTCAAATGGACTGTATCGCGATTGACATGTCTAAAGCATTTGATAGGGTGGATCATGGGAGACTACTGGCAAAAATGAGTGCAATTGGACTAGACAAAAGAGTGACTGAATGGGTTGCTATATTTCTAGAAAATAGATCTCAGAGAGTTAGAGTAGGTGAAGCTTTGTCTGACCCTGTAATAGTTGAGAGGGGAGTTCCTCAGGGCAGTGTTATCGGACCTTTATGTTTTCTTATAAATATAAATGATATGAGTAAAGGAGTGGAATCGGAGGTAAGGCTTTTTGCGGATGATGTTATTCTCCATAGAGTGATAAATAAGTTACAAGATTGTGAGCAACTGCAACGTGACCTCGAAAATGTTGTGAGATGGACAGCAGGCAATGGTATGTTGATAAACGGGGTTAAAAGTCAGGTTGTGAGTTTCACAAATAGGAAAAGTCCTCTCAGTTTTAATTACTGCGTTGATGGGATGAAAGTTCCTTTTGGGGATCATTGTAAGTATCTAGGTGTTAATATAAGGAAAGATCTTAATTGGGGTAATCACATAAATGGGATTGTAAATAAAGGGTACAGATCTCTGCACATGATTATGAGGGTGTTTAGGGGTTGTAGTAAGGATGTAAAGGAGAGTGCATATTAGTCTCTGGTAAGACCCCAACTAGAGTATGGTTCCAGTGTATGAGACCCTCACCAGGATTACCTGATTCAAGAGCTGGAAAAAATCCAAAGAAAAGCTGCTCGATTTATTCTGGGTGATTTCCGACATAAGAGTAGCGTTACAAAAATGTTGCAAAGTTTGGGTTGGTAAGAATTGAGAGAAAGAAGAAGCTGTCAGCGGAGAGATGGTGTGGAATGGCATTAGTAGACGAATATGTTTGAGTGGCGTTTATAAGAGTAGGAAAGATCACAGTATGAAGATAAAGTTGGAATTCAAGAGGACAAACTGGGGCAAATATTCATTTATAGGAAGGGGAGTTAGGGATTGGAATAACTTACCAAGGGTGACGTTCAATAAATTTCAAATTTCTTTGAAATCATTTAGGAAAAGGCTAGGAGAGCAACAGATAGGGAATCTGCCACCTGGGCGACTGCCCTAAATGCAGATCAGTATTCATTCATTCATAATAAAGTTCTAAACAAAAGGTAAAATTGATCTATGTACAGCTCTGTGCATTGTACATAGATCAATTTTACCTTTTGTTTAGAACTTTATTATGATGTATATATGTAATGTAATACGTAATATGTTTTATTTATCCTGGCAAAGTTAGGGATGTACTCCCTTTCTTACACTTAACCAGTCTTAACCTAGAACACTTAATAATAACTACTGATGATATTAATATGATAATATGAACAATAATAACAGTAATAGCATTAACAAAAGTAACCGCACTTAAAAAGATCATATCATCTATATAATATAAATCGTACGTAGAGTAAATTAAGAATATATTTATGAATAATGAGTTCTATAACAACTACTTAAGAAAAAGTTTAGAAAATATATACATTTCTACAGTACACCGAAATATCGCCTTCAGTTGAGAGGTGAAGAGAAGGATTAGTAAGAAGGAGAAGAAGAAGAAGATATGTGAAAGGAAGAGGGAAATGATGATGAAGAGGCGGTAGGAGGAGGTGTTTGCAGGTCATAATTTGATGATTCATGCATGTTTACCTGGTATTTCGACACAGGCATGTTTAAAAGCTAAGCTGCTGGACATGCTTCTGACGTCCACTGGTAAGAGATTCCATTGTCGGGCTGCGGTAACGGTGAATGATTTCGTGGAGATTGCGGTTCTGTGTACAGGAAGGGATAAACACATGGTGCTGCAGGATCGGGTATTTTTGTTATTGTCTGTGGAGAGGAGCTTCATTCGATCACGGAGATAGGCTGATTGAGAACTTTTAAGAATAGTATGCAAGAAGCAAAGAGTATGAAGTGTGCGTCGTTCTTGCAGGCGAAGCCACCCGAGCCGCGTGTAAGACGGTGTGACATGGTCAGCGTAACGAAGTCCACAGATAAATCTTACACAAGCATTCTGAGCACACTGTAATTTCCTTCCCCAGTCTACTCCTAGGTTGTTGTAAACTATATCGCAATAATCAAAATGAGGTAATGCGAGTGATTCAACAAGAATTTTCTTTAGTTTAAAAGGGAAAGTGAATTTGAATTTACTGAGACAGCGTAGCGTTCCGTATATTTTTCTACACACAGATATAGTTTGGGCAGACCAGGACAGATGTTCGTCAAATATTATACCAAGATTTCTTACATTTTGGCTATACTGTATCGGAGTACCACTTATGGACAGCTGTGGTAACGCTGTTCGATTGAGTTTGCAAAGTAATTTAGGGTAATCAATAATTATTGCCTGGGATTTGGATGGGTTTAATTTTAATCCGTGATTTCTGGCCCATATATTTATGGTCATCAAGTCTTCATTCAGGTGACGTGTTTCTGAGTGTAGGTTTTCGGGTTTGCTGTGTATATATATCTGTAGGTCATCAGCGTATAAGTGGTATTTACAGTGTTTTAATCCGGAAGATATGCCATTTATATACAAAGAGAAAAATAGGGGACCCTGTACAGATCCTTGTTATATTCCTACGTCGACCGTACGCCAATTTGAATATTCATTGTTGTTATTAATTACAAACTGCCGGCGACCGGTGAGATAGGATCTGATCCACTGGAGTGCACTCGCGGAGAAATTGAAACTATTTAATTTGGATATAAGTATGTCCCTGTCAACAGTGTCGAAAGCTTTACTAAAGTCCAATAACGCTAGAACTGTCAGTTGTTTGTTGTCCATAGCTTGCCTTATGTCATCAGTCACATGTGTTAATGCACTGCAAGTGCTGTGTCTCGGTCTAAAGCCGGACTGGTGGATATCAAGAAGATTGTGTTGAATAAGATAGTCGGTAATTTGCTTGTGAACTATGAATTCTAAAGCTTTTGACAATATGCATAAGATGCTAATTGGCCGATAGTCACCAACGTCCTTCGCCAGGTTTATTTTCGGGAGCGGGCGAACTATGGCCATTTTCCATATTTCTGGATAAGTCCCTTGTTGCAGTAAGTAATTAAAAATATTCACCAATGGATAAATGATGTGGTGGAGAATTTTCATGAGCATTTCATGGCCTATATTATCTACGCCCCTAGCCCTGGTCTTGATGCGTTTTATTGAGTCAATCACTTCTTGCGGTGTGACGTGACTGAAGTAAAATTGATCTCTTCGTGGAGATGGCGTATTATCATATGTATCAATAGTTTTCTCCTTTATGACCGGATTAATTCCCGTTGGCGAAATGGAATGGTCGTTTAATTCATCTACGTTAACATTTAGTTCATCGTTAGATTTCTGGTTATTGATGCCAAAATATTTCATAGATTTCCACATCGTCGCAGGGCGTACGTCAGGTCTAATCAAGTTGTGGGCGTAACGTAGTCTAGCGCTTCGAATTTTAGAGGTCTTTTTATTACGCATTGTTTTATAAGTCTGGTGGTTCACTTCCGTTGGGTAGTGCTTGTATCGTCTATGAGCAGCGTCTCGTTTAGCCATTAAGTGGCGAATTTCGTCATCTATCCACGGTTTAGGAGCTCTGGAACCTTTTATGCAGTCAAATGTTTTATATTGTGACGCAATTATAAATTGTTAGACTTTTAGAAGGTTTATTTGTGTATATACATATGCAATTTACTCAATGTCCTTGTTTGATAAACCTAGGCTGATGATGGCATAAAAATGCCGAAACCGGTACCTAAAAATTTTAATTTTAATTTATATCACACTAGCTGATGTACCCGTGCCTCGCTACGGGATTGGATTCTCAGAGACTGACCTTGTGGTTTTCCTAACTGAAGTCAACATAGGTCATTACACAAACGTCAGAAGGAAAGTAGCGATTAAAAGCAATATCATATAAAATACTCGATCAAATGAAAAACCGCACTTTTCTCACTTTTAACGAACAGTACTACGGTGCCGATCTAACAGTCCAAAGTTCCAGAGCTGGAATGACCCAGCCGCAGACAGTCGCGAACACTCCTCTGACATTATTCAGTTAAATATGCACTCTGCTCATTCCAATCAGTTTCTCAGAGTAGGGGTTGAATAGCTCGAATGCTATGATGAATGAACCAGTGTGTTACGTACCAGTAGTATCAGAAAATGTATGAACCAGTGGAACGGCATGCTAAGGAAGGTATCGAACTCTCCAGCTACTTCCCACCAATATTCAGGCAGGCTGTTATACTCGGTACGACCGGGCGAGTTGGCCGTGTGTTTAGGGGCGCGCAGCTGTGAGCTTACATCCGGGAGATAATGGATTCAAACCCCACTGTCGGCAGCCCTGAAGATGGTATTCCGTAGTTTCCCATTTTCACACCAGGCAAATGCTGGGGCTGTATCCTAATTATGACCAAGGCCACTTCCTTCACACTCCTAGCCCTATCCTATTCCATCGTCGCCATAATACCTATCTGTGTCGGTGCGACGTAAGGCAAATTTAAAAAACTCGGTACGCAGCAGTAATCCTGTCTATCGTAAATGAGTGGCAACAGAAGACACAAAGCACATTACAAACAATGGTCAATTTAATGCTATTGTTGATCAATTGTATGAGCTTCCTGTATTGTAGGTCTTCACATTTAGTATTCTTTCGACTCTGTGATATCAGGTCGTCTTATAAAATTATTTATAGCGTAGACTGTAGGTCCTTATTCTTCGACTTCACATACCGATTTTCATTAAATTCTGTTTACCCATTTTCTCGTTACTCGGCGCTGATTTGGACTTAGTAACAAAAATCTAAATTCATGAACATCTCTGTGATCATAGCCGGTACGGTAACAATGTATAAGACATAAATGATCGGAAATTTAAAACTATATAACTGTAGTTATGTAATCGATACGACCACTAATAACATAAATATTTGAGAATTTAAATTTTAGGCCTTCCCCTAAACTACCATGTATCTCAGCGTGAATAACATTATTTATGGCCTAGATTATAGCGATTTATTCCCCGACCTTGCATACCGATTTTTATTAAGATAAGACCACTAATATGAACATTTGAGAATGAAATTTTAGACCTTCCCCTAAACTACCATTTTTCTCAGTGTGAATAAAACTATTTATGTCCTACATTGTAGCGAATTTTATCCTGACTTCGCCTTCCGATTTTCGTTAACATATGACTACTAATAACATAAATATTTGAGAATTAAATTTCAGGTCTTCCCCTAAACTACCATTTTCTTCAGCGTGAATACAATTATTTATGGCATAAATTATAGCAACTTATTCCCAACTTCGCATACTGATTTTCACTAAGGTACGACCAATAATAATATAAATATTTGAGATTAAAATTTTAAGCCTTCCCCTAAACTACCATTTCACTCAGCGTGAATAAAATTATTTATAACCTAGATTGTAGCGACTTATTTCCAGACTATGCATGCCGATTTTCATTACATTCTCTCCAGCCGTTTTCTCGTGATGCGTGTACAGACAGACAGACAGACAGACAGACAGAAATTATGGAAAATGAAAAAGTGCATTTCCTTGTTACTATGGACACGACTGATACAGAGATACCATCCTTTTTAAATTCTGAGCAATGTACAGACAAAACTCTTATTTTATATATAGAGAGAGATTTTAAGTATTGAACAGGTGGAGAATTCTACCCTTTATTTTTGAATGTAAATCTTGATAATCAGGATATTCCCGGTCTCAATTTTGCGGATGACATCCTTTAACTCGCATTGACTCCTGCCGGCATGCAAGGTAGTATAAATGAAGTGATATATTAGTGTAAAGATTGGAATTTAAAAATTAATGCACAGAAAAACAAGGTAATGGTATGTTAATAACGGTGCGAATAATGGTGGATGGGTGAGGCAAAATTAGAAGTAATTTAGACAATAGAGTACCTGGGAATGAAAATAAATGGGAATGGAAAATGTTCACAACAACAAAATAAAAAGAGAAAAATTAAGGGTATGAGTGCATTGTCAGTAATTAATATTTTAGTAAAAAAAAGATGCGAAACACTAATTACAGAGTGTTTATAAATGTATTTAATGCATTAGTTAAATTTAGGCTATTGTACAGGGCGGAGATCTGGGGACATGAAAACGAAGTTTCCACACTTGATGCCATCACTAGTAAATTTGTTCATATATTTATGGGATCATCCAGTTGTAGGGAAAACTGTGGAATAAGAATGAAGTTTAATGATGCAAGTTTATTTGGAGATATTGTTAAAAAGGTAATTAAGTAGGGCCTATTGGCTACGACTGAAGTTGGAATCAGGGATTGGAACGTTAAATATATATTTCCTACACCAAATCAAATATAATAATCTAGGGTACTGGGTGGATGGCGTACGGCACATTCTGGAAGCTGTAGGAATGGGATTATTACTGGGAAAGAAGGTATTGTATAGAACATCAAAGAATATGTAAAGAAAAACCAAGTAGTTCTAACAGTTAAGGATATTGAAAAGCAACAAATTGCTTCACAGTGCAAAAATAAGAGGACAATGGGAGAATTTTGCAATATAATGATATAATAATATGGCGAAAAGGCAAATGAGGGGTATAATATTGTGGTTAATGTGGGTACACAATGATAAAGCCTGCAGATAAAATAGAGACGAAAATAAATGCTTTCTGTGCTCTAAAGAAATGGGTTTGGAACGTATTTTAAAATGTTTAGAGATGAGGAAGGTAAGAGGCAAAGTTATGTATCAGGATGAAATGAGGGTAATTGAAAACGAACTTCAGTTGTATATTACAGTATGTGTCTCTATTATTCATACAGGCTTCAATTTCTTATCAAGTCTCGTATATTCACATTAACCATTGAAAAACCGGGCGAGTTGGCCGTGCGCGTTGAGGCGCGCGGCTGTGAGCTTGCATCCGGGAGATAGTAGGTTCGAATCCCACTATCGGCAGCCCTGAAGATGGTTTTCCGTGGTTTCCCATTTTCACACCAGGCAAATGCTGGGGCTGTACCTTAATTAAGGCCACGGCCGCTTCCTTCCAACTCCTAGGCCTTTCCCATCCCATCGTCGCCATAAGACCTATCTGTGTCGGTGCGACGTAAAGCCCCTAGCAAAAAAAAAAAAAAAAAACCATTGAAAAAGTGAAATAAAACGTACATTAGGGATAAAAACATTGTTTGTCAATGACAATTCGTTAGTGAAAACCATACTTATTTACATACAGGCAAGAAGATTTGATATTGATGTGCCGGCATCGACAAACGGGTGTATCAGTTCTATTCGTACACATGGACAGGATGATTTCGACCATTTGTTTGCGATGCACGGAAAAGTCTCAGTGACGGCATACGACTGGTCAGTGTTATAGTCTCCTTCCTAGTGTATCAATGGTGGACATCGGTGGGAGTGCAGATTTAAGTACGGAGCTCAAGAACACAATACTTAAACTGGTATTTAAAGGACTTTCATTACGAAAGATTGAACAGTTGGTCAATAGAACACATTCTACGGTGCAATATTTGGTTGATACATTTAAATACAAAGTCACTATTAAGAACACGCCAAGGAAACCCAAGAGAAAGTGTTTAACTGAAAGGAAAGAACGGCTTGTTTTCGGCTTATAAAGTCAAATTCCAAATTAGCTGCACCAGTATTGAGGCAACTCACGGAGGAACGAACTGGAAAGATGATCAGCAACTCCACCATCCTTCGGATCCTGTATCGGCATGGGTACTATGGAGGAATCCCTCGGAAAAGGCCATATGCAAGTATAAAAAGCAGATGGCTTATACTGACATACGCTAAGGAGAATATAAATAAGAAGAAAGAATTCTGGAATGATGTTATCTGGTATGATGAGATAAAAATAAACCTTTCTTTGGTCAAATAGCATCCACAGAATATGGAGAAAAATTGGTACGGACAATGATGTGGCGAATACACTCCGAACTGGAAAATACGGTGGTGGGTCTGTAATGCTTTGGGGGTGTATGTCAGTCAGAGGTGTGCGTAATATGCATTTCATCGACGGAATAATGAACAAGGAGGGCTATAATGCAATCCCGTGGGTAAACGTGAAGTAGAGTGCCGAAAATATGGGGATGCCAACTGTTTATCAAAATGAATACTGATCTGCATTTAGGGCAGTCGCCCAGGTGGCAGATTCCCTATCTGTAGCTTTCCTAGCCTTTTCCGAAATGATTTCAAAGAAATTGGAAATTTATTGAACATCTCCCTTGGTAAGTTATTCCAATCCCTAACTCCCCTTCCTATAAATGAATATTTGCCCTAGTTTGTCCTCTTGAATTCCAACTTTATCTTCATATTGTGATCTTTCCTACTTTTATAAACGCCATTCAAACTTATTCGTCTACTAATGTCATTCCACGCCATCTCTCCGCTGACAGCTCGGAACATACCACTTAGTCGAGCAGCTCCTCTTCTTTCTCTCAATTCTTCCCAACCCAAATATTGCAACATTTTTGTAACGCTACTCTTCTCTCGGAAATCACTCAGAACAAATCGAGCTGCTTTTCTTTGGATTTTTTCCAGTTCTTGAATCAGGTAATCCTGATGAGGGTCCCATACACTGGAACCATACTCTAGTTGGGGTCTTACCAGAGACTTATATGCCCTCTCCTTTACATCCTTACTACAACCCCTAAACACCCTTATAACCATGTGCAGAGATCGGTACCCTTTATTTACAATCCCATTTATGTGATTACCCCAATGAAGATCTTTCCTTATATTAACACCTAGATACTTACAATGATCCCCAAAAGGAACTTTCACCCCATCAACGCAGTAATTAAAACTGAGAGGACTTTTCCTATTTGTGAAACTCACAACCTGACTTTTAACCCCGTTTATCAACATACCATTGCCTGCTGTCCATCTCACAACATTTTCGAGGTCACGTTGCAGTTGCTCACAATCTTGTAACTTATTTATCACTCTATAGAGAATAACATCATCCGCAAAAAGCCTTACCTCCGATTCCACTCCTTTACTCATATCATTTATATATATAAGAAAACATAAAGGTCCGATAACACTGCCCTGAGGAACTCCCCTCTCAACTATTACAGGGTCAGACAAAACTTCACCTACTCTAACTCTCTGAGATCTATTTTCTAGAAATATAGCAACCCATTCAGTCACTCTTTTGTCTAGTCCAATTGCACTCATTTTTGCCAGTAGTCTCCCATGATACACCCTATCAAATGCTTTAGACACGTCAATCGCGATACAGTCCATTTGACCTCCAGAATCCAAGATATCTGCTATATCTTGCTGGAATCCTACAAGTTGAGCTTCAGTGGAATAATCTTTCCTAAAACCGAATTGCCCTCTATAGAACCAGTTATTAATTTCACAAACATGTCTAATATAATCAGAAAGAATGCCTTCCCAAAGCTTACATACAATGCATGTCAAACTTACTGGCCTGTTATTTGCAGCTTTATGTCTATCACCATTTCCTTTATACACAGGGGCTACTATACCAACTCTCCATTCATCTGGTATAGCTCCTCCGACCAAACAATAATCAAATAAGTACTTCAGGTATGGTACTATATCCCAACCCATTGTCTTTAGTATATCCCCAGAAATCTGATCAATTCCAGCCGCCTTTCTAGTTTTCAACTTTTGTATCTTACTGTTAATGTCATTGTTATCATATGTAAATTTTATTATTTCTTTGGCCTTAGTCTCCTCCTCTGTCTCGACATTATCCTTGTAACCAACAATCTTTACATACTGCTGACTGAATACTTCTGCCTTTTGAAGATCCTCACATACACACCCCCCTTGTTCATTAATTATTCCTGGAACGTCCTTCTTGGAACCTGTTTCTGCCTTAAAATACCTATACATACCCTTCCATTTTTAACTAAAATTCGTATGACTGCCAATTATGCTTGCCATCATGTTATCCTTAGCTGCCTTCTTTGCTAGATTCAATTTTCTAGTAAGTTCCTTCAATTTCTCCTTACTTCCACAACCATTTCTAACTCTATTTCTTTCCAGTCTGCACCTCCCTCTTAGTCTCTTTATTTCTCTATTATAATAAGGTGGGTCTTTACCATTCCTTACCACCCTTAATGGTACAAACCTGTTTTCGCATTCCTCAACAATTTCTTTAAACCCATCCAAGAGTCTGTTTACATTTTTATTTACCGTTTTCCACCGATCATAGTTACTTTTTAGAAACTGCATCATGCCTGCTTTATCAGCCATATGGTACTGCCTAACAGTCCTACTTTTAAGACCTTCCTTTCTATCACATTTATTTTTAACTACCACAAAAACAGCTTCATGATCACAAATACCATCTATTACGTCTGTTTCCCTATAGAGCTCATCTGGTTTTATCAGCACCACATCCAGGATATTTTTCCCTCTGGTTGGTTCCATCACTTTCTGAATAAGCTGTCCTTCCTATATTAACTTATATGCCATTTTTTGGCCATGCTTCCTGTCGTTCGCATTTCCTTCCCAATTGACATCTGGCAAATTCAGATCTCCCGCTACAATCACATTTCTTTCCATGTCGTTTCCCACATAGCTGACTATCCTATCAAATAATTCCGAATCCGCGTCAGTGCTACCCTTTCCCGATCTGTACACTCCAAATATATCAAGTTGCCTATTATCTTTAGAAATGAGCCTTACACCTAGAATTTCATGTGTCTCATCTTTAACTTTTTCGTAGCTTACAAATTCTTCTTTCACCAGAATGAACACTCCCCCTCCCACCATTCCTATCCTATCTCTACGATACACACTCCAGTGCCGTGAGAAAATTTTTGCATCCATTATATCATTTCTCAGCCATGATTCAACTCCTATTACAATATCTGGTAAATATATATCTATTAAATTACTTAATTCTACTCCTTTCTTTACAATACTTCTACAGTTCAACACTAACAATTTTATGTCATCCCTACTTGATTTCCAGTTCCCTGTTCCCTTATCACCGCTCCCTAGGCCATCCCGTTTCCCTGAATGTACCTCTCTATTACCCTTCCAAACAAATTTCCTAACTTATATGTACCACTGCGGTTAAAGTGGAGGCCATCTGAGCGCAGATCCCTATCTCCTACCCACCCACTAGGATCTAGAAATTTCACTCCCAGTTTCCCACATACCCTCTCAATAGTCTCATTTAAATCCCCAATCACCCTCCAGTCAGTATCCCTCCTACACAGTATTCCACTAATAACAATCTCCGCTTTCTTAAACTTCACCCGTGCTGCATTTACCAGATCCCACACATCTCCAACTATGTTGGTACTTATATCAGCTTGCCTTACGTTGTTGGTACCAACACGAAACACTACCACCTTCTCCTTCCCCTCCTCCCTCTCTTCTACTTTCCTCAACATCTGCCTCAACCTAATTCCTGGATAACATTCTACCCTGGTTCCTTTTCCTCCACACACTTTCCCCACGTGTCTAACGATGGAATCCCCCATGACCAGAGCCTCAACCCTACCCACCTCATTTGACCCCCTCCCCTCCTGGTCAGCCCTATCTTTCCTGATAGCTGCAGAAGCTACTTCCTCCTCCCTTTTCTCCTTCCCATGACCCTGTTCCACCTGTCTTTTCCTATCATCTACTCTACCTTTCCCTTTCCTACCTTTTCCCTTCCTCCTACTTCCATGCATCTCAGCAACAGTTCCCTGTCCCTCATCTTCCCTCTGTTGTTCTACCTGGAGTGACTCGTGCCGATTTCGCACAGACACCTGTCCTGAATTCTGATCCCGAATAGAGCCTTTAGCCTGCAATCTCCTTCCCCTTAGAACATTAGACCACCTGTCTTCTACAACTCCTCCCTTTCCTTCCCCTCCCTCTTGTACACCGACTGTAACCTGTACATTGTTTGAGGGAGTCCTATCTTCCTTCCTGTCTTCTGTGAGAATCCTAATTATCTCCCACAAACTTTCCAACTCCTCCCTCATACCCCTCAATGCCTCACCACACCCACAATAAGTTCACTCGCGCTCCTTAGCCATTCTTTACGGGTGGAAAAAAATTAAATTAAAAAATAAAATAGCTTATTTGCAAAAAATAAATGAACGAAGGGATATATTGTCTGGGATAGTACACAACAATAAGGTAATTAATATACGACTACACTACAATACTACTTAGTCGTGCTCTATTTTTTTATTATTCTACAACCCCTAACAGGTTAAAAACTGCTGTTAATTACTGAATATCGAAAGTAATACACAAGAACTACACAATTCCAAACTGCAATTAAGCCTATCCTAATTACAACAACAGTATTTTAGTAAGAGTTCCTACGGATACCTCTACTACAGCAGTACTACAAAAATATTCTACAATAATAAAATAAGCACACTCAATTCTAATAGGATATTACTCGTACACTACTGTACAGTACACTACAGTAATTTTTAAACTACTTTCAGACGTATCCTAATCACGATACGGGTACCGTACCGTATGTCACTACTAAGCACAACAGAAATGAAATTTGCAAGAACTACTGTACTCAAAGATTACCAACGAAGCTAAATGCTTAGACAAATTATTATTAGTATTACGGTCTAATAGATACACACGAAAGATAACACACGAATATAGCAGGCAAGATACGTTACTACCTAAATGTACTGTATCTATACTACAATGTATCTACACTACACTACACTGCGTTTGGTTAAATGCTTAAGTATCAAAAGGTTTGCCGTACATGAAGAAACTTGTAGGATTCCAGCAAGATATAGCAGATATCTTGGATTCTGGAGGTCAAATGGACTGTATCGCGATTGACATGTCTAAAGCATTTGATAGGGTGGATCATGGGAGACTACTGGCAAAAATGAGTGCAATTGGACTAGACAAAAGAGTGACTGAATGGGTTGCTATATTTCTAGAAAATAGATCTCAGAGAGTTAGGGTAGGTGAAGCTTTGTCTGACCCTGTAATAGTTGAGAGGGGAGTTCCTCAGGGCAGTGTTATCGGACCTTTATGTTTTCTTATATATATAAATGATATGAGTAAAGGAGTGGAATCGGATGTAAGGCTTTTTGCGGATGATGTTATTCTCTATAGAGTGATAAACAAGTTACAAGATTGTGAACAACTGCAACGTGACCTCGAAAATATTGTGAGATGGACAGCAGGCAATGGTATGTTGATAAACGGGGCTAAAAGTCAGGTTGTGAGTTTCACAAATAGGAAAAGTCCTCTCAGTTTTAATTACTGCGTTGATGGGGTGAAAGTTCCTTTTGGGGATCATTGTAAGTATCTAGGTGTTATTATAAGGAAAGATCTTCACTGGGGTAATCACATAAATGGGATTGTAAATAAATGGTACCGATCTCTGCACATGGTTATGAGGGTGTTTAGGGGTTGTAGTAAGGATGTAAAGGAGAGTGCATATAAGTCTCTGGTAAGACCCCAACTAGAGTATGGTTCCAGTGTATGGGACCCTCACCAGGATTACCTGATTCAAGAACTGGAAAAAATCCAAAGAAAAGCAGCTCGATTTGTTCTGGGTGATTTCCGACAAAAGAGTAGCGTTACAAAAATGTTGCAATATTTGGGTTGGGAAGAATTGAGAGAAAGAAGAAGAGCTGCTCGACTAAGTGGTATGTTCCGAGCTGTCAGCGGAGAGATGGCATGGAATGACATTAGTAGACGAATAGGTTTGAATGGCGTCTATAAAAGTAGGAACGATCACAATATGAAGATAAAGTTGGAATTCAAGAGGACAAACTGGGGCAAATATTCATTTATAGGAAGGGGAGTTAGGGATTGGAATAACTTACCTAGGGAGATGTTCAATAAATTTCCAATTTCTTTGAAATCATTTCGGAAAAGGCTAGGAAAGCAACAGATAGGGAATATGCCACCTGGGCGACTGCCCTAAATGCAGATCAGTATTGATTGATTGATTTTAACACGAATATAACTGGCAAGATACTATCTAATATACTGTATTATACCTTATCTTCACTACAATTCTACTGAAATGTGGTTATGTGATTATTACAGCTGGTAGAATACTATTATTTTCCCTACTCCACGGGACGGAGAAAAAGAAAGTGTCCTTAATTAGGCTTGCTGAAAAATACGAGGTTGTCTACAATAATTTCTCAAATATTTCTATCAAAACTACTACTACTACTACTCCAGGGACTTGAACTGCAATTACTGGGATATATGAACTTTATTATTATTAGCTAACCGCTCATAAATACTGAAAGATCGAGGGAGCGAAATATAAATTACGGGTACTAACTACCTACTCAGAAGTACAAATGAATGGAATACAAGGTCAGCTGATTTTTATTTATATTTACTTGACTACACTACACCCTTTGTTCACGACTGTAGCCAACAATGCAATATTTGAATATGTTGAGCGACAATAATCAATAACAATACAACGACTGTTAACTATTACCGTGTAATCTCTTTAACTTCTTTTTAAATGGAAGTTTACAGGCGTATCGTGTTTTTAATGTAGTAAATTATTACCTTCGCGATACTTTGAACGGATATCTATACGAAATACCGGAGAAGTTGCTGCAGAAGTTACGGTACTATTCCTTATGATAATCTGCCTTTGTAAGTACAACCAACGAACCTACAGATATTTACAAATATTTTTAAAGTTAATATTATTACCTAAAGTATCTCCTAAGCCTAAATTCGAAACAAGGTACACCTAGCTAGCCTACTTAACCTAGAAAACGTAATTTACGGAAGACCAACTCAATTACTTGCTACAAAATTTAAATAAATATCACTACTCCCAATTTCTACCAACAAGCACTAAACACCACTATATAAACAGCACTAAATGAATCAGATACACACTTAATTAAGCTGTTTCAATAGGTTTTCACTACTATTGCTATTATTTTCCCTATTATGCGGGACGGAGAATATAAGTGTCCTTAAATGCCGAAAAATAAGAGGTTGTCTACAATAATTTCTGTCAAAGCTACGCCGGGTGCTTGAACTGCAATATTATTACGATAGGCCCTATTGGAATTTAATTATTAACTTTTAATCGATGTATGAACGAAGGTGCAAAGTACAGTACAAAGTATGCCGGGACCTTAGGCTACAAATTATCGGAATAAAGTAATCGGCTGAGTTTGTATTTGTTTACACAACTACCATGTGCTTGTAGCCCGTATTCTTTGATCTCGTCGGAATGTACGGTATCAACAATTGTCAACAATCCAGAAACTGTTAAGTACCATAATTATCCAGTGAAATTACCGTGTATTCTGTTTAACTTCTCTTTAAATCGAAGTTTACAGGTGTATCGTGCTTTTTAATTTAGTAAATTATTACCTTCACGATAGTTTGAACGGATATCTATACTAAATACCGGAAATGTTGCGGCGGAACTTACGGTACTATCCCTTATGATAATCTGCCTTTGTAAGTATTATACCAACGAACCTACAGATATTTACAAATATTTTTAAAGGTAATATTATTACCTAAAGTATTTCCTAAACCTAAGTTCGAAACAAGGTACACCTAGCTAGCCTGTTTAACCTAGAAAACGTAATTTACTGAAGACCAACTGAATTACTTGTTATAAATTTTAAATAACACTACTCTCAATTTCTACCAAAAAGCACTAAACACCACTATATAAATAGCACTAAATGACTCACAAACACCCAAAATTAAGCTATTTCAATAGGTTTTAACTACTTTATCACTGCAATAATGCAAGAGCTCTCTCAACAGCCAACCATTCACAAGTGCATCCAACAATTCAAGCATAATAATGACCCAAAGCACACTGCTGATATTAAAAAGACATGGTTGATCTGGAACATTCCTAAGCAGCTTAGAACACCTTCCCAATCTCAGGATTAAAATCCCATCGGACATATTTGGGCTACGTTGAAGAAGAATCTCCGTAGGCAACATATCGATGGCCTAGAATGAAAACCTCGTATCTCACAAAGTTCTTCCTATCCATTACTTCCCTTAAGACTGGTTACGCCTCCCAGCCACACATGAATTCGCAGTCCATCAGAACAATGTTCGTTGTGTTCTTTATTCCTATGCGGACGTGTGAAGGAAAATGAACCTTATCGTACCGTACTATAGGAAAGTATGTCTGCGTGACGTATTTACTGACTCCTACAGTATAATTTTATAAGGTTCATTTTCCCTTACGCAATACCATAGGAAAATAAACCCAATGAACATTGTTCTGATGGACTGCATATTCATGTGTGGCTGGGAGGCGTGACCAGTCTTAAGGGAAATAATGGATAGGAAGAACTTTTTGAGATACGAGGTATTCAATCTAGGCCATTGATATGCGCACGAAGGAGGAACTTAAAAGCGTGATTCTTCAGGAAAGGCAGAACATCAGAATCGTCATGTGCAAGAAATTAGTGCATTCTATGCGGCGACGATGTCAGGCAATTAAAAAGTCTTGGGTACATTCTACTAGATACTAACATGTTCCAGGAACCATTTATATTTTGTTTATTTCAAGTAATCAGTTTGCTTGTACGAATATGAATGATACAAGATTATGGGCGCGCTTTTCTTTATTAGAAGCTGTATGTTTGGATAACATGATTGCAGACAGATACAGTAGATATGTGTTTTCTGAAGGCTTTGTTGAATGTATGTTGAGTGAATAAAATCCTTTTCAGTTTATCATTTTCTGGTAGTGCGTTGAAGTACTAAAGCAAACAGCCCGTACGAATAGAATAGGTACATACTGTATATTAAAATTATTGAACATAGAATGGCTACACCTTGGAAGAATTTTAAATTATTCAATACTAACATATGTACCCTTTCTTCTCACTTGAATTGGTAATAAATTTCACGATCCCTCAATAAATTTATGCGAAGTTACATGCCTGTATTCAAACGTTCAATACGGCATGTTAAACCGTAATTCTTCTACGAAAGCACATGGCAGCAACGTGAAGCACGATAAAGCTGAGCAAAGTGGAGACAGAATGGGTTAGATCACAGAGTTTATTGAACGACATAGTTCCTGATCCGAAGTTGTGCGTAATTCTCCCTATTTCTAGGTTACACATTGTTGTTCATCTGGACCGGGCGAGTTGGCCGTGCGTTCAGGGGCACACGGCTGTGAGCTTGCATCCGGGAGATAGTGGGTTCGAATCCCACTGTCGGCAGCTCTGAAGATGTTTTTCCGTGGTTTCCCATTTTCACACCAGGCAAATGCTGGGGTTGTACCTTAATTAAGGCCACGGCCGCTTTCTTCCAACTCCTAGGCCTTTATTATCACATCGTCGCCATAAGACCTATCTGTGTCGGTGCGACGTAAAGCCAGTGGTTGTTCATCTGAAACCGGGAGTGGCAATGTGGCTGAAGATTCATGCCAATCGTTGACGATAACCTCCCTTATTATCTGTTCTATCGAAAAGAGTAAAATGGCTCTTTAGTTAAACCATTTAACCCAACTTCAAATGACATGTCAGTCTGTAAAACAGTCCATTTACGATTACTCCCTTCTTATCCTCCTATCGAAACGGTGCACATGAGAAAAACTTTTTAGAAATTGACTTCCATTAAGGCTGGTAGTTTTCCATTAAGGTTGGTCATGTATATTATGTGGGAGGGTAAAATCACTGTTTTGACTTTCAATAAACCCCCAAAGCAATCCGGGATTTAGAAATAATATTGACCCTAAAAACTACCCAAGGAAAAACACAAAGTTTGGTAGAAAGATTCAGAGCAATTTCCCGGTTATAAGAACTCAACAAAAGGACGAACAGACAAATCGACAAAAAAAAAAAAAAAAAGCTAAAATATAGACCGCTTGAAGTTAGACTGAAAAACGGTCCGTCAATGATATCTTCCTTATTAATCCTCGTATCGAAATTATGCACATGGGAAAAGTTTAGAAATTGATTTCCATTAAGGCAGGTCGATTTCCATTAAGTTTGTGCATGTGTTTAGTGGTGCAAAGTCACGGTTCCTGTTTCGTATAAACCCTCAGTTAATTCAGGGATTTAGAAACAATATTTGCGTCAAAACCTACCCAAGGACAGGTGGGTTCTAAATATGAAGTTTGGTAGGAATATATCCAGTAGTTTTCAAGTTATAAGAACTCAGACAAAGAAACAGACAAACACACAAAACCCAAAAAGAAATATTCAGATGGTCATTATTACACCCGAAACGGATAACGGAATGAATTAAAATATCGCCAAAATATTCGATGTACAGACACACGGTAGTAACGATTTAATTTATATAAATTATTAAGTGCAGTGGGGAAATAAATTGGTAGAAAAAATAATTGATACATGCTAGTTAGAAATAGAAATGTGCCTCGACTAACCTATCATTGCTCAAGGTAGACCTATAGGGTGTTGCAAAAGGTAACTTAACATTATCTATGTCTGTAAATGTTATACATATGTGCAATTTATTTTATGTTAATGTTCATGTTCCTATTCGTGTTTATTCTTATGCGTATGTTTACGGTAGACGATGGGTGACAGGGGCTCATGACACTGTACGCCATCCAGACACGTGCACGGTGCGTGTAAAATTATTTTCGTGAATATGGGGCAAGACGGAATGGTGGGCATGGCAACAAGTGTTTATAGAGAGACCTGAACCGCAAAACATATCCTGTCTTGGAAATGATTCAGCAAACAGGGTCAGTGGCTAATTATAACACTGGAGGGTCCAGAAAACGATACAGCACCAGTAAAGAGAAGAGTAACACCCCACGCAATAAAGAATTTGTTCCATTAAGGGAGGAGAAAAGGAAATTCTTCGCAGTATTCATATACTTTATTAAAGCTTTCGACTAGCTGGACAGAGAAGTACCACGAAATTACAGCGCTTAATAGTACGGGAAAACTACCTGGCCATAATAATCAGAAACCTTCTATCTGATACAAGAGTGGTCATAGACGACCGCATTGCTACATCCAGTGACATAACCCAAATGAACGGAATATTACAGGGGGACCCAATGAATCCTATATTATTCAATATCGCCACATCCGATGTGACAAGAATTGTCCATAGGACGGAAAAAATGTCGTGGTGTACATGTATACTGATGACATTGTCTTAGGAGGACCAATCCCGCAAGAAGTCCAAGATGCACCCAATAAACTCTCCGAATGGGCGATATAAAATAAATTCACAATTAACTCTAAGAAGACAGTTCAAATGACATTCCGGAAAGGTGGAAAGAATATATCAAAAGGCGAATTATACGTAGGGGGAAACAAATGAGCAATTGTGAATCAGTTCTAATATCTGGGCATTTGCCTCCAACCACCCCGGACCACATTCTCAAATGCTAAAGAAAAACCAACATCAGCAATTCGAGCTATGAAAGGCATCCTAAATCCAGAAAAAGCATCTTTGTCCATGGCAATAAAACTATTTCAAGCGGAAATAATGCTGGTTTTAACATACAGAATAGAACTTACATGGGACCATTCAAAAATAAGTGATCTAGAAACCCTAGAGAAAGTGAAGGCTTCGTTGCTCATGAGAACACTTGATACATCTAAATTCACTCGATCCAGACTTTTAATAGATACTAACGAAAGAATACTATGTAATACAAGAGATCAGAAATGAAATGCTTCTACCATCAACAACCGCCCTTCAACGCGGATTAAGAAGTCGAGAATAAAAACGAATTGACATTTGGTGGGAATTTTACGGCACTGACGCGATGACGAAAAGGGAGACTCAGTCTAACTACGAGTTGAGACATGTGGTCTCCAGGTTCGCATGTCATAGTTTCCATCATGCAGTCTGTATCAGTAAGTGATTCCATCCAACTTGTAATTCGTGTGCGGTGAGAGTTGTGGAAGATACCGCTTGTAGCTTTGCAAAAAGAGATCAAAATCATTGGCCTATGCTAAAAAAAGCATAATGCACATTGTGCGCATTCTTTAATAAAACCAATATGTAAAATAATTATGCTTTTTAGGAATTTGATAGCAAATACTGTAATTTACAGGCGTTTTGTGAGATCAATTATTTGGATTTCGAACAGCAAGTCTTTCAACAGTTCTTGGATACTCTACATATCGGTAATGGAAATCGAGCGTTTGTCGGGGATCTTTCCCTGCATAAGACCAAGTCCATGGCATTTCCCTTTCCCTATCCCTCCATGAGTCAGAGTGTGTGACGCTTTTTGTGGTGGTTTGGGGGGGGGGGCGGGTTTTGTAAAGGAATTGTATTTCTTCACAGGATCACGTAATCTTGATGAATTACGTATAAACACTGAGTCCATGATAACAGGTGTACTTTGTACGAATATAATTTCTAACGTCACAAGGGAATAATAATAATAATAATAATAATAATAATAATAATAATAATAATAATAATAATAATAATAATAATAATAATAATGTTATTGGCTTTAAGCCCCGCAAACTACTCTTATGGTTTTCAGAGAGGCCGAGGTGCCGGAATTTAGTCCAGAAGGAGTACTGTTACGTGCCAGTAAATCTACCGAAACGGGGCTAACGTATTTGAGCACCAGGCTGAGCCAGGATCGAATCTGTCATGTTGAGGTGAGAAGACCAGAGCCAGTCAGCCTGATTCACACGGGAATGTATAATAAGTTTCGGTTTCATAACCTCAAACTATAAAAGGCATCTAAATGGTTAATCGACTGAAAAGGCGAAGGATAAAGGTATTCCTTGAAATGTCTCAATAAGCTGTGGCGTCCTGGCAAGTGGTGGAGACGTCAGCCATTTTGTATAGAAATCGAGACTGTAATATCTGCGGAAGTTGTACCTGCTTATAACAGCCTGTATTTGTAAGTATTCTACCAACAAACCAATCGATATTTAAATAAATGTTATTTCCCCTTTCCTTCAACCCAAAATTGAAAACAGTAAACCTAAGCTACGTAACCTAGAACACCTAATCTACCGAACATCAACGGAATGTCTGTTGTATAGGAAGGGGAGTTAGGGATTGGAATAAGAGAAGGCTAGGAAAACAACAAATAGGGAATCTGCCACCTGGGCGACTGCCCTAAATGCAGATCAGTAGTGATTGATTGATTGATTGATTGATTGATTGATTGATTGATTGATTGATTGATTGATTGATTGATTGATTGATTGATTGATTGATTGATTGATTGATTGATTGATTGATTGATTGATTGATTGATTGATTGAACTACTCAATGTAACATTTAAATAAATATCATTAAATTTAACTGCTATGAACATACACTAAGCACCAGTATTTACAGCACTGAATGAATCACACACACAGTTACAAAATGTTCAGTAAGTATTAACTAATTTTTTCACTACGACAATACACAGCACTTCCATCAGCTAGCGCGCCCAACAATAAAGAATGTTGTAGTAGAAAAAGTAAGGGAATGCCTAGGAAAAACTGTGTGTACAGATGAGAAAAAGTGAACGTCTTCGTGGAATGAAGTCAGGACAATTTGTAAACGTAAGAAGATAGCGTACCAAAAATGGTTCCAAACAAATTTAATGTAGACTAGCTGATGTACCCGTGCTTCGCTACGGGATTCTCAGAAAGACTGTTTTTGTGGTTTTCCTAACTGAGGTCAACTTAGGCCATTACAAAAACGTCAGTAGGAATATAGCGATTAAAAGCAATGTTAGCATATAAAATACTATATCAAATGAAAAACCGCACATTTTTTTCCACTTTTAATGAACAGTACTAGTGCCGAACTAACAGTCCGAAGTTCCAGTCCTGGATAATCAGGCAGCAGACAGCCGTGAACACTCCTCTGCCATTATTCCGTTAAATATGCACACTGCTCATTCCAATCAGTGCCTCAGAGTAGGAATCGAATAGCTCGAATGCTATGATGAATCAGTTTGTTACGTACCAGTAGTATCAGAAACTTTATGAACCAGAGGAATGGCATGTTAAAGAAGAAAGTTATCTAACTCCCCAGCTACTTCCCGCCAATATTCAGGCAGGCTGTTATACTCGGTACGACCGGGCGAGTTGGCCGTGTGGTTAGGGGCGCGCAGCTGTGACCTTGCATTCGTGAGGTAGTGGGTTCGAACCCCACTACCGACAACCCTGAAGATGGTTTTCCGTGGTCGCCTATTTTTACACCAGACAAATGCTGGGGTTGTGCCGTAATTAAGGCCAGGGCCGCTTCCTTCCCACTCCTAGCCCTTTCCTATCCCATCGTCGCCATAATACCTATCTGTGTCGGTGCGACGTAAAGCAAATTCAAAACAAAGAATACTCGGTATACAGCAGTAATCCCATCTATCGGAGATGAGTGGTAACAGAGACACACACATCACAACAAACAATGAACAATGTAATGTTATTGATCAAGGTTATAAGCTTTCTGTATTGTAGGCCTTCACATTTAGTTTTCTTTCGACTGTCTGATATTAGGGCGTCTTACAAAATTATTTATAGCGTAGACTGTAGTTCTTTAATCCCCGACTTTACATACCGATTTTCATTAAATACTGTTCAGCCTTTTTTTAGTGACCAGGCGCTGATATGAACCTCGCAACAAAAATCCTAATTCATGAATATCTCTGTTATCATAGCCGGTACGGTAAAAATGTACAAGACTTAAATGATCGGAAATCTACATACACTGACTGACAGAGCAAATGCAACACCAAGAAGAAGTGGTTCGAAAGGGATGAAAGTTGGGGAAAAACAGAGACGGCACGGACGAATAATTGTTGTTTATTTCAAACCGATATGCAGGTTACACAATGCGCACGGCATCGACTCAGTAGGATGTAGGACCACCGCGAGCGGCGATGCACGCAGAATCACGTCGAGGTACAGAGTCAATAAGAGTGCGGATGGTGTCCTGAGGGATGGCTCTCCATTCTCTGTCAACCATTTGCCACAGTTGGTCGTCCGTACGAGGCTGGGGCAGAGTTTGCAAACGGCGTCCAATGAGATCCCACACGTGTTCGATTGGTGAGAGATCCGGAGAGTACGCTGGCCACGAAAGCATCTGTACACCTCGTAGAGCCTGTTGGGAGATGCGAGCAGTGTGTGGGCGGGCATTATCCTGCTGAAACAGAGCATTGGGCAGCCCCTGAAGGTACGGGAGTGCCACCGGCCGCAGCACATGCTGCACGTAGCGGTGGGCATTTAACGTGCCTTGAATACGCACTAGAGGTGACGTGGAATCATACGCAATAGCGCCCCAAACCATGATGCCGCGTTGTCTAGCGGTAGGGCGCTCCACAGTTACTGCCGGATTTGACCTTTCTCCACGCCGGCGCCACACTCGTCTGCGGTGACTATCACTGACAGAACAGAAGCGTGACTCATCGGAGAACACGACGTTCCGCCATTCCCTCTTCCAAGTCGCTCTAGCCCGGCACCATGCCAGGCGTGCACGTCTATGCTGTGGAGTCAATGGTAGTCTTCTGAGCGGACGCCGGGAATGCAGGCCTCCTTCAACCAATCGACGGGAAATTGTTCTGGTCGATATTGGAACAGCCAGGGTGTCTTGCACATGCTGAAGAATGGCGGTTGACGTAGCGTGCGGGGCTGCCACCGCTTGGGGGTGGATGCGCCGATCCTCGCGTGCTGACGTCACTCGGGCTGCGCCTGGACCCCTCGCACGTGCCACATGTCCCTGCGCCAACCATCTTCGCCACAGGCGCTGCACCGTGGACACATCCCTATGGGTATCGGCTGCGATTTGACGAAGCGACCAACCTGCCCTTCTCAGCCCGATCACCATACCCCTCGTAAAGTCGTCTGACTGCTGGAAATGCCTCCGTTGACGGCGGCCTGGCATTCTTAGCTATACACGTGTCCTGTGGCACACGACAACACGTTCTACAATGACTGTTGGCTGAGAAATCACGGTACGAAGTGGGCCTTTCAGACCAGCCTCTCAAAGGTCCCAAGGGACCAGTGAGTGATTTTAGCCCGTCGACCAATGTTTCAGGCCTTGAGTGCTATTTCGTAATTGATGACAGTAGGGACATAGCGGTTGTAGGTGAACTGGTATAGTTGTGTGGGGATCGAACTGACCAGGATATGGTCTGGGCCCCAGATGGGGCCAAAGGTGCCCTTAGTAGGGCAGGGGTTGGTGGGGTTGTTGGCACTCTGATTAGAGTCCAACGATGAGGAGGGGGGGGGGGCAACATCAGGTGGATGGTCACCCATCCAGTAAGTGACCATTCCCAATGTTGCTTCGTAAATTTTTTTATGAAAGTAACATAATTGTCGGAGGAAGTTAAGTGGGCCATTCGCCAACGCCGTGTCCCATTTATCGTTCGCTACGTGCGCAGCACAGCGGCGCATTTCACATCATAAGCATACCTCAGTGACGTCAGTCTACCCTGCAATTGACATAAAGTTCTGACCACTCCTTCTTGGTGTTGCATTTGCTCTGTCAGTCAGTGTATATAATTTAATACTCTGTAGCTTTAGCAACTTAGTATCGATAGGACCTCTAATAACACAAATATTTGGTAATTAAATTTTAATCCTTCCCCTAAACTACCATTCCAGTCAGCGTGAATAAAATTATTTATGGCCTAGATTGTAGCGACTTATTCCCCGATTTTCATTAAGATAGGGCCACTAATATCATAAATATTTGAGAATTAAATTTTAGGCCTTCCCCTTAACTACCATTTCTCTCAGCGTGAATAAGATTGTTTTCAGCCTAGATTGTAGCGGCTTATTCCTAGACTTTATATACCGATTTTCAATAAATTCTCTTCAGTCGTTTTTTCGTGATGCGTGTACAGACAGACAGACAGACAGACAGACAGACAGACAGACAGACAGACAGACAGACAGACAGACAGACAGACAGACAGACAGACAGACAGACTGACAGACAGACAGACAGACAGACAGACAGACAGACAGACAGACAGAAATTACGGAAAATTTAACAGTGCATTTCCTAGTTACTATGGACACGACCGATACAGAAATACCATCCCTTTTAAATTCTGAACAATGTAGAGACAAAACTCTTATTTTATACTAGCTGATGTACCCGTGCTTCGCTACGGGATTCTCAGAAAGACTGACTTTGTGGTTTTCCTAACTGAAATCAACATAAGTCATTACAAAAACGTAAGTATGAATGTAGCGATTAAAAGCAATGCTATCATATAAAATAATCGATCAAATGGAAAGCCGCACGTTTTATCACTTTTAACGAACAGTGCTGCGGTTAGATTGCGGTGCCAGTCTAATAGTCCAAAGTTCCAGTGCTGGGATGACCAGGCCGCAGATTGCCATGAACACTGATCTGCCATTATTCCGCTAAATATGCACACTATTCATTCCAATCAGTGCCTCAGAGTAGGGATTGAATAGCCCGAATGCTATGATGATCCAGTGTGTTACGTACCAGTAGTATCAGAAAATTTATAAACCAGGGGAATGGCATGCCAAAGAAGAAAGTTGTCTAACTCCCCAGCTACTTCCCATCAATATTCAGGCAGGCTGTTACACTCACTACGACTGGGCGAGTTGACCGTGTGGTTAGCGGTGCGCAGCTGTGACCTTGCAACCGAGAGATAGTGGATTCGAACCCCATTGTCGGCAGCGCTGAAGATGGTATTCCGTGGTTTCCCACTTTCATACCAATCAAATGCTGGGCCTGTACCTTAATTAAGGCCTAAGGCACTCCTAGCCCTTTCCTATCCCATCGTCGCCATAAAACCTATCTATGTCGGTGCGACGTAAATCAAATAAAAAATACTCTGTATGCAGCAGTAGTCCTATCTACCGGAGATGAGGGGCAACAGAAGACACAAAGCACATCACGACAAACAATGATCAATGTAATGTTATTGTTGATCAATGTTAGGAGCTTTCTACATTGTAGGCCTTCACATTTAGTTTTCCTTCGACTCTGTGACTTGTAAAATATTTTATACCGTAAACTGCAGTTTCTTATTCTACGACTTACGTAGCGATTTTCATTAAATACTGTTTAGCCATTTTCTCGTTACTCGGCGCTGATATGGACTTAGTAACAAAAATCCAAATTCATGATTATGTTTGTGATCATAGCCAGTACAGTATCAATGTATAAGACATGAATAATAGGAAATGTAATACTATATAACCTTAGTGATGTAGTATTCATCGATTACACCTCTAATAAGAAATATTTGAGAATTACATTTTAGGCCTTCCCCTAAACTACAATTTTACTTAGCGTGAATAAAATAATTTACAGCCTAGACTATGGCGACTTATTTCCTGACTTTGCATACCGACTTTCATCAAGATAGGACTACCAATAACAACAATATTTGAGAATTAAATTTTAGGCCTTCCCCTAAACTACCATTTTTCTCAGCGTGAATACAATTATTGACAGCCTATATTGTAGCAATTTATTCCCCAAATTTGCATACCCATTTTCTTTAAAATACGACCACTAATAACATAAATAGTTGAGAATTCAATTTTAGGCCTTCCCCTAAACTACCATTTCAGTAAGCGTGAGTAAAATGATTTATAGCCTAGATTGTAGAGGCTCATCCCCCGAATTCACATACCGATTTTCATTAAATTCTCTTCAACCGTATTCTCGTGATGCGTGTACATACATACATACAGACAGACAGACAGACAGACAGACAGACAGACAGACAGACAGACAGACAGACAGACAGACAGAGATTACGGAAAAGTAAAAAGTGCATTTTCTTGTTACTATGGACATGACCGATACAGAAATACCGTTATTTTCAAATTCTGAGCAATGTACAGACAAAACTCTTATTTTATATATATAGATATATACATATAGATATGTAGATAGGGAATTGCAGGCCGAGGAAAGAAACAGAGTGAAACAAATCGCTTTACATTCCAAGAGGAAATCATGGGAAGATTTTGGTAATAACCTGAAAAGGCTAGGTCAAACTGCAAAGACATATTTCTGGACTGTAGTAAAGAATCTTAGAAACAGAAGAGTATTTTCTAGGATAAACCAGGCCAACTCACTATAGACATAGGGAATCACCGGATAGATAAGACGAATAATTGGAATGTTTTCTGAACGTGAGACGGTATTTCGTATAGCACTTCAAGATCCGATCCACCGGTCCCAGCTATCATGAATGTAACAATTTATTTAATTCAATGACACGATACCCTTGTTAATTTATTTAAAAAAAGAAAATCAAGAGAATATATGATATTGTTTGCATACGGTCAAGAACAAATCTTATTGAGTAGTCGAGAAAACAACATTAATAATCAGCTGATTCCTGTATTCCGAGACTTGTAGTACTGAGTAGTTTGCACCTTCGATCCTACAGCATTTAAGGGCAGATATAATTTATGTTAGCTTGTAGGAATAAAAAGAAAACAAATGTCCAATAAATATTTAGTTTTACCTATATTTCTGTTGTTTCAGTTAACCTATTGGATGCGCCTAAACGCAGTTAGGAATTGTTGTAGTGCTTGATTTGTAATTTCAATAGACGCAGTAAAGAGGTAGGAGAGGTATCGGTGAGGAATCAGTATTCCTTGTGTAGTAGGGAAAATCAGTCTAAGAATTTAGCTCTTCCTAGAATTCTATTGTTTCAGTTAAGATATGTTTAAGTGGGGTTTAGAATTGTAGTGTAGCTACTTTTATTAGATGGTGTCTTGCTTGCTCTTTCTGTTTGCGCTTAATCTGCTTATATAATCCCTATTCTGTATATCGTTATTGAGAAAACGACAACGCTTCAGCAGCTTAAATTGACACAAGATATAGATTGCTATGTCTCCTTTACAAGCAAAATTAAATGAAATTCTCATAACCAATCATTTGTATTTTAAATAAATTTCTTTGAGTGAAGTGATTGTGCCATATTCGCCATGTTGACGCATACATGAGGTCGAACTGTGTCCATCCACAGTTGATTTTACAACCACCGCTTCACTAGAGAATTCGTTGTGATTAAAAGATGCTTCGTTCAAGTTAAACAACGATTTCCCAATTTGATAAATAAAATAAGGCTTCCAACAAAGAAGATTCCATCGATAATAGCAGCATGTTTTGTTCTTCATAATGTGGCAAAATATCTGAAAGAAGATGATCTTCTAATTGTTCGCACAGAAGGTGAGGATGGTCTTCTCCTTGGTGCTCGTGAGACTTCATTCAAGTAGACGGGGAGAGGGTGACATACACTGCAATGAATTCACCCGCTTAAGCCGATTTTTGTTTTTGTAGTTATGTTAATTATTTTGATTTTGATATTAAGAAGATATATTTTTTTTACAATTTAATTGTTATCGTTTTCCAAACTGTTCACTGGAAATTAAAGTAAAATCACATAAATATTGTTAATTAAAAATACAAAAATATAAACACGAAAGGAACGAAGGAAGGAATTCTTTGACACTAGGATGACTACAGAAGTACAGTTTTCAAATCTCACAGTTTCCATTATTACTATTGAATATGATTTCTAAAATCTCGTTTCTCACCTGTTGCCCTCTTCCCTCAAATTTTGCGCCACATGTTCTGGAATTATGTAGTAATCCTCACCTTCTGTCCGAACAATTAGTAGTTCTTTCAGATATTTTGCCACATTATGCAGAACAAAACATGCTGCTATTATCGATGGAATCTTCTTTGTTGGAAGCCTTATTTTATTTATCAAATTGGGAAATCGTTGTTTAACTTGGCCGAAGCATCTTTTAATCACAACGGCTTCTCTAGTGAAGCGGTAGTTGTGGGCTATTTCTTCAGGAATAATGGGATCACGGAAATGAGTCACCAGCCAAGTAGCTATGGGGTACCCCGGTACCACGAATTAATTTTCTGCTATCACCATGTAGATATCTGAAATAATCCATATGCTTGAGTCATGCACGGAACCTGGCCTAGTGCATCAACACTCGTGAAAATTTCCATACTATTGCAGGTAGCCTGAATATTGAAGGTGTACTTGTATTTTCCTTCCCAGTTGACATATTCATCCCCATGTGGATGAGGACATTGAATTTCAACGTGGGTGCAATCGATGACTCCAACTGCGAAAGGAAAACCATATCGCTGATGCTACTCGTTCATTGGCGCCTGTTGTTCAGTTCAAGTACATGGAAATTTTATCCATAAGTGTGTCTTGTGTAACCGCTTGATCTAGGTCTTCAGAAAATGTAAATTGTACGGTACTTTGGTCCACGCCAATGTCCTTTTCCACTCCGATTTGAAACCTTGGATCACCGAAGTATCGTAGAAATATGGTCATTCTCTATAAGTTTGTTAGTACGCCAGCTCTAGTTTCAATGATTTCACCCAAAAAATAAATGTCTAACCAATGCATATTTTCTTCATTAAATCTGTAGAGAGTTCTGTAATTGTCTGGAAATGAATCTCTCCCGCTCCTTATATGTTTTCTGGCTCCTCTGAAAATTCATAAACACAGCCATTTCAAAAAAGAGCACCCTAACTCGAGAGATCTGTGTCACTTACTGACCAAGCTCCAGCTTTTTGGAGCTCTTAGGTATGAGAGCGAACTCTATGTTTTAATCGCAAGGCCGTTCGTACGTGTTGACTCCTAGCTCGGGAATGGAGTGAGGTCTTAGAGGCAACTCACGTTTAATAACTGAAAATAAAGGTAGCTCTTCAAAATAGGGAGGAAACACATTTTGCTCCACTTTAATTAAAACACCCTATAACGGGACTACATGAGCGCATACTAAGGATCATTCATTAGGAAATTATGTCTTCCTGCTATACAACCTTAATTCCTGTCAATAATTAGTCGTAAAAGTATTCGTATCATGAAGGAAAACCTTGCTCATAATAAAGCAGCATTAACTAGCTCGATTATACCTCGCTCATACATGTATCCCCATAGCAACATTAATATAAACAAAGACTACTGAGAGACTATTGAGACCACTGACACACGGTAACAAGTAATTGTTGTTTTAAAGGATAGAAGGCATTGTAATTTTCAGTGACAAGTGTCATGTGAACGTGTGCTATTAGTTGGAGACGTGTAATGTTAGATGGAGACGTGACAGTAACAAATGGATATGGGACCCTCCCAATACTGTAAACTCTATAAATAGGAAAACCCGTGGAGATTCAACTTGCATTTTGTAACTTTAACAATGGATCTGTGTTCAGCTCTCAAGCCTATATTCATAATTTCGAGAATTTTTGGATACGCTACCTTCACCTGTTACGTGGAAGAAATTGACGGCGCACATGTTCCCAAGTTACGTCGTTCTGCATGGGCTATTCTTCATTCAGTTGTGATATTCATTTCTGTGACTGTGCTCCTTATTTGGAAAATAATACGTGAAGTTATGTATGCTTATACTAAATATAAGGCATCCATCAATGTACCGTTCACATTTTTGATAGTTAGTACTCATGTTACTACTGCTGTGGCTCTGTTCCTTCACATTACTTCCATGACAAAGCAGATAGAGCGGATATTGATCTTGACTCACGCTACAGATAATATTTTGGGGTGTCTAAGTGATACTGGCCACAGGCAGGTATACATGTTCACCCGTATAGGTACATTGTTGATGTCCCTCTTCATTTTTGCAGGATCTTTGATATCAATTGAAACGTCGGATTCTTATACCACTCTACCAATATATGCCATGTATTTCTGGGGATTTCTTGTGTTGTGGCAGTTTGTAACGTGTGTTATATTGCTACATGGTAAAGTCAGAGCTTTTAAACAACAAATACACAGAACATTCAAAAAGTATAAAGCATCAAAAGAATATTCGTGCATTGGAACCTCCCACCTTAGTTATTCATGGAGCTCAAGAATAGGTCCCGTATATGTTAATAACAAAGACAATCTGTGGAATACTTCTACAACTGGTGGTAAATTCGATAATCTTGAAAACTTATGTAAAGTTCATACGATGCTTTGTCACATCGCACAAATCATAAATGGTTCGTTCGGGCATGTTTTGGTTCTGTTAGTAACTCAAATACTATTGACTGTCGTTACTAGTTTATTTTATTTGTTTATGAGTGTGGCAGGAGATTTTCTTGAAATGAACTGTCTGACATTGCTCACGTTTCTAATGAGAGCGATGATAGGAGTAATTGAAACAATTCTTATGGTGGAGCCTTGCCAGAGTGTATTAGATGAAGCTTCAGAAATCATACTTGTCGTTCATGAATTACAGTGCCAGCATCCTCGGGACGAATTCCTTAGACAGTTCTCCTTGCATCTACTGTGTATGAAGATTGAACTCAATGCCTGCTCCTATTTTCCCATTGATCGCTCACTTTATGTAACTTTAACTGGTTCTTGCACAACATATTTGATTATTCTTTTACAGTTCATAGTCTCTGGTTACTAAACGAGAAACTGTCACACGAATGATATTATAATTAAATGTCAATGTTTATATAGAACTGACACCCTTTTGGGCCTATGCAATATGAAGGAGGAACGGCGGGAAAAATAATTGTCGTCTCGTGAAGACTTTGTGTCGCTTCCTCAGAAGTTGTAAAACCTAGAAGGATGTCAAGCATTCTGTAACGAGAGAATATGAAAGTAAACCACGATATTTTAAATTCAGATCAAATGTATTGGGCAAGCTACGAGGCTTGTATTTGAAGTAAGTACCGTTTTGATATTTTAAAAAGTAATGCAATTTTATTGTTGAAATCATTTCTCAGCAGACTAAATAGAGGTTTCCACACTACGAACAACCTAAAATAAGCAATTTCTTCAATTGTACCGAAAGTTGAAGGGCTAAAGGGCCCGGAAAGGTTTCAAATTGTGAGTCATGGATAGCTCTATTAAATTAAATAACCAAATTTCGAAAATCACCCGGCCTAAATGTAGTTCCGGAAAAACTGCCTAAAATCGCTTGCTTCTTTACTCACTTCCTTTTTGATTCAACTCCTAGCCAAATTAACTTATTTACATCATTCTTTCTGTAATGTGTTCCTTGGTTCAATACCCTCAGGCTTGGTTTGATTTTTTGAAAATGTCAATATATGTAGTTATAAGGGCTTACGTGAAACTCTTCATTAACTCACATTAGCGCTCGTCATGGTAGAAAAAGTCAAACTGCTAATCTAATCGACCAGATAACGATGATTAAGAAAAGGATTGTAATTTTTAAGAATGATTAAATAATATATTCTCATCAAAGTCACCTCCGTACAGGCCATGTAGGCCCTTGGAGGAGTGGAAGGTAAAGGCTTCCACTATTGTTAACCTCGGCACGTGATGGGGTAGAGTGGTTAGCTCTACGCCCGGCCACCTTTGCCCCCAGGAATTAACCTGGTACTCATTTTTGGTGTAGGCTGAGTGAACCTCAGGGCCATATGCACCTCTGGAAGTGGAAAGCTCGTTTCTTAAATTTTACGACTTCGTGAAGGGGATTCAAACCCACGTCCTTCCGGGCGAACCGGGCACGCCTTTACCGCCTCGGCCAGGCAGCCCCTTTATCATCATACATTATTATATTTTATTTACAGTACCTAAAATTCGAGTAGAGCCTCCGTGGCTCAGACGGCAGCGCGTCAGCCTCTCACCGCTGGATACCGTGGTTCAAATCCCGGTCACTCCATGTGAGATTTGTGCTGGACAAAGCGGAGGCGGGACAGGTTTTTCTCCGGGTACTCCGGTTTTCCCTGTCATCTTTCATTCCAGCAACACTTTCCATTAACATTTCATAGCATCTATCAGTCATTAATATATCACTTTGGGAGTGGCGACCCCATCGTACTAATAGCCTATATCTGCTTCATCATTACATCCCTGACCCGGTCAATGACTGGAAAACAGGTTGTAGGTTTTCATTTTCAGCTAAAATTCAACATTGAGTTGCTCGCCTGTGAATTTTTTTAACAATTCTATTTTTACGTGTAAGCCTGTACCTTAAACTACTTATCAACATAAGTTCCAAGCATATTACGGCACATGTCATATCGTAAAACGAGCTTCTGAATTCCATCCTTATAGACATCTGCCGCCTGATGTGCCAGTCACTGCAGCACAGTCGTTTTTAGGTCGTCATCATCATCATCGTGGTGCTGACCTCCTGAACGTTTGTTCAAGTGCTGGAACAAGTGGGAGTCAGTCTTCAGTAATGACAGACAGTCGCTCACTACACTTCTCGTCGTGAACATTAGCACGACCCTCTTTAAATGCTCTAACCCATGTTCTTACCATTTCTTTGCTCATAGTGTGTTCTCCATACACTTCACTATTATGCCGATGAATTTCAACAGCTTTCACGTCTTTTGCGTTTAGAAAACGAATCACAGCGCGTACTTCACACTCGGCGGGACCGTTAATTGTAAGAGGCATTTTCAATACGCACAAATAAACGTAAATACGGGTGAATGCTTCCGTAATGGCGTTTTTGGCTGGCTAATAGATGTACTTACTAAGCGTGCAGGCTCTGAATGATGACCCAAGTTCTGCAGTGGCCATATTTACAAACGGTACTTGCTTAAAAAACATGCTTTGTATATGAATTTATAAAACATCAGCCGAAATACCTTCCACGACTTTTAACTCTAGAAGAATTATGAAATTCCCGCCATACTTCATTTAAGTTAACTACCGCATTGAAATCATTGAATGGGTGAAATTCACTCGCAGTAGTTTTCGGTAAACTAAATAAAGAAAAACGTTTTACTACAAAACTGTTACGTAGATTGAAAAATATACGATCACATATTTGTTTGTATAGTACGCGCACCTTTTAGTGATACATGCACACCCTAGTGCTGAATCGGTCGACTTCGGTTGTCTTCGAGATGCGTACTGGCAACCTTTGAAACACAAACTATGAATCGCTTATGCATCGCTGTGCGACATCTGGCGTACACGTTACGTACTAGTACTGTTGCTGTTTACACAGCAAAGCCAAACTACAGAATTCATGCTAAGAACAAAATTCGCATCGAGAATTGTTATATAATGTTAAATAATGTATGTATGACACAGTTGTTGGCGTAAGGTAATAAATATTTAGAAAGTTCATATTGATATTATCGATTCAATTCAGATTTCATTTCCATTCAGCTGGCAGTATAACCGGAACCGGAAGAGCTCCAACCTTACTCCTCACCCCCGTACAAAGTAATATCGCTATAAGGTGCGCGGACTATACGTATTACAAAGTAAGTAAGTAAGTAAGTAAGTAAGTAAGTAAGTAAGTAAGTAAGTAAGTAAGTAAGTAAGTAAGTAAGTAAGTAAGTAAGTAAGTAAGTAAGTAAGTAAGTGTGTGAGTGAGTAAGTAAGTAAGAAAGTGAGTGAGTGAGTAAGTGAGTAAGTAAGTAATTCGTCTTTATTCGTGGCGAAGTTATGGCTCATATCCCTCTCTTTATTCGCTATAATGTAATATGTATTACCAAGTACTATTAATATTCTGGCTTCTGGCTCAATTTAAAGTCAATGGAATACTTTCCTTCATTATCTCACTTGGTTTGGAAATGCGAAGAGTCTACCAAAGAAATCTAACTTAGGTATTTACGACAGGCCTACTCACTTGTCAAAGAGTCAAATGTCTTTCTCTACTGATTACTAGTTTAAAAAGAACTTTTATCGTTCCTTATAATAATCACCATCATCATCATCAAAACAAACGAGTCGACTACAGATATAAAAATTACAATTACAATTGAATGGGTAATATTAAAAAAGAAAAGATTCCATTGCAACATACCCTGGTTCCTCTGTTTTGAACACAAGAGTCTATCTCCTTAGGGAGCAATAGTTTCGTGTATTGCCGCATAGTGCTGTAAGAAAATAATCGCAGCACTTAGGAAAACTTCAGTGAGGGAGCTTTATTTTCAAACTGTGGCGCGCTGGTCCAGTGGATCTTGTTCATGATCTTGTTGTCTACAAGATAAGTAAAGGCCTTTGCATGCGTGGTCTCTTCAAGTACCGTACTAAATTGACAGAGGAGCAGCAGTTCAAATAGTGCCGCTAGATATCAGGCTATCCCTCCATTCCTCAGCACGATCCCATTTGACATTACGAGAATAACTTGCACCATATTTATATCGTCATCTTCATCATTACTCCCATTTCACTGGATTCTCTGAAGATGCAGGCGACTCGGACTTTTTTTTTTTTTTTTTTTTTTTTACATTTGGCTTTACGTCGCGACTCGGAATGCCAGCGTTGCTGTCGAGACGAAGTCCCGATTCCCTCCAAGGTCTCGGACTCCCCATAAAAGTATATTAGAAAGATAAAACATTGCGTTATGAGTAGAAAAGTGTTATTTCTGTGATGTTTAATAAAAACAGTATATCACACAGTATTTCAAGAAGAGCTCATTCGAATGAGGTCGTTGAGACTGGGAAGTTCACGTCTTAGTAGAAATGAAAATACTCCATATTTGCAATTGGCTTTACGTCGCACCGACAGAGATAATTCTTATGCCGATGATGGGATAGGAAAGGGCTAGGAGTGGAAAGGAAGTGGCCGTGGTCTTAATTAAGATACAGTTCCAGCATTTGCCTGGTGTGAAAATAGGAAAACCATCTTCAGGATTCCCGACAGTGGGGGTTAAACTCCCGAATGCAAGCTCACAGCTGCGTGCCCCTTACCCTATAGCTCCCTCGTAACATTTACCCTTTCTCTTGCGCTACGTGGAGGCAAACTCACCGAAGATTTCCGAAGTGCTCCGATTATTTGCTTACAGCGCTTTCGAAAACGAAACTACTGCTCCCTCAGGAACTAGACTCTTGTATTTTGAACGTCAGATGTCTGTACTCACTTATTTAAAATGAACTGGCCACCTTTTGCTTCTAGTCCATAATTTCTTCATTTAGTAGGCCTACCGTGTGAACACAAAATAAAGGGGCTATCATTTTTGCCTCTATGATAATTCTATCATATTCTTCTAGGGTTACAAAAGCAAACTGGTTACAAGCTGAGTTTATGAAGGAAAACTTTCCTCGAATGTTTTCCCTTTAAAACTCGCTCTGATTCAACCTCCAATAGCGCCGCAGAAACCCGTTGATTCTTTTCCTTCCTTCCACTTTTTGGTGTGACTGCATATAAGCTACATAATGGCTCTCACTTTAATTTGACCAAAAAGTAGAATCTTTTCTTTTTTAATCTCACCCATTCAATGAATAGTGGGAAGTAAACGCATGATTCCATGAAAATGTATGGTTGCTCAAAAAATGAATGAGCAGATACTTTAATACTTCATCAGATTTTAATTGTTATCATAAAAGATCACCTTCCATGTAGATACAAACCCTGTGGATGCCCACAACAAGCATTGTATGTACAGGTTCAGTTGCTCCTGAGGAAAGTGTATCAGCAGTGAACTTACACAATACCATCCGTCATTCTATTTTTCCTTTTTGAGCGACTGTACAATAGCTGTTAGTGACGCTCTTAATTTTATTTATAATATGTCAAGTAACGTTCATAATAGTAAACGAACCTAAGAGGAGTCATGAATGAAATTTGGAACTTCTGCAAGTTACTACTTACCACAACCGAATTTAAAACACAAAACCAAACCAAACCAAACCCCATGGCACTACAGCCCTTGAAGGGCCTTGGCCGACCAAGTGACCGCTGCTCAGCCCGAAGGCCTGCAGATTACGAGGTGTCGTGTGGTCAGCACGACGAATCCTCTCGGCCGTTATTCTTGGCTTTCTAGACAGGGATTTAAAACACAAGCATATATTAATAAGATGGAGCACCACACAAAATTCGAAGTTGATTAGTTCATTTGTTGCAAAGTTATTAACAAATAACATTTATTTGTTATGCGTCAATCAATCACTACTGATCTGCATTTAGGGCAGTCGCCCAGGTGGCAGACTCCATATCTGTTGTTTTCCTAGGCTTTTCTGAAATTACTGCAAATAAATTGGAAATTTATTGAACATCTCCCTTGGTAAGTTATACAAATCCCTAACTCCCCTTCCTATAAACGAATATTTGCCCCAATTTGTCCTCTTGAATTCCAACTTTATCTTCATATAGTGATCTTTCCTACTTGTAAAGACACTACTCAAACTTATTCGTCTATTAATGTCATTCCACACCATCTCTCCACTGACATCTTGGAACATACCAGTTAGCCGAGCAGCCCGTCTCCTTTCTCGCAAGTCTTCCCAGCCCAAACTTTGCAACACTTTCGTAACGCTACTCTTTTGTCGGAAATCACCCAGAACAAATCGAGCTGCTTTTCTTCGGATTTTTCCTGTTCTTCAATCAAGTAATCCTGGTGAGGGTCCCATACACTGGAACCATACTCTAGTTGGGGTCTTACCAGAGACTAGTATGCCCTCTCCTTTCCTTTCGTAACACAGAAAATGCTCCTTGCCGCACAGTTTCATTATTTTTGAGCTATAATTTGCAGACTTGTCAAAAATAGTCCTATACTTAATAATAATTCCGAGTTCTGCAGTCAGGTATAAACTATTGAAGATGTAAGTTTTTTCATTATTCATAGAATAGGCAGAAGTATCGTTTGGTCCTATTTTGAAAACAATAATATGAAGGTAATATTCAACTGATAATAAAATACAGAACGTCTTTTAATTCCTGTACATATTGAAACATTATCTGAAAATTTCAGGTTAGTCTGATAAGAACTCCGTCGCAAGGAGCGTTCTGTACATGGGAATTAGCTGATAATTTTTCAAGGTACAAAATGCAATTGACAGTTCTAAAAAATATACTTGCTTTGAAATTGCTCTGACTCAGACTTCTGTCTCCTCTTACGCACAGTAAATATAAACCAGCGGGATTTTTGAAATGGTTGTTCGAAGGAACTTTGAAGCCAATATTGTCTGACAAGTTGAGAGAAAGGGGCGTATGGCGTGCCGCTGCACTTTAAATGCGTCATTTTGAGCTAAAATGGCGGTAGCGCAAAACCGATAACTGAATTTGAAAAAGCAATGGGGGATTTTCAAGGTTAAAATTGAAAATTCGATTTCTTGGTAAAAGAATCGCAACATTTCAGTAATGACTCAAAGAATTCGATAGAACTAATATTACGTCGTTATTTTCGTCACACTTCTCCACACTCCTTCCGCTATAATTCTTAATACTCCGTTTCAGACACCTATGGCTTACACAGCTTTCTTTATTAATCCTGAAAACATTTCTCAGCAAAGTAGGGGTCCCCATACCACGAAACACGTAAAATTAAGCAATTTCTTCAATTCGGCGGAAAGTTGACAGGCTAAAGGGCCAAGAGAGGTTTCAAATTTTGAGTCTTGGGTAGCTCTATCAAACTAAAAAGAAAACAAATTTTGAAAATCACTTCCGGCCTAAATGCAGTTCCAGATAAACAGCCTAAAATCGCTTGATTCTTTGCTCTTTTCTCTTCCATTCAAATCCTAGCCATATTAACTCATTTAGATAATTCTTTCTGTAATGTGTTCCTTGGTTTAAAACCCCGCATGCCTTTTACTGAGTTTTGAAAAATGAGCATACCGAATGTACCTATAAGGGCTTAAGTGAAACTCTGCATTGACTGACGTTAGCGCTCGTAGTGGTAGAAAGAGGTAAACTGCTAATCTAATCGACCGGATAATGATGATTAAGAAAATGATTGCAATTTTTAATAATGAATACAGTAAAGAATATATTCCCATACTTTATTATATTTTATTTACCTAAACTTCGTAGCTCATATCCCTAAGATGTTTTCAACATTGAGTTTCTTGCCTGAAGGGCAAGAACTGTGGATATTTTTGAAGTTCTCTTTCGCCTGCTTCCATCCTGTCTCTTGGCACAGACCTGAGTCTAATGTATGGCCCTGGCAGTGTGGGAGCTGCTGAGCTATAAGTTGTGCTGAGTAAAGACAACTGGAGCACGACTATTAGTGTACCCGGATATTATGGATGGCACCGCTATCCGTGTCTCACGAGAAGTCGCGGCGGCTTGTAAGTACGGCACGATTAACAGGTACTACACTCTAAGCTACAAATATTTGTTGTGATGGACAGTGCGAGCGCTCTGTGAAACGGATGCAAGTTCAATATTAAACATTTTCCCACTCGTGAACCAATATTCGTGATTTATGCTCTAGTATGGCTCCATGGCGCCTTAATGTCATCACTCCCGACGGAAAGTTAATTATATTTTCCAAGAAGGACATAAGCTTCCCAAATGTGGGCACTACATTCTGTTGAACATAAAATTCTTCAATAATACCTTTCTTTTATTACCGGTACACGACGATCAAAATGCTCGACTTTTACATTTCGCTCTAGAGGCCGTTTTCTTTTCTTTCCGGCTGTCCATAATGAGCCCCCATCTTCACACGAAGCGCATTCCTTCCTAATAGGCTGTATCGTCATTACGGAAACGATACAATATTTTGACGCCCTCCTAGCTGAATTACTTAAAGGGAAGTTAAGATGTTTCTCAGTGGCTTCCTCATCACAGCACTTAATAGCTCGCGCAATTACATTTCCTTCCCCGCTATTTACTCTCCGCCCTCGAGCCTTTTTTGTTGACATTATCCAGTAATTACTAACTGGGTAACTAAAACACAAATGCGCTACCACTTTCAAACTTCACAATCATCTCAATTTGCAAGTCACCGTGGACGGAACTGATTCTACCGTCAGTCCTTGATACTTGAGATGGGCGCATGTGCGGCATCCATGCTTACCCCCACCCCAACCCCTCACTCCTTTCCCCGCATGCATGCGACTTCTCGTCAGAGACCATACTAGTCATGGGGTAAGTCGTGCTGAAATAAAACCTTCCGACGCAGAGAGGAAGTGGCAAACTACCTCATTATGCCCAGTATACCTCTTTTGGCATGGCCATCAGGTTCTTTTGTTTCTCTGTAACCACATAACCATCGATGGTGCTATTTAAGAATCCAGCCAGTCTCCGGGCTGATGACCCAACAGATAGGCAGTATTCCTTTATTCTGTAGATCGCTCTTGCTTGTTCTTCCTGCGAGAATATACTTTTTGGTGTCTTTGGTTTCTCTTCAAACAAATCCGTCTCCTTCGCAATTTTCATCTTTATTACTTGTCTGTTTGGTATGTCTTTTTCCCTGATCGCACATTCCGTATTTTAAGGTCGTGATGAACTTCTACTGTATCAACCATAGCACTTGTGTCTTTCTCTCTGTGGTCTTCGGCCCCATTCAAGGTTTGCCGATAGTTCATGGATTAAGACGTGACTAATACAATCCACATCACAGACTCATTACTTAATTAAATTTACCTTTTATCAGCAACCAGTCACTAAAAAAGGCACTTTAGAACATTGTATTGATCTGAAGTCCTTCGGTAATGAATTACTAAGTAATTGCTAAGTAGAATGAAAAGCTATTGATCGTAATATATCGCCGTATATCATTTTAGTAAATTGTTTTGTACTATCCCAGTATCCGTTATTAGAATGGCATGAATATAATATTACAGTCCTATCCCTTGCGAATACAAGTCTTCCTCAGTTTTCGTTCTCGTGTGATAAGAAGAACTTCAAGGTATTTCATTTCAAATAAAAATAATACTTTTTTGCCTATAAATCAACGCGTAGAAAACTAATATAGTTTCTACAATGCATTACCCTACGCGAAAAACAATTACATGGGCTACCACGCCGCTGTGGATATTTTCCGCAATAATAGGTCTGTGTCCTTATAAAACAAGAATTTCCAGAGATCTGAGAATCATTTTGTGTGCTAGACTATATTACTTGCTCAGTTCGGCATTTATTCTGTTTTTGTCCATGTATATGGTGTACAGTGTATTACCTGCCGATCCTGGAAAAATGAATATACTATTTACAGTGACAATTAATAGCGCACTCCTAGCGAAAACAATCACGGCATTAGTAGCTATCATTCTTTTTGCCACAGTGAACTCACCAAAATTTGAGAGGATGTACCAACAAATAAACTACATTGATAGCATTCTGATAACCGACACTAATAAACTTTATCAGTGAACTAGAAGGAGTCTTACCATGCAAATTGTTATTACAATGATTATATTCTCGGCTTTAATCTTTTTCAATTTTCAAACAAGTTCTTTTGGGCATAAAGGGATTGTAGTTTTCATGTATATTGTCAGTTTGATTCCCATGCTGCTGACTGTCATTTCTGGAACTGTGCAATTATTATAGAGCAGCGGTGTTCTGCTTTGAACGCAGAATTGGAGGAGTATATAAGTAATGACATTGATGCATGTACAAATGCGACTGAAGTTATACATGTTACAGCTAAGAACACAAGTGTAATTGATTCCGAGCGTATAAGAGTCCTCAGAAAAATTCATTTAATTCTGTACGAGATGTTGAACCCATAATTCTACGGAGAGAAAAATATTTTCTTTTCTCAATCTTTATTTGGTATCAAGAAGCTACTTTTATGTTTGAGGGCAGCCATGTTGCGCTCCTAAGAGCCCCGATGTCGCGTGGGAAGGATCTCATTCACGGCAAGCTCGTGAAATACCGGGACACCTCGGCGGAACTCGAGTGCCCGACAATTCTTTAAATTCATGGAATTCTATACAACGAGGGATTTTGGCAATACAGTAAATAAAGAAATAAATAAGTTAAATTATTCGTAAACCCTACGTGAAGACAGAGCCCCCAGGGAAAAACATAAATGCAGTTAAGCCTAATTACATGTCAGCATCAGATCAGTGAACTAGCTACACGTGCCAAGGTCAGGGGATGAAGAAAACGCGCGAAACGCACGGGCAGAAATAATTTATTTCCCCTGTTGTAAGTGCGGTAAAATTATAAGATTAACATCTAAAATAATTCCAAGCCTGTCCGGAAGTCTGGGACAAGTCTCATCAAAATCGGTCTATTGGACGCAAAATTGGCATATTACACAATCAAGCTTAATAGTGGGGATAGCGTCCCTCCTGAGATTATAAAAGAAACCCACCACCGTATATTTTTCAGTGTCGATCTGGAACTTGAAGCCGCGGGAGCTAGTGCCCGTCGTCATTGGAAATTCGCGCCAGATTGATCAACAAATAATTAAATACATGTCCGTGGCTAAGGTCCACATACTCGGTTAAGAAGAGAAGGTGATTGGAAAAGTTCTGAACGTTTGCCGATGAACTAGGAAAGTGTAGGCGTTGGTTAGAATATACACAGCAGATTTTATTTATATCATCTCATGTACGTTTGAAAGTGAAGAGGGTTGGGGAAGCTATTCAGAGTAGTTCTCCTCCCTTTATCTGTTGAACACCTGTTTTATTGGAGTAACGGAGAGAGACAACTCTGGGAACGAACCAGACAGTCCCAGAGGACTGCAGAACGAGGGAAGTTCGTGGTGCCAATTACAGAGAAAAGTGCGCGATTTATGTGGTAATTTTAATATCGTGTGTGAGAAGGGTAGTGTTTGTAAGAGTGAGATGTTGGAAATGATAATGTTCTTTGTGAAAATGTACGGCTAAGGAGCGAGGTCAGCTGGTGACGATGTAACCAGAATGCTGGGAATGTCACCATAGTGCAGGTCTGTCTATTTTTATATTATGTTGTAGTTAGTTTATTTGTTCTGTCCCAACAAATTTTTCAAGATGATTGTCGGGTTGATATTCGTAAGTATCAGGCGAAAGGTGTTGTAATTTTTGGTCAGCGTGTGAAACTTTCAGTGTGTAAATTTCATGTCAAGAAACGGTAAAATGCGACGCTTAAAATTTGGTGTTAATGTTCGATGAGATATTGTCCATAGCGTGGAATTTTGGGAAGTTATAAGTTATAAATTAGTCGTGGCGAATATCTAAATTTCAAATATCAGTTGAATTTGGAAATGTTTGTCGATAATAATAATAATAATAATAATAATAGTAATAATAATAATAATGTCTACCGCGGGATAAAGAAATTTTTCTAGGTTAAAAGTGCATTTAACCAGTATATTTTTTACAAGGATCGCAGGCATATTTAGATAATTTCAGTGAAATTTGGTAGAGTTACAGTTATTTATGGGAAGGAAAATTTTGAGACATCGTGTATATCAATGATACGAAAAGTCGCGGTGTGCTCTTGGATTCTTGAGGTCCGAAAGTCATAATAACAGTAAAGTAAGAGCTGTGTTTTACAGTGGTTGTTGTTTTCACCAGGGGATAGAATTATGAAAAGGTGTCTTGGAAATATAAGAAAAGGGGATTGAGAGCGATGAATTTATATGTATGTGGAGATGAGAGAGAGATAGATGAAATGAAGCCTGGATTTTAAGTGATACCGCTGGAATAAAGCGAGGAGAATGAGTTTGAGACAGGCTATATTTTTGAAGAGGAAGTATTTAAGAAACCGGCTGTATTGAGGCAGGTTGTATTGTTTTCCGCTACCAATCCGAAATTTGAGACGACTACTGTGTGAAGCACCGTAGATTTCTAGTAAAATCCCAAGTGAAACGACTCTAGTAAAAGGTTAAAATCTGTTACTTAAAGCCCATATGAATAGTAAGATAATGCGACCTCAAGGATAAAAGAGCATTTTAGACCCATGGTTGGGGTGTATTGAATTTGTTCACTGGATATGTCATTGCTATAAAATGTTGGAATTGACGATAGGCGATTTTGAGTTTCGAATGCGGTAGTGATGATTATTATTTTGAAGGCATCCACTATGGTAAACATGTGTTGGGAATTGTCATTGCTTCCCTAAAACTTCAGTGCACAGGCTGAGATTGTGTTTGAGGTGGAGAATCGTTCGTCACGTATATTTATTTTCGAGTTCACGTATTGTAACGAGGTAGAGACTTACTGTATTTTTTGACTTGCATTCGTTTGATAGTAAGAGACGTGGTTCCGTCGTGTGGTATTTGTCTGACCAGGTTTAGTATTGAAAGTCGGAGTTGTTTGAAATTGCTAGTTCGCCTGATATGTTAAGGGAGGCGTAGTACGACCCACTTTGACGCCCGACGATAGGATTAGGACGTCACATGTTATCCTTGGAGTCACTGATGATGAGACGTCCTAGTTCACGCTCGACGATAGAATTTGGAAGGTATCATGTACATAGTGATTAGTGTTAGGATGTACAGATTTCAAGTGAGCCCGACGATAGGTCTGGGATGGCAGCTGTACACACTCAAGTCTCAGATTAGATGTTTCTTTTGTTTTTTTGTTGAAGTGGCCTGGACGAAGGTAGCATCTACAGTATGATATGAATTATGAAGAGGGTCTGTGTGTAGCTCTCCTTGAGATAACGGGACAGCTATCGGCGGCTGAGGGTTGCCCAAATGTTGGATATCGGCCCGATATAGATAAAATATTTTACTGTAATTCTCCGCGCGTGTTGAGCTTTAATAACTTCGATATGTTAATTTATTTTACGGACTTAATTGTTTTATCGTTTTGACGTCCGTTTCGTTTGATAGTGTGCATATTGACACTCAGTGTATTAGTGTGAGACTTGAGTTGCGAATGCGGTTTCGATTCGTCTGCCAGTAACAATATTTTATTTTCAATCTTGTCGTACTTTCATTTTATTCATAGTTGAAAGTAATTAAGTAATCACTTAATAAGTAGTGTGTTGGGACAGACAATAAATAGATAGATCTGTACTGGTAGCATTGTTTTTCAAGGGAAAGAATTCCTTAAAGTTGTAGTAATTTTTAACGTGGACTGGTAATTTTATTAAGCATAACAAACCCATTTCTAACCTGAAAATCGGTTCGATAATAATACTTTTCAAGTGACTTTCCACTTTTTAATTAACTTCAGTGTTTGGCATTTCTTCTAAATGCATGATGAATAAGTGTTTCCTGCATTTCGCAGTTTTGTTCCTTTAGAACGACATAACGTAAGATCCTCATGGATCATGTTGTTGTTGGTTCCTTCCGAACAGCTGTTTGGGTGATGCACATTTAGCATCGGGATTACCTTTTCACTTAAGGGTGTCATGAATGACAAATACATGGTGGAATTTTATTTCAATTGTGAATGATGCTGTTAACTCGTAGTGAACACCATGCTTTCCCATAATATTTCGCAACCTATCCAAAGCAACTGATAGTCAGTTTGGTTCGATTAAGGGTCCATTCGGCGGGTGTTCCGTATCCGTAAAGGGTATTCGACTGGTGGATAACCTTAACTGAGAGAAAATCAGGCGTTCTACTTGTTGAAAGTTAGATTTTCCACGGATCGTGTGGATTAACTCTCAGTTCTCGTTTGGAATAATAGGTGCCCGGTTTTCAGGTCTTCCCTTTTACAGTTTTTCAGTTTCGCTGTCCACTAATATATTAACTTCTCCGAAGCAACTCTTCGATATTGTAAGAAACAAATCAACGTTATGTAATGTGACTGTGTTTGAAACATACAAAAATCAATAATTTATAATTTTTCTTATTTCAAGAATGCATACTAAATTAATAATGTTATCGTGCTATTTTCAATTTAATAAAAGTTAGTAAGCACATTTTGCTCCTCATTTCAAGTAGTTAGGCTCTCTTTTGAACCCCATCGTTTGGTTAAGATCGTGACCGAATTTATTCCCGCAACGACCCATGATTTAAGAGTTCTAGATTGTTCTACTGTAGCAGCCGTGGCCGACCAACGATGGAATGGTAAGTTCAAGGGTTCAATGTGTCTCATTGTGAATACTATATTCGGTTTCTTTATTCTTGCCCATTTAGTTGCAGTTTTTATAATACTTGAGACAGATTTGTGCATGTTCCTGAAAATCTTGCATAAAATTCCGATGACTGATGGAACCCGAGTCATATATCCTATCATCTCCTCACTTTACAATTCATTCGATGTATTCGTGTGCATTACATCCTGTCAGAGAACTACTTCTAAATCTCAAGACACACAGACGCTACTCAATAAACTATTACTGAAGAAGTCATTAAGTCCTACTGTGAATGAGCAGTTAAGACTGTTTTCTAATCAGCTGTCAACTAGCAGAATACAATTCTCAGCGTGTGGATTTTTCAACATCGACTACGCTTTTCTGTTCTCTTTTGTCGGTGCGGTGGTGGGATATATGGTTATAGTTAGTCAAGTAAGTATGGCGTAATGACCATTCGGACGAATAATATACACATAGCCTAACTGTTCCCACACTGCGGTGAAGAATGGAAAAGGAAACCCTACTGCCCCATCCACTTTTTGACTCAAAGAACAACATTATGATATTTAGATTAGAAAAGAAAAGACACCCGGAAGTTTGTGTGTTTTTCTTCCCTCTCCCGTTTAACATTTAGTCTGATTCTATGTTCATAGACAACCTAAAGGTTAGGGCATCAAGAAAAACGAATCAGTCATAAACAATATTTACCTCGTTGGTGGTACGATAGTGTTAACCAGAAGCTTCTCAGACCTTCAACAAGTAAATGAGAACTTCATCTTGGAGCACAGTGAACGTATCGGATTTTTCACGCCCGTTTTCGAGACAAGAACACTTACATCTAGTAAAACACCAAAACAGGCTGTATTAAAATCGGGAGATCCCAGATCTACAGCAGTGTCGCTTTGATATACCTGACATTTCTTGTGAATAAACAATGTGATCCTAAGTGATATATTATTTGGATTTAACGGGTCACAAGTGGGTTCGTCAGCATGAGGGTCACCTTAACTCTTTGATATTTGCAGTAAGCCTTAGCTCCACCTTCCGTTACAGCGGTGATCCATTTCCGTTTCTCTGTTCTTTGGAAGGTTGGACACTCAGGTCATCGGCAGAACTAGTCGTTATCGCAACATGAAATCTGATTGACCTTGTTATTTAGATTTTTTCTGATGTAGAATTAAGTCACCGGACTCTGCTCCAATCAAGCAAATTTAAAGAAAACTTTCAAGACGCTCTCATGCAAGCATCATGATTACGTGACTGGACAAACGTACCCATGACAGCTCCTTATAATGCACTGTGCAACAACCACCCCTAATAGAAGCCATCTGTTTCAGGATACTCCACACAATTTCAATTTGTGTAATTCGCTATATAGTCAATGTTGTGTTGCTGCTGGTGAGTAAAGAAAATTACAAGATAACCATACTCACAGTCCATTTCTTCATAAGAGACGATATTCACACATTCCAGATTCTTTCCCTCGTTATTTCCAACACTGCCAGGATTTAGCAACGTTACTCAAGATGTCCTGTCCTGGTCCCGTGCTCCATTTCCGGCTACTTAACAGAGCTTATAAGTAATAGGTAAATCCACAATACAAATTATAAATGTTAATGAGAGATAAGATAATTGGCAAACAATGCCACATAATTGACTGTTGACTCATGAACACTTACGTCTACAAAATGCAAATTTATGAGATGTTGTTTTCAACGGGGAATACCACACATTAGTAATGAATATACCCTCTTCGTTGATAAATGATTTCCTGTATATTCAGGCATACTCTGTACCAAATAATCACGCTGCAGCTGACACAGAGGTCCCACTCCTCTACGGCAGCATCGCTGGTGTCTACAAGACGTGGATGTATTAGGATGCAGTAAAACTGCCCGTTTCAATATCATCCACGCGTACATCACCACCGTACGTAATACTAATAAGATGTTGCTGGAAAGAAATATATCAAGCAATGGAATGGGTTGTGTAAGATGATCCAAGTAGTAAAAGATATAGAAAAAAACGAACGGAGCTGTGTGGAGGTCTCTGCTGCACGTTTTGACGTAGAATACGTATCACCAGATACGGCCTGCCGAAATAAATGATCTAGTAAGCCTTTTAATGCTGATCATTTATTAGTTAATTCTAAAGGAATTTGCATATCATTCTTTCTTTCTTAATCCGTTTACCCTCCGGGGTTGGTTTTTCCCTCGTTCTCAGAGTGGAATCCCACCTCTATAGCCTCAAGGGCAGTGTCCTGGAGCGGGAGCCAATGAGTCAGGGGATACAAGTGGGGAAGAGGCTTAGTACCTTGTCCAGGCGGCCTCACCTGTTATGCTGAACAAGGGCCTTTCGAGGGGATGGGAAGATGGGAAGGGACGTACATGGAAGAGGGAAGGAAGTGGTCGTGATTTTAAGTTAGGTACCATCCCGGCATTTTCCTGGAGGAGAAGTGGAAAATCAGGGAAAACCACTTCAAGGGGTGCTGATGTGGGAATCGAAGCCCCCGCTAGTCATTTGACCTCCGAGGCTGAGTGGACTCCGTTCCATCCAACGTGCCACTTTTCAAATTTTGTGGCAGAGCCGGGAATCGAACCCGAGCCTCCGGCGATGGCAGCTAGTCACACTAACCACTACACCACAGAGTCGGACAATTTGCACATCTTCAAGACAAAATCGATGTATACAGGATGTGTGATATGAGAAGTGGCATACGTACGGGTTGTAAAAGTAAGGTGAGCCAAAAGTTTCAGGGAACATTCCTCACACGTAAAAGAAGAAAATACGTTGTATGGACATGGATCCAGGAACGCTTTATTTCCATGTTCAAATTAATCTCTAACTCTACACAGTACATTAATGATGGGAAACCACACAGGAACAGAACGTACCAGCATACCACATGAAACTCTCCGTTAGCATTGAATCTCGGATGAGTTGATCAATCCCTGATTGCCGTGATCATCAAGGTGTTAAGTCTGTATGGTGTGACACCGTGATTAGCCGGTTCGAGTCCCGTTGGTCGAAACAATTTCACCATCAGAATGTTCGCCAGCAGGCTAGGATAGGTGGTGGTATACACTTTCTTAACACTAGATTGCATGCCAAAAGCCTGGATTCAACTGGAAGCCTTTCCGCTGTTTTCATCTGGAGTGAGAACATGTGAAGCTGTTGATGGTGATTTGTCCATCGGATGGCGACGTAAAGCTTGGGGCAGACCCCTTGGTGTTATTCGACAGAAGTAGGCTATGTGTCGAAAATGGGTTTCGCCCTCTCTCTAACGCATTATCATCCTCATCCCAAATCCAGACGCGCATGGACACCAGGCGAGCCAAAACATGTCCTGGGACACTCCCGGCACTAAAAGCCATACAATAAGTAAGTACGGAAGTTCCATGATTAATGTACTAAGTAGAGTTGTAGATAATGACTCGCTTCTGCTCGTTGGGCCGCCCCCAAACCCCCAGTTGCTCTTCATTAAAAGTGGTAATTTGGAAAATTACCAGACGGCCCTCTTTTTGTGGTCTACGTGTTTGGTCCTATGATATTTTCTCGTATCTCAGCTATTTATACCATGGGTACAGGTAAATGTTTCGAGAAAGTGAAAAATTATTTTGCCAACCTAGCAGACAGCTACAGTCTTGAAAACTGACCGGCGTATCGAGGATGAAATGGTGTACAATTTTGGTTCTTTGACGTTTCGTCATATCTCCACGGGTGCATCTCAGACTGGTTTAGAAACTTAGATTAGCCTGAAATTTGAGTACAATCTCTACACATTACTTTCATTTTTCCATACTTACAACGCAGCTACAATCATACAATTTGAATTGCGTATGGCCCAGGGATGTGCAAATGAGTCTGCTTATTTTCATGATTCTATCAGTTTTATAAGTGTCACAATCACTAAACTAAATTATAGATAATGTACACACGTAAAATCGTAAAATGCCATTCTATCTACGATGAGAGGGATCGAGATACGGCTAAAATTCACAGGACCAAAGTGTTAGATCCCTTCAAGATGGGTGCCGAATGTGTTGTCCGTTTTACGATACGGTTTACCATTTAGCGATGAAATACCTCGAAACAATGACCTACACCGTTGTTAAAGTTGCCTCTATATTTCGATATATTTCGGGGGCAAAAAGTTCAACTTTGTAACTTTTTGGTATTACTCCGTCGGTTAAAAGCTAAAATTTCAATTTTCTCGCGTAGATGGAGCTTGTGTCCGCCATTCCGATTTTTTATTTATTTATTTATTTACTTTTTTTTGTGGGGAAGGGGAGAATTGAACACTTGAACGTTTTGAAACTTTTCCGTGGGTAGCAGGCTAATGGCTACAAGTTAGTCAAATTTTACGTTCCTAATTCGTCTGTAAGTGGGTGAACATTAATGCCAGTCAGTCAGACAAACGATTTGATCTTCTACTAGGAATTACCCGCGGCTTCTCTCGCGTGGATTTGGTAATTTGATAAAAGTAATCGTTCCTCAGCATTGTACTAAGACAGTATCTGAAAATACCTAAAGTATAAAAAACTCACCGAATTTCATTTACCCCAGAAACTCTTTGTAATCCACGTTTGTGGTATTGCCTTTTGGGGCTATGATGACCATGCGACATAGAACTGCACATGTGAGAAAACGTCTTCTCTCAAGTAAAAATAAGTTTATTTTTAAAGGAGATTCCAAATACCTATTTCCACAACTGTAACATCTTCAGGGTTTGAGATATAAGTATCCCCATAAAAATAATTCAACCCCTTTATCAGCCCTTCCTCCGCCCCCACCTAAGTGGATTTTCCGAAAACATAAAACAGACACATCTCTTTATTTTTAAAGGACTTTCCACGTACCGAGTTTCATGCCTGTAACATGTTAAGCTTTTGACATACACCGTGGATATTCTGGTACCGGTACTCATTTTAAAAATTCACATCCATTTTCAATTCTTTTCAGCCCCTTAAGTGGTTTTCCGAAAACAAAAAAAATACCTATTTATTTATAAGAGAGCTTCCAAATACCAATTATCACTACTGTAACATATTCACTTTTAGAGATATTTGAATACTCATGAAAAGAATTCAACTCCTATATCTCACCCCCCAAGTTGATTCCCCCTCCCCTAAATACGTGTTTTTTTTATTTTAAAAGGACATTCCAAATACCCATCTTCACATCTGTAACATATTTAGTTTTTTAGATATAAGTATCCTCATACAAATTCAACTAATGTTTCAATCCTTTCATCCCCCCTTAAGTGGATTTTCCGAAAACAAAACAATACCTATTTCCTTATTTTTTAAACGAGACTCCAAGTACCAATTTATACGTCTGTAAAACCTTCAGTATCTTAATAAAATAATTCAACCCCCTTTTCAGTCCCTTTCACCCTCACGTTGTGTTTTTTTTTTCAAAAACAAACATTTTTTAATTTGTAAAATATTAAAAATACCAATTTCCACATCTGAAGTTTTTGAGATATACTGTACTGTAGACATGCTCATCTTACAAATTCACGCCAACCCACTTTTCAGTCCTTTCCCCCCCCCCCCCTAAGTGTTTTTCCCGAAAACGAAATAATATGTTCCTTTATTTTTAAAAGAGATTATAAATACCACTTCACTTCTGTAACATGTTAAGTTTTTCAGATATACTGTATATATGCTCAGAGATTGTGTGTAACTTACCAATTATGGTTGGCAGCTATGCCCTTACATACATAAACTCACTGCTATAGAATCGTGGAGCTGACGTTGTCATTGTTACGGCAGTTCATTTCTTTATCCGATTCCTAGAGCAGGGGCAGCGTGGTGCCAATATATCCATAACGGTTGGTTTTAGGCCCGTATGGCTTACTGAGTTGTGTTATTTGCGTCAAGGGGCTTAAAATGAGCTTTGTCTCGTCCTTGTAAGACAAATTCGATATTTCGCTTATATTAGCCTATTATTTGCATATTACACCCCGTCGCCCTCCCCCTCGAATCGTTTTATAAAAATAAAATATACGGTAGCCTATAGCACTCAGGGATAATGCATCTTTCTATTAGTGAAATAATTTTTAGAATCGGTCCAGTACTTTCTGAGATTGCCCTCCAGATAAACAAACTCACAAAATTCGCACTCTCTATTATACAGTATTAGTATAGATATATGTACAAAATTGGATGTTGGTATATTTGAGATTAATAGACTCGATAACTACTGTACCGATTTCGCCGAAAATTTCAAAATTTGTTTTTATTACTCCTGCGAAGGTTTAGGAAGTGGTTTGAACGAAATGCGATGGGTAGTTTTCGTAAGATGAGTTTGTCCAACCCTTGTCCCGTTTCCATAAGGGGTCGGGTATGAGGTGAGATGAATCTGTCGTGGCGGGTTTTTGTGACCGGATGCCCTTCCTGATGTCAACCTCATCAGAGGAATTAATGAGATGAAATGAATGACGTGATATATGATAGTTGGGAGAGGGTATAACCCGGTGCCAGCACATAGCCTACTCCTGTCGAATAGCACCAAGGGGTCTGCTCAAGACTTAACGTCTCCATCCGACGGACGAATCACCATTAACAGCGTCATATGCCCTCACTTCATATGAGTACTGCGGAGAGGTTTGGAATTTAATCCGGGCTTTTGGCAAGCAATCTAGTGATTAGAAATTGTATACCACCACCTCCCCTACCCTGCCAGCCAACATTCTGATCGACAAGCGGGACTCGAACCGGCTAACCTCGGTGTCAGACCGTTTAGACTTCAGCGCCTTAACGATCATGGACACCAGGCGGGCTATATTAAAGATGAGTAATTTGCAAAGCCGCACTAAGATTGGATCGACTTGATGGACAGATTTTCGCTAGGCGACAGCAGCTTACGCTATAGCATGATAGTCCGGTAAGAAATGCTGTATATAGGACGATGGGAACACGCCGCCATGTTTTATAAAGTACCTTTCTTGATAGAAGGTTCATTTTTAAGCCTGTTATTTGGAAATAGCAATCTTACATGCCGTGTTCGAGATGTACTTTAATGTCATAGGACCAACTTTGTTAGGTCTGCCAAGTTTGAAGAATGTAGCTGTGTATTACATGTGTAAAATATGTAAGAAACAGTGAAGAATATAGAATATTACCAGTGGAATGGCATGAGCTATCACCCGCTCCTAACGAAGAGCACCTGGGGGTTATCAACGAGCAAAGGCCAGTATATGTAATCTATCTATAGGTCTCTATATATATATAAACGTCATTGTATGTGTGTATGTATTACATCTCCATCTAAACCACTGGAGGGATTTCAATCAAATTCGGTACACTTATGACTTACTATAAAAATAATCGAAAATAGTATCGAATCCATTCTTTACGGGGACGCTGAGATTATATAGTGACACTCTGGATTTTTAAAGTCCAAGTTCAGCCCCCATTGGGGAGTGGGCCGAAGTTGGAGAGATACAAATAATCGAAAACAGTGTCGACTTCACAGTTTTATGGATCGCTGAGTTGAGTGGTGACACTCTGGATTTTTTATCCCTTAGGGGAGGGGAGCGACGGGGTTGAGATATTAAAATAATCGAAAATTGTGTTGAATCCATAGTTTTTGACGTCGCTGAAATGATTAGTGACAATCCGAAACTTCTTAAGTCCAATTTCAACCCCCTTTGGGGTGGGAGCGAAGGGGCAGTGAGAATTAATAATAATAATAATAATAATAATAATAATAATAATAATAATAATAATAATAATAATAATAATAATAATAATAATAATAATAATCTATATTGGGAATTCAGCCCGAAGGCTGGTTTGATCCTCCACAGCTCCACCAAACGCTATCATAGATAGCTCAGGCGTCACTGAAGAGGCATACCAGGGAAATGAGGAGTCGGGTAGTTTCCCGTTCCTTTCTTCACCGAGCCAGAAGTTGCTGTTGCACATCATTCTGTCAAGACAAACTGAAATGCTTCCACCAACCGACCTGATGAGCGATATTTTCTCACCATTCATAACAGGGACTGGCTGTATAAGGAATGGTATTACTAGCATCGCTCATACCTCGGTCACTTCCATGTTGTCAAAGCCAAGGATGAGACTGAGACAGATCACTGAAAGTAACAAATTGATGTAGCCCATACCAGAAGACATATTGCAGTGTAAACACTACATCTCGGTCAGCAAGGGCATAATAATAATAATAATAATAATAATAATAATAATAATAATAATAATAATAATAATAATAATAATAATAATAATAATAATAATAATAATAATAATAATAATAGAGTCGAATCCACAGTTCTCGGAGTCGGTGAGATGAATAATGACACTCCGGATGTTTTCAAAGTCAAGGTTCATCACCCTTTGGGGTGGGGGCGAGGGTGAAGTGAGATATAAAAATAATCGGAATTAGTGTCGAATCCATAGTTTTCGGTGTCACTGAGATGAATAATGATACTCCAGTTCAAGTTCAACTTTCTATGTGGTGGGGGGGTTAAGAGGGAGTGATATATAAATTAATCTAAAATAGTGTCGAATCCAAAGTTTTAGGGGTCACTGAGATGAACCGTAACACTCCGGATATTTTTAAATCCAAGATCATCCCCGTTTGACATAGGGGCGAGAAAAGGAGAAAAAATAAAATGACAAAAATGACAGAGATTATGGATGTATTTTCCAGCATAGCTCACAACTAAATTTGGTACAAATATTACTATTTGTGAAAAATACTGTTGGAGCTAGACACCCCTAAAACCCCCAGGGGAGGTGGTTAAATAAATAATAGTTTTTCAGGACTACTGGAGCGATTTCTACCAAACTTGGTACACATATGACTTACCATCAGGAGACTAACCGCATGGGGATAAGACACCCCTAGCACCTATGGGATTTACCGAGCTCGATAACTGCAGTCGCTTGAGTGCAGCCAGTATCTAGTATTCGGGAGATAGTAGGTTCGAACCCCACTGTCGGCAACCCTGAAGATGGTTTTCCGTGGTTTCCCATTTTCACACCAGGCAAATGCTGGGGCTGTACCTTAATTAAGGCCACGGCCGCTTCCCTCCCACTCCTAGCCATTTCCTGTCCCATAGTCACCATAAGACCTATCTGTGTCGGTGCGACGTAAAGCAACTAGCAAAAAAAGCACCTATGGGGGAGGGGGAGATATAAAATTCGGAAAAAGTGTGTAATCCATTCTTTTCGGGGTCGCTGAGATGAATAGTGATAGTCAGGGTCGTTCTAAAGGGTAAAATTAATAGAAAATAACTTATATTAATGTTGAATCCATTGTTTATGTGTAGCTGAGATGCATTTTGACACTCTGGATACCGTTTGCACATTTAGCCTCCATTGGAAAGGGGGCTGAGAAGGGTTAAAAGTAATGTGCCAGTTCACTGTCCTAAATTGACACTTATTGGAATTAAATGGACATTGTTTCCGGACATTGTGGAAATTCTGCTATGCTTCAGCTGTTCTGTTGCTGCTAAATTTCTTAGATACCTGAATTCTTCGTTCAATTGATAGATTATAGCCAAAAGCATTGCCTTCTGAACTGTCTTCGCTAGGTCTGTCCAACTTTCTGTTGCATTTTGAATAATTTCGTCAATAATTTTGTCCTTATTTATCTTCAAGTATTCTGGGTCCGGTCTTATAATTTTGTTCAATGTTATCTTTCTGTTTCTTGGGATTGGCCTAATCTTTACTTGTAGCAAATGACGGTCGGACTCAAATAATACTTTGCGTGTTCTCACGTTCAAAATTTCTCTTGCATTTTTGTTTGATATGGCTACGTGATCTATTTGGAATTCCTCCCATACGTTTTTGGGCGTTTTCCAAGTTGTGAGCTTTAGCCTCGGTTTTTAAAATTGTGTTGACATATTTTTCAGTCAAAATTTTGACAGTTGTATGATATTTTCTCCAATCTTGTTCGTGCGTGTGTGTGCCATGGGCCCATAATTTGTATGTACAATTTCTCTATGCCAAGTTGTGCATTGAAGTCTCCTAAGACAATTTTAATATGCCTTTTTGGTATAATATTTGTTATTTCTTCCATATCTTCCCAAAAGTATTCTGCTTCTTGCAGTTTCTTTCTATTGAGCTCATTTGTCGGTGCATGTGCATTGACGATTGTATATTTTTGTTTCCTGATTTGAAGGTTAGTATATAGATCCTTTTCGACATTGAATTGAAATCTAAGACTGATTTATGCACTGCAAATCCTGTGCCAAACATTGTCGGTATTCCCCGTCTGACAGCAGGTTTCCCTTTATATAGGCCCTATCCTGTAATTTTCTGTGTTGAAGTGGTTTTAATCTGTGAAACGTGATCCTTGTATAGCAAGAATTTTGATTTGAAATTTTTCTAGTACATCTGAAGTTTGCCTAGTTTGACCGGCGTATTTGTGTTGAGTGTGCCAATATAGTGTTTGCCAAGAGGTTTCAAAAAGCTCCGAGTCTTCTCCTTTTTATAATGTTTCTGGTCCCCCATAATCCGATGATCAGGAAAGTCCAGTATACTTACTGGGGTCTGAGGTAATGGATATATTTCCTGTTGTTCCATCATGATTTCTTCAAGTTGAATGTGATCGTGGTGATCTCCGTTGGAGACCACAATTAGTAAAGACTTGATTGTTGAGATCAACGCATATTTGTAACAGCCGCACCCACTTGGTGAACAGACGCTGACCATCACCTGCTCCATGCCAGAAGAGACACTAATGGGTTTAGGCTTTTACTCTTATTGATCCCGAGTAATAGGACGCCACTTCAGCCAACCACGCTGTTCCGAATTCCAGCTTCTCCATCGTAGTCACCGTTATGGACTTCACTCATGACCCAGAATTGGTCTCTCCACATTTATGACCCCCTGGAGAGAGGGTATCCCAGCATTGGGCTACCTGTTGGTCCGCGGATACGAAGATTATCCCTATAGGGAACTCCACGGTTACTAGACTAGACGGTACAAGTCACGCGCAGGCTGGCTTTGGCTGATGACGTCATCTGGTCCCCACTGCCGGGCTTGCAGTGAACGCGACTCATTGTAATTGTGCGTTTCTGTTAATGATTTTCTTGTTTTTATTTAACCACTTGCTTAATATTTTTCAATGTTGTCAAATATAATTGCCAGTTGTTATGTGTAGATAATTATGTTGTAATTTATTTGAGTATTTTTCAGAACATTACAAGTAATTTAATAACACTGTGCTTGACGAACTATTCCAGTAGCTTTCTCAGTACTAAATTGTCTTTCGCCTCACAAATAAAGTATTTACGGTTCGGTTTTCGTATTTTCTATCCATCCAGTAATTTTAGAACAAGTTTATACATAGATTTATTTCTAAAACTAGCTACTAAAATTAAATAAACATGACCAATCGCACGGGATGTTTTTACCGTTGTTTTGGCGGATTGTTGGTGTTAAGTAGTATTGTAAACACCTCATATTATATTTATGTATAAGTAATTATTTATAAATGTGTATTGGCCGGTGGAATGTTGGTAAAAAGCCCCTGAAGGAACGTCAACCTCTTCCACCATATCTGGGGTCACTCTTTTCGGGGGGAAAGAGGCTTCCACAGGCTTAGGCCATACAGACCTGTGGTACGGAGAAATCCCCCACAGTCAGAAAATGCGATCTAAAGTTCAATATTTAAAACACCTAATAAATACACCTAATTATTATTATGGTGGTAAAACTGTATACATATTTACATTATATAGGTACCACACAAAATATTTACATCTAGATGTTATTTGGTTGTTTTACATTACTTTAAAATCAGTCTATCCAACAACTTTCTTAATTTTTTTCACACTTTTTTTCATTAGGAGTTCGTTTACACCTCTTGTAGAAATTCATGTGCCTAAGTTTGTTTATGTTTTATATCCTTATGAACGTTCTGGTTCTAAAAAACATATTAAAAAAAAAATCTTCAAGATCAAAATATTTTTTCTTAAATTTTTCCTTTAACAACCTAAAAACTCCTGGTCATTTCTTAATGTACTTTCCAAGGAAGGCACTAAATTCATTTTCCATTTTAATAACAGAATTAATGTACTCATCCGCGGGTTTCATTAAGTACACTTTTGAAATGGTTTCTAGCCAATTCCTAGGTGAAGGAGAAATATTCACGGTTTGGATTCCGTACACATTGGCTTTCTGGGGGTTCTTTTTCATCACCCTGTAAGCTACATAGCCATAGCCAGCAATCATTTCTAGTAGCTCGGTCTTCTCTCTAAATATTTCGACAGACACGTTTGCATTATTTTGATCTTAAAAATGTTCCTGAATTCTACTCACAGCTGAAGTGAACTCATCAGCATCATCTTCATCCTCATCCTCAACATTACAACGTTTGTCGCAAGCTTCTCGATTTTGGTTGAACACTGCTTGGCAATGTTCGTCATTATCAAGTATGAAGTTTTGAGGCACCTCATCTTGCGCAGACAAAACGCCTGCGCTCAGAGATTGGACATTTTTCATCTGGACAGTTTACCACTTCACTTGCATTCCGGCTTAAAATTAATGATTTAATTCGCTGAGATACAATGACAGGGAGAGGATGATCATTGCAACCTTACCAAAAAGTACACAAAATAACAAATGAAAACAAAACACAATACTTACCATAAGGGCAGTAGCACAAATTACGAAGCGTGTAGGGCAAAAACATGAAGGAAAAAAAAGGCAGGATCTTATCATTAACGGTTGACAGGTTGCCAGGTCAATATGACTAAATAACACACGAGATAAAATTTAAAATAAATAATATTTAGTAAATAAAATTTGAAAATTAGAATAATGGAAGAACAGCTAAATATATATATATATTCCATCCTCTAAAAAAAGTTAAAATGCAATTATAGTAAAAGGGAGGAACAGTATTTTAAACTGAAATTTAAATTAAGATGAAATGAAGCTGACATTAACATAGGCTTTCACCAAAATTAAGTTTGAAAACTCGTAACTAATAACATTAAATAGGTCAATTACATTACCTTAACGTACAGAAAGATTACAATTTTTCTTGTCTTTAAAAAAATTTGGTTGCAACCGGTATGCGGGCCCGCGATATAAATTCTGTTTAAAATTGAAATTTGCTACACTACAAACCAATAAGAGGACATACGCAAAAAGCACACACAATAACACGCGTACAGTAGGCTAATAAATCAGTGGCTCCAACCGCGAATGAAATCTACATAAATAAACGAAACCAGAATAAATTATAATAAACAAAGGAGGAAAACAATCCCAACAAAATAAAAATATCAATAGAAAAGATACAATATACGTTCTCACTTAATAACAGAACACGGAAGCACACAACAGGAGTGATATTTACCGACGCTAAGCCATCATCCCATAATAATCATCCAAGCCACCAAAATTTAATCATCGAGTCCATCAGATGAGATAAGAAAGGGATGACCATTACGTAATAATCCACAAAGGCAAGGAACTCAAACAATGGGTAGTATGTGACAAGAAAACGTTAAGAGAATGGCATACATTAAATTAAATGTCGACCAGCAAATTTCAATTTTTCACAGACTCGACCTTACAAAAAATCATAATAATAATGTTAATTATTACTCCCATGGGCAATAGTACGAAAATACATTTACCTATTTTTAAACAGTACGCCAACAGCTTAGATAATTTAGAATGGAGGGGGCTTTGGATAACGCTAAGATGCATACATGAGGTGTCATTTAATTAACGTCCCGACAATGCAAATAACGATCTCATACAAGTGGTCAGCCAGCAAACGCAAAAGCAACACAGTTGGAAGGCAAATCCAAACAATGAAGAAAAATAATAATAATAATAATAATAATAATAATAATAATAATAAAGATAATAATAATAAAAACATCACTAAGAATGGGTAGGCAAACAAGATACGACCACAACACAGTAAGTTTAAACAACACCCACGAACTACAACCTCACAGACACATAACTAGCGATACCCAATTCCCACATAAAAATTTAGTTACATACTTTTATCATTTTAGTGCATTACGGTACAATGAATTTTGCTTCCAGATGTTTACAGTTTTGAATGAACGAATTTTGGAGTATGTAGTCCTTGGCTGTACGAGATCACCAGAAAAATGTATGCTTTTCAGTACTTACTTGAGTAAAGTTAAGATATCCAACTTACAAGACATTTTGCACATCCCATCTGGTTAACGGTAAACACTCACACGAAGTTTTCTTCTTACACCAATAAAAAGGAATTAAGGCTGGAGCACACTGAGAAATATTTAAAAAGCAAAGGGCATAGCCCTAATGTTCAGTAGATTATCCCCCGGAGTCAGGCTCCATTACAAAGGTTCTCCTCAACACAGCCATGTTGAAAGCTTCAACGCAACAGGCCGACTGCCTCGCTCTCCGCAGAGAAGCCGGAAGCTCACAGTACCCAGCATTCAAAGTCGCACACTCCGCTTGCCTGCACGGCAGTCGCTCAAACTCGAACGAATCAGATTAATTCACCAAATACGTAATAATAGGAAAAATATTTTGAATTAAGTGTGCATTTAAATTCCACAACTAGATGACAGTTTCCAACAATGAACGATAGATAACGTCTCGTTTCACAAGTACACATGCCAGAGACATAAATAAATATCCATAGATGTTTTCAAGTAATAATTCCATTTAGCCAAATAAATGTTAGTTCCCATTCTCACGTCACAATCATAAAAGCGACCAAGTCTACGGATCTGGGAAAAGTAGCTCTCAATTATGTCTTGGTTATTTATAGACATTATAAAACCTTCTTGAACAGGAAGGAGTTTCTTTTTTCCAATTATTCCCATGGTGAAAATAAATTCAAATAATTTGTCAAGAGCATGATTTTGTTGCTCTATACAATTCCCATGGGCACTTTTTAAGCTCTTTGTACCACACACGCGGACACGGGAGTTTAGGACGTCAAATCCATTCTTAATCGTGATTACAGTCTCTCCTACATACCTGAACTCTGGGAAGTTACGGCATAATGCTTTACCCACAGTCAGTGATAACGTTTCAGTGACTTTCCGTATATTTTGCCTCTCCGTTTCAGTCACAAGCATATGCTTCATTGAAAGCTTGTGCGCATATTGTAAGTCTTCGCCCTCACTTTGCATTTCAATTAATTTTGTAAATGCTTCTTTTGTAACACATTGCCCACTTTCCAGTTGATATCCTTCATCAAGAAGGTGATCCCGCAGTAATTTAAGTGCATGAGGCACATAAAAAAAAATATGTTACGTTGTTTACTTGATGGGTTTTCAGCGACAGTTTTTGCCACGAAATATTCAGATCAGTCATACATTTCTTATTTGAAGGTCCCATGTCATATAAAAATGCTCTAACTTTAAATCTGGTGCTTTCTACAACATGATTTACTTCTACTAATAGTTCTCTTGACATCGCTGTATCAAAGTTGTAGTAGATAGGTTGCATCCACTTTTGAACTAAACTCCTTATTACAATGACTTGGACATTATCACGGGGTGCTCTAATCACTTCTTCATTTTGATCAAAGCACAAGTCTTTTTTAACATTCATTTCATCAAAGCTGAGAACAACATCTCTTTCAAAATTTGTAAAAAGATTTGATTGTATTTTTAAGATATTAATGCTCAACTCACTGGGTCCAGGAGAAATAGAAATCAGTCTTAGCCGTCGTTTGATTGTAACTTCACTAGGAAGAGGGTAATTAATCACGTCTCTAACAAAACACAATGCTTTATATGATATAGACCGTAGGGTTCCGCCTTAGCAATTTCGTCAGATGACCAGCTTGAGCATCTGCCTTTTACTAAAGCATGCTGTTGACTTTTAGAAAAAGTACCCTCAAAAACTTGAACATTATTTTTTAATTATATTATGTCGGTATTAGCTGCACTAAGACGTTTCTGAAGATCTTTATTTTGCTGTTTTAAGTCACAATTTTCTAGTCTAATTAACTACAATTCTGCAGTCACTTCAGCAATTTTCTCATTACAGAAATACTGATGTTTACTTTTGTCATCTAATTCCTTCCTCAAGATTTCATTATTAATATTTTCTGCTTCAATTGGCGCCTACGTTTTTAAAATTTGCCGTATCTCCTTACAATGATTTCGCTTTTGTGCCCTTATTTCACGATCTTTTCAGGACTGACTCGCTAAATCATTACTACTCAGTGGCAAATTTAAATGTGGTACAGCGTCAGGCCTTAAATCACGTCTACTTGGAAGGTTTAACACATCACCCTTCAAGTCCTTTATGTAGTCCGAGTTGCCGAAGTGTACAGAGCACACAGGAGCATTCTCAATAGTAAACGAGTTTGCCCGTTTACAGGCATTAATCCACTTTAATATAATGTCACTGTTCTTTGGAAAACGATTAAATTTAATGTCTAAATCCTTCTGGTGTCTATCGTGATTAGAGCAACCGGCGACAGCACAACACACCATGGTACAGCACAGTACAGAATAATTAAACTCTTACACTGTTGACAAGGTAAACACCATCACTAGACTAATGGCGGTCTGCTTCGTTTAGCGAACATGGGGATCGTGTGACGTCAGGAGGCGTGGCTTGCTACTGCGCACCCAACTGATGACCCATACCGTCTAGTCTAGTAACCGTGGGTAACCCCCTATACGTCACCCGGGGACGCGTTCTGAAGGGGTCAGGTTCCCCTGGTGTACTTATTGGAAGTTAACCCCATCCACAATGGATGAAGTTATTTATTTATTTATTTATTTATTTATTTATTTATTTATTTATTTATTTATTTATTTATTTATTTATTTATTTATTTATTTATTTATTTATTTATGACTGTAAACTATTTCTATATGCATATTTATTACATACACTATTTACAAAATAAAAATTGTACTCGAACATGTACACAATTATTTTGAGAATAATCATATTACATAGTCACACACTTTCAACTCAAGAATGAAGGTGCAGATTGGAAAGGAATAGAGTTAGAAATGGCTGTGGATTTAGGATAAATTGAAGGCACTTTCTAGGAAATTGAATCTAGCAAAGAAGGCAGCTAAGGATAACATGATGGCAAGCATAATTAGTAGTCATACAAATGTTAGTGAAAAATGGATGGGTATGTATAGGTGCTTTAAGGCAGAAACAGGTTCCAAGAAGGACATTCCAGGAATCATTAATGAACAAGGGGAGTGTGTATGTGAGGATCTTCAAAAGGCAGAAGTGTTCATTCAGCAGTACGTAAAGATTGTTGGTTACAAGGATAATGTCCAGGTAGAGGAGGTGGCTAATGCTGAAGAAGTATTAAAATTTACCGATTACAACAGTCACATTTACAATAGCACACGAAATTTGAAAACTAGAAAAGCAGCAGGAATTGATAAGATTTCTGTGGATATACTAAAGACAATGGGTTGATATATAGTACCATATCTTAAGTCCTTCAGTTCAGGTTAAGGAAATCTTATTCCACTGAAGCTCAACTTGTAGATTTCCAGCAAGATATAGCAGATATCTTGGATTTGGGAAGTCAGATGAACTGTATCTTGTTCGACCTGTCTAAAGCATTGGATAGGGTGGATCATGGGAGAATACTGGCAAAAATTAATCCAATTGGACTAGACAAAAGAGAGACTGAAAGGGTTGCTATATTTCTAGAAAATAGGTCTCAGAGAATTAGAGTAGGTCGGGCTTTATCTAACACTGTAATAATGAAGAGAGGAATTCCTCAAGGCAGTATTATTGGACCTTTTTCTTTTCTTATATATATAAAAATGATATGAGTAACGAAGTGGAATCGGAGATAAGGCTGGTTGAGGATAATATTATTCTGTATAGAGTAATAAATACGTTACAAGATTGTGAGCGACTGCAAAATGACTTCGATAATGTTGTGAGATGGACAGCAGGCAATGGCATGGTGATAAACGGGGTTGATAGTCAGGCTGTGAATTCCAAAAATAGAAAAAGTCCTCTAAGTTTTAATTACTGCGTTGATGGGGTGAAAGTTTCTTATGGGGATCATTATAAGTACCTAGGTGTTCATATAAGGAAAGTTCTTCATTGGGGTAATCACATAAATGGGACTGAAAATAAAGGGTACAGATCTCTGCACATGGTTATGAGGGCGTTTAGGGGTTTTAGTAAGGATGTAAAGGAGAGGACATACGAGTCTCTGGCAAGACCCCAAATAGATTATGGTTCCAGTATATGGGACCTTCACCAGGATTACTTGATTCAAGAACTGGAAAAGAATCCAAACAAAAGCAGCTCGATTTGTTCTGGATGATTTCCGACAAAAGAGTAGCATTTAAAAAAATGTGCAAAGTTAGGGCTGGGGAGACTTGGGAGAAAGACGAGCTGCTTGAGTAAGTAGTATGTTCCAAGTTGTCAGTGGAGAGATGGCGTGGAATGGCATTATTATACGAATAATTTTGAGTGGTGTCTTTAAAAAGTAGGAAAGGTCACAATATGAAGATTAAGTTGGAATTGAAGAGGACAAATTGGGGCAAATATTCGTTTATAGGAAGGGGAGTTAGGGATTGGAATAACTTACCAATGGAGATGTTCAATAAATTTCCAATTTCTTTGAAATCATTCAGGAAAAGGCTAGGAAAACAACATAGGGAATCTGCCACCAGGTCGACTGCCCTAAATGCAGATCAGTATTGATTGATTGATTGATTGATTGATTGATTGATTGATTGATTGATTGATTGATTGATTGATTGACGGTGCTAAAGTTCATTTCAGTTAGTTTGACACTTCATGATAGTCAAAGAGCCTCCGTGGTTGAGGCGGCATCGTGCCAGCCTCTCTCTACTGGTTCCTTGGTTCATATCCTAGTCACTCCATGTGAGATTTGTGCTGGACAAAGCAGAGGCGGGACAGGTTTTGATTCGGGTAATCCGATTTTTCCTGTCGATTTTCATTCCAGCAACACTCTCCACTATCATTTCATCTGTCAATTATTAATAATTGCCAGGCTTCGGTAGACGCCCCAATTCTTTTCCTCGCCGCTAGATTTCGTTCCTGACCCGGTCAAATGACTGGAAACAAGCTGTGGATTTACATTTCCTTCATGTTACAGTAGTCAACAAAGCAGTACTTATTCCCATTCAAACAGAGAAAAACATCACTATGAGAACATTTAGAATGGGGCCTTGAGTCAATATTGCTGGAGCTACACATTTCGCATCGTACTCTGCTAGAGATAAATTTTGGCCAGTAAATTTCTCTGTTCCCGATTACTAACATTATTTCTTTTTTGTTTAGAAATAGAACAATGCACAGTTATTACTGAGATACTAGATGATTGTTCACTGTCAGGCTATTTTCAGCATCATTCTTCTTTCAGCGGCGATCTGATCCTGGAAGGTTCTTTGAATTTTTCCATGGCTGTCAACAGATGTCTTTGTATCAGTATTGTTGCCATTTCTATAAATAACAGCATGAGAAAGTGTGTTTGTTGCTCCAGCAATACCAGTTATGTCATCACCATTGCACACGTGATCATTAGTAAGATCAGCAAGATTTGATTGAAAAACACTGCCAAATAAAGTAGGTTGGGAATCAGGAGGATATAGTAAGTCAATCTTCACTTGCTATATCTGAAAGTTCCGGGTTATCTGGCAAGTCTTCCAATATTAAAGTAGATTTCGCAGCTTCTATCATCATACGCGGCATTCTGAAGGGATAACACAAGTAGTTTCCAGGTTATGTCCGGTTTCATGGCTAAGTGATTAGCGTGCTGGCCTTTGGTCACACGGGTCCCGGGTTCGATTCACGGCAGGGTCGGGAATTTTAGCCATCATTGGTTAATATCGCTGGCACGGGGGGCTGGGTGTAAGTGTTGTCTTCATCATCACTTCGTCCTCATCACGATGCACAGGTCGCCTACGGTGAACATGTCCTCGGGCACTCAGGCACTAAAGGCCACACGCCATTTCATTTCCAGGTTATGTCACTTGTAAACAGATTGTACCTTATATTTCCGACGGGACTTTCTGATCGCGTTTATGTAATTATGAAGTACGCTCGTCAGATACAATGGATTATTTATTTTAACCACCATTAGGAACACATTAGGAACTATACTGACAGAAAAATATAACTGTCAGACTTATTTAACTTTAGTAATGAGAGCACAAACAAGCTCTCTGGCGGGCTTTTATACGGAGAACCCGTATATGATGCAGTAGTCAGATTAACTTGCACCCTAGCGCTATTAATTGGTACTAACACTACAAAAACTGCCTAGTGTTTTGTCCATGGGACAATGGATTCTCGACGGGCATCTAGAGTCATAATAAACTTAAAATTTAACCGGGATTTAGAAGATCCGTCGCTCAAGAAAGGGATATGGTTATTTTATTCCTTTATGCCTTACTCGGGTATTAAGTTAAATAAGGACTGTAGATAGTAATATACTTGTGTACAGTTAGAGTTGTCTTGTCTAAAGGGCTAAAGCACCCATGTTAAAGATAAAACCGGGAGTTCAGAAAATAGAAGGCGTCAATTTAACTTAAGTGCATGCATGTGTATTTGATATCTTCTGTAGTGCATTAGATTTCCAGGAAAAGTTGGAGATGAGCATGTAAATCTTTGAATAGTGAGAGTCTTCTTGAATGCTAAAGAGTTGAATGACCCAGTAATTCAAACTGTGGTCGAACCGGTAAGTGTCAGAGTAGATGTTGAGGTCCAGATGAGACAAAGCCATGCAATTTATTTATGTACTTGATTCTGGCTGAGTGAATAACAGATGTTCCTACGAGATGAATATTTAAATGCCGGACATTGCCGAGAGAGCGAAGAAAGTATTGACGCACTGAATAAGAATAGAGATAACTGGATTCATGTTGTGATCGAGGATCAGATGAGGAATAAAATACGTGCAGTCTGAAATACGTCCGCTGGTGGCGTTTTTAGGTACGCCCAAGATGCACGCTGGTTTTCTGAGTCAGACAGTCGGCGCCGAGTCGGCATAAGTATATACTATCCTTTGTTGCTAAGCGGGACTAGCCATAATGCACCTGCGCGCAGGAAGCCTGCACACTGATAGTCTGACTCAGATGTTTACCAGAATGATTAGTTCAGTCTGGTTTCAGACAACTTGCCGCGCAGGCTGTTGATTTTCGTGTTGAGTGTGTTTGACATTTTGTTAACGATGGACATCGAGGATTTGATTTCAAAAGTTCAACTTAATTCTCTGATATGGGATAAGCGAATTAAAGATTTTTGCAATAGGAACATCGCCTGTGTTCAATTTTTAACAAAATAAAATAAAACGTATCCGAACTCATTGTGAAATATTCGAAAAATCTGTTTTCGTCGGCAAGTAACTGTGAAAAAAAGGTATTTGTACTCCCCGTAAAATATAGATCTTAATTCATTATTTGGATATATACGGTATCACTTCTCATTCGTTTTCACTTAGCAGCAATAGAGCTGCAGCCTGTTCTCTTGTTAGTTCCATGCTGCACTGATCAGTTGTATCTCATATCTTTTCTTTTGTGGCAGCTCTGTCTGCGCTGACAACCAGCTTTCATAATGGCCACATCCTACCTGCCGCTCGGATTCAGACAGTCAGCGCCGACTGTCTGACTCAGACAACCAGCGCGCATCTTGGACGTGCCCTAAGAGTGTTTTGTTGTGGACGTCTGGCTGAGGGAAGGAACTCCAGCTCTTTTCGAAAGTTTTAAAAATCCATTGTAAGGAATTAAGCCTGACTGTGTCCTATCACCTAGCAAGAGGGAATCTGGGTTACTGAACCAAACAACAGATTATCTAATTATGAATGGATGTCGTAACTATAATAGTAATTGCTTGGGCCGATGATGAAGCCCAGCTGACCAACCGTGAACCGAGGGTGCGAGGGTTTGTTACCCGCGCACCTATTCTCAAGATGATGTTATTTCCATGGGTGTACTTTTATTTCGAGTACCGGTACGTGTTTGATGTTATGTTCGATTATTTCCATGTCATTTATGTAGTTCATTCATTCATTACTTATTTACTATAAAGCTTTACAGTATCTATGGAAGGCCAGGGGTAAAGGACAAGCCCCCTATCAATCAGTCACTACTGATCTGCATTTAGGGCAGTCGCTCTGGTGGCAGATTCCCTATCTGTTGTTTTCCTAACTTTTCTTAAATGATTACAAAGAAATTGGAAATTTATTGAACACCTCCCTAGGTAAGTTATTCCAATCCCTAACTCCACTTCCTATAAACAAATATTTGCCCCAATTTCTCCTCTACCGAGCTCGATAGCTGCAGTCGCTTAAGTGCGGTCAGTATCCAGTAATCGGGAGATAGTGGGTTCGAACCCCACTGTCAGCATCCCTGAAGATGGTTTTCCGTGGTTTCCCATTTTCACAACAGGCAAATGCTGGAGCTGTACCTTAATTAAGGCCACGGCCCCTTCCTTCCCAACCTAGTTCTTTCCTATCCCATCATCGCCATGAGACATATCTGTGTCGGTGCGACGTAAAGCAAATAGCAAAAAAAAAAAAAAAAAAAAAGAAAAATGTCCTCTTGAATTCTAACTTTATCTTCATATTGTGATCTTTCCTACTTTTAAAGACACCACTCAATCTTATTCGTCTATTGATGTCATTCCACGCCAGCTCTCCACTGACGGCTCGGAACATACCACTTAGTCGAGCAGCTCGTCTCCTTTCTCCAAAGTCTTCCCAGCCCAAACATTGCAACATTTTTGTAATGCTACTCTTTTGTCGGAAATCTTCCAGAACAAATCGAGCTGCTTTTCTTTGGATTTTTTCCGGTTCTCGAATCAAGTAATCCTGGTGAGGGTCCCATACACTGGAACCATACTCTAGCTGGGGTCTTACCGGAAACGTATATGCCCTCTCCTGTACATCCTTACTATAACCCCCAAATACCCTCATAACCATGTGCAGACATCGGTACCCTTTATTTACAATCCCATTTATGTTTTTACCCCAATGAAGATCTTTCTTTATATTAACACCCAGCTTTATGTCAATCACCCTTTGAATAACCTTTCCTAAACCCGAAGTGCCTTCTATCAAACTAATTATTAATTTCATAAGCACGTCTAGTATAATCAGAAAGAATGCTTTCCCAAAGCTTATATGCAATGCATGTAAAACTGACTGGCCTATCGTTTTCAGCTTTATGTCAATCACACTTTCCTCTATACAAAGGGGCTACTATAGCAATTCTCCATTCATTTGGTATAGCACCTTCATGCAAACAATAATCAAATAAGTACTTCGCATATGGTACTATATCCCAATCCATTGTCTTTAGTATATCCCCAGAAATCATACGTTAAAGCTGTTCTTCTAGTTTTCAACTTTTGTATCTTAATGTGAACTTGCTGATTTACCCGTGCTTTGCTACGAAATTCTATATTCTATACAGAATTCTAGGTTACGTAGTGTACATGTTGTGAGTAATATTGTTTTAAATTGCATAGCTCTTAACATCACCCTAGAAATGTGACAAGAAAGTCACCAGAAGTCTCTTCTTATGTCAAGACTGGGTTAGGGAATTTTCATTGTATTGGTAGGCCCCCTTGCCTACCATCAGTCACAATCAAGTTGGATACTTTTCATTATAAAGGCAAACACTGACTCTCCACGTGCCATTTTACATCCTCAGAAAGACTGTCTTAGTGATTTTCCCAAATTAAATCAACATCGGTCATTACAATGATGCCAGTAGGAATGTCGCGATTAAAAGCAATGCTATCATATGAAATAATGAAATAAAAACCACACACTTTTTACTTTTAACGAGCAGTACTACGCTGCAAGAGACTATTCTCATTTCTTCCCGTATTGAACATCTATTAAAAGGAAATATTTAAACTTATTTTAGCACCCATTCAACACCCAACAAGCAATGCAAAATTAGGACCTCATCCCCATTCCATTGCCCAACCATCACAAAATGGAACATGCTTCGCTCATTCTGAGAACATCTCCAGCCACAACGCCTTTACACGGCTGATTGGTAACATTGATCCAGAATCCGCACATATGATCCGTCGTCAACAAACTTTTTTTTTGCTAGTTGCTTAACGTCGCACCGACACAGATGGGTCTTATGGCGACGATGGGACAAGGAAGGGCTAGGAGTGGGAAGGAAGCGGCCGTGGCCTTAATTAAGGTACAGCCCCAGCATTTGCCTGGTGTGAAAATGGGAAACCACGGAAAACCATTTTCAGGGCTGCCGACAGTGGGGTTCGAACCTACTATCTCCCGAATACTGGATACTGGCCGCACTTAAACGACTGCAGCTATCGAGCTCGGTAACAAACTTATTAATAACAATCTTCAAGAGCCTTATAAAATACAATATCTTACATATTGCATCGTATAATTAAGATACATGATAAGACAATTTCTTGAACTTGAAATCAAAACCCACTCCAATATTCAAAAATGCTATATCTATCAGTCGGTCTAGGCACAACTACATTTCACAATCTATCAACACTGCTAGTTGTACTTAAAAAAAAATTTTAACACAAAAACATTTTGCCAAAATCTGGCAGAAACCCCTTCACATGTTGCACCATTCAGAAATGAAATCACAACACACCCCCAAAACAAACGAGACCAGGCACAACTACCATTCCGCACGTCCTCCAAAACGTCCACACGACGCGCCGCTATTCGCCACAGGTTATGATACTGCAACTCTTAAAAAAAAAAATTCTATATCAGAACCTGTTGAAATCACATATTGATGCTGTCCCACCCCGTGCCCGACAATCCCGCACGCGCAAGCAGGGCCCAGGTCAAATGGGGACACTCAAACCCCGCTAACATATGAGTAGTGATTTCTCTCAAACTACACAAGCGAGCCCGCCGACACATCTGAAACAGGGAAATCTACGCATGAACATGTCAACTGATGTAAAAGGAACCCAACGTCGAAATATCAACACCCACCCCCTATCCCGCCCACGGCTCCACCCGCGCTCCCTACACGTAGTGCCCACTGACTTGTGTTCATGTATTTGCAGATTTGTTCGACTTGCTTGTTATTTGGTTGCTGGCGCTAGGCGCATTTCAAGGGTGTGGGTTCAAACCCATCCGCGCTGTTAAAGCCGGGACCATACCATTTAGAATTTCTGTCTTTATTTGTGTGTGTAACTTGCCATGCTCGTATAAGACGGGAGAATTTCATTTGGATGCGAAATATTATACCTTTCTCTCATATAAAACATATCGTTGATTAATGGTCTCCTGACCAAAAGTAAACAAAACTTATCTATTATCTGCGTCCGTGCCGTAACGTCACGGTTTCCAGGAGTCAAGAGTTAATGTGTTAATGATTTATATTTCTTTTATTACTTTGGTTGGATTTCTTTGTTTTAGAATTATAAGTTAGATTTTATCCCTTAATTCGATATAATTCGCATTCACAGTTATGTGCTCTGATCCCCGTCCTTGTAGAATAAGTTTTATTTAGATTCAGAGGGCCATTCGGACGATCCATGACCCTGATGCAAAAAAGGTTAGTCGGCATAATTTAGGACAGGTAGAAGGGTACATAAATTGGCGCCCAAGGTGGGATCTAAAAAAGGTCTTTCCTTATGAGAACGGAGTTATAAAAGACGTATTCGGACACATAAATTGGCGCCGAGAAGTCTGGGTCTGAATTCTTGTTGAGATAAACCTAGGATAATAATGAGTGGCTAAGAAATATGTAAAATTTAGATTCAAATTTGGTAATGAGTGATAACTATAAAACTCATGGGACAAGTTTAAATTATAAAGACCGAGCTCGATAGCTGCAGTCGCTTAAGTGCGGCCAGTATCCAGTATTTAGGAGATAGTAGGTTCAAACCCCACTGTCGGCAGCCCTGAAAATGGTTTTCCGTGGTTTCCCATTTTCACACCAGGCAAATGCTGGGGCTGTATCTTAATTAAGGCCACGGCCGCTTCCTTCCCACTCCTAGCTCTTTCCTGTCCCATCGTCGCCGTAAGACCTACCTGTGTCAGTGCGACGTAAAACAACTAGCAAAAAAAGTTATAAAGAACCCATGAAAGTCACTCAGAGGCATGTCATTATGAAAGTGGTTTCATATCGAATCCCGAGAATTGTAATGATTTCCTAATAATGACGTAGTGATGGATGTACTCTACAAGTAACATTAGTCACGGACATAGCCAAGATCTTGGATGGCGTGCACCATCTTGGAGTAAATTACTCCGGAAATAGCGTCTACTAAAGAAGTCCATACTGCAGAAGTAAACTACTACGGGAGTTCTTTACTCCGGAAATAACGTCGGACAGCTGAAGTACAATTCACTCTTTTAGTTACTACTATAGAAGTAGCGTTCGTTACTCGCGGAGTGTAGTTGTGTTTACGTGTTTTCTTTTAAATAAATTGAATAGTAAGGTTATGTGTTCCGGGTCTCGAATGGAAGACCCGCGCATAAGAATGCCTCCACATAACTGGGTAAACACCCACGGATGAGACTAGAGTAAGGGGGGCTCGACTAGCCTAACGAGCTTCGAACCGATTCCCTTCCTACTTTCTGTGCTAGCCGCGGCAACTCGAGCACTTGGGGAGTGGTTACGTTCGAAAGAAAGAAAGAAAAAAAAACACAAATATTTAAGATGGAGCCTTATGTAATATGAAAGTAGGATTCTCCGGGTTCAACTATTACTGGATACTGCTTAGCATAACTATAAATGACATGAATCATATAATGGGGGTTACGAATACTAATTTATTCAAAATATGACATAATAAAAGAAGAAAAATACACAACCCTATACAATGAACTCTCCGCATACGGGAGGAAAAGGAAAGTAATTAACACTCTAAATATGACTCGCCTAAGGGCGTCGTCGGCACAACGGTATAATTTAGGTTTTGCGACCACTTTCGTCCATCTTTCCCTCAAAAAGTTCATGCCGTTTCATTACATTTTATTCTTCTGTCGATCACATCGTGTAATATGAGATGATGTCCACTTACATAACACATTATATTCTTAGCACGTAATCAACCGGTCCCTACGCTACACAATTGACACATCAAAGAGATATTTACATAATACACAACAAAAACACACATATTATTTAGCTAAACCGCGGACTCCCCTTATCTATCACCAAGACCAGACAGCGCTGAACGACTGTTCTGTTTGAACTCAAAATAGATGTGCCTTACATACTAAACACACACAGATATATACACTTTATGCCGAAAAGAGGCCATTCCTGTAAGAAAAACATGGTCATCATTATCATCTGCCTCAGCCCATCCGAACTGGGCTCGAACATATGACTCCGACCGAGAGGTGCATTCCTGAAAGAGAAATCTCGAACTAGCTACGGTCTCATATCACCGGACATTGGGGAGAGATCCATATTCATTTATTAATTACCTTTTAAATCACCGTGATATTATCATTATATAAGTATTCTTCGCTAAGCCATTCAAAGCAAACAAAAGAGCACGGTGAAAACCCAGAGCCCGAGTCTTGCGACAATAGGACAGCAGGTCCCCTTCTGTTACGAAGGGGGCGAACAGACCCGCACAAAAAAAAGGAAAAGAAAGGGTGGGTCATTCGCCGTACTGTAGCCAGCACTCATTCATTAGCTACGTCAGCTTCTTGACTCCTCTCAATTATAATGACCAGGCCTCCTTTTCCTCGGAGAGACACATATATCTGGCCCATTTGTTTATTTATCTTACCGTAGAATTCCCATGAAATACTCATTTATTCTATACCTTCTCATTCTTTTCATGAGCACCATCACTTGAAAATTATCTCATCAGAAACTATCTGGGCATTCGGCCCTCTCATTACGTCTCATATAGCGTATCTTCTTACTTTGGGCATAGGACTCTCCTGATTCCTTGATTCCACGTTCCACAACTTCTTCGCTTACCGCCCAGAGTTGCATATATTTATATTTCTACCGTACATAAGACTCTGGCTTCCCTGGATCTCAGCCGGTTGCATACAAAAAATATCCATACCTTTATGGTTAAATAATCAAGAATCACGGGAAACTCGTGAACTGTCCCTCACTATTATACCTAAATAACATAATGCACCTCTCTCTCTCGGTCAGGATTTCTTCTCTCTTGCTGTACATGCACTTATCATATGTGTAAATTACGCATGCATCGTCTGATTTTCCCATGAGTTTCCCCAGCAAATACAATCGCCATGTTGGACATTAACTAGCAACCTATGGACATGATTTTCTCTGCTAATTTCTTATTGTTCCAGCCACCCCTAAGGGAAACTCAAATATTCTCCTATCCTTGTCTCCCTTACTTGCTAGGATACACCACATATTACTAAGAATAACCCCTCACGATAAACTAATCATTAAGAAGGAAAAAAATGGGTCGTCCGGGAGTTAGCTCCCTTGGATTTACGTTAACATTTTAAAGAACAATAAATTCCCATATTAGGACATGCATTATTTGACAACAATTCAAGTATTTACAAAGGAAAACTCATCCTATCCCCGGTTATACATTATCGTGCTTAAGAAATTTATATTTGACATCAACTCATCTGTTTGGTGGCCGTGGTTTTGTCTTCCACGGGAGACCCATGGTGGAGTTTACTCCTGCATGACCTCGGCGCTGGCGTCTAGCGTGCTGTCCTGTGACCCTGGTACACACAGGTCCGGCATTCTGGCTGGCTCGTTCACTGCTGAAATCTTAAAGTAATCCAAGGGGTAACACTCCACAACTCGTCACACGGTCCTGCTGTTACCACGACACGAACACAGAGTCTACACCACGAACAAGCAGGTCATGCCACTTACAGCGAGCGCGTTCACAGCATGAATCGGGTAGCTCACAACACCTGAGTCCCTGACTTAGAGTAGCAACTTGGGTGATACCAATTTACTAATATTACGGACTCATTTAGGCTGGCATTGTACATAGCCGAAACCGCTACTCGTTTATAAACTCTACTTGCAGCTTATTTACTGACACGCGGCACAGAGACATTCGCCTAGGCTCGCTTGGCTTCCCGTCCGCACTTCACAAAGGCTTCGTATTTCCCGGCCGAGACGGATACAATAGCACTAAGTTAAGATGTGGTCAGTAGGGTTCTGACTGTAAAACTGGGACACAACGTGACACAATGTCCCCTCTCAACGACCCGCTAAGAACTGTCTTCAGCGAGGGTCAGCTCAGCGTTTATGGTATACGCACCGGGAGATAATGGGCGTAAACGATTCACGGTTCATTAAGGACAAGAGCTCCTTTCATTCAAGGAGTTGAAGACATTTAAACAGTGGATATTGTAGCCCTCTTTTTCCTCTCCTAATTGATCCAGGTGCGCTTAACCAACGATCGGCAATTATCCCGTAATTCGACTCCCGCCTTTGATTATTTCATTAGCGTCCCTCGGGGGTGGAGTCATCTTTTGAGCGCGACTCTTAGCTTGGGTGACGCTCTTGTATTCACATGTGTTTGCAATCTGTTAAATCTGGACATCTGGTGACCTCCCTTCTTCCCCTGAATAAAGTATTACATATTTTTAGTCTGGGAAACGCAGAAAATTCAGCTCTATTCATTGGTGTGTCTCACATAATTTTCCTATGTCTGGATCAAAATATCATCCCATGTTTACGCGCCAAAATCCGACGTTGGTACTCGTGAAACGTGCATAAAAAACCGGAAGTTCCTTATGTTAGTTTGGAACTCTGGGAAACTAGGCCTCGCCTAGGGGCGTATCTGACTACTCCAGCATCGCGTCCTCTTCTAGCTCTCTCTGCAAGTTGAGAGGGTCTTTTCGCAGGGGCTTGGCTCCTGCTCAGTCTTCCCTTTGTTTTCCAGGTGCTCTTTCGCGGGTTCAATTCTGGCCGGACGCCGCTCGATCTCCATCGCCCATACTACTACCAATGACGCGACCTTTGGAAGTGATTTTAATGAAGTAGAAAGGCACCTATAATTCCAATGAGCTGTACAGGACACTGTACGGTTTCAGTGTGATAGCCATGATAGGAAACGGAAGGGAGGAGGCAGGATGTAAGCGTAAAAGGTAAATACTTGTCAGTAGAGATAATGAACAGTCATGCGAAGAATATAGAGTGTACGAAAAGAAATACATGGAAAGCCATGACAGAAGAAATAAATGCTTCGAGTGGTGGAAAACACCGTACAGAGTAACTTAAATTCTGTGGAAGGACGTAAAGGCGAAGGCTAAAATGCAGAAAGCCTTCGACACGCGAGGGGGTGGAGGTGGGGTTCGGGAATGAAAACTGGTGGTGATTTCTTTATACAGATCACCTACGTCCAGAGCGAAGGTGTGAAGAATTACCGTATTACGATTGCGTTCTCGCATGCTGTAGGCGTGAAGCGCATTTCCATTTCAAGGATTTGGAACCTTATTTTCCACACTCCAAAAGTGTGTTCCACAACTATGCGGGTTTTCGCATGCGCAGTGTTGTACAGGTGATGAGCGTGAATTTGGTTCTAGAAGTAGTGTCATAAGGAATTCTGTACAGGCATAACCCTTATCTCCTACTAACATTCCATTATACAAACCATGTTCAAAGTTAGCTGCAACAGTGCTATTGTCCCAAATTCGTGGACACCGGGCGAGTTGGCTGTGTGGTAAGGGGCAAGCAGCTGTGAGCTTGTATCCGGGAGATAGTTGGTTCGAGCCCCACTGTCGGCAGCCCTGAAGATGGTTTTCCGTAATTTCCCATTTTCACGCCAGGCTGTACCTCAATTAAGGCCACGGCCGCTTTCTTCCAACTCCTAGGCTTTTCCCATCTCATCGTCTCCATAAGACCTATCTGTGTCGGTGCGACGTAAAACAAATAGCAAAATAAAATTATGCATCGTGCGTATAATCAGGTCGTCGGTAAACAATATTCATGATCTTCGTACTTTCACCGCAAATATCTTGTTTGCTAAAAGAAAAATGCCGATTTATGTAAAGTTTACCGTCATCACAGAGAGGGCAAAAAAGGGAAAATGCGTGCAGTCAATTGCACCTACGATGTGTAAGGGAAGTCTGCCAATGCGAATTATTTCGATTTATTTTCCGAACATTCATCATCATTTGCAGGCATATTTATGTACTTCTTCTTAACCTCACGAGTGCTCTAACCACGCGATGAAGATACGGCCAACAGCCGCACGGGAAACGTTAATTAGATCACCGACAACTAACAGAAATGTTTCAATACGAAACACTCACAGTGCACACAACAAGTGTAATTTGTGAGATACTGCTGAATTCCTGTCTGAATTTTGTTGCAAGTGATCTCCATGTAGCTTTGTTTGCTAAGGGCTTTACGTCACACCGACACAGATAGGTCTTATGGCGACGATGGGATAGGAAAGGCCTAGGAGTTGGAAAGAAGCGGCTGTGGCCTTAATTAAGGTACAGCCCCAGCATTTGCCTGGTGTGAAAATGGGAAACCACGGAAAACCATCTTCAGGGCTGCCGATAGTGGGATTCGAACCTACTATCTCCCGGATGCAAGCTCACAGCCGCGCGCCTCTACGCGCACGGTCAACTCGCCCGGTCCATGTAGTTTTAGAAGGAAAGTAAAGCATTCCTTCCTAAGACCAAAATGTTCCTTCAACTCTCTCCCCGTGTACATGTCATAAGGATTTCGCATTTCACGCACTGTACGCACTATTACATTTCCGTCGTTTTCTTCGTCGAGATCGTCAATATAATCCAAATAATCCATAAACATGTTTGAAACGTTATACGACATGGTATTCTAATTAGTCAACAAGTCTAATCCTAGCTTACACGATGCACGACGCAAGAGTAAATTTTAACCTATATTTGTGCTTTATTTACTTCTTTAATAATGTACTACAAGATGGCGCTCTTCAACATTTTACACTTGTATTAATTTAGTCCAGGAGTGTCTGAAAGGACTAAAATACTTCGGAAGTAACTTACTCTCGTATGGAAGACGCCGAATGCTCACTTCAAGAGTACTTCCCTACGGATGTAGAACTTACTCTACCAGGCGAGTTGGCTGTGCTGTTAGAGGCGCGTGGATGTGAGCTTGCATCAGGGACATAACGGGTTCGAATCTCACTGTCGGCAGGCTGAAGATGGTTTTCCGTGGTTTCCCATTTTCACACCAGGCAAACGTTGGGGCCGTACCTCAATTAAGGCCACGGCCGCTTTCTTCCAACTCCTAGGCTTTTCCCATCCCATCGTCGCCATAAGAACTATCTGTGTCAGTACGACGTAAGGTAAGGTTAGGGTTATTCTGCCCGAAGGCAGGTCCGAACATTCGCAGAGGTGTTCCTGAGCCGGAGTTTACGTACGGTAGGGTGGCCAGTTCCTTTCCGCTCCTCCATTCCCTTACCCCCACCAACAGCGCGTGGCAAACCATCCAACTCCTGACCACGCCCAATGTTGCTTAACTTCGGAGATCTCACGGGATCCGGTGCTACAACACGGCTACGGACGTTGGCGTACGACGTAAAGCCACTAGCAAAATAATAATAATAATAATAATAATAATAATAATAATAATAATAATAATAACTTACTCTTGGTTGGTGCAAGCCCTACCCCCTCCCCTCTTGTGTTTTGTAATAGATCTTGAAAGCCAAGACAGGAATTTTTTTCCCGAGTAAGAAGGAATCCTCGCCCTTACTCAGTAGGAAAAGCAAAATAATGTTAGTACTAATAGTTTGCAGATGTATGAATTGTTGTTCCAGGCAGTAACGTAGAGAGGATTTCAGTTTGTGGGGGAGGGGGGGATTAAGGTAGGTCTTCATCCAGAATTTTATTTTGGTAGGTGTCCAAACTTTCGGAGAGTTTAGGTGGTATAGATTACCTAATAAGGAAATGAGTGCACTTCGCTACTAGTCAGAGTAGTGGATTCGTGCGAATTCCGGAAGCTAGTAATAATAATAATAATAATAATAATAATAATAATAATAATAATAATAATACACATTGTACAGTCGAAACCGTTTATTGCAACATCACTTAAAACGGCGTATTGGATATAACGGTGAAATCTAACGGTCCCGTCTAAATCCTATATAAACACAGCCTTCTTTGTGGGCCTTTGTTGGCCTTGATTCTCCCGTAATCGAAATATCTATGACCTGGAAGGTATGAATTATTGTTCCAGGCAGTAGCGTAGTACCAAAGTGGTTCCTTTTTTAAGAAGACAAATTAAATGAACATTCTATTTCCTCACAAACGAAGAACGATATTATTAATTTTACGAACAGTTTCACTAATAAAACCGGTTTATCTGAAGAGTACAGAATATATGACTCCGATTGTTGGATATAATTACATGGTAACAATCAAAACCATCAATATCTATTGAAGATCCGTCACCGCACTCGGTAGAACAGACTTTCTCTTCATATCCCCTACCAAGAAAAAGTCGCATACGCACTACTGGCCTGTTCTTATACCCCACACACTGAAATTATTTTCTGGATACGCCACTGAACCTACTCACGATTTAAGGTACAAAGTAAGTCCGAAGAATGTTTGTATACTCAAAATACACCACCATACATGATGCGGTTATGGCTCAAAAGTACTAAAGAAAGGTACGGGACGGGATATGTGGTTCAATCAATCAATCAATCAATCAATCAATCAATCAATCAATCAATCAATCAATCAATCAATCAATCAATCAATCAATCACTACTGATCTGCATTTAGGGCAGTCGCCCAGGTGGCAGATTCCCTATCTGTTGTTTTCCTAGCCTTTTCTTAAATGATCGCAAAGAAATTGGAAAATTTTTGAACATATCCCTTGGTAAGTTATTCCAATCCCTAACTCCCCTTCCTATAAACGAATATTTGCCCCAATTTGTCCTCTTCAATTCCAACGTTATCTTCATATTGTGATCTTTCCTACTTCTGAAGACACCACTCAAACATTCGTCTACTGATGTCCTCCCACGCCATCTCTCCAATGACAGCTCGGAACGTACCACTTAATTGAGCAGCTCGTCTCCTTTCTCCCAAGTCTTCCCAGCCCAAACTTTGCAACATTTTTGTAACGTTACTCTTTTGTCGGAAATCACCCTTAACAAATCGAGCTGCTTTTCTTTGGATTTTTTCCAGTTCTTGAATCAAGTCCTGGTGAGGGTCCCATACATTGGAACCATACTCTAGCTGGGGTCTTACCAGAGACTTATTTGCCCTCTCCCTTACATCTTTACTACAACCCCTAAATACCCTCATAACCATGTGCAGAGATCTGTACCCTTTATTACCAATCATATTTATGTGATTACCCCAATGAATGTCTTTTCTTATATTAACACCTAGGTACTTACAATGATCCCCAAAAGGAACTTTCACCCCATCAACGCAGTAATTAAAACTAAGAGGACTTTTCCTATTTGTGAAACTCACAACCTGACTTTTAACCCTGTTTATCATCATACCATTGCCTGCTATCCATCTCACAACACTATCGAGGTCACCCTGCAGCCGCTCACAATCTTGTTACTTATTTATTACTCTGTACAGAATAACATCATCTGCAAACAGCCTTATCTCTGATTCCACTTCTTTACACATATCATTTATATATATAAGAAAACATAAAGGTCCAATAATACTGCCTTGAGGAATTCCTCTCTTCATTATTACAGTGTCAGATAAAGCTTGGCCTACTCTAATTCTCTATTTTCTAGAAATATAGCCACCCATTCAGTCACTCTTTGTTCTAGTCCTATAGAACTCATTTTTGCCAGTAGTCTTCCACGATCTACCATATCAAATGCCTTAGATAGGTTAATCGCAATACAGTCCGTTATTACAGTCTCCTGAATCCAGGATATCTGCTATATCTTGTTGAAATCCTACAAGTTGAGCTTCAGTGGAATAACCTTTCCTAAACCCAAACTGCCTTCTGTCAAGCCAGTTATTAATTTCGCAAAGATGTTTAATATAACTAGGAAGAATGCTTTCCCAAAGCTTACATGCAATGCATGTCAAACTGACTGGCCTGTAATTTTCAGATTTATGTCTATCACTTTTCAAGTAGAATCCGGATCAATAGAACGTGACTTCCCATTTTTTAAATTTTGCATGCGTCGACTGCGATTCAAGCCTCGGCCGTCTTGATGAGAATATAGAACCATTGGAACTGGTTTATCACGCCCGTCAATTACAGTTACCCGCACTTTTGATAGTGTAATTTGAGGTTCCAATCAGTCCCCGGGCATTTGACAAAACAGAAAGGCCTACCTACAGAACATAGTCTTACTACTGCATAATAGTGCTGCTGTTAGAAAAAACTTTTTCATATTCTTTACTCTTCATTTTTCTACAGATCTACAGTATTTACTACCTTAGTGATCTATTAATGGAGAAAAATAACCTAGACAAGCTCTTTCAACTAAAAATTTCCTAAATAAAAGCAATAATTTACCAATAATAATAATACAACAAAACAATATAATAATTCGAGTCAAATGGCCCACGGGTGACCCCTTTCCGGAGATCCGATAGCCATGGTAATAAATGAACTGGGTAAAATAACGTATGATAAGGTAAAAAGTCCGCCTCTGTGGTGTAGTGGATAGCGTTGTGCTAGTTCACACGTCCGCGACAGCTTTCAAAATGGCGCCGACTGAAGGTATGGGCCATGTAATCTATAGGAAGCAAAGAATAGACACTAGTTGCGATGACACAGAAGGCCATACACGTCATGGAACGGTCAAGTATTCAGGGTGAAACGGACAGTGGACTGTCTACTGTATTGTTTTACAAAAAAAGTAGAAAACTTGATTGTTGAGAAAACTCCATCTTAAATTTTCTCAACGGAGAGTGAGGACGGAATTACCGACCGCGGTATAATTCTTTTAGGAATAACAAAGGATCTAAAGGTATATTAAAGGAAAAAGCATCGGAAACGAGAAGAAACAAGTCAAATCACCGAAAAATAGCATAGTTGACTCGAGATATTAAGAAGGAATCACCTAGAAGAGCTACGAGATACGCGTGGGTGGATACTCGGCGCAGTGATCTATAGTCTGCAAAGGGAGACCAAGCCAACATAAAAAGGATCACACACAAGAAGAGAAACATCTCCAATGATTGAATCAGAATAAAAATAAGTTTTCCTCAAGATCTGCAAGAAGGGCAGACAGAGAATAGATGCACTGAAATCATTACCAACGAAATCGAGGATACGTCTGAGAGCCACGAAAGAAATAATCAAAATAAGGATTACAGACGTCAAAAAAGAATTGTATAATGGCTGTACACTGCACTATAATCATTAATTTAGATGCTGACAAGAAGACCATGAGGATGATGTGCTAAATACACATGATGGGCCAAGCTGGGGACCAGTACATCTTGCTATACGACCGAGCCATGATGAGGAAGACGACGGTAAATCATACGACCGAGCCATGATGAGGAAGACGACGGTAAATCATACGACCGAGCCATGATGAGGAAGGCGACGGTAAATCATACGACCGAGCCATGATGAGGAAAGCGACGGGAAATCATCCGACCGAGCCATGATGAGGAAGGCGACGGGAAACCATCCGACCGAGCCATGATGGGGAAGGCGACGGGAATCCAGACAGCACTTCCGTGATGAAGAAGCGGATGATGTACCAGATATCCAACCCATGACCTAACCGAAGACCCAACTACATCCATTTGGGAGCAGAACAGCTGGACCAGGGACAACCATGAGCGAACTAAGTCATTTACAATATTTAATCGCATAATTTTTGGTTTGCCTACACATGTACCTTAGGTATGTGCCGATGGGCCAATTAGAGACCGATACATAAGAAATGCAAGTGAATGTTACCAACGAAGTGTGAGATATTTAAGTCCGTAGTTACATGATTTAGCAATATAGCAGTAGTTTCTGATGTAATGGATATATACGTCAACGTATATCGGTCAAAATACTCGTACGTAGCGTGAGGTTTGAAAGAGAAGTTTGGAAACAGCTGATTATAATGACATACTGGCAGATTACAGAGATTTCATAGAGGTAATGTTACAAGTTGACGTCACGATTGGTTGCGCGCGGTATAAAAATAAACAGATGGAATCAGGCATTGTTTTGCTTCACAATAAGGGCATTGAACTCAATCATAGGTTATGAGATATAGCAACTTTTAAATGTTGTCTTAAGAAACAGTGTGGTACTTTGACATGGTCGTGTATTTGGGAACGCGACGAGTTATTATTGAGGCTACGATGTTAAGATATTATATGGATGTTGAAATAAGGTTACGATTGTGCTAACTGGAGGAAAGGTATGAGTTATATAGTGATATGAGAAGTTTTATTCGCACTACGCAGGGGCCATCGAGTGCCTGCAGTTTAAGATATCCCACACTACATTTTTTTAGATTCGTATGCGTAAGATTGCCCACACCGCTGGAGCGACCTAAGCCAAGGTATGAACAGAATTTACTATTGTAGAAGTATGCTTGTGACGGAATCGTATGTCAACTTTAGATGTGTTGTAATGAATATCGGAATACAACGATACGTTTGATAGCTGTATTTGACCAAATGCATTCACGACACCGATGTATATGAGAGTATGTTTCTGAACACCGCGACATAGCGCTTGCATAGTAACTGCGTATGAATAAAGTAGCTTGCATTGAAGTAGAATGTTATGGAATATAACGAAGGAAAGGGACATTGAACCTAAAAGGACATGTGTATGACAGCCAAAGATTATGTTGAAATTAGTTAGATAGCTAAATAGATTAACATATTCTCTGTTTGAACTTACATTTTCTCAACGTACTATAGCTAGGGAAAAGCTAGAATAGGAGCCGTATTTAACAGGCACTAGGAACGAATGCCTTAGTTCGTAAGAAGTTATCCATGCACAACGAGAACGTAGCAATAAAACATGAGTTCGGATTTACTCAGATTTACTCAGATTTATTCAGATTTACTCAGATTTATTCAGATTTATTCAGATTTACTCAGATTTACTCAGATTTACTCATATTTACTCAGATTTACTCAGATTTATTCAGATTTACTCAGATTTACTCAGATTTATTCAGATTTATTCAGATTTATTCACATGGAATTATGCATTTAAGTTCACTCATATGGATTCATCCAGTTAAATTTACGCATCTAGATTTACTTATTTCAGTTTGCTTATATGAATTTACTTATTAGTGACTCGTCATTGACTGAGTATTAGCTACAATTTACCATGTGATGTTCTCAACGCTCAATTCTAACTGGATCGGCGAGAAAATATATCCGTGATACAGTTCAGTCCTCCGATTTAAAAATGATGTTTGGGTTCAATTTAAGGTTGAACTTATTAGTGGACTTGAGGTACACTTCGGCTTAACATTGTGTCTAAGTGAGACTTGTTTAATTAGTCTTAAAGGAAATGAGCTATCGTAACAAGTTGATTGTGTTGGTATTACACCTATGTCACAACTGCAGTATGGACCTTAGATGTCCAGTGATCTATTGTAAATATGTACATACTCAATTTTACTTCACGAAGGAACTGATCTTCATAGTTTAATACTGGATATTATTTTCCTTTCTATGAGCCAGCGCTGACTCATAATCCATTCTTGTTTTTACGCAATTCCAAACAATGACTCACATAAAATGCCAACTTAATAATCCAATATTTTATCAATAAATATCTTATTTATTTTCTACAATTGTATGTGTCATGAATTCTTCCATTACAGCCTAGTTCATAAGTTAGTTGCTAGCTAAGAGAAGTATTGAGTAATTAAGTATTCCATTTAATCATGACCAGTTCTCACGTAGTCAAATATTTAGATAAAATTTGTCGACGGTTACTACTATTACGTCGTGAGTTTCTATAGGCGTCACCCGTGAGTTGCTAATCTCTTCGTACTCACGTTAAGCGTATCCTGTAGTAAGATTACATGTCTTACTTGCCATTAGAAAACCCTGAGGTATCCGCTGAGCGACCCCATTTCGTCTGACTAGGCTGCCCAACGACGAGTTGATATGGAGGTATCGGGTAAAGAATGTAACGTTCGAACAGACCCAATTGTTACAGCGTGATTAGCTGCCACCCCCGGAGGTCCGGGTTCGATTCCCGGCTCTGCCACGAACTTTGAAAAGTGGTACGAGGGCTGGAACGGGGTCCACTCAGCCTCGGGAGGTCAACTGAGTAGAGGTGGGTTCGATTCCCACCTCAGCCATCCTGGAAGTGGTTTTCCGTGGTTTCCCACTTCTCCTCCAGGCAAATGCCGGGATGGTACCTCACTTAAGGCCACGGCCGCTTCCTTCCCTCTTCCTTGTCTATCCCTTCCAATCTTCCCATCCCTCCACAAGGCCCCTGTTCAGCATAGCAGGTGCGGCCGCCTGGGCGAGGTACTGGTCATTCTCTCCAGTTGTATCCCCGACCCAAAGTCTGAAACTCCAGGACACTGCCCTTGAGGCGGTAGAGGTGGGATCCCTCGCCGAGTCCGAGGGAATAGCCAACCCTGGAGGGTTAACAGATTAAGATAGAAGATAGATGATAAGGTAAAATAAAACAACTGCAAATCGGCACATGGAGGTTAAAGACCTCTATCTCTCTTCAAGCTGGACCCACGAACCTACCACATTTCCGAACTTATACCATCGCTCTCATTGACCTACTCAGGTTCGCTGATACAGCCATAACATTACACCACCTTCGCGTTAGTGTGCCGCAATCTCCTTGCTTTGCAGTTTCTTCATGTACTACTTCCTTAATCCTAGCCATCATTACCTCACTCCACTCATTTTTCGTAATTTACATAAAATAAAACAGCCATAATCATCTTACCATTCATACATATATCAACTCATAATCACATCTTACCATACCCAAAAATTACCGAGTATACTTCCCTAGCTCACTTTTCGACCCTCTTTCAATCACGCTTCTTATTATAAACATAATCACTCTTAGCATCCTTCACTCAATATAACCATAATACTCTTACCATTCAAACATATGCAAACCAATCTTACATATTAATTTCGTCCCTCCAATTCACTTACTATGAATTGCCATACATTTCTCTTAACCCTCTACTGCATGAGTTTTTTTTTTGTCCAGAAATTAACTGAAAAAAATATGGAGCTGTAATATATTACTTAGTAAACAAGATAACATAACTTGCAACAAAATTATATTGATATTTCTGGGGAAAAATCCATTTTACATTTTGTTGCCATGCGGCAACATTATGCACTGAGCGATGGAATGAGCTTTAGAGTTATTATGCTGATACATGGTACTTTGAAAGGTAGTTCACACACATAATTACTATACATAATTTGGATGGGTTGAACTTTTAAAAGTATATTTTCAGGTCAGAAAAAAAGAAATAAATTAGGCCTACACATGTATATAAAAGCAAAAATACAAAAATATTAGGCACAGTTTCTCTGTCTACAAGTCCTACTTGTCATTATGAAATGTCAGAAAACAATTGCTTTTTTTGGTAAAACACAAATACACCTTGCACTTTATGCACTCAACTCTCACAATTCCTTTACATCCTGGATTTCTGCACCTCCCTTTCTTCTCAGACATTTCAGGTAAGTGACCCACACCATCAAGTCGTATGTCAACATGAGGCGAAGCTGTGGGTGGTCCTCTCTTCTTTTTCATCAGTGCACGCTGTATTGAACTGTTAGAAGGCCTCCCTTGTTTTCTCGATGGGGTTCCAGGTTTTCCTTGAAACATTAGACTTCTTGCCACACTTCTCCTGAAGTACAAAAGTGGCATCATCTGTTTTTGACCAACACCATTTGCTAAGCAGTCTTTCCTGTACAGAAACCAGGCATTGACCAACATGAGATCTAACAAATGAAAAAAAATTCTGTGGTACCACTTCTTAGACCTGATTTGTGTCCTGTACAGAGCAATCACCGAGTCGACAAGATCTACACCTCCCATAAATGGGTTGTAGTTTACCACAGTGTTCGGGCATGGAATGGTAACAGTCTTTTTGAGCTTCTTATCGTACCTGTTTACTTCAGTTGTGGGTTCATTACCAGCAAAATTACTGAGCAATGTAACGAATCTGTTGTCAAACCACTTGACAGCAGAATACTCCACGTTATTAGAAATAAATCTTTTCTCATCAGTTGCACCTCTTCCCTTTCTCTTCATCTCCTTTTCATTCTCAAATGTACATCCTTTCAACCTATTTTGCCTCACAGTTCCTATGGAAAAGATCTTCCTCTTAGCAAGCTCCACTTGCAGTTGTAAACTACAAAACCAGTTATCAAAGTACACTTTACAGTTTTGACCCTCAGGTACCAATCTAGCCAGTCTAAGCACAACATTTCCACTAGCTCCTATATCAGGGAGCTCTACACACTGATCTACCTTCCCAATATAAATTTCCAAGTCATAGACAAGCCCCCCAACATCACAAATAATGAACACCTTGTAGCCCCACTTTTTTGGTTTCTTTGGGTTGTATTGTTTTAGAGTGTGTCTACCTTTGAATGGGATTGTTTGTTCATCAACACTATATTTTTCTGCCTTAGGTAAAACTCGGCAGTTAGAGATTATATGGTCAAGGAAACTTCTAATTTTATATAATTTATCATACCCTGGGTCACATGTATCTTTTGCCAGTAGATTGTCAGTAAAATGAAGGTTGGATTTTATGTTCTCAAACCTGTTTACTGTCATACGATCTGCAATCAAAGGAACACGCATTTCTGAATCCCAGTAGTCCCTTGTGTTCGGCAAGCGTATTACCGACATGTAAAATACCATACCTAACCACACTTCCAGGTCTTCTCGACTCAATCTGAGCGGTTTGTTTGGGTTCTTCTGCACTGAATACATAACAGACTGTTCAACTATAGTGTCAAGTATTTCATTACCCACAAACATTCTGAAATACTCTATAGGCGTAAAAACATGAGTTGAGGCCAGGACAGTACCAGTCCAAACAGGTTCAGTCATAACACTACTAGGTTCCTGCCAGCAATTCACAGGTTTTTTCCTTTTCCTGGAGGTTTCTTGTGGAGAAACTACATCATCATCGTCGTCGTCGTCGTCACTACCACCTATATTATCACCACCACTATCATCCTCCTCACTCTCTGGTATTACAGTATTATAGTGTTTATTGCACTCATCACTCGATTCGTCAGCTAATACATTTGACAAATCTTGATCTTCATCACTGCTATCTTCAAGTTGTGAATCATCACTGTCATCTGGAGGCACACGCAACGTCACTTTCTGTCTCCCGTAAAACGATTTTAACGGTATTGGTTTCATAGCGCTGTAAAAAGAGACGCAAATATTAGTAATGTACATAGGCCTACATCACAAAGGTACTGCATTGCGTGCATACTGTTGCCATGTGTTAACAAATAATAAAAACATTATATTATTTCAACAACTGCACTAATATGTTCAGAAATCACTGTTTACACATTATTAGGATATCTACTTACCAAAAAGGTTTTATAGACCAAGCTTATAATGACGACAAAAACGACAGAGGTAATAAATCAAGTCACATGGAGCTACTCAAGTCAACCATTTTTGTATACGGAAGAAATCGATTGTCTTTTGTTACTACCAACCTTTGGCAGAAAAATCTCTTCTCATTCCATACGGCCAGTACCTTTCGGTTGCCATATGTTAACAGCATGCATATAAAGCTTGTCTTTTACGCTTGAGAATTAAATTTCTTAATTGTTGCCAGGTGGCAACATGATGCAGTAGAGGGTTAACCATGTACAATATCAAGCTTGCTACACATTTCAATTACAATTTGCATACATTTAACAAGAACACAGATACACCACTAACATGCTAAAAATATCATCCATAATTACCGACTAAGCTTCACTACTTCTGTTATCACTCAAACATAATAACTCTGATCACTCTGTGACCCATCTCCAACCACGTATCCGCGCAATCAATTATTAAATTCCGGGCCATATTCACTTGAATTACCACACCCGTCTCTTAACCATCTACCATATCAAGCTCACTAAACATATCAATTACAATTGGCATACAGTTAACAAAGACAAAAATTCATCCATAATTACCATCTTAAATCACTCCTCAATCGCAAGCATACTTAGTCTCATTTAAAATTTCAAGCCAATCACCACATTAAATTATACCATAACAACTTACAATTCCATACTCTACCAACCACACATCACTACCTCCCTTTTCATACGCAATCATCACATTAAATTATGCCATCATGATTTGCCTTACCTAACTTTACATCTCACTACGTCAACCTCTTAGACATAATCACTCTTCAATCCAATTCCAGTGCTTTCTTAGGCTAGACTGAAACTTTTTCGTAACTTGCCGAGGATGTACTTAGTTTTGGCTTCTTTATAGCAAAACGGTCCATCTTCAGAAACGTTACTAATATGGCACAAAATGAGGTGCTAACGTGCAGCTCACAATACTGTCACAGCCTTCCCAACACTGTAACTTCAAGAAAGCACATTTCTCCACCACGGTACAACCCGACAATCGCAACCACGCTGTGCCAGGGTCCGGTGACATTGTTGTTTCCAAGAACTGAGGTACAAAAGCTGACAGGAAGATGTTTCTGCCTGAGGCCCCCGTTATCTCAGTGGTCACGTTCCAGCCCCCTACAGAATAATTCCATGCTAACTGCCTTTCTCTTCATCTCTTGTTATTTGTCAACACGCTATTGCATTCCCAATAGTGAGGCACCTACAGGGGAATATACCCGCGCATCACAATGCTAAGTTCTTTCCTTTCATTCAAGCTCCTTCAAGCAGTACAGACATGGATAATTATGTATGGCTCTACTGAGTCTTTCGAGTAGATTCTTTGTCGCTACATTAATTTAACATTTTGGCGTAAGTTCTTAATTTGTTCGTACAGTACGTAAAACAACGGCCGATCCTCGCTCTAGCTTAAGGAAACCATTCGGCGGGGATCCGGACCCCTGGGCCCCACCTTGGTTACGCCAGTGGCTCCAGGTCTTAGTAGCCTCAAACTTAAATTAATGATTTGAATTATGGCATATACCAAACATTAGGTACATTAAATTTGAGTCCATTTTAATATAAGAACTTGTAAGTTTATTAACAGGAATTAGGGGATACGTAAGTCGAATATTTCTAATTTTACCGGTCAGATATTGTAGATTTACTAAGACAAAGAACTTTATTTCAATTAGGCAACTTGTATGTAGCCGATTTGAGGGCTAAATATAATTGTGTGAAATAACGTAAAATTTGAGAAGCCATAGCTACATTGAGAATAAATTGATATGGAACTATGGAAAGTTATCACCCTTAGCGACGATGTCAGTCGCCGAAGGGATAAATCAGTAGAACGTGGTCCTTTCCCAGTGCATTGGGATCGACTCTAGGTGTAGATGTCAGCCAGTGTTACAGATGAATGACATTCCTGACGCCAAGCTTATGTGGAGTGATATGTTCAATACTGTGTGATTCCATGTTGGATGGTAGTGCGATGTGCTGTGCGGATATGAAGAGGTGTGTATTGGAACGAACACCAGTTATCCATACCGGATCCACAAGGATTAACCAGACATGACTCGAATTCCCAGGACTACCGATGATCGAATCCGGGATACTGTAAATCGACGGCTGCTACGCTACCTATTCGGACAAGGAGCAGGACGTAAACCTAACTCTGACGGTGTGCAATGATCTGGCGATGAGGGTACGGAAGATTAAATGAGGTGATAGACACAGAAAGAAAGTACGACAAACTCATCACGGGGACTCGTGGTCACCATCGAGGATAGCGAATTGAGAACTCCGGAGGGTTACTCCTTACTGCCATCTACAACAGTCAGGAAATAGCTAGATTGTATTTGACACACCCACCCCGACGGGAAAAGGCTAAACTGAGATACTATATATCACCTACTCATAGTCAAAGTGAGACAGTAAGACAGGCCTAAAATATGATGCAGAGAGCCAGTGACAACCGAATGAAATATGAATTTTCGCCTCCACTTCCCGTTTGTTACTTTCGAAATAAGTCCGACATAATCTTCTTCCTTCTCATTTCATAATTACAGTCTAATTAAATTGTTCTTCTGGCAGCACCAATAATTCTAAAGTAACACTTTATAGCACATTGTATTGATCTGAACTCCTTTTATAATTAATTATCTTCAGTTATCAGTAGAATTAAAATCGATTGATTCTTAGTCATGTACTTCCATTCTAGTAATTCGATTGCATCATAGCACTATCCATTATTAGTACCATTAGATTATTACAATCATATCTGACGTGAAACTTCTTCTTTCCTTAGTCTTCGTCCTTTCGTGGGAAGAAGGATATCGAAATATTTCATTTCTCATAAGGTTGAAATAATAACAGCATTATTACTCCTAACGTTACTGTAGTAGGTAACAATGCCTTGCACTAATCGAAGAACAATTATTTGGGCTACTGAGCCACTCTGGAAATTTTCTGCGATGCTGGGTCTTTGTCCTAATACAGCGAGTCTCTCCAGAGATCTAAGAATCTTAGTCTGTTGTAGAATATATTCTCTGCTCATTGTCGTGTGTATATTGTTCTGCCCTGTGTGTATGATATACGTAATCCCGCCTGCGCATATAGAAAAATGGAACATATTTCACTTACTGACCGGTTACAGTGCACTCCTCGCGCAAACAATCACATCCATCGCTGCCGTCATACTTTGTGCCACAGTGAATTCACCGAGATTTGAGAGGATGTATCACCTATTTAACTACGTAGATAGACTTCTTATCCTGGATACCAACAGACTTTACCAGAGGACACGAAGAAGCCTCACAATGCAAATTATATTTATAGTGATTCTGCACTTTGCTTTATTCATTTGCAGTAATCTAATAATTAATTTTGAGCAGTGGTGTGTTGTGATTGCTCTATATACTTTTAATTTAATTCCTATCATTGTTGACTGTCAGTTCTGGAATGGTGCAATTATGATAGGACAGCGGTGTTCTTCTTTGAATGCAGAACTGGAGAAGTATATAAATAATGATATGAACAAATATATAAATACCATTGAATTAATACATATGAGAGCTGCGGACACAAGTGCAATTGATGCCGAACGTATAAGAGTCCTCAGAAAAGTTCACTTAAATCTCTACGAGATGTGTGTCATTGTGAACAACATATTCGGTTTCGTTATCATTATCCATTTAGTTGCAATCTTTATTTTGCTTGAAGCTAATTTATGTCTCTTCTTGAAAATCATGCGCGAAGTACCATTATCTGATGCAACCCAATTCATATATCCCATTTCTGCCATGCTTTTCAATTCATTAGATGTATTCGTGTTTATGACTTCCTGCCATAGAACTACTTCAAAATCTCAAGACACACAGACGATACTGAATAAACTACTACTGGACTCATTAAATCCGACTGTGAAAGAGCAGTTAAGACTATTTTCCAATCAGCTGTCAACTAGCAGAATTCTATTCTCAGCGTGCGGACTCTTCACCATCGACCACACATTTCTGTTCGCCTTTGCCGGTGCAGTGGTGGGATACATGGTTATAGTTGGTCAAGTAAGTATTACGTAGAGAAAGACCTCATTTCTTTGCTGGTGGAAAGGTTATATTAGCCAGCAACCTTCGAAGTATTCAACTTATCATCAACCTCGTAGTGTAATACAGTGTGTGGTTTGGACTCTTCATGAACATTCCCAATACTGAACTAGTCTTGTTGTCAAAACCACGAAACCAGGCTTCCTAACGATTCAACATAATCTTAGGTGAGTAGCCTTTAAAGTCTAGTTATTCTTAAGAATGCGCGGCATTATCATGAAAGGTGAACGACATGTTCCTTTCTAACTCGTCATCAAGTTAAGATCTATGGCAAGACGAGATATTGATTTCCCTGGGATCTGCACCATTGGTTCGAACAATCACCAACAGGAACATTCATTGCCCTTGTTCAACACTTAACCATGCAGGAACACCAAACCACAGACTGGGACGAGGTCCTCACAGAAGATGCTAAGAACAGATTATGACATTCATCACAAAAAGGCCAGTGTAAATCCGTAGTGAACTCAGTGCTAGTTTTACAAATGTTGAATTGGGGTACTACACTGCCGTTTATATTTGTTCATTATAATATCTAGCTAACAAAACGATATATCAATTGTAGCAATTTCACTTTACCTGAACGGACGTTGGTGTCAACGTTGTGCAAGCAGAGTGTAGTAAGGTGTGAGAATGTATGGCTGTCACCAGTAGAGGCGATTTTGTGGACAAAATATTATATTATTTTTATCCCGTTTCATTCGGTGAAACAAGGAATTATTAAAACAAGCAATTTGTTCAAGCCCTGTTTGTCTTGTCAGCTAATTATTAAAGAACTTTTTAGCGGAAATACCCCAAAAAAGGTCGTTCGTCGCGTCTAACCGATTTGTTTAGCGCCACAGCAAGTAGTGGACACTTTGCATATTTTCTTGCCAAGGTCATGGACACAGATATAATTCACCCGATTGCGGCGCGCATTCCTTAGTCTGGCAGTCTCTTTAGTGTCTGTTAGTTTCTTAATGTGTAGTTAAATAATAAATGGTTTTAATTGTATGATCACGCTGTACTTTTATTTAATTGTAATATACGTGAAATATTGCTCCTTTGGTGAATTTCATTGTACAGTATTTAATCAAAATCTCAATAAAGTATTATTAACGCACTTAAGTTGGTAAACCGTGAAACTTTACCTCTCTGTCGAAATTCCCACAGAGAGTACCATAAAGCTTACGATGTTGTAGCCTTTCGTTTCAGTTTTCTTGTATATATCACACACAAACACACACCCCCTACCCCACCCGCTATATACCACAAAATTCTACAAACCCGGGCACTGTCTTTTGTCTGTACATTTTTTCTCCCCTTCCACTTCTAACTCTCAATCCCCGCTACTGGCTGTCACTAGTTGTTTCTTTTCCAAAATTACCTTAGAAGGGACCAGCCTATCAGGTTTATCGCCTTCAGAGAAAGATGAATATATGTTTTCATTATCTGAAGGTAAGTACGAAGTATTAACTAATAATACAAATAATATTATGCGTTAATTTGACTGCTTTATGATCACGCAGCAAGATGTACATTAATATCAAGCAGAGTGAACTACACGGATGTGGCCAATTTTAACATGAAATACTTGCATGTAGTGTTACATCTCTTTGAATCGGAGTGTATGAATAAATACTCAAAAGCTTCTTTGCTTGCGCAATCAGCAAGTAAGTGGAAGTAATAAACGTCATGCTGGAGCACTTCCATGACAATAGTGAGTGCTCTTGTCGCCAACCTGCCCAGCAGTTGGTTCACTGTCGCTGGATACGCAATCCGTTGCAGTGGTGAGCTCTTTTTGTATGCACTCAATATGGCAGAACATTAAGTTTCCAAGACCGAAAATATTCATTTGAGATATTTATGGAGAATGGGTTCTTAATATAAGGAAGCATTGTAATTATGTAGTATAGTTGTAACTCCAGCTATCACATGAGGTCTTCTAATTTTCGATTTAATATTTAGTTTCATTTCATTTGTCACTTTTCTGAACAGGGATAAAGAAGGTCCTGTGGAAAAGTCTGATCCCCATGTGCGTATAAAATGTTCTTCAGACCTGTGATTACAATTATTTATTATTGTGTTTCTCTCCAGGTTAAGAACCATCACATCAAAAGACCGCCTAGAAGTGAATGGGATGGGAAGAGGAGGACATGGACTTGAGAGTTTCCGTTCTGCATTGGAGTGTTTATTTGTTCCAAGTGATTTAACATAGTAAGAAATAAGACGACAAAATATTGCAACCCAACGGGTCACTCCACTCGGGGTTGACAAGTATGTAGATTTCTTAGGTTTCCACTGGATACGTCATAACTCTCACTGGTGCGGCTTGTGACAAAATATATTTCCCCCTAGCCTGCTGAAGATGTCATTGGCACTGCCTAGAGCAAGGAACATCAAAGCTGCGTCGCTGTGTTACGTTTAGAAAAGCACAATCTCTATAAATAACATTGTATTTATTATTATGGGCAATTGTTCTCATAGTTGCCTGTTTCAGGTGTAATAATGGCCACCTAGAGATTTTCTTTTGGTTTGATGTACCTTTATCTCATCGCTTGAGTTCTTATAACTGATAAACTGCAAGACATTTCAACCAAACTTCATATTTATAATACACGTTTTAAGGTAGAAATCATTTTAAAATCCCTTAATGGACACGGATGTTATAGGAAGAGCGAAACAGTGCATTTACTCTCCCACAAAATATCCATGACCAACTTTGACGAAAATCTACGAACCTTAATGCAAATATACTGTAGTTCTGAAACATTTGCCATGTACACTTCTTCGTTAGGAGAATTAATAAGGGAGTTATTATTGACAGCACAAAAATGGATGCACGGTGAGGAGATTTCTTATAACTGGAAAACAATTGGACATATTTTAACCAAATTTCACATTTAAAATACATCTCTTCGAAGGTAGGTTTTACTGTCCATACCAATTCAAAATCGATTAATGTACTGGAGGTATATAGGAAAACCCAACCAGTGATTTTACTCTCCCACAAAATACCATGTTCGACCTTAATGGAAAGCTACCAAACGTAACGTAAGTCTACTTCTAAAACATTTTTCTAGAGTTAATTTTCTGGTTGTAGGATGAATAAGGGAGGTATTTTTCATGGAATATTTTACAGTGGTGATTATTGTTTTGAGAGGACATAGAACTAGACAACCATTCTTTATTAACACTAATCTAAGGGAAAAGAGAGTGGTCCGATACGTCGAAAAATGAAGCTATCGGATAAGAAGACAATTGCAACGAAGGGCGTGAGAATGAAAATCTCCTAATATTTTCAGGGTCAGTAAAGAACAATATATGACCAAGGGAAGTAGGATAGGATATGAAAGTGAGGAGGCTGGCACAAGTAAGTGGAAGCAATGCTAAAACTCAGGTAAGGACACAGTCCTCACCAACCCACTATCCCAAGTTCAGAGATCCTGAGTCCCATTTAGACGTTTCTTACAACAGCCAGGGAATACCACATGTGTTATTCTACCGCCCCCACCCACAGGAGAGGAATGTTTTACACTCTAACTGCTAGTGGGCATAGCCCACCAGCATAATCTTGTGGTAATGATTTCTTATAACTAGAAAACAATGGGAGATATTTCAACAAAACTATAGATTTAGAATCCACTTATCAGAAGGTAGATTTTAGGTTTTATATGATTTCAAAATCTTCGAATGGACAGGGTTGATTGGAAGACCGAAATAGTGAATTTACTCACCCACAAAATTTCCTAAACCAACTTTAATGGATGTCTACCAACACCAATGAAAAATCCATTTCTGAAACTTTTTCCCATGTAGACTTTTTCGATAGGGGGGAATAATAAGGAATATATTACTAACCGAATGTTTTACTGTGTTTATTCCTGAAGCACGTAGCGGGTGCGTGTAGTGCTGATTTAATAACTGGAAATCTGCGAAGCATTTCTTCCTTACTTCTTTGTTAATACTGTTCGGAGGCCTGAGTTTTGAATCTTGATGCCAAATGTAATATATTTATTACTAATAACTAACAGGGTGTGGGGTGATAAGCTTACTTTTGACAACATACCATATATGTTCTGGGAAAAGGAGATTGGCGTTCGGTTTCCCCATTAATTTTGAGGTTATGATATTTACTGTCATTGAAATAAAACTATGAATTCGTTTGATAGAACAAAATATATATTTAAATAATATATAAAAATAGTGAGTCTTGTTGCGATAAAACAGATGAGAATATGAAATTATGACATTGCAACTGAAAGAAACTAGGCATAAATTTGAATTCTTCTTGACCGGACATTTAACAATTTATACGAAATATTTCCCTCACTGATTCACTTGACTGTACCTTCAACACTTTGAGTGTAATTACGACGTATTCCTTTGATCTGGTGTTTACTGTAGATGTGTCAAGCCTAACTTGGTGATACATCCTTGTGACTGCTTCTTCTCCATATCATCTGACTTCTTTGTAAGTCAATATGGTATTACCTCATAGCAGGTGGTATCCCTCTCTGACTCCATGGTAAGCCCTTGCGTCCATGTCTTCAGCTAAGTGAAGGACCAACTTTGGCCTCACTCTCTCAATGAACAATGATTAATGGCTTACTGAGTCTTCTCCATCTCTCGTTCACACTCGTTGACTGACCGACTGAGGCCTCTTCATCTCGTAGACTTCTTCACTGTACTGCTTCCGTTTAAATAATGACTGACGCTACAATATGCATCCACCTTTTATAGACGTTGGTTGACACAGCTGCGTAATCTCCAGAAATAACAATGGCATACTCCCACAACACCTCAAACTGTTGCATGTAATGGTGAAATCCCCCGGGGCTCCCTAAGAAACGCAAAGGAACAGAGCTCAGTGCTAAGTGAGCACGATGACGTAGACTTGACGTGGCGATGACTTGGAAGAAATGTCAACAGTATAGCAATATAACAACGTCGCATCCACATCTGATACATCGAAACTCTCACTGTACAGGTATTTAATGTTAATCTACATATAAGTATATATGCATACACTCAATTACAAATACGCATGCGACAAGCATGGCATAATGGAATTGAATAATACAGTAATTATAACAAAATAATAGTAATCTCACAGATAAAATAATAATAATACGGACATAATAATAATAATACGGACATAATAATAATAATAATAATAATAATAATAATAATAATAATAATAATAATAATAATAATAATAATAATAATAATAATAATAATAATAATAATAATATAATAATGATATAATAATAATAATAATAATAATAATAATAATAATAATAATAATAATAATAATAATATGTCTCTTATCAAATTCAAACCAATTCCCGCAAAAACAAGGAAGACAACCAAACAGATCACACGCTTCGACAATGATAAACTTCGGCAAAGGGTCGAGGAGTTCCAGGAGAAGGCTAGACCAAATGACACTGACTTTAACAACGCCAAAACTCTCCTTGTTGAGGCCACCAAAGACGTTGCAGAAATCAAGAGAGGCAAAAAGCATGCCTGGTGGAATGGTACCTGCGAATCAGTCCTCCAAAAAAGACTCAATGCGTGGAAACAGTACTACTCTACGAAATCAGTAAATGATTGGAAAACCTACAAAACCCAACGTGCCCAAGCAGCTAGGGTGTTCAGAACTGAGAAACGTAAATACGAAAAATCTCTCATTGAAAAGATAGAACACAACTTTAGGAAGAATGAAAGCAGAGAGTACTACAGAGCCTTCAAACACAAACTCACTGGCTATAAACAACCATCTCTATGCTTTGAGCGAAAGGACGGCACACTGGCGACATCAAATGAAGAAAATTGCAGCATTCTGGCAGATTACTTCAAGAATTTACTTAATTGCTCTAAACCTCAAAGCGCCATTGAGACCAAGGAACCCTTACTCAGGTACCCAGATTCCAGACCACCCGACAGAGATGAAATCAAGCGCCACATTGCCCGTCTCAAAAATAACAAAGCGCCGGGGGAAGACTCAGTAGTAGCAGAACTATGGAAATATGCCCCAGAGGAATCACTTGATATCTTGCAAAAGCAAATAGAAGAAATTAGGAACAAGGAGACCCTACCCGAAGATTGGAAAATAGCTTTGATCCATCCATTACACAAAAAAGGCAGCATGAAGAACATCAACAACTACAGAGGAATATCTTTGCTACCCGTGACTTACAAAATTCTATCACTTGCCATCCTGGAGCGTTTGGAAGCACAAGTCGAACATCAAATAGGTGAATACCAAGGAGGGTTCAGAAAAGGTCGCTCAACAGCTGAACAGATCCAAAATCTCAAAATGATCATCAGATATTGTACACTAAGGTCCAAGCAGTATGTGTCTGTCTTTGTGGACTTTAAGAAAGCGTACGACTCCATTGACCGGGAAGTCCTGCTAAACACCTTAAATGAATTTGGAGTTGATTTGAAACTGCTGGCATTAATTAGAGCCACCCTGACCGATACAAAATCCAAGGTGAAGTTCCACGGATGTCTCTCGCATTCCTTTGGCATCAAAACAAGAGTCCGACAAGGTGATGGGCTATCCCCGATACTCTTCAACTGTGTTCTTGAAAAGATCATCAGAACCTGGCGGGTGAGATTACAGGAAACCAACTACAGTCCATTGAGAATAGGAACCAAATCCAAGGGGATCGCAACAGACTGCTTAGCATTTGCCGATGATATTGCTGTTCTCTCAAACGACATAGAAACCGCTAGAGCTCAAGTTGAAATTTTAAAGGAAATTGCCGAAAAAACTGGTTTGCAGATATCGTTTGAGAAAACAGAAGTAATGACTAACATCAAAGAGGCTCCACCACAACTCATACAAAATACGGGGACATCACCCGAGTAGACAAATTCAAATACCTGGGTAAGATCATCATGAAAAATGGACTGGACAAAGAAGCACTTCAGGAGCGAGTACGCAAACTGGAAATAGCCTACCAAACATCCCGCACAATCTACAACAAAAAATGCCTTTCCCAAAACACCAGGATACGTCACTATGAAACAGTTCTGAAGCCAGTAGTTCTATATGCAGCCGAAACCCTGTCTCTAAATGCCAACAAAGGACTCCTTGAAGAACTGGAGAAAAGAGAACGCAAAATTGTGAGAGGAATCTTAGGATCAAAGTACAGAAATGGAATCCATCAAAAGAGATCCAACAAGGAAGTCTACAGCAAAATAGAGAAAATTACCGACACAATCAGAAAAAGACGGGCACGATTTTACGGTCATCTGAAAAGAATGGACGGAAGAAAGTTAACTAAAGAAATATTTCACTTTTTTGATTCAAACCCCAAAACCACAATTCCCTGGTTTAGATATACCAAAGAAGACCTGCAAATGCTACATATCTCAGCTGAAGACGCCCTTAACAGAGATCTCTTCCGCAAGAAAATATTGACGAACGGGCTAAACGGAGACGAGCAGCCGAAGAGAAGACACGGTGCCCCTTGGACAGAGGAGCGTAAGCAGGCCCACTCACAAAGAATGAGGGAAATGTGGGCTCTAAAGAAGGCCAAGTTCAGTGTCAAATGCAACAAGACTTAACGTGGTCCTTGATGGCCCCAGCGAATTATATATAATAATAATAATAATACAGATATTATCTTGTAACGGGATTTGAACCGTTACACTACCACAGCCGTCGTCCGTATGGTAATTCTACGTGCTCCCCCTCCCCATATTTCAGGGAAATGCAAAGGAACTTCCTCATTTCGGGTACGAAAGCACCTATCCTATTACTGCACTCAAGTAATAACAGCTGCGCGCGCTTCAACAATTAGGACAATAATATAGGTTCTCTCCAGTTCCTGTTTGCAGTTCCAGTCGGTATTTTCATCGTGATGACAATCAACGAGTAACAGGGTGAGATTCTGAGCGTTGCAGGACGTGATTTCGGATCGAGTTGCTTCTCACCCGGCTAACTCTGTGACGCATACACCTGTGTTAGTAGCAGTAATATTCTCTTCGTTTGTGCTCACGGTAACAGAACGACGAATGTAGTGTATAAAGAAACATTACGTGCTTCAAGTATATCTAATATAGAACTGACCTCATATATAAGCGCCTTTAATTCAGCATGTCTCAGCAACGAAGAAGGTGTGTATCAACATCTTACGTTAAAATCGATTCGGGCAATGAACTGCACAGAAAAAAGGGTGGAGACTTTGTTACCTTTATCCTCTACAGTAAGTCACACAAAACTAACATATTTATTCTCATATCATATAAATGACTCATCTCCTGGGTAATTATACATCATGTGAAGTGCTGTTTCCAAGAACATGAGAGCTTGGTGTTATGAGATATTACGTTGTCTTTTACTGCGTCCTAACATTTTTATTTTACTGTGTTTATATGCTTGATTGCCGATCAGTTTACCTAGCTTCGGCACTAATTCCTTTTATTTGATTATTCTTTAAATGGTTTATTCTTGTTGAAATTCCAGACGCAATTAATTTCAACAGTAAAGAGTGAAAAATGATAGAATACAGGATAAAGTAAAGAAATGAAAATTTATTGAGACTGGCGTAGTACAGATAACAGTGCTCGAACCAGTGTTATTCCAGCTATTTGAAAATGAACTTAGTGATTTACAGGTGGATAGGAAAATTTTCTCATTATGCTGATGACACAGTAAAAGTATGTGACATAGTTACCTTGGAACCAAACCTTCAACCAATGTAATACAGCACTGATAGCAATAAGCACATGGCTGGAAGAAAATAAGACCTATTCCACTGTCTTTTCACTCAATACGGCATTGCAACCCACAGACCATTAAAAATTCAAAATCCATGTGAGCAAATTGCAAACGATTAATGTAATTGCAAAGTGGTACTGGAAACAGCACTCTTCAAACACTTAGGTGTACTGAATGACAACCATCTTTAATGGAATTTTTATACCTCCCATGTACAGAAACGATTACAAACTTATATTATACCGTGTTATACGAATTTTGTTCGTATCTTTAAATATGGTAATGCTGAATGTTTATTATTACTTGCCATTTATGCATTAAAATATGGCATTAGAGGATGGGGTGGGACTCTAGACAAGTATAAAATCCATTTTTTCTTCGCCCATAAACAGAAATTAAAAACAATACATAATAAGTCAAAATATTTTTCCTCCGATAAAATTTCCAATTTAACATATGTTTTAAACATACGACGGTTATACGCACAATTTGCGGCAACACACCTCATGAAGACCTACCACAGCTGTCAGGGCCAGGAACATACATGGCTTGGCACTAGAGTACAAGTGCCAATCCCAAGTGGAAACCTACTCCGTGGGCAGGGATACGTAGCATGTCTAGGACCAGGTATTTCTAATACTTTTCCCCGTCTCCACCCCACCCAGTAAGATCACGATAAGGAGCAGACCAAAGGTAAAATTATCCCTAAAAACATAGCTTCTTCAAACAGACATGACTCACATAAAATGTTCTCCTTCCAAAACGCTACAGGCTATTACAAGTATTATCATTCCTATTTGAATAACTCCATATCCAACTCTGTAATGACCTTAGTGCCGAGGTCATGCAACGTAAAACAAATTACGTCCCTCTGTAAACAAATACTAGCAATCTTATGTTATTTCTTAACACTATTATCTACAATATAAATTTACTCACATGTGCTAACCATCAGGAATGTTGTTATGCTATTTTTCACGAGAGTTTAATCCTGATGTAAATAAATAGGTGGAGCATCTTGTCCTTGCATGTGGACATTGACATAGCTCCCTGGATGAGCAACCGTCGCACTCTCTCGACTATATGCGAATTCTAAGAAAATGGTGCGTCGCATTATTTTTCTTTTTAATACTTTTAGAGATTTTGAAAGAGTTTATAATCAAATTAAACTATATTAATCTATTTTACTATTATGTTTTACGTCGCACCAACATAGATAGCTCTTATGGCGACGATGGGATGGGGAAGAGCCAGGAATGGGAAGGAAGCGGCCGTGGGCTTAATTAAGGTACAGCCCCAGGATTTGCCTGATGCGAAAATGCAAAATACGGAAAACCATATTCAGGGCTGCCGATAGTGGGGTTCAAACCAACTATCTGCCGAATACAAACTCACAGCTACGCGCCCCTAATCACACGGCCAGCTCGCTCGGTAATATGTTTATCATACACGAATATGAACATTTGCACTTGTTTATAAAATATGAATTAAATAAGAAGAAATGAAGACATGGGTGAGGTGCAATACGGGAAATATCTCTGCAGTGTGGGAAAGTCTCAAGCCGTGCAGCGTGAAGGGAAGGTGTTGCATGCAGCATAGGCAGTTAGTGAATCAGTACTCAAAGAAATGGATCAAGAGATCGGAGCATCTTGTGCTGTGAAGCACATAAGAGAACAACCACTTATAAATGAACATACGGTGTATTGTGGATGTTCTCCATAAATTAAGTGAAGAGAATCCAGGTTTGGCAGAAAAAGTGGTAGAGAAACTAAGTGCGGAGTGTGTGATGTATCGGCTAGGTCCGTTCATAACGTATGGACACAGATAACTTACCAACCGCAGATAACTGAGAGGACTGCATTTGACACACCACGAAGGAAGAAGATGATCAGATGTGGCAGCTGAACGGCCTAACAGATGATGTTTTAGAAAGGTTTATCATCACTAATAGCGGCTAGAGTAGCAGCAATTCACCACACAGTGATAGTAATGAGACTGGAAGGGTTGCATCGTGTGATATAGAAGGGACTGGGCCTCTTCAGGACGACTGAGGAAGGTAAGAATATGTTAATGTACTTCTTTCCTTTGTTACGGCAGCAACTGCCTGTATTTCTTGTCTTTTTGAGTTCTTTCTTTCGATCGACGTTGTTATATGGCAATCTACAGTCCGGCTGACATGGTCAAAAATGATATATCAGGATAGGAGATCTTTAAGATAAGTGAAATAAATCTCAATTTGAAGCGTAGGTATTTGGCTTATTGGTAGGTTAGAGTCTAGCGGATCGTCGCCATAAGACCTATCTGTGTCGGTGCGACGTAAAGCAACTAGCAAAAAAAAAAAGTCTAGCGGAGGGCATTTCAGCCAGTTGTCATAACGTAAATCTTCCTACATGTGTAATTTCGTGCTGTAGCCTGAGTGTGACTTTTTAATGTTCCGAAATGAATAAACAATTACCTCAATCATTTCTCATACGTCAGCAGCTCTCCCTTCAAACACCTCCATTTAGTTTCAAACATCTCAAAAAAATAGGTCCCCGTCGGCCTAAGGTACTGTACACAAATATGATTAGTCAGAAGTTTAAATAATGTCATTCCACGCCATCTCTCCGCTAACACCTCGGAACATACCACTTAGTCGAGCAGCTCTTCTTTTTTCTCTCATTTCCTCCCAACCCAAACTTTGCAACATTTTTGTAACGCTACTCTTTTGTCGGAAATCACCCAGAACAAATCGAGCTGCTTTTCTTTGGATTTTTCCAGTTCTTGAATCAGGAAATCCTGGTGAGCGTCCCATACGCTGGAACCATACTCTAGTTGGGGTCTTACCAGAGACTTATATGCCCTCTCCTTTACATCCTTCTACAACCCCTAAACACCCTCATAAACATGTGCAGAGATCTGTAGGCCTACCCTTTATTTACAATCCCATTTATGTGATTATCCCAATGAAGATCTTTCCTTATATTAACACCTAGATACTTACAATGATCCTCAAAAGGAACTTTCACCCCCATCAACGCAGTAATTAAAACTGAGAGGACTTTTCCTATTTGTGAGACTCACAACCTGACTTTTAACCCCGTTTATCAACATACCATTGCCTGCTGTCCATCTCACAACATTTTCGAGGTCACGCTTCAGTTGCTCACAATCTTATAACTTATTTATTACTCTATACAGAATAACATCATCCGCAAAAATTCTTACCTCCAATTCCACTCCTTTACTCATAATTTCTTCTTGGGTTCAGGAGTGCAGATACCATATTTACATCACGATTAAACCATTGTGAAAAATCACCATACACAGTATTTTAAAGAAAAGAAAAATGGAAATATAACCAAATTTTTACATACAGCTAAGTTGTTCCATTATTCTCAAATTCTTTCATTAAGTACAATATGTACATTTTTAACTATCATCGTCGTTGTGCGAGCAATATCTCGTATACCACAAAGCTCTTCCTATCCATTATCTCCTTAAGTCTGGTCACGCCTCCCAACCACACATACATATGCAGTCCATCAATACAACGTTCATAGTGTTCCTTCTCCTGTACTAACGGGTAAAGGAAATGCATTGTACTGTAGTTGCGCGTAAATACTGCATGAGATTATGCATTCCTACAGCACGGTATGCTAAAGTCGTGATCAGTACGAGGAAAAATATTGGATAGGAAGAGCATTGTCAAATACGAGGTATTGTTTCTACAACGACGATATTTTTATTCGTTATTAATCAGTAAGTAAATGTGATATTTGGACGAGCATTGTTACTTAGTAAAAACAGTTAGAGTAGTACGTCAAAAAAAGAGTTGCACAAACTTATAAAGAGGTTGGCGTCAGGAAAGAAGGCATCTGGCCGTAAAACCTGCCGTAGTAGTAGTATTATTAGGTACTTCGGTAAGTCAATCCACATAACACGTGTCCAAGATGAAGACATTGTGGATGTTAAAAATCTCAAAAAATAGATATAACCTGGGCATCAGGGTACGATCCTCCCATTTTCTCACTGATAAACGGCTAAAGCATATGGGACGCGTACCGTACGTAGAAATAAAAAGTGGGCCTGAAACCTTAACTCTAATGAAAGTAGGGTAACTATGATAACAGTATACAGTAATCTACGAAAGTAAGAATGGATAATGTTTGGTTGAGACAGCAACTTCTTCACTCAACTTGCTTTACGTCGCATCTACACAGATGGGTCTTATGGAGACGATGGTATAGGAAAGACCTAGGACTGGGAAGGAAGAGGCTGTGGCCTTAATTAAGGTACAGCCCCAGCTTTTGCCTGGTGTAAAAATGGGTAACCACAGAAAACCATCTTCAGAGCTGCCGACAGTGTGGTTCGAAACCGCTATGTCACGAGTGCAAAGTCACAGCTGCGTGCCCCTAACCGCACGGCCGACTCGCCCGGTAAAGTGACATTTATCAAACACTGTATAATTTGAAGCGCCAACTAATCTGAATGGGTTGCAATTATTTTGAGATTCGATAAGTGACATTTTACATGCTATAAGTAAATATCTTCAATTCACATGACTTGTCACAGTCTCTTTCAGTTCGCCGTTTATAACTTGATTTAGATCACATGTTTACTTACATATTTACAGTATACTACAAAGTGTACTTCTCTGACCCTTTTTGGAAAGACGCGCCTTCACTTAAGTAACGTTCTTAATTCACAAGAAACACTTCTTCTTCTTCTTTATCTGTTTACCCTCCACGGTCGGTTTTTCCCTCGGACTCGGCGAGGGATCCCACCTCTACCGCCCCAAGGGCAGTGTCCTGGAGCTTCAAACTCTGGGTCGGGATACAACTGGGGAGGATGACCAGTACCTCGCCCAGCCGGCTTCACCTGCTATGCTGAACGGGGGCCTTGTGGGGGGATAGGAGGATTGAAAGGGATAGACAAGGAAGAGGGAAGGAAGCGGCCGTGGCCTTAAGCTAGGTACCATCCCGGCATTTGCCTGGAGGAGATGTGGGAAACCACGGAAAACCACTTCCAGGATGGATGAGGTGGGAATCGAACCAACCTCCACTCAGTTGACCTCCCGAGGCTGAGTGGACTCAGTTCCAGCCCTCGTACCTCTTTTCAAATTTCGTGGCAGAACCGGGAATCGAACTCGGGCCTACGGGGGTGGCAGCTAATCACAATAACTACTACACCACGGAGACGGGCCACAAGAAACACAAATTACACTTATTATCTGATATTCACATCCACATAAGTGGCACTTCCAAACAATCCCTACTTTCTCTGATGTTAGGCCGACGAATACTTCCCACATGAATGAACACAATAATTAGCAATGAAACCGTAACCACATATACCCTGAATTATAAATGTATTGAATTCCTCACTAGAAATCGATAAATATATCGAGTGCCCGGTCTCTTGGTGTGAAAGCACTTCTACTAATGTGCACAACACCTGGACACTAGCAAAGCTGGTGACTGTTGACTCCAATTGCAATCTTCAAACATTTATAAATATAGCCTTTACACAGCACAACAAGTAATACATTACACTGTGGGGCGTTAGCCTGTAAACCAATCATGAATAGGTACACTTAACACTCTTGAAGTCATCCTGGCCTGGCAGGGCCTCCAATATTCGACCCAAAACCCCGTCATTTTGATTGGGATAGAACCACTGTTTCACTGACTCGAGGTACACATCTGAAATGCCCTGTCTAGGAAAACATCATAATATATGATCATCCGAATACCTCCACTGTGGTAAATTACAGGTTCAATAAAATGAATATTTCAGTGAAGTGTGTTATAAAAAGATAATGCTTTGCAGTGAAATCCCTGCCTTTCATTTCATAACCTAGTCACCTGCACGGCAAGGAAACATCCTCTCTAGCCACTGTAGGTCATAAATCTTTTAACCCTAGGACAATACCGCCCAAACCACTTCCTTCACCAACAGCTGGATTTTAAAACACAGCTCAGTATTCTTCCTAATAGGTGATAACAATTAAAACTCTTATATCGCAGCTTAGGGAAATTTCCTTCACGGACATTTGTCACTTATTCTCATTACCTCACTTATTCCAAAGGGCTGTTACAATTCTCCCATATGTTTTGACTGGCTTAAATATTAAACTTCATCCACCCTCAACTGCACGCCTCTCTCTCTCTCTCTTTCTCTCTCTCGCCGTCAATACATACGCATGAACCTATATAACCCATACTGACGCTTTTAGAATTGATTTGAGAGATCCCTACCGAACGGAGTTCTACAGTAAAACACCGCGACCATGTTCCTGGCTAATCCACATGACTACCTCGGTCAGATAAATACTTCATAAATATGGCATGCCTTACTGATACATGTAGGTCTCCTATTCCCATGCACTTATGAATGAAACACCTCGCTTCTTTACTTCTCGTAATTAAAGGTCATGATCTAGGCAGACCTTACAACTAATATATTCACTTCAATAAATGGAAACCTAAGTGAGCATTGCAATATAGTTTTCTTCAATTTTACTCGTGTTTCAACGAACAAATATTTCTTTCCCATTTGGGATGTAAACTAACAATACCACATGCAAATGAACTCAATACAATTATTAATTATCAACAGTTGAGAAATAAAATGAATACTAACATATCCACCCTTCGTGACTCGAGCATCTCGTTACATACAATTAAAATTAAAGTCAAAATGCACCTTGGCACTAAAAATAATTATTTATATGGAACATACGCTACCATTTAAAGCAACTATACGAAATCACACTTAGAATATATTATAAAGTACTCATACACTGGAATATTGTGATCAGGCCATCGCCTGAGCAGGCCCCTGTAGTCGTTCAACCACTCATGGCTAACACCTTCTTGGCTCTAAGTCCAAAGTCGGCCTGCCAGCGCGCCGACTCCATACTAGGGCTGGGATGCTGCCTTCTTCTTCAAACCAGGATGCAGTCTCTCTCTCTCTCTCTCTCTCTCTCTCTCTCTCTCTCTCTCTCTCTGACGTCCTGGAAACGCTGCAGGCACTATGGCGAGTTCGGATCCAGACAATTGCAGGCACTATGGCGCGTTTCAGATACCCGCGTCGGTCCTTACTGGTACTAGTTCTACATTATGGGGCCTTCAGGTACCTTTATTACCATCATTTGAAGTATTGTCCATGTGAGTTCCTACCTTTTGTTATCAAGATACAAGAAGTAACCTACTCATAGGGAGTGAGCTAGGTTACTACGAATAGCGGTGAAATCCTGTAGCTTGTTATTCAGAGCCCAATGCATATACGGTCTCGATTGTTCTACCACATGGCAGGCTAAATTCCTTCTTTGTTTCCCACTCAACTGGATAACATGGCTAGGTTTCTCTGCTAGCTACTCACACTCGCTCATCATATCATATATACCGGCTAGGAGCATAGCAGCCCCTAAACTTTCACTACCGGTAGTTTTGGAAGCGAGCAGGAAGGTCGTGACCTGTGGCCGCCTACATGACTGAGTAATTACAAGCTACAAATACTAGTGATGTGCGCGAGTGATGCCTCGAATCGCGGTACTCGACACTTTCGAGTCCAGGCTCGGAATCGTTTCGCTTGCGAAGACTCGATGACAGCATGACGTCACACGTTAGCTCTCTCGTCCGCTCTTGGATGGATGGAGAATAATATGTACAACAGCTCTCTCGTCCGCTCTTGGATGGATGGAGCATAATATGTACAAGTCACACATACTCTTTGGTACAAGTTGTTGCTGAGGTTCTATGGGATTGCGATAGAGCGGTACGATAAAAATACTCTTAATGGATGAGCAAAATAAATAATCTGAATTTGATGACGACTTGAGAACGATAATATTACAACTATATACGCATAATAAAGTATAAAAATATCGGTTACGGCGTCTCTCACTCACTCCACTGAATATGCCATCTATTCTGATAAGTTATTGATAACATTGCTTATCTAGCCTTCTGAGCCCAACTTGGCAGGTTCGATACTGGTTTCGTCCGGTGGTATTTGAAGGTGTTCAGATACGTCAGCCTAGTGTCGGTAGTTTTACTGGCACGTTCTCGTGGACGGTCGAGAATTCTTCTGAGGACGCAGAACACAGTTTTCTGCGAAACGTTAAGAATTTCACCTTATTTTCTTGACACAGCACAAGCCCAAAAGCCTATACAATATCATGTCTATTATTATTATTCTCTCCCACACAGGAAACATAACGTAGAGCAACAATGATCGACACCTTCTACCCTAATATTGTCATTTAAAGGTTGATATGAACCCAGTCCTTTGTGTGTTAATTATCTGAAGAAATATACATTACTACTTTTTTTTCTTTGCTAGTGGCTTTACGTCGCACCGACACAGATAGGTCTTATGGCGACGATGGGACAGGAAAGGCCTAGGAGGCGGAAGTAAGCGGCCGTGGCCCCAGCATTTACATGGTGTGAACATGGGAAACCAGGGAAAACCATCTTCAGGGTTGCCGACAGTGGGATTCGAATCCACTATCTCCCAGATGCAAGCTCACAGCCGCTCGCCCCTAACCGAGCCGCCAACTCGCCTGGTTTTTCAGGTATTAAAGGGAGCACCCCACTTAGCCACTGGCCAGTGAATGTTAATGTGATTTAATCTAATAGGAATGAGAGGAGATTTGCATGTTATTTATGCAGAATGCTTGAATACAATACAAATAAGTGACACTTCTTCTTCTTTTCCTACCGCTTTTCTCACATCTGTCGGGTCGCGGGTGCGAACTGCGTCGCACATGTGGATTTGGGCCTGTTTTAGGGCTGGATGCCCTTCCTGACGCCAACCCTATATGGAGGGACGTAATCACTACTGCGTGTTTCTGTGGTGATTGGAAGTGGAATGTGTTGTGTGAATATGAAGAGGAGAGTGTTGTGACGGACTCAAACACCCAGTCCCCGAGCCAGGAGAATTACTCAGAAGCGATTAAAATCCCCGACACGCCCGGGAATCGAACCGAAGGTCAGTACGCTGACCATTCAGCCAACGAGTCGGACAATACCAATACGTGATACCAGAGCACATTTATATTTCTGAACGCCCTAGACCTGTATCATAGCAATAATTTTCTCTGGCAGTAATATTGCCATTATTTTGCACAATATTATTACACGTTTTTCTACAAGGACGTCACGGGAACAATATTTCATAGCAATCAACAAATTCCTGGTGGCTACTTCCAGGCTGTACAGTAATAATAATAATAATAATAATAATAATAATAATAATAATAATAATAATAATAATAATAATAATAATAATAATAGAACTCTGCTGTTATCGACATTAGAAAAGGTGGGGTACAAGGTGTGGAAATTGTACCCATCCCACGCTCATCTTCGGTCCTACTTGTCTATCTTTCAAGTTGACAGTTTGTTAGTAAGTCATAAACCGGGCGAGTTGGCCGTGCGGTCAGGGGCGTGCAGCATCCGGGAGATAGTGGGTTCGAAGCCCACTGTCGGCAGCCCTGAAGATGGTTTTACGTGGTTTCCCATTTTCAAAACAGGCAAATGCTGGGGCTGTACCTTAATTAAGGCCACGGCCGCTTCCTTCCCATTCCTAGGCCTTTGCTGTCCTATGGTCGCCATAAGACATATCTGTGTCGGTGCGACGTAAAGCAAAGTAGCAACAACAACAACAGTAATTCAAAAATCTTTCTCCTATGATGATAATAATTATCGTAACAATTAAATTATTGACGGTCGATGACTCAAAGCAGCGAATTTCAGTGTTCCGACTGTTCGTTCACGTTCCCTGCAGCTTTATGCTGGACCATGGCCATAACTACACACAGGCACACACCACACAGCACATTCCGTACAGGCACATTCCCACTAGCGCGGAGCATGTAATGTTGCTTCTCGAAGTTCTCTCTACACTGCGCAGTTAACAGTCCCGCGTCCCGTGCGCCCGCTGCACAGTTCAGCTAGTAGGCGAAGGGCAGTGCATAGTGGCGCCCCTGACGGGACAGCGAATCAGTGTCTCCGGCTCGCTTGAGAATGCTTCGAAACAATTGACATTCGGTGTTCTGGAAGAGCAGAACATAACTGTGCACCGGCACAGTGTGCCGAAACAGGGACATAGTGCCCAGCCCTAATGTTCATGTGTGTAAACTTACTGAGATGTATTTTCGAAAGAATAAATGTAATTTATTTATTTATATCGTGTCAGAAGCATACATAAGTTTAAAATTAAAGATAAGGAAAAACATAAAACATAATATAAATACTCCAATGGCGAAGAGCCACATTAAACTATGTGAGCCCAAAACCTTGCAACATCAAGTGCATTTGGCTTCGCTTTAACCAGGTCTTCTGTTGTGCAGCTGAATGGGCATGAACTGCATTGCAGCAAATGGGCTGTGGTCTGCTCTTCTCCACATACACACAAGGTACTGTCCACTTCGAAACCCCATTTCTTCTGGTTTACCCTGCACCGCGTAACACCAGAGCGCAGTCTGTTCACTGCTCTCCAATTCACCCAATCTGTGACATGGCCAGGAGGGAGTTCCTCTTTTGGGGTCATCCATTGACTGATCCTCGTATGTTGACTCCTGACGCGCCATTCTTGAATTTTTGCTTGCTGCGCTGTTCCTGCAAGTGTTTCGGTTACTCTCAAGAAGCTTTTCCTAGACTTAAGCCGCTGGCGTGGTGGCTCATATCCAAACAAAGGGTGGGCTTCCGATGTCAACACCTTTCTCTTTTCTTTCTTGGCTGCCACTTTACGGCGAATATCGGGAGGTGCTATCCCTGCAAGGCAATGCACTTTTTCCAAAGGTGTAGGTCTCAAACATCCAGTAATAATGCGGCAGGTTTCGTTGAGTGCTACATCAACTGCTTTGGTATGGCAAGATTTGTACCACACCGGGCATGCGTATTCAGCTGCGGAATAGCAGAGCGAAAGGGCAGATGTCCTCACTGTGTCTGGTTGTGCTCCCCAAGATGTTCCAGTTAGCTTCCGCACAATATTGTTTCTAGCAGCCACTTTCTGCTTGATGTTCAAACAATGTTTTCTGTAGGTTAAGGCACGATCCAGAGTGACTCCAAGGTACTTCGGGGTAGGATTGTGTTGTAATGCTATGCCTTGCCAAGTGACCTTCAGAGTTCGGGAAGCTTCTCTGTTGTTTAGATGGAAAACACAGGTTTGCGTCTTAGTTGGGTTTGGTGTTAGTTGATTCTTCATGTAAAAGCCAGCAAGAGTGTCTAGAGCTGTGGACAATGTTTGTTCAATCGCCTCGAAGTTATCCCCCTGAGATGTGATGACACAATCATCAGCATAGATGAAACTATTCGTCCCGGCAGGAAGAGGCTGATCACTTGTGTAAATATTGAAAAGCATTGGTGCCAACACGCTTCCCTGAGGTAGTCCACTCTTCTGTATCCTCCACCTGCTTCTTTTTCCCTGGAACTCAACGAAGAAACTTCGATTTTGAAGTAGGTTTCTAATGGCACAAGTCAGATGGAAGTCCTTTGTCATGCTGTATACCTTTCCAAGGAGAATTCGGTGATTAACAGTATCATATGCTGCCGAGAGATCTATAAATGCAGCTCCTGTGATTTTCCGGCTTTCAAAGCCATCTTCTATGTGTTGACTTAATTTCAACACCTGCGATGTGCAGCTTTTCCCTCTCCTGAATCCAGCTTGCTGTGGAATCAGAAGTGGCTCGATTTTATCAGTCAACCTATTGAGGATTAGTCTCTCCAGAATCTTAAAAAGATGGCATAATAAGGAGATTGGCCTGTAGCTCCTAGGGTCATTTTTATCTTTGCCTGGTTTTAAAATGGCTATGACCCTAGCCTTCCTCCATATTTTAGGTATCATGGAAGACTGAATGCAGTTATTCATGAGTTCTAGCAACCAGCACTTCGCAGTAGGACCAAAGTTCTTAATTTGTTCCATTCGAAGGTCATCGAGTCCTGCTGACATCCCAATCTTACACTTACTGAGAGCTAATTCCAGTTCAGTTAGTGTGAAATGCTTAGATAACTCATTGCTCTCGTCTGGTTGTCTGACTATAGGATTCTTCCCTACTTTCATGGAAAGCTTTGGTTTTCCATTAAGCAAAAGTTGGTGTGCTATTTGATCTGCACTCACATTGACATGTGTGTTACCTTGCGCAGGATCATTGCTTAAGTGTTTTAAAAGTCTCCAAGCTTCTTGACTGCTCCTACCCATATCGACTTCAGACATCAACTTCATCCATGTCTCCTTCTTTGCCTGGGAGATAGAGGAAAGAACACTTTGTGCTGCTTGAATCGTTTGCTCACTAAATGGGTCTTCTTCGTGAAGCCTGTAGTAATCATGCAGCAGAGCAGTTGTTTCACGAGTTATACCTTGAAGGTAGCGTGTCCTGCAGCCTCTGGGAATTGATGCCCGTGAACAGAGCTTCACGATATCAATGAATTTGTCATAATCTTGGGGTATAGGAGAGACAGTTTTTATCCTCTCATCCATGACAATAATATCCATAAATAAATGTAATGGTTTAAGGTGAGTCGTGAAAGGGGTCATGCCTAATGAAGTCACAGCTGTTGTACGAAACATTTTAAGCTCACATACTTTAGATCTAAACCCAACGACACGCATGTTTATCTCCTTATTAGTGTAATTTCATCACAGTGCTTGAAAATACGTGTGAATCATGCAGTAAGAGACTTGAATGGAAACAGATTTGATCATAGATTCGTCTGAAACTGGTGGCTATTTTAAGCATTTATACCAGTGTTTCTGTTTCTTAACAGTAAAATAAAAGACCTAATAGGTCTAATTAGTCAGAACTATTGCTATTATTTCTGAGTGCTTTTAATTATTTGAATTATCTCCTGTCCAGTATTCTGGTTTCGGCTACTATTTTACATTAATGCGTCGGGGAATTGTATTGACGTAAGATGGCGGCGGCCGCACGCTTCCGGCTTCAGAATCCTGCTGCTCATTGCCAGTCTATATCTATATGTCTATGGTTGGTACACACGAAATATGCTGGTAAATATGGGAAACCGTTCTTTGTTGGATCATTGTAAATAGGCTCCTCCACCGTACGCTTGAGACAGGCCCAATTTCTCATGCCCCTCCGTTTCTTTCTATTCCGTCCCTCTCCTGCGCAAGTGACTCGAGACCTTTGTACAGCGTCTTACCACCCTCAAGTCTCGGCTGAGCCTCATGTTTATCGTATCCCGTACATAGTCCATATGACACAAATATTCCAATTAATCTCAAAATAATTGCAGAAAATGACATAAATTCTTTACCGATTATCGGGAAATGTACCTGCGTAGGGTACTGAATGGTTTAAATACACACATATCTTATTTTATATAAATAAAATCGTAACGTACATTGACTGTTTTGCCGGAATTTCGTACAGTTATCCGTTTCTTGTGTAATAATGGCATTCTGCATATTGTTAGCTGTGATGTCTGTTTGTTGGTCCATAACTTAAAATCTACTGGATATATTTCTACAAAACTTCATATTTAGAATCGAACTGTCCTTTGGTAGGTTTTAGGGCCAATATTGTTTCTAAATCCCTGAACTGACTGTGGGTTTATATGAAATCGAAACCGTGATTTTGCACTCTCACAAAAATATACACAACCAAACTAAATGGAAATCTACCTGCCTCATTGGAAATCAATTTCTAAATCTTTCTCCTCATATGCATCATTTCGATACGAAGATTAATATGGGAGATATCATTAACGGACTGTTTTTCGGTACAAGTCCCGCCAGAATTAACTCAAGAGCGGGTGCGTGTAAGCGTATTTCTTATAACTTGAAAACTACTGAGATGTTTCAACCAAACTTCACATTTAGCATCCACCTATCCAAAGGTAAGTTTTTAGGTCCATACCATGTCAAAATCCCGGAATGGACCGGGAGTTTATAGGGAACCGAAATAGTGATTTTACTCTCCCACAATAAATACAAGACCAACCTGACTGGAAATCGACCAACCTTGACGAAATTCCATTTCTATCTCTTTTTTCTCATGTGCATTCTTTCGATCGGAGGATTAAAAAGGGAGATATCATGAACGTTCGGTCTTAGAGGCTAAGTGTAGCGGACATACTCCAAAAGGTGTTGTACGTAGAGCAGATTCCTTATCTATATAAATAACATCGTAACGACGGAGTGTCTGTACTTTGAATATTTTGGCGAAATTTTCATTCAGTTATTCGTTTCAAGTGCAATAATGACCATCTGCATATTTGCTAGCTTTAGTTTCCTGAAATTCTTCATCATTCCACACCTTCTCCCCCACTCCCGCCTCCACCCAAATCAAGATTGAAGTACAATCTGGCAGACGAGCAAGAAAATTGAAATTTGGCAAAATTACATGTCATAGCCTGTAAACGACGGAAAGCTTCAAAGATCTTTCAATATTTCATATTTTACCCCGAAAAATATCGGAATATTGAGGCAAACTTAATGTTGGTGCAGACCTTCGTTTCGAGGTATTTCGCGACTAAACGGCAAGTCGTACCACAAAACGGAAGGCACAATCTCAGTTCAATTTGGAGTCATCTACAACTTTCGTCCTATGACGTTTTGTTGTATCTCTATCCCTTATATGATAGATTTGTCCCTATTTCTCGATTGTACATACATTTTGCTTTTTGTACACGTATAATTCGTAGTTCGAATCACTTATACGACAGGTAGAATCATCTAATACTTTACGATCATTGGCCCACCCAGTATCCATACGTGAGCCAAATTCTATATTCATATCTGTCATATTAGCACCAAAAAGTAATGCACTGTGAGAAAAGCCTTACGCAAATTTTATCACATTCAATGATCCTTACATAATTTCACCCATAAATAGATAAGACAGGAGAAAATATCTGATACCAGCCATTTAGACTGCTAAATGAGGCGTCTTATGGTACAATACGATGTCGTTATGATGTATCGTTTAGCAGCAGTTAATCTGTAAATGAAGGTTTGCAACATAGTAAACATTCATATACTTCGAATGTCTAATTATAATCCTATATATTCATTGAAATCGATCTGTAGCAATGTAGAAAGGGTGCGCCGAGCCATATCACGATATGCCTCGATATATTCATCAGAACACTGTGGCATAATTTTATTTAATATTTCATTGTATCGTTGGGAACGAATGCGGGAACCCTGGAGGGCCGTGCCGTAGGTTATGTGCACCACTATCAAACCGGTAGGAGTGGACTTTTAGAGTTTGAATTAAGCCGTTAACCGTGACTGCAGTCATGTACACCCCTACTCTAGCTTTCAAATCTATCCGCCACGAGCTGGAGGGAGGTTATTTGAAAGTGGGGATCACCTAACTAGTGTATCAGGTTGACAAACTTCGCTTTCCCAGGGCTGGGATGATATGAACTTAATCCGATATATTCGCCACTGAGCTAGAATCCACAGGTCCGATGTGATAGATAATCAAAGGTAGAAGTATAATGTACCAGGAAGAGATAATAGTGAATACTTGTGATAAATTGAGAGTAATGCGCATTTGAAAGGAAGACCGTTGACGAAAGCACGCCCGTTGCAAAGGAAGATTCAATGTTTGTTGGGGAATCACCTTCGTGGCGGCATCTCATGAAGGCTATAGAAGCTGGCCCGAAGAACGCACGACTCTCTTTCTGTTCCCTTCATTCTGGTTCGCATTAATTCTACTTGAAGGTTGTGTACGGGTTTCTCACACTTGCTTGTTATTATCGCTGTGAGACATTCTGATATGAGAGACCGTGTGTTCTCCATTGGTTTATTAACTCTAATGAAACGCCGAGTGAGGCCTGGCGTAAAGTGAAATTCTTGCTAAATACTTTTAATTCGCGAGTCTCATAAGATTAGTACTCAGTAACTGTGAGTGTGCTCACGAGAAATATTTACGCTATTAAGTAGCGAAAACTGTTAATAAGCGTTCGCAAGTCGCAAAGAAGCGTGTGCGTTCCAAATATAATTTTACCGCTGAGAAGAACTGATTTCGAACGGGCTAGTTCCAGTAAATTAATGACGCACAAACCGGACTAATATTTGTGTGTAAGCTAAACAAATTATAGTCTAACATTAAGGTCGAGATCTTGAGTATAGTCACGCTAAGCGGAGAAGCAGAAGTCCATAATATTTATCATCAATGCAGACGACTACTCCAGAATCAAGCAGAAGGCAACCATGGCATACCCCGGATTCGATATGAAGACCATTCAGCCTGTGATCTGTGCAGTGACGATGGGCTAGGCAACCACGTCTTAGCGGTCATGTGATTCATCGTCGATGGACATATGGCTGTAAAGTCAAGTTCTTATGTCTTATTTGCATACAGAGTATCACAATCTTATACTAGTGACGAGACTGTTTTAGTTAAGTAGTAATTGATTTAATGTCAGCCAGAGTAGCACTTGTTTTGTTGAATTTTAATACGACTAAATGCATTCAGGGCTGTAATGCATGCTCAAGCTCTGTGCAAACTGTATATATTTTTATTAGATGGGATAACGGGTAAATTAGGTCAGTTATGGGTTGCGTTTCTTTGTTTCTTTATTTCAGTGTATTTAATTCCCATGTGATTGATTTTGATAGAGATATTGTATAGAATTAATTAGGCCGTACGCCAGCAGCGTTGCGTTTGTAATAAAACAGAGTAGTATATTAATATAATAGGATGTATTTCTATGCATGTAGCATTAATATTTCAGGTGTTACGAGTTATGCGACAGTATTTCATTCATTGCTGATTTTAGATCAGGATCTTTGATTTTCGTGGCAGGCGAGTTCAAGGAACGCTAGGGTGTCGAACCTATGATATGCTGTGTGAGAGGCTGGAAAGGCCATGAAATATTGATGGGGTGTAAATTTATTCGAGTTAGACGACTAAGCCATGATATACTGTATATAGACTGGGAGTTCTGATTTTAATGTGGAATGGAGCCAGCAAGCGAATTAGCTTGTGGAAGCTTCGGCTGAGCGAAGGTATTTTTAAGAGAGATTTTGTACATTGCAGCAGAGGTAAAGTCGGCGTTTGGCCCTACCTATTGTTTGTTTCCCCAGTCAGGTAACCCCTAGTCAATGTTGTGCTGCTGACCCATTGAGAGATAGAGTATTTTTTCTGTCCGTCCGCTATTCTCCAAAATCTACCGCATGCCTGCCCTGGTCATTTAAATATTGTCGTTCTACAGCTGATCGTCTAAGCCACGAGGAGTGTTACATCAAAGTGGTGTCTTGTTGAGACTTCTGTCCACGGAGCCTCTATATGTCGAGATAGATTCCTGACAACTCTATCATAATTTCGGTGTATTTGGATGCGTGTTTTATTCACAGGTGATTTATTGATTGTGCCGTGTGCTGTGTATATTTTTGTTTTGTCTTATTTTGTTTGTTTGTTTGTTTGTGGCGATGTCCTCTGTTGAGTTAAGGGGATACTCTAGCCCGCACGGCTACTAGAGGGAAGCATGTTTATCCTGATACGCTTTCAAATGGTAACGCGCCTATTTTTAGAATATGTGTTATTTTGGAAGGGAAAACTAGGGACAGCCCTGAACAAGTGTTTTATTTCATTGTTCCCGAGTATTCGGAATGTAGATATGTTTCTCTGATGATTACTAGTATACCGATTATTACCTTCGCATATAATGGAGGGTTTTATATCAAGCCTACGGGCAACAGACATAGGATTTTAACGATGCAGACACGCATTCTAAGGCTGTTACGCGATTCCAACTCCATGTAATATTTCGTAAATTAATTTACAATACTGCGCCCTGATGGGGGTGTGATAAGCGTCATGCAATTGTAATTATTTATGGAGGAATATATATTTCATTTTCAGAAGCGAGAAGATCGTACTTTGTATATTATAAATACAGACCACGTCGAGAGGATGTTGTGAAACCTACACCAGACTGTTGTCTCCACTGAGATTAACAAACACAATGAACGGCAGAATTAGAATTCTCAGAAATTGTGACGAAGGGGGAAAGAGAAAGGCACGAGTTGTTGACAAGTTTGCGGAAAGTTTTCATAGCCCCGGGCAGAATAGGTAGTGGCAACAGCGCAAAGATCCGGTTGCAGATTTCGCAGAAATGACGTAGGGGTATCTCCATGTACTAACGGGAGTTGAACGCGAGGTTGGCACTTGAAGAAAAAATATGAGCCTTCCCGGTCCCGTGGTTTATGTGAACCAATAGAAAATTTCATGGACAAGTCGCCGGTACGCCAACTTCGCATTGAAAGAAGCACTAGCGAGGCTAACTCCGCGGATTAAATTGATAGAAGGAAGTGAGATATCAATTTAGAATAAGGTGAAATTTAGGAGCCTTACTATATTATAAACTTATAAAAAGTTAATAATTGCGGGAGATTGCAGGGTGTAATTCTGAGAATTCATGGACGCTATTCGCTGATTGGCTGGAGGCAAAGGACGCCACAATATAGCACGAAATCCCAGGCCGGGATACGGCAGCTAAATTCGCAAATATATCCATTACCAGCGAACGATAATAGTTGAGAATTGGTATAGAGCCTTTGAGAACATAATTACATCATTGGATCATATATTCAAGCAAATAGTCATATGAGGATATCGGGACTGCGCGTCCTAAGATAACCTCCCGTGAACTCGGAAGAGAGGGGATACAAGTATAAATATGAGGTCGTGGACAAGGACTGACAACTACTTCTGACAAAGTGCTCGGGCTGATACCACGCCTGGGGTGCGTGACAACTTCTGATAATGTATTCGAGCTGATACCACGCCAGGGGTGCGTAACTTACTTGTGAATATTCCGTGCCGTTACTACGCTAGGGAGCATGTGTATATGTACTCGTGGAGAAGTGTTCGAAGTATTAGAATGTTACGTAGCACAGTAAGTCGTGACGTGTGGTGGTTCATAATACAGTCTTGAAGAGTCTACTAGCAGGAAGAGTTCCAATATTCAGAACTCGTTAAATTAAAACCTACGAATAGGAGTGTGAGATTCTAAAAAATAAATTAGGGAGTACGAGGTGTGAGAACGATCACGAGTGTTTGATGTATTTCACCTAGTAAACAGTCGATTATAAACTGATACCTGGTCAGCTATGTGAACACGTGACGGAAATTCTAATGCGCGCACGGGCCGTTGTAAAGGGGATCCCTAGGTATCCCATGTTCCTAGTGACCGGGAAAGGAATGATGGATGTATATCTACATTAAGTGGGCTAGATACAAGGCCGAGAGTGTAAAACTTGTAGGTAGAATTTAGGGTGGAAATTATTCCAGAGTGCAACAGTTATTTTATTTTTTTATTCAAAATGTGTAAAGTTGAAAAGGGTCAAGGATTAATTCTTCAAGCTGGTATGAATACCAGTGGAATGCAGTGCTAAAAACCGGAGGGGCTAGGCTCCTTGTCCGGGTTTAGCAGACTACAAGGGCAGAGATGAGTAACCTTTTAAAATATTTGTAGGTAGCTATCGATAGGGGGAGGAAATCATATTATTTTATCATGGTAACTTGATTGTGAAACGAGCCGTTTCCGGCTCGTATAAATTCAAAGATAGATAGACAAAGGGACAAATTAATATGTACATAATTAGATCAAGCACTCATCATAATTTTGATTATTAAATAGAGTAGAGTAGGGTTTATTTGTTCATTCAAGTGCTTGAGTTGTTTGATATGATATGGAGCACGTTTCACGTAATGTTAATATTCATTTAGAAGTGCTTCCAAAGTGTTTTTCCGTTATCGGAACTTTTATAGATATTCAGGCATGTTGTTAAGATAATCCAGAGGTAGGATTGCCTGCCAAGTGATTTAAATTGTTGTGGGACGGAATGAAGTCCATTGATTTGTTTGTAAATATCGCGAAGTTCGCCAGTGGACAAAATAATAATAATAATCTGTACAAGTGTCGAAGTAGTACATTAATATTGGGTAATGTGTAAAGGCGTGTTTAATAATAATCTTTGAGAATAAAGGCACGGGCCTAGTTGGATGGAATGATTGCAAATCAAAGCAATTTAAAGGTGGGGATATTATGTGGCATGAATATTTCATTTGGACAGTGAATCCGATTTTAACACTAATTGTTGATTTAACGTTTTTGGACTCCATAATAATCATAACAAATATTTCGTAGAAACGAGATAGGCATTTTGATAATATGGTCACGCTATGTTTGAAGCCCAGAGTGATTTGAGCCAAAAGTTGAGATTTGGAGTTTTGTGGGACAGAAATCCGGCCCGAAATGAAAGTGAATTGTACTGATGTTGATGAAGAAATAGATGGATCCTAAGGCCTACATAGAGGTTGTATTTCTATACCGGTGTATTGAGTGGCAGAATAGAGTCCATACACCGAGGGTTAATTAATGAAAATGTTTTGAAGAGTTCCGATGGATAAATGGACTTCAAAATGGAAAAGGAAGGAATAATTTAACACTTGCAGAGATTGGAGGTATTTGCCCAACTGCGAGGTGTTATGGGATTTGAGAATTGTCTTAGGAGCATATGGTCTCCATGAATTAACGACAGTAGGAAAATAAGGGTGCGGGTTCGAACACTATTATGTCCCGACCGATATGAATTCGGATCTTGGTGATTTCTGTTTGGGAGAGAACGTATGTGACTAAATTATAAAGATGGGGAAGAATATTAATAATAATATTCCAAGTAAATCATGTCTGGATTGATTAGTGCCAAAATAAATCGGAATTGTAAAAGGGGTTATGCGTTAAACATATTAAGAGTGGACTACCGTGTAACAAGCGAAATTAATTTTTTAAAATTAATAATAAAAATAATAATAAATATTAGAAGAATAAGAAGAATTTACTTTTTATATTTTGGACATAATAATGATGTTGGGAGTTGAAATGAAAAATTTGAGATTTTTAACTAATAAGAATAATAATGAGAATAGTTGAAGAAGGAGAAGAAGAATAAAAAGGAAGTTACTTTTTTATTTCAGATGAGAAATATGAGAGCGAGAAGTTGAAGTATTATAGCGAGGATGATTACGGGTTACGATAATCACAATCTCCACTATTAATAATAATGTTGATAATAATAATATTTTTTATTATTTTTATTTTATTTTATTATTTCGGATGCTGATGATGAACGAAGTCAGCTGGCGAATTAACGTAATAATGTCAAGTTGTTGTGAATAATAAGTTAATAGTCGTAAAATGAAGGCAAATCCCTACATATGGACCATTATGTTAGAGTCGCTTTGTCGTTTCCTTCAACTAACGATTAGCATATCTTGGTTAGGAACCCAGGGAGAGTTTGTAGTTTCCCGGGTTGGTCTCATCTCAATCAAAGTGGAGGCGATAACATAGTTCATGTGATCGCGCCCACTTAGCCAACAGGTCATTGGTCCACGACCAAATATGGTCATGGTGTTAACGAAGGTAAATCTGATACCTTCAGATATTAACGGTTCCACCACCCAAATGGAAGGGTGGTCAAAAATGTTAAATATTATGTAATCATTTTTCAGGAATAATTTGCCAAATTACCGGCAAATCAAGGGTCAACAGATTTTGATTGCGTGTAAAAGTCTATTTTTGTTTACTTAAATAAAATGCTCCTTTAGCATTTGCAAGGAAACAGTTCCAGGTTCTTGTTCTTGTAGAATAGTAAACCCTTGGTGGCCGTTTAAATACCCGTCCCCATTCCTAGGACGGAGCCTTCATAAGTTCCCTTTGATCTGAATATATATATAATTTGTATGTTTGATGATGAGCCCTAAAGTTAAAGATTAGAGTGTCCCGTTCAACCCTGTAGTACTGATTGGATGGCGCCCTTATATTTAGTTTGAGATCTTATATCTCAAAATATAATTTTTTATTGTTTATTAGTTGCGATAGATTCGGACCGTAACACTCCCTGAGATAAATGCTGGTTGGGACTCAGGCTTTGAGCGGGTACAGTACGTCACCCACGTTGTTCTGTTTAACTTTAGATAACATGTAATAATCTTTATGTGCGTGTCACCTTTTGACCGATTTTGGTGGTCGGTGCGATGTTCCGTCATTTTGATATTTGATGTTTAATTTTTATTAGTATGAAATGAATACTTTTTTAGATTAATATATCCAGCATACCCGAATACCTGAGTTCTTATTCAGCTACGTATCCGTTTTTCCTATCCATATACATTTAGTATAAATGTAATTAGAGATTTAATTGATGCCCAGTTTCCTACGTACTGCACGCTTCTACCCTGAGCTTAGCCGAATTTTCGAACAGGATACTGTGCATAGAATTGGTGCAGCAACGTGGGACGAATTTGATATCATTGGTCAAAATTCATATCCACAGTAGTGAATGGAATTAGCGCCACGACGTGGGACGAATTAGATATAATTGGGCAAAATTCATATCCAGACTAGTGAACAGAGTTACCGCCACACACGTCAGGATCGGTTTGATTTTTGTGGGCATTTTTACAGGATTTTTGTTCGATGTCTGGTAGTGACCATAGGTGGTACCCAAATGTCAGGCATGTGCAGTTGTTTGTTGGCAACATTTCAGGCGTTTCTATTTTAAAGTAGAATAGGTAATTTCGAAGCCGGATCAAAAAAAATGGCGAAATTTTGTTCTTGTTCGATGCCCAGACAGTCATAAAATCTGGCAACCCAAGGTGTTAGACAATGTTATGCCTAAAAGTCCTATATTCGATACTACATGTTTTGGGTATGCGAATATGAAAGGCAAGGTTTCTGTTGAAATCAGGTGCTTAGGACAGATCAGAAAATCCTAAATGCGTGAGATCACGTTGGGTATTAATCGGCAGTTAAGTAATGTAATCTTTGATATTAGATAGGAGGTGAATGAGAACTATTTAGCCGATAATTACGGCGTGTAATATTAAATGAGTAACTCAACTCGAGTTCGAGAACAATAAAATGATTTCTCACACATGAGGTATAAGTGGACGATGTTATATCCATCAGATATAAATCGACATGGGCACAGCCTAGGATTTATTTTGCATAAGAAATATGGATAGCCAGTCAGTTAGATATTTGTTTAGAATGAATTAGGTACACGAGATAACCTCAGTCTCTAGTGAAATTGTGTAGCGATAGTTGCATCAATGTCGAAGGTTAGGGGCATATATACCTCTGTTTCGGATATATTAGTCTCAAGTCGGAGATATGGTGTAAATATGGTTACATCTTGATGTCTGACACAGAGCCTTGAGCCCCAAAAGTAGGAATCCTAGATACTTTGATAATACAATTTTGGGCTATAATAGCATTTTTCAAAATTGTCGCATACGATCGATTTTATGTTATGTTATCGTGATTTCATAAAAACATGAATTCAGCTCGTTAGGCAGCTTCTAAACGGCGAGTTTTGAGCCATACTTCATGGATATGTGTAACGTAGTATGATAGAAGCTGGGAAATTTAAAGTCATTAATGAAACATAGAAATTTGGAGTTACTTTGTATAATCAATTGGCGAAGAAGAACAGCCGCGCCGTCGTATCTTAAAGAAGTGTTATGGCAGTTATCTTGGAGAATTTGTTGGTAAGAATGGACTTGGCAGCGCAAGAGGCTGGAAAACGCAAACAGGAACGTATGAACGAAATAATGACCGGAATGAACGAGCTCGCGAAAAACATGATGGAATTAGTGAACGAATGGATGCAGAATTCAAGCACGCCGCGGAGAAAACTGTGGAACTTTTTGCTATGTGTTATTTTCATTACGTCGCACCGACACAGATAGGTCTTATGGCGATGATGGGATAGGGGAAGCCTAAGAATGGGGAGGAAGCGGCCTTGGCCTTCAATAAGGTACAGCCTGGTGTGAAAATGGTAAACCACGGAAAACCATCTTCAGGGCTGCCGACAATGGGATTCGAAGGCACTATCTCCCGATTACTGGATACTGGCCGCACTTAAGCGACTGCAGATATCGAGCTAGGTAACTGAGGAACTAAGTGAGCGAATGAATAAGGTCGCGTAGGAACTTGAATCAAAAATAGACACAGTGTTGTAAGGAGGGAATGGACAGATTAGGAAAGCGCTTGGGAGAAGTAGAGAGCAAAGCTCCAATACAAATAGAGAAATGAAAAATTCTGTTGAGCAATTAAAAATCAAGGTAGCGAAAAGTACAGAAAGTACAGACAAACTACTGGGGATAGTTGTTTCCAGTCTCGACGAGGCTCGAACCAAAATTGGAAAGAAGCGGAGTGCGATTGACAAGCTTGGCAAAGATACGGAGACACGTTTCAATGCCCTGTCGATCGAGGTGAGCAACAAGATTGCCAGCGCTCAACAGCAGGCAGAGGAAAAGTTAGAAGGCGAGATGGAGAAACAGCAACGGGAAACCAAGAGAAGATGAAGGAGATGGAAGGACAGATTAGACAGGTGGTAGCCGGACAGGTAGCAGACAAAGAAAGAGAGATTCGAAGGATGATTCTGTCTGACCGGGAAGCTGCTATGGCTAATAGCCAAGGGATACAAACTAGCATTCAGGCTTGGGTGGAAGTGAACCAGTATAAGAAGACTAAGTTAACTTCGATGCAAAAGGTGCTAGAACATATGAGGGATGAAACGGAACTACTGGACGTAGGACGAATAGAGAATTGAGTAAAATCAAATGCTCCATTCAACAGCAGAACTTAGATGGAGAGCTTGGATCGAACGGGGTGCAGAGTCAAACCATCGATCCGCGATGAATAGTGAACTACTACATTTGCCACGTCCGGAGGCAAATATAAAAGGAAGAGCCCCGGTATATAACATCGTACGGACAGCCGATGACAAACCTAGAAAATTTACAGGCATGGATGACAGGACGCCAAGTGCTTTTCCGAGAGAAATGGACGACTTCACCCAGGACTGTAGAATTCCACCAGAACGAAGACTCGGAACAGTAGAGTAATTTTTTGGGGATTCTGCGCTAGAATGGATGATTGCGTTCCGTTACACATTCAGTACATATGAGGAATTCAAGGTGGCATTTTTAAGGAAATTCTGGGACGTAATCGTTCATCAGGGATTGCGAATGGAGTTATACTCACGTAGATATCCTGCGAGTTTGCCTACCAAGTTTTCACAATTTATCGTCTCGCAAATTAGAAAATTTCGAGATCTTGACGAACCACCATCAGAGAGCGAGATTATAGCGGCAATATCGAAGCAACTGCCAATTGAAGTACAACGGACGTTGATTGTGGCAAACGTCAAAACTTCCGCAGAAGCCGAAATGACGCTCGGTCAACTACACCAAACCTCAAACCAGTCACCCAAGAATACGGTATACCGAGTATGTACATACAGTAGACTTAAATGGAGACCGTAGCCCACCGCCGTAAAATAGAAAGAGTAGCCAGCGACAAAACTCGGGCACTCAGACTCTAACTGTAGAGGAGAGGAGAGAAGAGAGGTAACCATGGAGTGCAACCTTGCGACCAAGTGATCGAATGGATGACAGGAGAGCAGCTGGATTTGATTGGAACGGAGTAGACAAAGGGGAAGAAATTATCCAACCGGTCACAGCGGAAGAACATACCACTGTAAGTACGGGAAATTTGCAGGTCAGAGAAGACCATACTATCGCTGGAACGAGAGAGAGAACGAGAAAGGAAGAAATGGGGGAAATGATCACTCTAACTTCGAACAGAGATATACCGATTCCCACAGGTACGTGGAGGAGCTTCGGGACAAAAGAAAGGAAGAAGCCAGGTGGAAAGTGGCAATCTAGGGTCAAAACCAAGAGCGATGCCATGGTGCTGAAAGCGAACAGTACAGAAACTATCGTCAGAGCAACGAGCACAGCGATTGAACCCTAATGCTTCAGAATACGACGCCAGATGAAGTGCGTACAAAAACACAAAATTAGAGAAAGGAAATTGGAGATGGATGGATCGTGGTTATCGGTAGACAGCTAGGATATTACAACTGGAAGACTTGATAGATGAAGGTGTTGATTTAAACCCAAGGTTAATTAAACGATTGCCTATTATTCACACAAGAATTGGAGATCTTAGAGTTCGTACCGTAATAGACACAGGTGCGACATTTAGCGTGGTTTCGCAGTCATTAATAAATGAATTAAAACCTCAAATTCACATCCCGATCATTCCTATCGCAAGGTTGAATGTGCGAGGAATAATACCTAACAGGACGCCTATATACAAGGAGCAAGCTTTATTAGATATTGTAATTGGGAGTTCTGTCATGTCGAATCCAAGTGTAATCCTACAGAAAATGGAGTATAACTTGATATTGGGGGCAGATTTTCTGGGAGAATAAAATTATTTAATTGGTATGGGAACCAACAGCGTGATATTTCGGACGGAGAATTCTCGAGAGAGGATGAAGTTAGAACAGGCAGATGGCGAATTTGGTGAAGAACGGATTTTGACAGCCACAGCAGTGGAAGGGGAAAGGAGTCTATCCATTTCCCGAACGACTGTATGGAAAAATGTACCGAAATTCGTGAAGATTTTGGGGCTGTTATAGCAAACCTTGAACAAGGTAATGAAGAGGAGAAATTTAGAAGATTACCGCTTGAGAAGATAGCTGAAGCCACAGAAAATGATAAAACACGTGAAAAACTGAAAGAAATTTTAGAAAAGTATAAATAAGTCCTCGGATCAAAACCAGGAAAGATCCCCAATTATGAATATAAGATTGTGGTGAACAATTGGGAACCGTTTAAGCAGAAGCCATACCGGATACCGGAAAAGTTATATCCCTAGGTCAAACAGATTATTGAGGAGATGGAGCGAAATGAGATCATAGTCAAATCACTAGCACGATTTTTAAATCCGATTCTCGTCGTGCCTAAACCGAATGGATCAATTAGGGTACGCCTGGATGCAAGAGAAATTAACAAACGCCTAGTATTCGAGTATATTTTTGCTATTTGCTTTACGTCGCATCGACACAGATAGGTCGTATCGCGATGATGAGATAGGAAAGGCCTAGGAATTGGAAGGAAGCGTCCGTGGCCTTCATTAAGGTACAGCCCCAGCATTTGCCTGGTGTGAAAATGGGAAACCACGGAAAACCACCTTCAGGGCTGCCGACAGTGGGACCCGAACCCACTATATCCCGATTACTGGATACTGGTCGCACTTAAACGACTGTAGCTATCGAGCTAGGTAGTACTCGAGTATGACCAAGAGCCCCCTATATAGGATATGCTGAATAAGTTCGGTGGCATAGAATTGTATCGATATGTAGATTCAACATCATCCTTTCATCATATTCTGCCACATTCTAGATCAAGCATGCCTACAGGGTTCATGCTCGGTAACCAGACTTACAGAGGTGTGCAAATTATTAGACTCAAACAAAAAATCCGCATACAACCCAGTTTCTTTTGCAAACATATTTCTTGAAACACTCTACATAATGTTTAATACTTAGTATGGCATCCCTTGTTTTTATAATCCTTTTTATACGGTGTGGCATGCTGTTCGTAAGTGTTTTACAATTTTCCTTGATATCTTGGTCCCGGTGCCATATCTTCACAAGCTCCTCCAAAAGCTGAATCTTGTTCCTAATCGTCTTCTTCCTCAGTATTTTTAACTCCTGCCCAAAGGTATTCAATAGGGTTTGCGTCCGGGCTGTTACCTGGCCAGGGAAGGACATTTACAATGTTTTCTTCTAGGAATTTGAGCACTCATTTGGCTTTCTGACAGCGTGCTCAATCCTGCATGAAGATGAAATCTCCTTCCGGAAACCAATCCTTCAATTGTGGAAATAGTCGAGTTTCTAGCAATTTCTTGTACTGTTCTTGTCTCATAGTACTCCAAGGTTCATTGAGCCGCAGAAGGAGGCCGCGTCATATAAACAACTTAACAACTTACTGCATAAATTAATTTTCAAGGGCTCCCTTTTGAACTGATGAACTCTAGTTCTGCACTTATCCGAGCACTGGAACGTAACTTCAGAAAAGTAGTAAAGGACTTCACACTGTGGTATATAGATGACACAAATTTCTACTCAGAAACAATAGAATAAAACCTTAGGAAGATCGATTTACTGTTGGCAAACCTGTACAAATGTAACTTTAAAGTCAACTTAGAAAAATCACACTTCTGCCAAAGGAGCACATTATTTCTGGCACATGTTATTGATGGAAATGGAATTAGGCCTAACCCAGTCCAAACAGCGGCTATTCAAAATTTTCCCAAACCACCCCGAGTGAAGCACATCAGGCAATTCTTAGGCTCATGCCAATTCTTTACTGATTAATGCACACACAGAGACCAAGATATATTGAAAACCAACAACAGATGAAAATGGACCGATTTCAATGAAGAAGCCTTTAAGAAAACCACTCACTTTTATCTTGAAGTGAAGTCTAGGGAGCGGGCGTATTTGCCGTTGGTCAATCTTTGTTCAACAGTTCGACCTAACTTTAGAATATTGTCGTAGTAAATTAAATACAGTAGCAGATGCCCTCAGCAGAAACCCAAATCCAGAAGAAGGCGTTATCAACCTAGCACTGCTGGATAATGAGGATCCGAACGGCATCAATAGATAACGAGATATAAGTCAAGTACAAGCTAACTACCCACCTACCCACGTTCTAATTGATTACTTTAAGAAAGCTCGAACCCGAAACTCCAAGAGTCATTGAGGCGCAGAAGGAGGCCGCGTCATATAACTACTTTAACAACTTATTGCATAAATTCATCGATGAGTAACATAACAAATTTGGAATAGTTGTCCCACCAGTGCTCCAGATTAATGTAATCTGGATAGGACACCACACAACTGGTTATTCTCGGATTGATAAAGTGACAGCCGTACTGCAGGAAGCATTCATTTGGCCCCGTATGAGAAGGATGGTAAAACAGATCCTCAGAACATGCTATACTTGCCAGCGTATCACAGCAATTACGTTTCTACTGAAGCAAATACCTTAACCAGTACTACCTAGCAAACCCAGAGAACTTCACGCAATATACTACTATGGGGAACTTCCAGCTAGCCGTAGTGGAGTGAGATACATCCGTGTAGGCATGGACGTTTTTTCAAAATGTGTAGCCATGTGTCCTGTGCAGAAGGCAAACACCACATCAGCACTGTATCAAATCAAAAATAAAATTATCCCTAGGATGGGCAAGCCAGAAAACATATTACGTGATAATGGTCCACAATTCATTTCTCCGATTTTCAAGACTGAGTTTGAAAAACTAGAAATTAGTCATGTTTTGAGTTCTGTGCGCACCCGGAATCTAACCCGAGTTAATGGATAATGCAAGAAGTAGCCAAGTATTGCCGGATTTTTATCCCTAAGGAACACTGGAAGTGGTTAGATTTCATCCCGATAATAACGGAAAATATAAACTCTACTCGCCACGAATCAACCGGACAGATACCCTCGGTGGTACACTGCAAAGAGTATCCGAATAGACCATGACATGGAATGATACCTTGTCCAAGTGACACTAGACCGTCTCCAGAAATGTGCATCAGGAACACAACGGAGCGGATGAAAGCCCTAGCAAAAAGATGCCTACGCAGGGCCAGAAATAAGCGTTTCCGACGCCCATTGAAAGTCAATAAATTAGTATTAGTAAGGAGACCAAGTACGTCAAACCTTCCTGCGCGAGTTTATGATAAATACGCAGAATTATACATCGGTCCGTATGGATTTGTTAATGTTTATAACAATAACTCATATAAAGTTAGTAGCATGGACAGTTTGATCGAGAAAACCTTCAACGCAGAAAACCTAAAGCTTTAATACCCGCCAGGTCAGATAGGGATTGATGACATACCAAGATGGTGAAGAAATGGAAGACGGAAATGAGGACGTTGAAGAAAAGAATGACGCCGAGGGAGAGGAAGACCCGGAGCAGGAGCCAGTATACCCGAAAGAAGGAAAAGAGGAAAATGCAGAGGATATAAAGATTGCTTACAAAGAAGATCCAGTCCAGCCTAGTGGAGTAGCATGAACGGCGTGCGACTGCAGTCACAGGAAATTCCTGGTATTACGTGATATTTACTGTCCATCCAGGAAGGAGAACGAGCGTCTGACAGAAGATTCAAAGTGAGTACGGATCGATAGAGGAGAAAATGTGGGTGTTGGGCCACAGTGTTAAGAGATGCTGGATGGCAGTGTATTCAAAAATAATATATTCATATTTTTCCCTGGTTGGCGGGAGGATGAACTATATCACGATATGCCTCGATATATTTATCAGAACACTGTGGCATAATTTTATTTCATATATATCATTGTGTCATTGGAGACGAGTGCCGTGCCGTAGGTCATGTGCACCCCGTATCGAACCGGTAGGCACGGACTTCTAGAATTTGAATTAAGCAATTAACCGTGAATGTCGTCATGTAGATCCTACTCTAGCTTCCAAATTCAAATGCCACGAGCTGGAAGGAGGTTATTTGAACGTGGCGAACCACATGACTAGTGTAACAGGTTTACAAACTTCGCTTTCCCAGGGGTGAGATCGTATGAAATTAAGCCGATATATTCGTGACTGAGCTAGAGTCTACAGTTCCGATGTGATAGAGAATCAAGGGTCGAATTATCATCTACCAGGAAGAAATAATACCGAGTACTTGTGACAAACTGAGGGTAATCGGCATTTGAAAGGAAGACCGTTGACGCGAGCTCGCCCGTTACAAAGGTAGGCTCAATGTTTATTGGGAAATCACCTCGCTGGCGGCATCTCATCATGGCTATGTAAGCTGGACCGGAGTGCGGAGCCCTTTCTTTCTGTTCTGCTCATTCTGTTTCGCATTCATTCTACTTGAAGGTCGTGTAGATGTTGCTCAGACTTGTTTGCTATCATCGCTGTGAGACTTTCAGAAATGAGAGGCCATGAGTTCGCTATTGGTTTATTAACTGTAATGAAACGCCTAGTGAGGCCTGGCATAAAGTGAAATTCTTGCTAAATACTTTAAATTCGTGAGTCTCATAAGATGAGTGCTAAGTAACTGTGAGTGTGCTCACGAGAAATAATTACGCTATTAAGCAGCGAAACCTGTTAATAAGCGTTCGCAAGTCGCGAAGTAATATGTGCGTTCCGAATATATATTTACCGCTGAGAAGGACTGATTTAGACCGGACTAGTTCTAGTAAATTAACGACGCACAAATCGGACTAGTATTTGTGTGTAGGCTAAGCAAATTATAGTCTAACATTAAGGTTGAGATCTTGTGTACGGTCACGCTAAGCGTAGAAGCAGTAGTCCATAATATTTAGCATCATTGTAGACGAATTCAGGATCAAGCAAAAGGCAACCATGGCATCCCCCGGATTCAATATGAAAACCATTCAGTCTGTGATCTGTGCAGTGATGATGGGCTAGGCAATTATGACTTAGAAGTCAGTGATTCGTCGCCGGTGGACATATGGCTGTAAAGTTAAATTCTTATGACGTATATGCATTCAGAGTATTATAATCGTATATTAGAGATGATATTTTTAATTACGTAGTAGCTGATTTAATGTCAGCCAGAGTGGCACTTGTTTAGTTGAATTTTAATAATAATAAATGCGTTCAGGGCTGCAATGCATGCTCAAGCCCTGTGCAAACAGTGTATATTTTAATTAGATGGGATGAAGTGTAAATTAGGTGAGTTATAGGTGTGCGTCTCTTTGTTTCTTTATTTGTTTATTTTAATTCGAGGGTCTCATAAGATTAGTACTCAGTAACTGTGAGTCTGCTCACGAGAAATAATTACGCTATTAAGTAGCGCAAACTGTTACACGCGATCGCGATTCGTAAAGTAACGTTTGGAGAACGACTCCGGATCAAGCAGAAGGAAGCCACAACATGGCCCCGATTCGACATTTAGACCATTCATGGGATGTTGGGTAGAGACTTTACTGAATTAATAAGGCTGTACGCCAGCAGCGCTGCGTGTGTTATAAACAGATTAGAGATATCAATAGAACAGGGTGTATTTATGAATGTGGCTTGCATATTTCAGCTGTTACGAGTTATGCAACAGTATTTCATTGGTCGTTGAAATTAGATCAGGATCTTCGATTTTCGGGGCAGGCGAGTTCAAGGAACGCTAGGGTGTCGAGCATATGATACGTTGTGTGAGAGGCTGGAAAGGCCATGGAATACTGATGGGCTAAATGTATGCGTGATAGGTGACTAAGCCGTGATATATTGTATATTGAGTGGGAGCGCAAATTTTAATCTGGAATAGAGCCAGCCAGCGAATTAGCTTGAGAAAGCTCTGGCTGAGGGAAGATGTTGGTAAGAGAGATTTTTATGCATTACTGCAGAGATAAAGTCGGCCCTTGGTCCCGACATATTGTTTGTTTCCCCCAGTTTAGGTAGTCCTTCGTCATCTGTTGTGCTGCTAGCCCATTCAGAAGGTATGTATTTTGGGGTCCACCCGCTATTTGCCAAGAACTACCGCATGCCTGTCGTGATCATTTAAATGTTATCGTTCTACAGCTGATTGTCTAATCCACATGGATAGTTACGTCAAAGTGGTGTCTTGTTGAGACACATGTCTACGGAACCTCGATATCTCGAGAACGTTTCCCGACAACTCTATCATTCTCAGTGTACTTGGATATATGTTTTATTGACAGGTGATGTAATGTTTGTAGCATGTGCTGTGTGTATTTTGCCTTTTCTTCTTTAGTTTGTTTGTTTGTGACGCTGTCTTGTGTTGAGTTAGGGGGATATTTCAGCCCGCACGGCTACTAGACGGAAGTAGGTTTATCCTGATCCGTTTGCAAATGAGAACCCGCCCAATATTACAATCTGTGTTATTTTGGAAGGGAAAACACGCGACAGCCTGAACAAGTGTTGTATGTCATTGTTCCCGAATATACGGCATATAAATATGTTTTCCTGACTAATTACTAGTATACGGATTACTACCTGCGCATATAATGGATGGTTTTATATCGAGACTACGGGCAACAAACATAGGAATTTAACGAGACCTCATACTTTTTCAAGCCTTGTAACGTGATTCCAATTCCATGTAAAATTATGTAAATTAATTTACGGGTCGTCACCTGTGTTGTTCTGTTTAACTTTCGATATAATGTAATTATCTTTATCAATCGAATCAATTACTATTAATCTACATTTAGGGCAATCACCCAGGTGGCAGATTCCCTATCTGTTGTTTTCCTAGTAATTCTTAAATGATCGCAAAGAAACTGGAAATTTATTGAATATCTACCTTGGTAAAATTTTCCAATCCATAACTCCCCTACCTATAAATGAATATTTGCCCCAATTTGTGCCCTTGAATTCCAGTTTTAGCTTCATATTGTGATCTTTCCTACTCTTAAAGACGCCACTCAAACTTATTCGTCTACTAATGTCATTCCACGCCATCTCTCTGCTGACAGTTTGGAACATACCACTTAGTCGAGCAGCTCTTCTCCTTTCTCCAATATCTTCCCAGACCAAAGATTGCAACATTTTTGTAACGCTACTCTTTTGTCGAAAATCATCCACAACAAATCGAGCTGCTTTTCTTTGGATTTTTTCCAGTTCCTGAATCAAGTAATCGTGGTGAGGGTCCCATACACTGGAACCATACTCTAGTTGGGATCTTACCAGATACTTATATGCCTTATCCTTTACATCCTTACTACAACCCCTAAACACCCACATAACCATGTGCAGAGATCTGTACCCTTTATTAACAAGCACATTTATGTGATCATCCCAATGACGATCTTTCCTACATTAACACCTAGGTTTGTGTTCATTAATGATTCCTGGAATGTCCTTCTTTGAACCTGTTCCTGCCTTAAAGTCCTATACATACGCTTCCATTTTTCACTAAAATTTGTATGACCATTAATTATGCTTGCCATCATGTAATCCTTAGCTGAATTCTTTTTTAGATTCAATTTCCTAGTAAGTTCGATTTCTCCTTACTTCCACAGCCATTTCTGACTCTATTTCTAACTCTAAGGTGCGTGTCACCTTTTGAGCGATTTTGATGGTCGATTTTTCGTCATTTTGATACTTAATTTTTATTGGTATGAACTGAATACATGTTTCTAGATTAATAAATCCACCTTACCCGAATACCTGAGTTCATATTGAGCTATTCAGCTATTTATCCGCATTTCCTAAGTTTAATTAGAAATTTTTTGATTGATACCCAGTTTCGAACGTTCCGTGGGCTTCTACTCTGAGCTTAACCGAATTTTGAGACAGGATACGGTGCCGTGTTTGCCATTATAATTCATATTTTACATGGATAGTGACCCCCAGCAGGAAAGGGTCTGCTATTGTAATCATTGCTCTCCACATCGACTTTGACTGGCAGTCCTTTGTAAATAGCATTAGTAAGAATGGACTACCATTGTAATTCATAATTCCCTACTCGATTTGACTGGTAGAAGTAAAGAGAGCATGAAATTTTGTTCAAAACTCCATAACCGATTGTGTTTGGGAGTAGGCAAGTATGCCCGACATTACAAACAAATTTCTCCATCTAAAATGTGACTGGCATTAGGCATAGTGACCTTACTAGTATAATGGAAACTCACCAAATCGGGGAAACTGGCATTAAGAAAAGGGGCCTGTTATTATAATGATAACATCACAACTCAATTTTCACCAGCATTAGGGGTGGTGCCTTCCATGATAATAAAAACTCCTTAACTGTAATCTGTCTGGAAGGATTAAAGGGCACCTGCTATTGTAAAAAACTCTCCAAATCGATTTTAACCAATCAGTAAGTAATGGGGCCTCCCATTATAATGAAAACTTACCTACTCAATTGTGAATGGCAGTAGGCAACTGAGCCTGCCGTTATCATCACAACTCCGCATCTCGCACTTTACATTAGAAACAACGTATAGGAAATTCTCCCTGATGTTTCTGGATAACGCTGAGAGACGTGCAATGTAAAAATATCATATTCACTGCTTGTTCAGTAATTTACTCCGATATCCGTATACAATGTAGAATACCGTAGCGAAGCTCGGGTATATTTGCTAGTACATATAATTTCTGTATCACACATTGAAGATCTATTGTATTATTTTGCCAGTCTAAACATCATAGATTGGCTAATGTAAACGGTTTTCTAGGCTTATTGTAGACAAGTGTGGATAAATTAAATTCAATTATCAAAACAATCACGCTAATAGCAGTGGTGGTTACAGGTTTAAGAGGAAATATAACTGGTCAACCATCCACATTTAACACTAATCAGATGAAACACTGAAAGCGAATATGAATGAATGAGTACCTATATGGGAAAAGGAAAGGGAAGGACCCCGTAGGGCTCAGTATCAACATAGACGAACATCATATGATATCATATTGAATGTATGGTGCAGTAAATGTATTGCCCTGTTCACCTCAGTTTCTGTCAGGCTTCAAGATTTAGAATATGTACTACATTTATAATACATGTCGCCCCTCTATGGTAAGACAAGACCGTATGTACCTCTGAAAAAGTCCATAGTCCGAGTCTCGCTGCTGCTGCATTCTAGTGTTTTAATTCTGCTCTGAGGATTGGAGTGGGTTTCATTCAGCATCGTGAAAACAAAGGAAAAGCTGTTCTGTTTAAGAAACAGTCAACTTGGTCAAGAGAGTCAAGTTATGTCGATAGAACGTCGTAACGTTAAGCATTTAACTTGTGGCTAATCTGGATAGACAGCAGCCGTAAGGTCTCTAAAAGACAAAGGTTAAGTTTAGCATACGCAATGGTTGATCTATGTCTTAATGAGCTTTAAATATTGCACAGCAGCTCAAAGTAGAAGATGGTATGATGCGGGGTTATATTTTATCTCCCCGTGTTACCACAATAGAGTAACTTGTGCGAGCACTCTGAGGAACGTGGTATTTCCTTCGGGAGAGAGTGAGGAACGCTGATTACAAAGGTGGTGGTGCTGAATATTATTTTGAGGAGAAATGTTGCAAACGTTCCGGCCCGAGGAAAGAGAGTTTCGGCAAAAGGCCGGGAACGTCGTGAATATGAAGAATGCTCGAGGCCACATAATTGTCATAAGTCAAACAACTTATTCTTATTCATCATATTATTCTCCGTCCTTTCCCAATACATTGGGATCAAAGCTAGGTGTAGATAACGGCCAGTGTTATGGCTAAATGGCATTCCTGACGTTAACCTCATGTGGAGTGAAATGCTCAATATTGTGTGAGTCCATGGTGGATTGTAGTGCGATGTGCTGCTCGGTTATGAAGACGTGTGTATTGGAACGAACACCAGCATCCATTCCGGAGCCAGAAGGGTTAACCAGACATGACTCAAATTCTCAGGACTACCACTGATCGAATCCGGGATGCTGTGAATCGACGGTTCCTATGCTACCCATTCGGACAAGGAACAAGTCATAAACCTAACACTGACGGTGCGTGATAATCAAACGAGTTGGATATGTACCATGAAATGAGGTGACAGACACACAAGAAAGCAAAATACGACAAACTCAGCAAGGGGGCCCGTGGCGAATTGAGGAAACCGGAGGGTTACTCTTTGCCGCCATCCTCAACAGTCAGGAAATAACTAGATTGTATTTTGCGTACGCACGCCTATGAGAAGAGCAAAATGAAAGAGACAAGGTAGGCAATAAGGAACTTAATACGTCTCAAATATGACGCAGTGCGATCGTAAGAGAGCCACTGACAACAGAGTGAAATATTTACCTTAGCCTCAACTCCTCGTTCGTTACTTTCGAAATAACAGTCTCCCCGACATAATCTTCTTCCATCTAATTTAATAATACACTCTAATTAATTTGTTTCTTGTCATCAACCAATCAATATGTCCGGCTCCATGGCTAAATGGTTAGCGTGCTGGCCTTTGGCCACAGGGGTCCCGGGTTCGATTCCCGGCATGGTCGGGAATTTTAACCATAATTGGTTAATTTCACTGGCACGGGGGCTGGGTGTATGTGTTGACTTCATCATCATTTCATCCTCATCACGACGCGCAGGTCACCTACGGGTGTCAATTCAAAAGACCTGCACCTGGCGAGCCGAACTTGTCCTCGGACACTCCCGGCACTAAAAGCCATACGCCATTTCATTTCATTTCAACCAATCAATATAAAATGACAATTTATAGCACATTTCATTGATCAGATTTCCCTTTATAATGAATTATCTTCAGTGATCAGTGGAATTAAATTTGATTGGTTTGTTTAGTCATGTACTTCCATTCTAACAATTTCGATTGCACCATAGCAATATCAGTTATTAGTGCCATTAGATTATTACATTCATATATATTGTCAACCTCCTTCTTTCGTTAGTCTTCGTCCTTTCGTGAGAAGAACAATATCGAGACACTTCATTTCTCATAAGGTTGAAATAATAACAACATATTCACTCCTCTTTTTACTGTAGTAGGTAACAATGCCTCTCACTATGCAAAGAACAATTACTTGGGCTACTGCACCACTCTGGATATTTTCTGCGATGCTGGGTGTGTGTCCTAACAAAGCAGGTCTCTCAAGAGATCTAAGAATCGTAATGTGTGGGAGAATATATTCTATGCTCATTGTCGTGTTTATATTGTTCTGTACAGTGTATGCGATGTACGTAATCTTGCCTGAGCATATAGAAAAATGGAATATAATTCGATTACTGACCGGTTACAGTGCATTCCTCGCGCAAACGATCACATCCATAGCTGCCGTCATACTTTGTGCCACAGTGAATTCACCGAGATTTGAGAGGCTGTACCACCTATTTAACTACGTAGATAGACTTCTTATCCTGGATACCAACAGACTTTACCACAGGACACGAAGAAGCCTGACAATGCAAATTATATTTATAGTGATTCTGCACTTTGCTTTATTCATTTGCCGTAATCTAATAATTTATATTGAGCAGTTATGGGTAATGTTTGCTCTAAATACTTTTAATTTAATTTCTATCATTGTTGACTGTCAGTTCTGGAACTGTGCATTTATGATAGGGCAGCGGTGTTCTTCTTTGAATGCAGAACTAGAGAAGTATATAAATAATGACATGACCAAATATATAAATACCATTGAATTAATACAGGTGAGAGCTGCGGACACAAGTGCAATTGATGCCGAAAGTATAAGAGTCCTCAGAAAAGTTCACTTAAATCTCTATGAGATGTGTCTCATTGTGAACAACATATTCGGTTTCGTTATTATTGTCCATTTAGTTACAGTCTTTATTTCATTTGAATCTAATTTATGTCTGGTCTTGAAAATCATGCGCGAAGTACCATTATCTGATGCAACCCCGGTCATATATCCTATTTTCGATATGCTTTACAAATCATTAGATATATTCGTGTTTACAACTTCCTGCCATAGAACTACTTCAAAATCTCAAGACACACAGACGATACTGAATAAACTATTACTGGACTCATTAAATCCGACTGTGAAAGAGCAGTTAAGACTATTTTCCAATCAGCTGTCAACTAGCAGAATTCAATTCTCAGCGTGCGGACTCTTCACCATCGACCACACATTTCTGTTCGCCTATGTCGGTGCAGTGATAGGATACATGATTATAGTTGGTCAAGTAAGTATTACGTAGAGAAATAGCTCAGTTCATTGCTGATGGAAAAGTAATATTAGCCAGCAACCTTCGAAGTATTCAACTTATCATCAACCTCATAGCGGAATACGGAGTGTGGTTTGGACTCTTCATGAACATATCTAATACTGAACCAGTCTTGTTTCCGATAGCACCAAACCAGGCTTCCTAACGATTCAACAACAAGATCTAGGTATTCTTAAGATTGAGGGTCATTATCCTGGAAGGTGAACGATATGTAATTTTCTAACTCGTCATCAAGGAAGAAGATCTATGGGTATGCGCCAATGGTCCGATTTTTTTGTTCGTGTGGCTATTTCTAGCCGATTGCGGCCCTTGTAAGGCAGACCCTTCGATGAGGGTGGGCGGCATCTGCCATGTGTAGGGAACTGCGTGTTATTGTGGTGGAGGACAGTGTTATGTGTAGTGTGTGAGTTGCAGGGATGTTGGGGACAGCACAAACACCCAGCCCCCGGGCCATTGGAATTAATCAATGAAGATTAAAATCCCCGACCCGGCCGGGAATCGAACCCGGGACCCTCTGAACCGAAGGCCAGTACGCTGACCGTTCAGCCAACGAGTCGGACAATGGTCCGATGAATCATCAACATAAACATTCCTTGCCTTTGTTCAACACGTAATCATAAGCACCAAATTTCAGAGTGAGACGACATCCTCAGAGAAGGTGGTAAGAACAAATGACAATATTTATAACAGAAGCCAGTGTAAATCCATAGTGAACTCAGTGCTAGTTAAAAAAAAGTTGAATTGTGGTACTGAAGTGCCGTTTATTGTTCATTATAACATGTAGGTAAAAAACATGATATATCAATTGTAGCAATATTCAGGGGGAATTTCACTTTACCTGAGCGGACGTTGGTGTCAAGCAAAGTGTACTAAGGTGTGAGAATGTATAGCTGTCACCATCATTTTATTTCATTACGAACAAAAAATTTAGCGGAAATGCAAAAAGAAATGTTATTTGTCGCGTCTAACTGATTTGTATAGCACCGCAGCAAGTAGTGGACACTTTGAATGTGCTGTAGGTGTAGCAGGGGTATATATGTTTGCCAAGTTCATGGACACTGAGATATAATTCGCCTATTGCCGCGCGCATTCGTCAGTCTGACAGTCTCTTTAATGTCTGTAAGTTTCTTAATGTGTAATTAAATACGAAATGATTTTTAACTGTATAAACACACAGTACTTCTATTTAATTGTAATACATGTGTAATATTGTTCGTCTGGTGAAAGTTTTGTTGTATAGTGTTTAATCAAAACCTCAATAAACTATTGTTTTCGCACTTATGCGGGTAAACTGTCAACCTTTTCCTCTGTCGAAATTCCCACGGGGAGTACCATAACGCTTACCATTTTGTAGCCTTTTGTTTCAGTTTTCTTGTATAAAAAACACACACACCCACCCTGCCCCACCCGCTATATACCACACAATCCTACAAACCCGGGCACTGTCTTTTGTCTGTAAATTTTTTGTCCCCTTCCACTTCTAGGTACTGGCTGTCACTAGTTGTTTCTTTTCCAAAATTACCTTAGACGTGACCAGCCTATCAGGATAATCGTCTTCAGGGATAGACGAATATCTGTTTTCATTATCTATTTACTAATAGTACTAATAGTACAAACAATATTAGGCGTTAATTTGACTGGTTTATGATCACGAAGCAAGATGTACATTGTTATCAAGCAAAGTGAAGTACACGGATGTGGCCAATTTTAACATGAAATACTTGGATGTACTGTTGCTTCTCTTCGAATCGGAGTGTATGAATAAATACTCAAAAGCTTCTTTTTTTGCGCAATCAGCAAGTAAGTGGAAGTAATAAACGTCATGCTGGAGCCCTTCCATGATAATAGTGAGTGCTCCGGTCGCCAACCTGGCCTGAAGTTGGTTCACTGTTGCTGGATACGCAATCCGTTGCAGTGGTGAGCTCTTTTTATATATTTTAATATGGCAGAACATAAGTTTCCAAGACCAAAAATATTAATTGGAGATATTTATGGAGAATGGAATCTTAATATAAGGAAGCATTGTAATTACGTAGTACAATTGTAACTCCAGCTATCACGACATGAGATCTTCTAATTTTCGATTTAATATTTACGAAGTATTATTTCATTTGCCATTTTTCTGAACAGAGATAAAGAAGGTCAAGTGGAAAAGTCTGACCCCCATGTGCGTATAAAATGTTCTTCAGACCTGTGATTACAAGTATTTATTATTGTGCTTCTCTCCAGGTTAAGAATCGGCGCATCAAAAGACCGCCTAGAAGTGAATGGGATGGGAAGAGGAGGACATGGCCTTGAGAGTTTCCGTTCTGCATTGGAGTGTTTATTCCTTCCAAGCGATTTAACATAGTAAGAAACAAGACGACAAGATATTGCAAACGATTTAACATAGTAAGAAACAAGACGACAAGATATTGCAAGCCAGCGCTTCACTCCACTCGGAGTTGACAAGTAACTGTTATGTAGCATTCTCAGGTTTCCACTAGATACATCACAGCTCTCACTGGTGCGGCTTGTGACAAAATATATTACCCCCTAGCCTACTGAAGATGTCCTCATCATCATTATCATCAAAGCTGCGTCATTGTGTAACGTTTAGAAAAGCACAATCTCTATAAATAACATTGTATTGATTATTATGGGTAAATGTTCTTATAGTTATCCGTTTCAGGTGTAATAATGGCCATCTAGAGATTTTCATTGATTTGATGTATCTTTATCTGTTCGTTTGAGTTCTTATAACTGATAAACTGCAAGATATATTTCAACCAAACTTCATACTTATAACACACTCATCTAACTGTAAGTTTTAAGGTAGAAATCATTTTAAAATCCCTTAATGGACACGGATTTTATAGAAAGAACGAAACAGTGCATTTACTCTCCCACAAAACAACCATGACCAACTTTAACGAAAATCTACGAACCTTAATGCAAATATATTTCTGAAACATTTGCCATGTACACTTTTTCATTAAAAGAATTAATAAGGGGTATATTATTAACAACACAAAAACGGGTGCACGGTGAGTTGATTTCTTATAACTGGAAAACAATTGGACATATTATAACCAAATTTAATATATAGAATTCAACTATCCGAAGGTACGTTTTACTGCCCATATCATTTCAAAATCGATTAATGTACTGGTGGTATATAGGAAAACCCAACCAGTGATTTTACTCTCCCAGAAAATACCCATGTTCGGCCTTAATGGAAATCTACCAAACATAACGTAAGTCTACTTCTAAAACATTTTTCTAGAGTTAATTTTCCGGTTGTAGGATGAATAAGGTCGGTATTGTTCACTGAATACTTTACAGTGGTGATTATTGTTTAGGAGAACGTAGAACTAGGCAACCATTCTCTATTAAGACTAATCAAAGGGAAACGAGAGGGTCCGACACGTCGAAAAATGAAGCTATCGGAAAAGAAAGACAGTTGCAACGAAGGGCGTGAAAATGAAAATCTCCCTTGGCCTCGTAAACCTAATATTTTCTGGGTCGGAAAAGAACAATATTTGACCAAGGGAAGTCGGATAGGATAGATGGAAGTGAGAAGGCTGGCACAAGTAAGTGGAAGGAATGCAAGAACTCAGGTACGAGTCCAGTTCTGGCCAATCCACTAGTCCAAGTTGAGAGACCTTGGGTCCCATTTAGTCGCCTCTTACGACAGCCAGGGAATACCACGTGTGTTATTCTAAACCCACCCACAGGAAAAAAATGTTTTATCCTCTATCTCCTAGTGGGCATAGCCCGCCAGCATAAACTCGTGGTACCGGGTGAGTTGGTCGTATGGTTAAGGAGCGCTTGGCTGTGAGCTTGTATCCGGGAGATAGTGGGTTCGAACCCCACTGTCGGCAGCCCTGAAAATGGTTTTCCGTAGTTTCCCATTTTTATACCAGGCAAATGCTGGGTCTGTACCTTAATTAAGGCCACGAACGCTTCCTTCCCACCACTCCTAGGCATTTCCTATCCCTTCGTCGCCATAAGACTTATCTGTGTCGGTGCGACGTAAAACAAATAGCAAAAAAACTCGTAGAGACGATTTCTTATAACTAGAAAACAATGGGAGATATTTCAACGAAACTACAGATTTAGAATCCACCTATCAGAAAGTATATTTTAGGCTTTATATGATATCAAAATCTTTGAATGGACGGGGTTGAGAGGAAGACCGAAATATTGAATTTACTCACCCACAAAATTTCCTAAACCAACTTTATTGGAAGTCTACCAACACCAATGAAAAATCTATTTCTGAAACTTTTTCTCATGTAGACTTTTTCGATCGGGGGGGGGGGATAATAAGGGAGATATTACTAACCGAACTGTGTTTATTCCTGAAGCACCTAGCGGGTGCGTGTAGTGCTGATTTTATAATTGGAAATCTGCAAAGTATTTCTTCTTTACTTCTTTCATTAATACTGTACGGAGACCTGGATTTTGAATGTGGATGCTTACCACAGCCATTGTCCGTGTGGTAATTCTACGTGCCACCCCTCCCCCCCCCACACACACACCACCCGCATATTCCAAGGAAATGTTCAGGAACTTCCTTATTTCGTGTTCGAAAGCACCTATTTCTACACTCAAGTAATAACAACAGCCCACACTTCAACAATTAGGACATTAATATAGGTTGCCTCCAGTTCCTGTTTGCATTTCCCGTCGGTATTTGCATCGTGATGACAATCAACGAGTAACAGGGTGAGATTCCGAGAGTTGCAGGACGTGATTTCGGATCGAGATGCTTCTCACCCGGCTAACTCTGTGACGCGTACACCTGTGTTAGTAGCAGTAATATTCTCTTCGTTTGTGCTCACGGTAACAGAACGATGAATGTAGTGTATAAAGAAACATTACGTGCTTCAAGTATATCTAATATAGAACTGGCCCCATATATAAGCGCCTTAAATTCTGTACGTCTCAGCAACGAAGAAGGTGTGTATCAACATCTTGCGTTAAAATTGATACAGGCATTGAAATGCACAGAAAAATGGTTGGAGACTTTGTACTCTTTATCTTCTACAGTAAGAAAAAGCAGTCACCTCTGTACAGGAGGAGTGGAATGTAAAGGCTTCCACCATTATTAACCTCGGCACGTGATGGGGTAGAGTGGTTAGGTGTACGCCCGGCCGCCTTTGCCCCCAGGAATTAACCTGGTACTCATTTTTGGTGTAGACTGAGTGAACCTCAGGGCCATATGCATCTCCGGAAGTGGAAATCTCTTTTTACGACTTCCTGACGGGGATCCGAACTCACGTCCTTCCGGGCGAACCGAGCACGCCTTTACCGCCTCGGCTAGGCAGACCCTTATATTCTACAGTAAGTCACAAAAAACTAATATATTTATTCTCATATCATATAAATGACTCATCTCCTGGGTAATTACACATCATGTGAAGTGCTGTTTCAAAGAACTGAGCTTTGTGTTGTGAGTCATTACGTTGTCTTTTACTGCGTCCCAACATTTTTACTTCTACTGTGTACATATGCTTGATTGCAGATCAGTTTACTTCGGCACTAATTCACTTTATTTGATTATCCTTTAAATGGTTTATTCTTGTTGAAATTCCAGACGCAATTCAAATTTCTTTAATTGACAACAGTAAAGAGTGAAAAAAGATAGAATACAGGATAAAGTAAACAAATGAAAATTTATTGAGACTGGCGTAGAACAGATAACAGTGTCATTCCAGCTATTTGAAAATGAACTAAGTGGTTTACAGGTGGATAGGAAAATGTTCTCATTATGCTGATGAAACAGTAAGAATATGTAACATAGTTACCTTGGAACCAAACTTTCAACCAATGTAATACAGCACTGGTAGCAATAAGCAAATGGCTGGAAGAAAATAAGACCTATTCCACTGTCTTTTTACTCAATACGGCATTGCAACCCACAGACCATAAAAAAGTCAAAATCATGTGAGCAAATTGCAAACGATTAATGTAATTGCAACGTGGTACTGGAAGCAGCCCTCTTCAAAAACTTAGTACTGAATGACAACTACCTTTAATGGAATTTTTATACCTCCCACGTACAGAAACATTAAAATAGCCTATGTAATTAGAAGATGGGGTGGCACACTAGACAAGTATACAATCCATTTTTCCATCACCCATAAACAGATATTAAAACAATGCATAAGAAAATCAAAATATTTTTCCTCTGATAAAATTTCCGATTTAACATATGTTTTAAACATACGACAGTTATATTCGCAATTTGCGGCAACACACCTCATAAAGACCTACCAGAGCTGTCAGGGCCAGGAACATACATGGCTTGGCACTAGAGTACAAGTGCCAATCCCAAGTGGAAACCCACTCCGTGGGCAGAGATACGTAGCATATCTAGGACCAGGTATTTCTAATACTCTCCCCCCCACCAGAAATATCACGATAAGGGGAAGACCAAAGGTAAAAGTATCCCTGAACACGTAACTTCTTCAAACGGACATGACTCACTTAAAATGTTCTCCTTCCAAAACGCTACATGCTATTACAAGTATTATCATTTCTATTTGAATAACTCCATATCCAAACAATAATAAACCTCTGTAATGACTTTAGTGCCGAGGTCATGCAAAGTAAAACAAATTACATTCCTCTGTAAAAAAATACTAGCAATATTATGTTATTTCTTAACACTATTATCTACAATATAATTTTACTCACATGTGCTAACCATCAGGAATGTTGTTATGCTATTTTTCACGAGAGTTTAATCCTGATGTAAATAAATAGGCGGAGCATCTTGTCCTTGCATGTGGACATTGACATAGCTCCCTGGATGAGCAACCGTCGCCTTCTCTCGACTATATGCGAATTCTAAGAAAATGGTGCGTCGCATTATTTTTTAATTTAATACTTTTAGAGATTTTGAAAGAGTTTATAATCAAATTAAACTATATTTATCTATTCTATTATTTGTTTTAAGTCGCACCAACACATATAGGTCTTATGGGGACGATGGGATTGGGAAGGGCCAGGAATGGGAAGTAAGCGGCCGTGGGCTTAATTAAGGTATAGCTCCAGGATTTGATTGATGCGAAAATGCAAAATACGGAAAACCATCTTCAGGGCTCTCTCGGTAATATATTTATCGTATAGAATATGTATATTTGACTTGTTTATAGTAGATAGATTAAATAAGAAGAAGTGACATGGGTGAGGTGCAATACGGGATATCTCCTTGTAGTGTGGGGAAGTCCCGAGCCGTGCGGCGTGGAGGAAAGTTGTTGCATGCAGCATAGGCAGTTAGTGAATCAGTACTCAAAGAAATGGTTCAAGAGATCGGAGCATCATTTGCTGTGAAGCACATAAGAGGACAACCATTTATAAGTGAACATACAGTGCTTTGTGGATGTTCTCCATAAATTAAGTGAAGAGAATCCAGGTTTAGCAGAAAAAGTGGTAGAGAAACTAAGTGCGGAGTGTGTGATTTACCGGCCAGGTCCGTTCATAATGTACGGACACAGACAAATTAACAACCGCAGATAACTGGAAGGACTGCATTTGACACACCACGAAGAAACAATATGGTCAGTAGTGGCAGCTGAATGGCCTAACAGATGATGTTTTAGAAAGGTTTATCATCACTAATAGCAGCTAGAGTACCAGCAATTCACCACACAGTGATAGTAATGAGACTGGAAGGGTTGCATTGTGTGACATATAAGGGACTGAGCCTCTTCAGGACGACTGAGGAAGGTAAACGTATGTTAATGTACTTCTTTCTTTTGTTACGGCAGCAACTGCCTGTATTTCTTGTCTTTTTGAGTCCTTTCTTTCGATCCATTTTGTTATGTGGCAATCTACAGTTCCGGCTGACATGCCCGAAAATGTCACATCAGGATAGGAAATCTTCAAGATAAGTGAAATAAATCTCAACTTGAAGGTTAGGTATTTGGCTTATTGGTATTTATGTAGGTTAGAGTCTAGCGGAGGGCATTTCAGCTAGTTGTCATAACGTAAACCTTCCTACATGTGTAATTTCGTGCCGTAGCCTAAGTGTGACTTTTTAATATTCCCAAATGAATAAACAATTAACGCAATCTTTTTTTGAGACATTTTTTCTTTCCTTATCCCTTCACTTCCCATATCTCTCTTGATCCATACTTTCTCCCTCTGAATGTTACCCACATTTCCATCCACAATATCGGCCATCAGCGTGGAAAACAATTGAACCTTAATAGGCCTGTTGCCTTTAACTTTCCCTATTCTCTCCACATCGTCTATGTCAACTTCGATAAAATTAATTTCCTTTTTTCCTTGAATTAAGTCCACCACTTTGTTAATTGTAAGCACTTTGTCCTCTCTCTTCTCCTCAGGCACACCATATATAAACAGGCTTTTCTTTCTCCTATATTGTGTACTGGCTTCCAATTCTGCTTTAAGTTTCAGCGTTTCCTCTTCTAATCGCCCTATCTTTTCTTCAGTTGTGCAACTTCTTCAGCATTGTTCCTCACTTGGGATGTTGTGTCTTTAGACTTTTCCCGAAACCATTTCTTCATTCTGTAAAACTCCCTCGTTTGCTCCTCTATCATATTCTTGAGTTGCTCGAATGGGCAGACTTCTTCAACCACCACTCTAACTACCCTCTTGATCACTTCAACGTCTTCCCAACTCATGTTTCCACTGCCAGTCGGACCGGGGTTCAGTTCAACTCCCCCGACCCATAACATTACAATAATCACCGCCGCTGCCAGCATCATCTCTCCCTTCTTTCCCATTTCGGTTTTACATCCTCCTAATTTCACGAATTCTTGCTTCCTTCTTCCCTGCCATCTTCCTATGATGGCCCTGTATTGCTCCGCTCCAATCGTCTTCTAAAGACACTTCACTACTTCCCTGCACTCCACTCCTGCGCTCCCCTCTCCTTCTACCGGGACCCACCACTCAACACGACTGCTCTAGTCGGACGCTTAGGTTATACTGGTGATTAACGCAATCATTTCTCATACGTCAGCAGCTCTCCCTTCAAATACCTCCATTTAGTTTCAAACGTCTCAAAAAAATAGTTCCTCGTCGGCCTAAGGTACTGTACACAATTATGATTAGTCAGAAATTCAAATCTTAGCACTGCTTATACGTTGCCGAGCGCTGTACATCCCAACACGAGCCGTTGACAGGATGGAGCATGCCAGTTTATGCTCAGCAAATCACAATTCCTTCTTGGGCTCAGGTGTGCAGATACTAAATTTACATCACGATTAAACCATTGTGAAAAATCACCATATACAGTATTTTAAAGAAAAGAAAAATGGAAATGTACCCAAATTTTTACATACAGTTAAGTTGTTCCATTATTCTCAAATTCTTTTATTAAGTAAAATATGTACATTTAAAACTCTCATCGAGCATTGTCTCGTATACCACAGTGCTCTTCCTATCCATTATCCTCCTTAAGTAGGGTCACGCCTCCCAACCACACATACATATGCAGCCCATCAATACAACGTTCGTTGTGTTCATTCTCGTGTGCTAACTTGTAAAGGAAATGCATTATACTGTAGTTGCGCGTAAATACTGTATGAGAATATGCATTCCCACAGCACGGTATGCTAAAGTCGTGATCTGTACTAAGGAAAATACTGGATAAGAAGAGCATTGTAAAATACGTGGTACTGTTTCTTCAACGACGATATTTTTATTCGTTACTACCTGTTGCCCACGGCTTCGCTCGCGAGGATTGCGTAATTTGATTAAAATTACTTGTTCCTCAGTACTGCACTAAGTAAATCCCTAAAGTATAAAAACTCACCTAAAATTTGCATTTCATTTACCACAGAACCTCTTTGTAAACCACGTTTGTGGCATTGCCTCTTGGGGCTAAGATGGCCAGGCTACTGGCAGACCTAAATCTGGAACACGGGACATGGGAATCTATGTGTGAGAAACAGTCCTCTTTTATGTCGAAAAAAGTTTTCTTTATTTCTAAAGGATATTCCAAATACGAAATATCACGTTTGTAACATCTTAGGTATTGAGGTATAAGTACCCTCATAAAGAGAATTCAATTCCTTCACTTATTTTC